>NC_048309.1:38167113-38767113 GCF_013100865.1 Trachemys scripta elegans
CATCCACCCTGATTGAATTGGCCCTGTCAACACTGGTTCTCCACTTGCGAAGTAACTCCCTGCTCTCCATGTGTCAGTATATAATGCCTGCATCTGTAACTTTCACTCTATGCATCCAAAGAAGTGAGGTTTTTACCCATGAAAGCTTATGCCCAAATAAATCTGTTAGTCTTTAAGGTGCCACCAGACTCCTTGTTGTTATTGTTTAACAGTGAGACTAAAATTGTGATTAATCACAATAATTTTTTTTGATTGAACTGTGATTAGGCAACAGCCCTAGTAAAAACGAACAAATAAACAAACAAAAACACCATGGGGAGAGAGGGGTGATTTTCAAAAGGATCACTGGCTGTTAGTTGTCCACGTGCTCTTGAAAATCCTACTAGGCATCTAAATACCTTTAAAAATCTGGCCCTCAGACACTTAGAAATCACAACCTCATTGATGTTCAACATCCATGCACCTAAGTCAGGTTTTAAAATGGAACTTAGGCTCCTACATCACTTTTCAAGATTTTACCCTATGTGTTTTGCCCAAAGTCACATGGGAAGCCAGTGGCAGAGTAAGAAATTGACTCCAGCTCTCCCAGCTCCCAGGTCAGCACCTGCCTGCTTTCCTTTACCAGAAATGTGCTGCCTTTGCATTTCATTATGTTCCCCCATGTTCTTCCCTTGCAAGAAAGGCCACATTGAGTCAATCAGTCCATGAACCATCCCCTCAGTTAGAGTAAATTCAAGAAGTGGTGACAATTTTTCGATAGCAACTTTTCCAAAATATTTTCCTCCCCCTTGGTGTTGAAGAGACCTCAAAAGGCCCTTCCATTCCCACAATCACAGATCCAAATGGAGAGGGCAGTGCAGCATCAGAACAGCCTATAAGGTCGTCTGCATCAGTATGAGATGGTGGGCCACAGAGGTTTTATCTTTGCATCTGGAGAATCCATTGTTACCAGCATGAAGTGCCTAAATACCTTTAAAAATCTGGCTCAGAGTCACTTTTGAAAGTGGGATTTAATCTCCTAAATCTCCAAGGTGCTTGTGAAAATTTGATCCTTGAGGTATCTCTTCATTTCAGAGTTAACCCAGATTTTAGCCCAAAAGCCTCTACTGTCCACACACAAAACCCTGTGACCTAGGTTTGGAGATGCTTTGAATCCAGGCTAGCTATCCCACCTAGGGGTGTGGCTTAGAGCCCTGGCTCTGCTTTAATTTGGGCTGGGACATGTCCACTTTGCAGTGAGGAGACAGGCTACTGAGACTCCTCCATGTCTTCCCCCATGGTTGTATTTTCCTGCCTTTCTTCCGACACCCTTCTTCTGCATCAAAAGTCACCTACTAGTCTATATGCACCAGTTTGGAGTTAAACCCCACAAACATCTTTTAAACCCTTTTTCTGGCATCCTGAACGATATCCAGACCTTGCCCGGTTGGAATACGGACTGCAGACAGAACTGAAGTGCATGTGCAGCCCACAGAGCACTTGTTCACTGATTTGTTGAGATAAGAATAGAGCTGATGGAAATTTTCTGAAGAAAAAGAGGGAAACTTCCCAGCTTTCTTGCTGGTGGATCTCAGAGCTTCCAGGGTTCACAGCTCCAGGAAAGCTTCAACACAGAGGGCTGCCCAGGGGGCTCCAAAGTGCCAGTGACAGTGATCCCAGGACCTAATTCCTGGTCAGTGCTGACTAAAACTGACATTTCTGTGAGTTTCAGGCAGTGCAAAAATGACAAGAATGTTAATTTCAGTCAGCAGCTGCCACTTGCAAGGGAGCATGTCTCCTCTCAGAGATACCATAAGTTGGTGTTTCTGAAATGAAACTTTTCCTGGAATTTTCAGTTAAAGGGAAATTTAGAAAACAATTCAGAACAAAATCACCCCCGCCCCCGCAAAAAAACAACAACTAAATTTCCCGCATATCAGAAATACTGGCTTTCAGACAGCTCTAGGTAAAATCACATCTGCACAAGGGCCCAAGATAGACAGACAAGTTCTCCCATTGTACACTGCAAAACAATTCACAGAGCAGCACAGCTTAGTTCAGAACCATGGCCTGTGCCCTATAAATCCGAGTGCCTCACCCAGGTTATTACAGTGCTAGTGTGGACCTGGCTACATTACCTGACTTAAGAGTGTCTTAGCAATGTAAACACTCAACTCTGGGGTAAATTGACCTGGGTTCCCACACCTGAACCCAGGTTAACTGAGCAATGAAGACAAATCTTGTGTCTCTCTGGGCCTTACTTCCCCATCTGTGCAATGTGGATAATTCCACTGCCTTGCCCCACAGGGGTGTTGTGACGATAACTGTGTAAAAGACTGTGAAGTTGTCAGCTACTAAAGTAGTTGTGGAGGTTAAACAAACATCTTAGATCACAAAGCTGATATTATCACAAATAATGCAGAATTAGCTGGTGGAACTTACTTTTGCAAGATATTACTGAAGACACTGAGTTTAGTGGGGTTAAGCAACAGGATCAGAGAGTTAGATTATGGTGTCTTTGGGGCAGAGGTTATCTGTTTGCTCTGTGTTTGGACAGTGCTTGCCACAACAGAGCCCTGATCCATGACTGGGGATTCTAGGTACTACAATACATGCATACATAATATGGGCAAGATTCCTGAAAAGACTTGGTGTTCCAGATGATCTGCTAAATGTGGTGCATTATCCTCACACCAGTACCAGGTGCAAGAGTTCACATTGGTTACTGGGTTTCACTGCATTTCTACTCAGCATCAGGTATGCAGCAGGGATGCATTCTCGCCCTGGCACTATTCTGCCGAGCCATCGACTGGCTTGTAGGACTTACCACTCCACGTATCTGAATCAAGGTTGGTGAAGAAGTGTTTACTGACCAAAACTGTACTGACAATGCTGCCTTGTTTGTGGGGAAGTCAAAACATTTCAGCATCATCCCCCCAGATGCTGGCCACACTACGGGAATGAACACCTCATGGGAGAAGACCAAGGTCCAGAACTTCGAAGCTGGACCAGCAGAACCCTCACTCCAGGTGGGGTTGAGTACCCTGCAGAATGTTGATGAGGTCATGTACCTACACTAAAGCAGAGTTCAAACGGATGATGCAGCAACCCAGACATCCTTTGATGAATAGGTGTTGCCTCCTTCATGAAGTTCATGTCTTGTGTATGCTGAAAAACATCTTTGCATTGAGGCAAAGTTCAGGACCTCCTAAACATCTGCACTGCCTGGGATCTAAATTAGCTCTTACCACTCAAGACAGAAATCTTGAATTCATTGTGAATAGTTCTCTGAAAACATCCACTCACTGTGCAGCAGCAGTCAAAAAAGTTAACAGAATGTTAGAAATCATTAGAAAACGGACAGATAATAAGAAACAAAATATCATATTGCCTCCATATAAATAATAGAATCATAGAATTTCAGGTTGGAAGGGACCTCAGGAAGTCATCTAGTCCAACTCCCTGCTCAAAGCAGGACCAAACCCCAAATCATCCCAGCCAGGGCTTTGTCAAACCTGACCTTAAAAACCTCTGAGGAAGGAGATTCCACCATCTCCCTAGGTAACCCATTCCAGTGCTTCACCACCCTCATAGTGAATTTTTTTTTCCTAATATCCAACCTAAACCTCCCCCACTCCAACTAGAGAACATTACTCCTTGTTCTGTCATCTGGTACCACTGAGAACAGTCTAGATTCTTCCTCTTTGGAACCTCCTTTCAGGTAGTTGAAAGCAGCTATCAAATCCTCCCTCAATCTTCTTTTCTGCAGACTAAATAATCCCAGTTCCCTCAGCATCTCCTCATAAATCATGTGCTCCAGCCCCCTAATTATTTTTGTTGCCCTCTGCTGGACACTTTTCAATTTTTCCACATCTTTCTTCTAGAGTGGGGCCCAAAACTGAATACAGTACTCCAGATGAGGCCTCACCAGTGCAGAATAGAAGGGAATGATCACATCCCTGGATCTGCTAGCAATGCTCCTACTTATACAGCCCAAAATGCTGTTAGCCTTCTTGGCAACAAGGGCACACTGTTGACTAATATCCAGCTTCTCGTCCAGTGTAACTCCTAGGTCTTTTCTGCAGAACTGCTGCCTAGACACACACTCCCTAATCTGTAGCAGTGCATGGGATTATTCTGTCCTAAGTGCAGGACTCTGCACTTGTGCTTGTTGAACCTGATCAGATTTCTTTTTGCCCAATCCTCTAATTTGTCTAGGTCCCTCTGTATCCTATCCCTACCCTCCAGGGTATCTACCACTCCTCACAGTTTACTGTCACCTGAAAATTTGCTGAGGGTGGAATCCACACCATCCTCGAGATCATTAATGAACAAAATGAGCCCCAGGACCAATGCTTGGGGCAGTCCGCTTGATATAGGCTGCCAACTAGACATGGAGCCATTGATCATTACCTGCTGAGCCTGATGATCTAGCCAGCTTTCTATCCACCTTATAGTCCACCCATCCATGTTTCTTTAACTTACTGGCAAGAATATTGTGGGAGACTGTCAAGGCTGCTTCACTATTCTGAACTTTAGGGTATAAATGTGGGCACCTGCATGAAAACTTCTAAGCTTAACTACGAGCTTAGATCTGGTCTGCTGCCACCACTCCCAGATGTGCTAATTCCCTTCCCTGGGTAGCCTTGAGAGACTCTTCACCAATTCCCTGGTGAATACAGATCCAAACCCCTTGGATCTTAAAACAAAGAGAAATTAACCATCCTCCCTCCTACCTCCACCAAATCCTGGTCGATCAAGATCCAGCCCCCTTGGATCTAAAAACAAGGAAAAATCAATCCGGTTCTTAAAAAGTAGGCTTTTAATTAAAGAAAAAGGTAAAAATCATCTCTGTAAAATCAGAATGGAAACTAACTTTACAGGGTAATCAAACTTAAAGAGCCCAGAGGAACCCCCTCTAGCTTTAGGTTCAAAGTTACAGCAAACAGAGATAAAGACTTTAGCAAAAAGGTACATTTACAAGTTGAGAAAACAAAGAGAAAAAATAACACGCCTTGCCTGGCTGTTTACTTACACGTTGGAAATATGAGAGACTTGTTCAGAAAGATTTGGAGAGCCTGGATTGATGTCTGGTCCCTCTCAGTCCCAAGAGTGAACAACCCCCAAAACAAAGAGCACAAACAAAAGCCTTCCCCGCACCAAGATTTGAAAGTATCTTGTCCCCTTATTGGTCCTTTGGGTCAGGTGTCAGAGAGGTTACCTGAGCTTCTTAACCCTTTACAGGGAAAAGGATTTTAGAGTCTCTGACCAGGAGGGATTTTATAGTACTGTACACAGGTGCGCTGTTACCCTTCCCTTTAGAGTTATGACATGCTCCCCAAATCACAGATAGTGTTGGACAGCTGGTTCCACACTGGCTGTGATTTCTTCCCGGAGCTCTAGCAGAAAACAGAGTTAATAAGACACATGTACCTTTAGACATACTACGGATTATATAAAAACTAACAATATGTTCCACATTCCAAGAACAATGTTTAACCAGTTGATTCTGGGAAACTTTCCTGGGAGAGTGCATCAGCCACTTTGTTAGAAACTCCTGAAATGTGTTGTATTTCAAAATCGAAATCTTGGAGAGGTAATTCCACCAAAGAAGTTTTTTTCTTATTCTCCTTGGTGGTATGAAGCCACTGTAGTGCAGCATGGTCTGTTTCTAGTTGGAAACGCCATCCACAAACATACGGGCGTAGCTTTTCCAGCGCGTACAAAATGGCGTAGCATTCCTTTTCGTTGATTGACCAGTGGCTTTCTCTATCAGAAAGTTTCTTGCTGAGACACACAACAGGATGGAATTCTTGATCCGGTCCTTCCTGCATTAAAACTGCTTCCACGCCTCGCTCGGACGCATCTGTGGTTACTAGGAACGGTTTGTCAAAGTCTAGGGCCCTTAGCACAAGGTCAGACATGAGTGTCACCTTAAGCTGGTTAAAGACCTTTTGACACTCATCAGTCCACTGAACTGCATTTGGCTGTTTCTTTCTGGTTAGGTCTGTCAGCGGGGTGGCGATTTGGCTGTAGTGTGGTACAAATCGCCTATAATATCCTGCCAAGCCTAAGAAGGATTGGACCAGTTTCTTTGACTTTGGAACCCGCCACTTTTGGATAGCATCCACTTTGGCCTGTAGGGGATTTATAGTTCCTTGACCGACCTGGTGCCCCAGGTAAGTCACTCTGTTTTGGCCTATTTGACATTTTTTAGCCTTAACAGTTAGTCCTGCCTGCCTGATGCGCTCGAAGACTTTTCCCAGGTGCTCCAGGTGTTCTGTCCATGAATCAGAAAAAATGGCCACATCATCGAGGTAGGCAACAGCAGATTCTCCCAATCCCACTAGGAGACCATCTACAAGTCTTTGGAAGGTGGCGGGTGCATTTCGCAGCCCAAAAGGGAGTACATTAAATTCATACACCCATATCTGGGTGACGAAGGCTGACCTTTCCTTACCGGGTTCATCTAGTGGTACTTGCCAGTACCCCTTGGTTAAGTGTAAGGTAGAGATGAATTGAGCATGTCCCAATTTCTCCAATAGCTCATCTGTGCGTGGCATTGGATAGTTGTCAGGAGGAGTTACAGCATTTAGCTTACGGTAGTCCACGCAAAAGCGTATTTCCCCATCTGGTTTGGGAACTAGAACCACTGGAGATGCCCATGCACTCTAAGAGGGGTGGATTATACCCATCTGTAGCATGTCCTGGATCTCCCTTTTTATAGCAGTTTGGGCATGAGGTGACTCCCGGTAGGGTGGGGTTCTAATTGGGTGAGCATTACCTGTGTCAATGGAGTGGTATGCCCGTTCGGTCCATTCTGGAGTGGTTGGGAACATTGGCGCAAAGCTAGTGCACAGCTCCTTGATCTGCTGCTGCTGCAGACGTCCAAGGGTAGCGGAGAGGTTCACCTCTTGCACGCCACCATTACTTTTTCCTTCGTAGAAGAAACCTTCAGACCACTCCGCGTCATCTGTTTCCTGGGCTGTAAACTGGGAAACCTTTAATTCTCTGGAATAAAAGGGCTTAAGAGAATTAACATGGTATACCTTAGGCTTTATGTTGGAGTTGGGGGATGCTATGAGATAGTTAACAGCTCCTAGGAGCTCCTGGACCGTGAATGATCCTTCCCACGACTCTTCCATTTTATGGGCCTGGAGCACCTTTAAGACCATGACTTGGTCTCCTACTTTGAAGGACCGTTCTCTGGAATATTTATCATACCAGGCCTTTTTTATTCCTGAGCATCCTTTAGGTTTTCTTTAGCAAGAGCTAAAGAGTGTCGGAGGGTGCTTTGTAGGTTGCTTACAAAGTCTAGAATGTTAGTTCCTGGAGAAGGCGTAAACCCCTCCCATTGCTGCTTCACCAACTGTAATGGCCTCTTAACCTCACGGCCATACACAAGTTCAAATGGTGAAAACCCTAAACTGGGATGTGGTACAGCCCTGTAGGCAAAAAGCAAGTGCTGCAACACTAGATCCCAATCATTGGAGTGTTCATTTATGAATTTACGTATCATGGCCCCCAAAATTCCATTAAACCTCTCCACCTGGCCATTGGTTTGATGGTGGTAAGGGGTGGCAACCAAGTGATTCACCCCATGAGCTTTCCACAGGTTTTTCATGGTTCCCACCAGGAAATTAGTTCCCGAATCTGTAAGGATGTCGGAGGGCCAACCTACCCTACCAAAAATGTGTACTAATGCCTGGCACACACTTTTAGCTCTGGTGTTGCTTAAGGGTACTGCTTCTGGCCATCGGGTAGCAAAATCCATGAAAGTCAGTATATACTTCTTTCCTCTGGGTGTCTTTTTGGGAAAGGACCCAGAATATCCACAGCTACTCGCTGAAATGGGACCTCAATTATGGGTAGTAGCTGGAGTTGGGCTTTGACCTGGTCTTGGGGCTTTCCCATTCTTTGGCACACCTCACAAGACCGGACATAATTAGAAAAGTCCTTGCCCATTCCCTCCCAGTGGAAGGACTTCCCCAACCGGTCTTTGGTTCTGTTCACCCCAGAATGGCCACTGGGATGATCATGGGCTAAGCTCAAGAGCTTTACCTGATACTTAGTGGGAACTACCAACTGTCTTTGAGGATGCCAGTCTTCCTGGTGCCCACCAGAAAGAGTCTCCTTGTATAAAAGTCCTTGTTCTACAACAAACCAGGATTGGTTAGAAGAGCTGAGAGGCAGTGGGGTGCTCCGTGCCGCCGCCCAAGCTTTATGAAGTCTGTCATCTGCTTCCTGCTCAGCCTGGAACTGTTCCCCTGATGGTGGAGACATCAGTTCCTCCTTGGACTGCGGACTTGGGCTTGGTCCCTCTGGAAGCGATGCAGGTGCTGGGGCTGTTTCCGTTGACTGTGAACCACTGTCCGCTGGTGCACTATGTGGTATTTCAGGCTCTGGCTGAGCCTCTTGGGTAGGGTTATCTGCTGCTTTCTGCCAGTTCAGGCTCGCTGGTGCCCCCTGGCGTTGGAGTTGTAGACGGGTTTGCAAACGCTGAACTCAGTGCTGGCAATTGTTCTGGCACTGGTTGTGTTGCCAGTTATGGTTCTGGGACTGGCTTTGGTTGGGTCTCTGGGATTGGATCCACTATGGCTGTAGCAGTCGTTGGCAGGGGATCCGGTTTCACCACCTTTGGCTGGATTTCTGGTAACACAGACGGGGCCCTGGGAGACAGCTCAAGAACAGGGATGGGGGTGAAAGCTTGCTTAGCCTGGCTGCGGGTGACCATTCTCACCCTCTTGGCTAGCTTCATATGGTTGGCCAAGTCTTCCCCCAGCAGCATGGGGATGGGATAATTGTCATAGACTGCAAAAGTCCACATTCTTGACCAGCCCTTGTACTGGACATGCAACTTGGCTGTAGGCCAGGCTACAGACTGTGACATGAAGGGTTGAATTGTCACTGGAGCCTCCGGATTGATGAGTTTGGGTCCACTAGGGATTGGTGGATTGTCGATACTTGTGACCCAGTGTCCCTCCAAGCGATAACCTTCTTTCCGCCCACTCTCAAGGTTTCCCTTTGCTCCGAGGGTATGAGAGAGGCATCTGGGTCTGGGGATCTTTGGTGTGATTGTGGTGTAATGAACTGTAATCGGTTGGGGTTCTTGGGGCAATAAGCCTTTATATGTCCCAGTTCATAACATTTAAAACATCGCCCTGCTAAGGTATCACCAGGGCGATGTTGGTTGGTGGAGACTGTTGTGGTGGGGTGAGGAGGCGTCTGGGGTTTCCCTTGGGATGTGGGTGGGTCCTTGGGTTGTCCCCAGTGGTAAGGTTTGGTTTTTGGTTGCCCCTTCTGATATTCGCTCCAACTGCTACTAGTTTTTTTCTTTTCTACCACCTCCACCCATTTGGCTCCAATCTCCCCTGCCTCGGTTACAGTTTTGGGCTTCCCATCTAGGATGTACCTTTCTATTTCCTCAGGAACACCCTCTAAAAACTGGTCCATTTGCATTAGGAAGGGCAACTCTTCAGTAGATTTAACATTTGCTCCTGATATCCAGGCATCCCAATTTTTCCCAATGTGGTAGGCATGTTGGGTAAATGACACATCGGGTTTCCACCTTAGGGCTCTGAACTGCCGATGGGTATGCTCGCGTGTTAGTCCCATTCTGATTCTGGCCTTGTTTTTAAAAAGTTCATAACTGTTCATGTGTTCCTTAGGCATGTTAGCCGCCACCTCTGTTAAGGTTCCACTGAGCTGCGGCCTCAGCTCTACCATGTACTGGTCTGGAGTGATGCTGTACCCAAGGCAGGCCCTTTCAAAATTTTCTAAGAAGGCCTCAGTATCATCGCCTGCCTTGTAGGTGAGGAATTTTCTGGGATGGGAAGTGGTACCTGGAGTGGGGTTGCTAGGATTGGCTTCTATATCTGGCCTAGCCCGTGCTAATTCCAGTTCCTGCTTCCTCTCTCTTTCTCTCTCCTCCATCTCTTTTTCTTTTAGCTCCATCTCTTTTTCTTTTAATTTGAGCAGTCTCTGATGTTTCCTTTCATTTTCTTCTGCTTCTAGTCTGGCCACTTCTAGTTTGTTAGCTACGTCCCTGGTACTCATTTTCCTGTTTTCTTGTGCTGGGTCACAGCCCCTCTGCAGTTCACTGAAACTGGGATGCATTCAGCTCAGGCAACAGAGACTTTCTAACTAGCTATCCCCGAGAGATAGAAAGAAAAAAAAATCAGCTTGTAAATTCTTTTCGCCAGCTGTTTGCTCACTGCTTGACTTCTTCTCTTAACAAAGACCCATGTTAAAAAACTTAACACCTCTGCCTTCAGGCAAGGAGAGATAAGACATGCATCTACCTTCAGCTCTGCTTTCCAAGCAGCTAGAAAGGAGAAAAAATATCTTACTGGCTTTTGGTTTAAAATGATCCCACCACTCTGCCACCATGTCAAGGCTGCTTCCCCACTCTGAAATTTAGGGTACAAATTTAGGGGCCTGCATGAAAACTTCTAAACTTAACTACCAGCTTAGATCTGGTCCGCTGCCACTACTCCCAAATATGCTAATTCCCTTCCCTGGGTAGCCTTGAGAGAGTCTTCACCAATTCCCTGGTAAATACAGATCCAAACCCCTTGGAATTTAAAACAAGGAGAAATTAACCACCACCCCCTCCTACCTCCCACAACTCCTGGTGGATCAAGATCCAACCCCCTTGGATCTAAAAACAAGGAAAAATCAATCAGGTTCTTAAAAAGAAGGCTTTTAATTAAAGAAAAAGGTAAAAATCTTCTCTGTAAAATCAGGATGGAAAATAACTTTACAGGGTAATCAAACTTAAAGAGCCCAGAGGAATCCCCTCTAGCTTTAGGTTCAAATTTACAGCAAACAGAGATAAACACTCTGGCAAAAAGGTACATTTACAAGTTGAGAAAACAAAGATAAAAACTAACACGCCTTGCCTGGCTGTTTACTTACACGTTGGAAATATGAGAGACTTGTTCAGAAAGATTTGGAGAGCCTGGATTGATGTCTGGTCCCTCTCAGTCCCAAGAGCGAACAACCCCCAAAACAAGGAACACAAACAAAAGCCTTCCCCCACCAAGATTTGAAAGTATCTTGTCCTCTTATTGGTCTTTTGGGTCAGGTGTCAGCCAGGTTACCTGAGCTTCTTAACCCTTTACAAGTAAAAGGATTTTAGAGTCTCTGACCAGGAGGGATTTTATAGTACTGTACACAGGTGGGCTGTTACCCTTCCCTTTATAGTTATGACAGAGACGGTATCAAAAACTTTGCTAAAGTCAAGGAATAACATGTCCACTGCTTTCCCCTCAGCCACAGAGCTTCATCTCGTCATAGAAGGCAATTAGGTTAGTTAAGCATGACTTGCTTTTGGTGAATCCATGCTCACTGTTCCTGATCAATTTCCTCTCCTCTAAGTGCTTCAGAATTGATTCCTTGAGGACCTGCTCCATGATTTTTCCAGGGACGGAGGTGAAGCTGACTGGCCTGCAGATCCCCGGATCCTCCTTCTTCCCTTTTCTTAAATATGGGCACTACATTAGCCTTTTTCCAGTCATCTGGGACCTCACCCAATCACCTTAAGTTTTCAAAGATAATGGCCAATGGCAGTTTGGGATTGGGCCCTCGCTTCTATCCACAGGACAGCTCAAGCTTGAGTTGATGAATTCCTATTTCACAAGCATTGAGAGATAGGGTTCAGGGTCCAGAGAGGTTCTTGTCTTTCATCGTTCTACAGAAACTGCATCTTCTCATCTACCTGAAGGGATGAGTAACTTCCATGTTCTTATTTTGAAATATGGTCTTCCCCCTCCATTTGCAAAGTGTAAATGCTTTCATATCTTTGTATCCTCTGATGTCTTCACACTTTTTAATAAGGTCCCTGTCATGGGTTGGACCACAGAACCCCCCTTGGGAATTGCCAACCGATGTGCCAAGACTACTTCTGCCCTGCTTTGGGGATTGGGATAGTTGGAGATTGGTCCTGCTTTGAACAGGGGGTTGGACTAGATGACCTTCTGAGGTCCCTTCCAACCCTGATATTCTATGATTCTATGATTCTGTTTTCCCTCTGCCAGCACCCTGTCTTGTTGAGCCTGCTCCAACATAGACCCAGGGTCTTAATCAAGTGCCCAAAAGCTGCAGACTTAACTGAAAACAGCTTACAGAAGTGCACTTGCCTTTAACACTCAGATGCCCAACTCACAATGGGGTCTAAACCCAAATAAATCCATTTTACCCTGTATAAAGCATATACGGGGTAAACTCATAAATTGTTCGCCCTCTATAACACTGATAGAGAGATATGCACAGCTGTTTGCCCCCTCTCCCCAGGTATTAACGCATACTCTGAGTTCATTAATAAGTAAAAAGTGATTTTATTAAATACAGAAAGTGGGATTTAAGAGATCCCAACAGACAGAACAAAGTGAATCACCAAGCAAAATAAAATAAAACACACAAATCTAAACCTAATACAGTAATACAACTGAATACAAATAGGATCTCACCCTTAGAGATGTTTCAATAAGCTTCTTTTCTCAGACTGGATGCCTTCCTGGTCTGGGCACAATCCTTTCCCCTGGTACAGGCCTTGTTCCAGCTCAGGTGGTAGCTAGGGGATTCTTCATAATGGCTCCCCCTTTGTTTTGTTCCACCCACTTATATATCTTTTGCATAAGGCGGGAATCCTTTGCCCTCTGGGTTCCCACCCCCCTTCTCAATGGAAAAGCACTAGGTTAAAGATGGATTCAGTTCAGGTGACATGATCCCAGTCACTGTAAGACCCCAAGCCTTCATTCTTCCGAGCCTGACTCACAGGAAGGATTGCCTGCAAACAAAGCCATCCACAGTCAATTGTCTTGATTAATGGGAGTCATCAAGATTCCAAACCACCATTAATGGCCCACACTTTGCATACTTACAATAGATACAAGAGAGATACATTTATAGAAATAGGAAGAACACACTCAGCAGATTATAAGCTTTGTAATGATACCTTACAATAGACCATTTGCATGAACCATATTCCAGTTACATTATATTCACTCATTAGCATATTTTTATAAAATCATATAGCCTGCAATGTCACTGTCCCACTTTAGCCTTTCTCCCACTTGGTTAATTTTGTCTCCAAAGCCTTGGAGCTAACAATGCCCAATATGACTTGTATAGTTCCTTGCATTTTTTTTTCTTTAAGTCTGATGAGCTTATGGGGAAAATATTTTAAACCATTATTAAATACCAGCTTACATTTTTGAGAGACACCTGTCCAAGGTTTTGCAATGTACTTGCATTGCCCCTCAATTAATCGTCCATACATCCTGCCATCTAATGAGCAGATCAGAAAATACCTGCCCTTATCTCATTCTTATAGATTGCTGCCACCTAGTGGGCATTTTACAGCATCGGTGCCCTTTTCCATCACTTAATTGCCTACAGAAATCTGTCGGTCACGGTTCAGTATAGCTGACTTCCTCTCCTTTATGCCACACGTTGGTGCCATCTAGTGTTGATTTCTCATCATGACAGCCTGCTACTATGGGAGGAGGGATAGCTTAGTGGTTTGAGCATTGGCCTGCTTAAACCCAGGGTTATGAGTTCAATCCTTGAGGGGACCAATTGGGGGCAAAAATCTGTCAGGGACAGTACTTAGTCCTGCGAGTGAAGGCAGGGGACTGGACTCAATGACGTTTCAAGGTTCCTTCCAGTTTAATAAGATAGGTATATCTCCATATATTATTTTATATTAATATATTTGTACCCTTTACTCTCCTCAAGTGGAGTCGTCTTCTCAGTCTAGCTGCTGCCTTCCAATTCTTGACTCTCTTGTGCCACCTGGTGGCAATTATTGGGTATAACTTCCCATTTCTCATTTCTTAACCTCTGCTACTATCCCCAGTTTTTTATAGTATAGAGGCCCTTTTCTCTTCAGTGCCCTTTCCTCACCACTTACACACTTTTATACAGATTCTCCTCTCTTTTCACTTCGCTCTCTTGGTCATTTGGCAGCATGACTCCTCCTTTCTTGTCCTTCCATTTCAGCTGCTATCCATCGGTCTTTGCACTGCACCCCCACACCTGTCCCATTCCTCTTCCCTCTTGTGACCCTAGACAGCATAATTACATCTTTCCTCATTTCTTACCTACTTCTAGGTGTGCACTGTGCCTAATTAGAACCACTGGGAACAAGACCACACAACAGCATGACTGCAACAGCAGATACTACAACAGGAGTTTCCCATCAATCCAGTGCATTGCTGTTAATGTGAGCTCTGTTTCCAATGGAAATTCATAGACTGGACCTACAGTGACAGAAGCCCAGTGACTATGCAAGCTGAGATTCTCAGAGATGTCTAGGGGAGTTCAGTGATGATTTGGGATTTGGGTACCTAACTCCATTAGGCCCCTGGTGAAATCCCTTCTGCAGAGTTGATGGCCAGCTCCCCTGGCTCCAGCCAGGCCCTGATGTGCTCACAGTTACTGACACAGCACTGCTGTGTTTAACATCACAGGTGTTCTGCCCATTGCTAGATGGTAGCCACTTCCTCTCATCATAGGTTGCCTCATTCCTAGAGGAGAGGGCCCCGTGTGAAGGGGAGCTGTCTGAGGCACCTGGGTCTGGCTGGACACCGTACACTGAGAGCTAAACCTCTCACGCCTTGTGCTTGTTGCAGTCAGTATTGGGGACATTCCCTGCCTTTGAACTGCTCAAGCAGCACAGCAGCTTCTCCCCTGCAGTGCCATGTGCTGAGTCCCTTCCTGGTGACTGTTTGACTGCCCTGGCCCTAGGAACAGCCTCAGTTCTATGTGTGTGCATCCCCTAGTGCCTTGGCAAACCCCCAGCTGAGTCAGGACTGTCCCCATTGACCTGGGCTCTGAGTCTGTTTCTTTGTGGTTGCCCAACCTGCCTGTACCCATGAGCCCAGTGAGCCTGGTGCTGGTGCTTTGCCAGAGCTGGTCACAGCCAGGTGTAGCGCAGGTATGAGCTATGAAGCTGTTCCTGTGAAGTGTCCAGAGGTCATCGCTGGGGCCTGGCTGTTCGCATCTGCCCTGTGGGAGTGCAATTGCAGTGGCTGGTTTGCAGGGGGGGCCATGGTGAGGTTGGTATGAGGCATTGTTTCAGGTGTCATGGATTCCCTAGGATGATGTCCCTACCTGTTGCACCAGGAGTTCATATTTTCATTCCCCAAATGTTTATTTTTTTAAATTTCAAAAACAGATTTTTATGGAGATAAACACTTGGTGACAATTTTTTCTCCACTCTGACCAGGGCCTAGTTAAAAACTGCATGACGGGAACATGGTTATGGCCACCTTCCTCCCTGCTCCTTCCACTTAGACGGTCAACACTGACCTGAGCTCTGGCTGGATTCTCCATTCTGTCCTTGGGGGCATAAGAAACTATCTGAACTAGCAAACTTTATGATACCGTCACCCACGGGTCTTTGGAAGTACTAGGCTATTGGAATTGGATTATCAGATTTTATTGTCTAACACAGAGAAACAATGAGTGACAGAGGATGTACACAGGGATTTGCTTTGATATTTAGTGGTGTTTGTGCCTTATGCAACATGGCATTTTTTGGCATTTTCAGATGCTAGACACACTCCTGACCCAGAGTGAATATTTAGACAAACCAGAGAGAAATACCATCATCCTATATGTATCAGTGCTGGACATGATAAATTGATAGAACTGTCCACAACCTCATATTCCTATTTGTTGTGTTACATGGACACAATGTGGGACCATAAACAGTCTGCCTCAGTAACTCCGTGCAGATTATCTCCATTTGTTTTTCACATCAGTGTAAAGATATTCAATGGGAGTTTTTAAACTTAATTTCAATGGGCACTCTTTGTCTAAATCACCAAGGCAGCTTTGAAATCCTCAGCTTCATTTATTATCTAGGACTCCCTGCAATTTTTTTTGTGAAAGCCACATTTACTGACTGCTTTACGCAAGGCTTCCCTGACCTCTCTGTTTCTCAGGCTGTAGATGAGGGGGTTTACCAGGGGAGTCAGGACTGTGTAGCAAAGTGAGAGCACTTTCTTTAGGGCTCTCAGTGTATCGACTGTCGGTAGCATGTACACAATCATTATTGTTCCATAGAAAATTGTCACTACAGTGAGGTGGGAGGAACAGGTGGAAAATGCCTTTTGCCTCCCGGTGGTGGAAGAGATTCTCAGGATGGCAGTGAGGATACACATGTAGGACATCAGGGTTAGAAAAAATGGAGGCAAGGTGAATACACAGGCTAATATGAAATCCAACAATATGATCAGGCCTGTGTCTCCGCAGGACAGTTTTATCAGTGATATGGGATCACAAAAGAAATGGTCAATTTCCTTCGGGCCACAGAATGTGCACTGTGACATGAATAAAATAAAGATGGTAATAGCCAAAAAACCATTTAACCATGTGCCAGTAGCCAACTGGAGGCAAAACCTGGTATTCATAAGAGTTGAATAGTGCAGGGGTTTACATATCGCTAAATACCGATCATAAGACATCACTGCTAGCAGATAACATTCTGTACCTGCCAGAACTGCAAAGAAATACAGTTGTGTCATGCAGCCATTGACTGAGATGGTTTTGTCCCCAGTCAGGAGACTGGCCAGCATCTTGGGCAGGATGGTGGAGGTGTAGCAGATTTCCAAGCAGGACAAGTTCCCCAGGAAGAAATACATGGGGGTGTGCAGTTGCTGATCAGTCACAATTAGCGCAATGATAAGGCTGTTCCCAGCCACTGTTGTGAGGTAGATCACTAGGAAGAGCAAGAAGAGAAGAATTTGCAGGTCAGGGAGATCCCCAAATCCCAGGAGGATGAATTCCGTGAAGGCTGTTTGGTTTCCCCAGTCCATGTCTGCCATTGGTTGAGTCTAGGATAATAAATGGTGCAATCAAACTGTAAGAAAATAGAGCTGAAAGTTAATCAAGTGTTGCAAATTCATTCCATAAATATTCAAAAGCTCCTCTCCCTTTCCTGGTTACCAGATGAAATTTTAAAGCTAAATGTAGACTTCAGACAATGTGTCAGGAATCTCAGTCTGAGAACACAACGTGAGTATCCAAGTAGACCACCCTCTGTCACATCAAATTACTGAGTACTCTAAGAACAGCCTTTTCTGTGCTACTGATAGGACAGATCTGCCCACTTCTTTACCTCCTATCATAGCCCATCTATTGACATACTGCTTAAATGATGCTTAAATGCAGAATTCCACTTCTGGCCATGGCCACAATCTTGTCATGTTTCAGTTAGAATCCAAATCAATAAATACATGAACTAAAATCTTGGACTGAGATTTTCAATTGAATCTAGTATCCTTAGATGCTGATCTTCTGTTAGAATTCATGGAAATTAATCTAATAATACATCTTGGCATATTCAGCATCTTAGTGTGCTATAGGAAAGGCAACCATTATTTGCAACCTCTCACAAGTGATCAGTTTATGTTATAAATTATGAAGTGGAGTCAATCCTTTCATAGTTCAGTTAATGACAGTGATGAGGATGACATGCTGAGGGATTTGCAATGCCTTTTCTGTTTTAGATGAGAATTCCTGATGTTAATTATGTAGCAGTAACAAAATACAGCTCTTCTGGTGGTGGATTTTCGGAAGGGGCAAAACCAGGCTTGATGTGCAACCCTAACTGTGGTGGGACCCTCTGCACGCCGTAATGATTGGACGATGAAAATCCAGGAAACAGAAAGGCACTGGGGAGAAAAGATGGTGCCCC
This sequence comes from Trachemys scripta elegans, assembly GCF_013100865.1. Classification (NCBI taxonomy): domain Eukaryota; kingdom Metazoa; phylum Chordata; order Testudines; family Emydidae; genus Trachemys; species Trachemys scripta. Next base: position 38,184,800 of record NC_048309.1, read on the forward strand.
TGAATGCTGAAACTCTGAGCTTACTATAGACCAGAACACACCACCTCAAACCTGCCAGAACAACAAAGGCAAAACCTGCTGACTTATCTCCACTGCTACCATGATCAACACCCCACATGCCTATCACAACATGTGGTGTCTTTCATCCAATACGCTAAATGTCCCAATAACAACCATGTGGGTGAAACCAGACAATCACTATGTTTTTGAATGAACTCACACAGGAAAATGATAAAAGACAAAAACACCCTATCACCTGGTGCATTGTCCTCTCCACTTTGAGGGAGGGTGGACTGGGTAATAATCTTATACTGGTCTAGCTTTTGACCAGAAGAGATGGTACTCTCTTGGGCCCTAGGCTGTGAAGCTGGGGAGAAGCCTTCATGTAACTGCAGCTGGGTGTGTCCCTGCCTGTGTAAAGGTTTGTGTGAGTGGAGGACTGGGAGTGGTCTGCAGCTTGTCACAGAAGCACAGTGTAAGAGAAGAGTCCAGGTTGGTGAGACAGAGGGTTCAGGGGTACCCCACTTCCAGGTTGCACCCCGGGGCAGGGATCCCATTACACCCAGAAACTCTGGGCTTGCCACATCAGTTATGAATGTAAAAAAAATTACTTGAACCCTGTACCTAATTGCTTGAGCCCTGGCACCTCTTTCATTACAAATTAAGCACTGTCTATCCCAGACCTAAAGAAGAGCTCTGGGTGGCTCAAAAGCTTGTCTCTCTCACCAACAGAAGTTGGTCCAATGAAAGTTATTACCTCACCCACCTCGTCCGTCTCATATTCACAAACCACATCCATGCCCTTGTTTTGAAGGTCCTATAGAAATGCAGTTAGGAAGCTTACCTGGACATACCAAGTGTGAAGCGATGAGCTTTTATTTCTCAGGGTTTGGTGACCAGGACTCAGGTTCCTAAGCTGATGTCCTTGTCTCTCATTATTCTTCAGAATCTCGATCTTCTCAGTAAAGAGATCTGCATCCTCTGAATGGACGATCAGCTGTCTCAATCTGTCTTAAAACATGTTCTTCCCTCTCCACATACAAAGTGCAGAGGTCTCCTTGTATTTGTATCCTTCTTGTCAGGCTGCATCTCCCTTCAGTCCACCTCTGAAGGGCTCAGCCTGGGGAGTTAGCGCTGTGTTTTCTGTGCAGACAGTGCAAACAACTGTCCTGATGCAACCAACCTCCCACACCCAGAGGCATTGCCTTCCTCCTCCCTGCTGTATGAGATCATTGCTCTTCATGGCTGAAATGTAAGAGCCATGGATGTTACAGTTACACTCTGAGTGTAGTGCATGGTCGTGCAGAGAGTGACTCTGCTGAGTAATCTTTGCTCATGTCAGTTGTCCCATTGCCTTCAGTGGCTGAATTGCATGCGTAACAAGGGCTAAGATGAGTCAGGCCTTCCAGGTGGGTGTTGAAGCCTCACAGTTTAACAAACACACAGAACAATTAATATAAAGTACATTTAATATGTAGTTTGCAAATGAAAGATTTGGATGAAAGGAAATCTCTCTGTGTGTGTCTATATTTCTCTGCGTGAGCATCTTTCTAACACACACACACACACACACACACAGTCCATTTCCTTATTGAAACGCAACATAATAATAATAATAACAATAATAAATAATTAATAATTAATAATAATCCAACAGGGAAAATACTTCACATAAGCCATCCCCTTCTAAGGCCAGAAGGCATACCTGCCAAGGCCAAAAGGGACCATTGGCTAACCACTTGTATAGCACAGTATTAGGCGCAGCAGAGGGTGGGGATGTGGAATGGGCAGCTATACTGTATAATGGGCACTAGGGGGCAGTGGTGTGTGGTGGTGGGTAGGGGAGGCTATACTGTATTATGGGAAACAATATTAATTTTGCCAGCATATGCACTGTATGCCAGTAAAATTATGGCTTTTACTGTCAGTAAAGCTTTTAACTATAGGCCAGGCATATGTGTAGATGAGGTGTTAGAGGATGCTTTTATACCAGCATAAAGTTGCTTACACTAGCATGACTTATTCCACATTGGTATAACTGTATTTTTGACTACTCCAGTAAAATACAAACTCCTAACAGAAATACCGTACAACTTTTCTGTGTACAACATTCAAGTGTGATATGAGTATAGGACATCAGGTGATTTAGAATTAGGGTGTGAAAAAGGAGACCAATGATTTTAAATAAGTGCTAGAGGAGAAGGAGGGCAAGGATTGAGAAGTGAGAAATTTACACTGTGTAACAGAAACTAGGGGGCACCAGAGCATACTAATTCGAATGGGGGAGATGTCCTGTGCAGAGTCCAATGGCCATTATGTCTCATTCTGCAATAAAATGAAGTGAATGGGCATCATATTGTAGGAGGACAAGCCATGGAAAGCTGGTTTTTAGGCCCCTAAGCCTCAAATGATGACTACATGGCAGCCAATCTAGGGCAGCCAGTCCTGAAGCAGTGACAAAGGAGATGTACATTGTCAAAGATGATCACCTTAGACAGATATCCTTCATAAATTTAAACAAACATTTTTTTTCATCATCAGAAATATTGTCCCCTATGTTCAGATTCATTAGCTTTTTAAAATGCAGTTACTGGAAAAAGAAAAGACTTACACCGGGCACTGTTAGTAACAAGGCTTTGAAGACATACGATTATTTAAATGGCATATAAGCCAAATTAGGACCTTATCCCACAACCTGCCTAGGTAACCTGTTCCAATGCTTAACTATCCTGGGAGTTGGAAAGCTTTTCTTAATATCTAAGCTAAGATCTGACCACTTGTGTAAATAAATAAATACATACAGAGAGAGTTATGATGGATTGGATCACAGAAACCCCTTTGGGAGCTGCCAACTGATGTGCTATGACTACTTCTGCCCCTGCTTTCCCTCTGCCAGCCTGGAAATCCAGCACCCTGCCTTGCTGAGCCAGACACGCCCATCTGCTCCAACACAGACCCAGGGTCTGAACCAAGTGCCCAAAAGCTGAAGTCTTAACTGAAAACATCTTACAGAAGTGTTCCTGTCTTTAACACTCAGATGCCCAACTCCCAATGGGGTCCAAACCCCAAATAAATCTGTTTACCCTGTATAAAGCTTATACAGGGTAAACTCATAAATTGTCCACCCTCTATAATGCTGATAGAGAGATATGCATAGATGTTTGCCCCCTCAGGTATTAATACATATTCTGAGTTAATTAATAAGTAAAAAGTGATTTTATTAAATACAGAAAGTAGGATTTTAGTGGCTCCAGGTAGTAACAGACAGAACAAAGTGAATTACCAAGTAAAATAAAATAAAACACTCAAGTCTATGTTTAATACAATAAGAAACTGAATACAAGATAAGATCTCACCAGTTCTAGTAAGCTTCCTTTTACAGAATAATCTCTTTCTAGTCCAGGTCCAGCAATCACTCACACCTTCTTGTAGTTACTGTCTTTTGTTCCAGTTTCTTTCAGGTATCTTTGGGGCTGGAGAGGGTCTCTCTTTAGCCAGCTGAAGACAAAATGGAGGGGGTCTCCCACAGGCTTAAATAGGCTTTCTCTTGTGGGTGGAGACCCCCTCCTCTCTCCTATGCAAAGTCCAGCTCCAAGATGAAGTTCTGGAGTCACCTGGGCAAGTCACATGTCCATGCATGACTCACAGTTTCTTATCAGGTAGCAGCCATGGGTCACATGCTACCTTGAATTTCCACAAGTAGACTTCTTATGTGGATTGGAGCATTCCCAGATTCATTGTCCTTTACGTGTTTCTTGATTAGGTACTTAATTTCAACATTCCTTTCTCTAGGAACTGACCAAATGCTCTGCTAAGGTTATTTAGAAATTGAGCCAGTACACAGCCAATATTCATAACTTCCAATACAAAATGATAAATATATTCAAATAGGATTAATACATTCAGTAGATCATAACATTTACAGAGATATGTTACATGGAATAGGAGTACTTGTGGCACCTTAGAGACTAACAAATTTATTAGAGCATAAGCTTTCGTGGACTACAGCCCACTTGTTAAGAAGTGTGAGAATACTTACAAGAGGAGATAGATTCAATGTTTTTAATGGCTCAGCCATTCCCAGTCCTTATTCAATCCTGAGTTGATTGTGTCTAGTTTGCATATCAATTCCAGCTCAGCAGTTTCTCGTTTGAGTCTGTTTTTGAAGTTTTTCTGTTGTAATATAGCCACCCGCAGGTCTGTCATTTAATGACCAGACAGGTTAAAGTGTTCTCCCACTGGTTTTTGAGTATTATGATTCCTGATGTCAAATTTGTGTCCATTAATTCTTTTGCGTAGAGACTGTCCGGTTTGGCCAATGTACATGGCAGAGGGGCATTGCTGGCACATGATGGCATATATCACATTGGTAGATGTGCAAGTATTCTCACACTTCTTATCAAACTGTCTGTACTGGGCTATCTTGATTATCACTTCAAAAGTTTTTTTTTTCTCTTACTTAATTGGCCTCCCAGAGTTGGTAAGACAACTCCCACCTGTTTATGCTCTCTGTATGTGTGTATATATATCTCCTCAATATTTATTCCACTCTATATGCATCCAAAGAAGTGGGTTGTAATCCACAAAAGCTTATGCTCTAATAAATTTGTTAGTCTCTAAGGTGCCACAAGTACTCCTGTTCTTTTTGCAGATACAGACTAACACGGCTGCTACTCTGAAACCTGTTACATGGAATATGTAGCATAAAACACATGCTAGTTATGTTATATATATATATATATATATATATATATAAGCATATTTCCATAAAGCCTTATGGGAGATACCATCACAAGAGTCACTCTGGATGGCCGTGCACTGCATGGGCGCTGAGTTACATTTCACCCATGCAGAGCAGTGATCTTGTACAGCAGGGAGCAGGAAGGCAATTCCTCTGGGTGTGGGAGGTTGGTTGCATCAGGACAGTTGTTTGTACTGTCTGCACAGAAAACACAGTGCTAACTCCCCAGGCTCAGCCCCTTCGGAGGTGGACTCAAGGGAGACGCAGCCTGCCAAAGAGAAGGATACCAATGCAGGAGACCTCTTCACTTTGTACATGGGTGAGGGCAGAGCATGTTCTAAGGCAGATTGAAGCAGCTGCTCGTCCATTCAGGTGGATGCAGGTCTCTCTACTGAGAATGTCCAGATTCTGCAGAATGATGAGAGACAAGGACCTCAGCTGAGAATCCTAAGTCCTGGCTGCCAAATGCTGAGAAATAACAGCTCATCGCTTCAAGCTTGGGCTGTCCTGTGGTTGCAGGTGAGCTCCAAGTGCCTGATGGCATTTCTGTCCCACCTTCCAAGAAAGGGCTTGCATGTGCTCTGTGAATATTTGCAGTTTTAGCCTTATTTTCCCACAGCAGTGCCTGTCAGTGTGAATAGCACCATGGGGAAATTAACACTGGGGAAATTGAGATATGTCTTGTGAAATGTCCTTGGGTGGGGATCTGGCCCACTGATGCCAATGGATCTACAGCCGATTCACACCAGCTGGGGATCTTCCTTAGTGTGAGTCCCCTTGGGGTGGTACGTGGTGTTAGAGTTACTAGTCCAGCTCACAAAGTAATACATAGCAGATTGTTTCTGAGTTTGAGGGCAGTACTTGTCTTCCCTAGTGCCTTTCTTGTCCCTCTTTTATCAGCCCACAATCACTATGGCACGCAGAGGGTCCCTCCCTAATTAGGGTTGCACATCATGCCTGGTTTTGCCTCTTCCTAAAATGCACCCTCAGAAGAGCTGTATTTTATTACTACTACGTGGTTAACATGAAGAATTCTCATCTGAGATAGAAAAGGCATTGCCAGTCCCTCAACATGTCATCCTCATCTCTGTTAGTCCATGAACAGAGGAAGAACTGACTCCACTTCATAATTTATAAAAACAACAAGAAGTCTGGTGGCACCTTAAAGACTAACAGATTTATTTGGGCATAAGCTTTCGTGAGTAAAAAGCTCACTTCTTCGGATGCATAGAGTGAAAGTTACAGATGCAGGCATTATATACTGACACATGGAGAGCAGGGAGTTACTTCACAAGTGGAGAACCAGTGTTGACAGGGCCAATTCAATCAGGGTGGATGTAGTCCACTCCCAATAATAGATGAGGAGGTGTCAATTCCAGGAGAGGAAAAGCTGCTTCTGTAGTGAGCCAGCCACTCCCAGTCCCTATTCAAGCCCAGATTAATGGTGTTGAATTTGCAAATGAATTTTAGTTCTGCTGTTTCTCTTTGAAGTCTGTTTCTGAAGTTTTTTTGTTCAATGATAGTGACTTTTAAATCTGTAATAGAATGACCAGGGAGATTGAAGTGTTCACTTACTGGCTTGTGTATGTTACCATTCCTGATGTCCGATTTGTGTCCATTTATTCTTTTGCGGAGGGACTGTCCGGTTTGGCCAATGTACATGGCAGAGGGGCATTGCTGGCACATGATGGCATATATGACATTAGTGGATGTGCAGGTGAATGAGCCCCTGATGGTGTGGCTGATGTGGTTGGGTCCTCTGATGCTGTTGCCAGAGTAGATATGGGGACAGAGTAGGCAACGAGGTTTGCTACAGGGATAGGTTCCTGGGTTGGTGTTTCTGTGGTGTGGTGTGTAGTTGCTGGTGAGTATTTGCTTCAGGTTGGGGGGTTGTCTGTAAGCAAGGACTGGCCTGCCTCCCAAGGTCTGTGAGAGGGAGGGATCATTTTCCAGGATAGGTTGTAGATAAACTGATCTCTTGTGAGGGGGTAAACATAATTATCCCTTGTTTTACAGGACACTAAAATGCTGACTTTAGCAAGATCTAGTATTAGATTAATTTCCATGAATTCTAGCAGAAGATTGGTGCCTAAGGACACTAAGGACTCAGGCACTGATTATTTATTGTATTGATTTTGACTCCTCCTAAGACATGACATGATTCAGACTATGACCACAAGTGGAATGCTGCCTTTAAGCATCACTGCTAAGCTCCGGTATGTCACTAGAAGGGATAGAATAGATAAAGAGGTGGTCAGATCTGTCAAATCAGTACTTGGGCTACCAGAAAAATAGTTGCTGTTATAATAATTATTGCTCTTGTAACCTATACACCTCCTGGGTGTGGTGTTCTGTCCCCTCTAGTGACAGTGAGAGTTTAATGAGTCTGCTACAGCATTAACTAAAGGCCGTGTGGCTTTTAACTCATGCAGTAAAGGCTCATGCATTTAGCTCCAGAAGTCCCAGGTTCGAGCCCACCTGCTGACGTCTGTTGGTGTTACACTCTGATATGAGAGAGGGTGGTCTACATGAATACCAATGTTCAGTTCTCAGACTGAGACACCTGGCACTTTTTTGAAGTCTACCAGTTAACCAGGAGAGGTAGAGGAATTTTTGAATATTTATGGAATTAATTTGCAACACTTGATTAACTTTCAGCTCTATCATCTTCTGATTTGACTGCACCATTTCTTTTACTGTTCCTAGTAGGGCTATCGATTAATCACACTTAACTCATGCAATTAACTCAAAAAAATTAATCACGATTAAAAAAATTAATCAAGATTAATCGCAGTTTTAATCACACTGTTAAACAACAGAATACCAAGTGAAATTTATTAAATATTTATATTTTTCTAGATTTTCATATACATTGTATTCTGTGTTGTAATTGAAATCAAACTGTATATTATTTTATTACAAATATTTGCACTGTGAAAATGATAAAAAAAAGAAATAGTATTTTGTCAGTTCACCTCATACAAGTACTGTAGTATAATCTCTTTGTCCTGAAAGTGCAATGTACAAATGTAGATTTTTTTTGTTACATATACACTCAAAAACAAACAAACAAAAAAAAAGTAAAACTTCAGAGCCTACAAGTCCACTCAGTCCTACTTCTTGTTCAGCCAATCACTCAGACAAACAAGTTTATTTACATTTACAGGAGATAATGCTGCCCTCTTCTTATTTACAATGTCACCAGAAAGTTAGAACAGGCATTTGCATGGCACTTTTGTAGCTGGCATTGCAAGGTATTTACATGCCAGATATGCTAAACATTTGTATGCCCCTTCATGCTTCAGCCACCATTCCAGAGGACATGCTTCCATGCTGATGACACTCATTAAAAAAATGCATTAACTAAATTTGTGACTGAACTCCTTGTGGGAGAATTGTATGTCCCCTCACTCTGTTTTACCTGCGTATTGCCATATATTTCATGTTATAGCAGTGTCGGATGATGACCCAGCATATGTTGTTCATTTTAAGAACACTTTCACTGCAGATTTCACAAAACGCAAGGAAGGCACCAATATGAGATTTCTAAGGATAGATACAGCACTCGACCCAAGGTTTAAGAATCTGAAGTGCCTTCCAAAATCTGAGAGGGACGAAGTGTGGAGCATGTGGAGTCTTAAAAGATTAACACTCTGATGTGGAAACTACAGAACCAGAACCACCAAAAAAGAAAATTGACCTTCTGCTGGTGGCATCTGTCTCAGATAATGAAAATGAGCCTGCATTGGTCTGCACTGCTTTGAATTGTTATTGAGCAAAACCCATAATCAGTATGGATGCATGTCCCCTGGAATGGGGTTGAAGCATGAAGGGACATATGAATCTTTTACCACATCTGGCAAATAAATATCTTGCGATGCTGGCTACAACAGTGACATGAGAACACCTGTTCTCACTTTCAGATGACATTGCAAACAAGAAGCGGGCAGCAATATCTCCTGCAAATGTAAACAAACTTGTTTGTAAGAGAGATAGGCTGAACAAGAAGTAAGACTGGCTGGACTTGCAGGCTCTAAAATTTTACATTGTTTTATTTATGAACACAGTATTTTGTACATAATTCTATATTTTGAAGTTTATCTTCCATGATAGAGAGATTGCAGTACAGTACTTAAGTGAATTGAAAAATACTATTTCTTTTGGGGTTTTTACAGTGCAAATACTTGTAATAAAAATAAATATAAAGTAAGCACTGTAAACTTTGTATTCTGTGTTGTAATTGAAATCAATATATTTGAAAATGTAGAAAACATCCAAAAATATTTAAATAAATGCTATTCTATTATTGTTTAACAGTTCAATTAATTGCAATTATTTTTTTAATTGTTTGACAGCCCTAGTTCCTAGTCTCAACCCATGGCAGACATGGACTAGGGAAACCAAATGGCCATCACAAAATTCATCCTCCTGCGATTCAGGGATCTCTCTGACCTGCAAAGTCATCTCTTCCTGATGTTCCTAGTAATCTACATGGCAATCATGGCCAGAAATATTCTCATCATATTGCTCATTGTGGCTGATCAGCATCTGCACACCCCCATATACTTTTTCCTTGGGAATTTGTCCTGGTTGGTGATTTGCTGCAGCTCCAGGATGCTGGCCAGTCTCCTGACTGGGAACAGAACCATTTCTGTCAGTAGCTGCATCACACAACTGTACTTCTTTGGTCTTCTGGCATCTACAGAATGCTATCTGCTTGCAGTGATGTCTTATGATCGGTACTTAGCAATATGTAAATCTCACACTATTCAACTCTTATGAATACCAAGTTTTTCCTCCAGTTGGCTGCTGTCACATGGTTAAATGGTTGTTTGGCTACTACCATCTTGGTATTCTTCATGTCACAGTTCATATTCTGACCCGAATGAAATTGACCATTTCTATTGTGAATCCCTCCCATTGATAAAACTTGTATGGGGAAACACACCTGATAATATTGCTGGATTTCATATTTGCCTGTGTATTCACCCTGCCTCCATTTCTACTAACCCTGACATCCTACGTTTGTATCATTGCTGCAATCCTAAGAATCCCTTCTTAGGCAAAAGGCATTTTCCACCTGCTCCTCCCACCTCTTTGTGGTGACATTTTTCTATGGAACAATAATGATTGTGTACATGCTCCTAAAACTGAGAGACCTGAACAAAGTGCTCTCTTTTTGCTACACTGTCCTGACTCCCCTGGTTAACCCCCTCACCTACAGCATGAGAAACAGAGAGGTCAGGGAAGCCATGAGCAAAGCAGTCAGTAAATATGACATTCACAAAGAATTGCAGGGAATCCTAGATAATAACTGAGGCAGAGGTTTTCAAAATTGCCTGCGTCATTTAGGCAAAAATCCCACATTGAAATTACATTGAAAACTCCCATTGAACATGTCAGTGTGTGGAACTTTGTACCTCAGAATGGTACCCTGCAACCCCCATATTCATCATTCATATGTGGCTGTGATATTTCATACAAAGCATGCCATGAAAGATATATAAAAGGTCATGATCTGCTTAAACCCGTTGTTCTGTCCAAATATGTGTATCATTAGTTTGTATAGCGATTGAGTATGGTTGTTACTGAAATGTGCTGTAAGTTTGCTAGTGACATACAAAGGATCCCTGCCCAGCTGGGTGTTGAACATCCATTAATCAATTGTGTGACTAAACTATGCAAGCCCCAAAGAATGGGAATTGCTTGATCACTGTGACTTGGGGACTGCTTGTTCACTGTGACTCAGCAAAGCCCACCAGGACATTCCTAGGCTAGATTCTGCCAGGCACATGGGCCAAGGGTTTAAAACAAGGGACACTAGCATCATGTCTTGGCCTTTCTCCTCCCCCACATATGCTGGAAACAACCGGGGTGCCAAGAAGACAAAACTCATCTGAGGAGACTGGTCTAGGCTTCAGGGGGAATTCTGTGCATAAGGACTGTAATATCCAGTGGGGTGAGAACTTACTTGATGTAAATACTGCCTAGTGGAATAAGGTTTAAGATTTAGCCTGTGCGCTTATTTTTATTTTCTGTGGTAACTATCTCTGACCTTTTATGCCTACCACTTACAATCACTTAAAATCTATCTTTCTCTAGTTAATAAATCTGTTTTATATTTTACCTAAAACAGTGTATTTTGCTTGAAGTTCAAGGGAATTCTCAGCTCTGTTTAAAAGGATTGTGTGTGTGTGTCCTCTCCATATTGAGAAAGGGACAGACATGGTTATAAACTCACACTGGTCAGGCTTCTAACCAGGGCAGGATGCGGTAAAGCTGAACAGGGGTGCAAGGTCGTGGAGCTTGTGGGAATAGGCTGGTGCCTTTTTGTGTGTGATTCATGAGATACTTTGGGTGCCTTCATGCAATCTAGCTGGGTGTGGGGCTCCTCCTGCTATTGTGCTGAGTGATAACAGCTCTGGGAAGGGTTTGCTGTTTGTCACTAGCAAAGCAGTGTGAGATACAGTCCAGGATGGAGAATTAAGGGGGCACAGTGGTACCCCAGTTCCAGGCTGTACCCAGGGGAACCCTGTCACACAGTGCTAATGTGAAAAACTAACGGAGATGATCTGCATGGAGTTACTGAAGCAGAGTCTTTATGATCCCATGCTGTGTCCATATAAAACAACAGAGAGGAACATGAGGTTGTGGGCAGTTCTAGCAACCTCTCATGTTCAGCTCTGATATGTACAGGATGATGGTATTTTTTCGGATGGTGTTGGCAAAACATTCACCCTGGGTGATGCTGCTGTAGAGCCAACATGTTGTGTATGGCACAAACTCCAGTAAATATCAAAGCAAATCCCTGTGTACATCCCCTGTTGATCACAGTTTCTCTGTGTTAGACAATAAAATCTAGTAATCCAATTCCAACAGCCTAGTATGAATAAAGCCCAGTGGGGGACAGTACCAGAAGGCTTGTTACTTCTAATAGTTTCTTAGGCCCCCAGGACACAATGAAGAATCCAGCCAGAGCTCAGGTCAGGGTTGTCCGTCAGGGAGGTGTCATAACTATAAAGGGAAGAGTAACAGCTCTCCTGTGTACAGTGCCATAAAATCCCTCCTGGCCAGAGACTCCAAAACCCTTTTACCTGTAAAGGGTTAAGAAGCTCGGGTAACCTGGCTGACATCTGAACCAAAGGACCAATAAGGGGACAAGATATTTTCAAATCTTGGTGGGGGGAAAGGCTTTTGTTTGTGTTCTTTGTAGAGGGGAGTGCGTTTGCTCTTGGGACTGAGAGGGACCAGACATCAATCCAGGTTCTCCACATCTTTCTAAACAAGTCTCTCATATTTCAAACTTGTAAGTAAGCAGCCAGGCAAGGCATGTTAGTTTTTATCATTGTTTTCTCAACTTGTAAATGTACCTTTTACTAGAGTGTTTATCTCTGTTTGCTGTACTTTGAACCTGAGGCTAGAGGGGGGTCCTCTGAGCTCTTTAAGTTTGATTACCCTGTAAAGTTATTTTCCATACTGATTTTACAGAGATGATTTTTACCTTTTTCTTTAATTAAAAGCCTTCTTTTTAAGAACCTGATTGATTTTTCCTTGTTTTTAGATCCAAGGGGGTTGGATCTTGATCCTCCAGGAGTTGGTGGGAGGAAGGAGGGGGATGGTTAATTTCTCCTTGTTTTAAGATCCAAGGGGTTTGGATCTGTATTCTCCAGGGAATTGGTGAAGAGTCTCTCAAGGCTACCCAGGGAAGGGAATTAGCACATTTGGGAGTGGTGGCAGCGGATCAGATCTAAGCTGGTATTTAAGCTTAGAAGTTTTCATGCAGGCCCCCACATTTGTAACCTAAAGTTCAGAGTGGGGAAGCAGCCTTGACAGGAGGTGTCCATAAACATGATCCCATCATGTAGTTTTTAACTAGGCCCCGGGTGGAGTGCAGAATTTTTTTTCACCAATTATTTTCCCATAAAAAGCCATTTTTGTTCAACATAAATGTTTGGGTGATGAAAATATGAACTCCTGGTGCAGCATGTGCAGATGGCAGCTGGGAAATCAGCTGGGAAATCACCCCTGAAACGGTCTCTATTGTCATCCAAACCATATCCACCTGCAAACCAGCCACTTCCATTGCACTCCCACAGGCCAGACGCAAACAGCCGGGCCCAGCAGTGACCTCTGGACACTTCACCAGGAACAGCTCAATAGCTCTTATCTGGGCTAAGCCTGGCTGTGACCAGCTCTGGCAAAGCAACAGCACCTGGCTCACAAGGTGCATGGGTGCAGGGAGGTTGGGCTAAGACAAAGAAGAAGACTCAGAGCCCTGATCAGTGGGGGCAGTCCTGACCCAGTTGGGGGTTATAATAAATGTGGAGATATACCTATCTCATAGAACTGGAAGGGACCCCAAAAGGTCATTGAGTCTGTGACAGTGTACCCCATAAGGCTTTATGGGGGGGTGCTTATAAATGTATGTATGACATAACTGGAATATATTTTGTGCTGCCTGTGCCATGTAACATATCTCCGTAAAGGTTATGGTCTACTATATCTATTCATCCTATTTGTATATGTATATCATTTTCTACTTGAGGTTAAGAATATGGGCTGTATGCTGGCTTGGTTTCTAAGTAAGCTTTGTGAGACATTTAGTCAGCTTCTTTAGGAAGGAATTCGCCAGGTTAAGTACCTGATCAGGAAACACTTGGGGAACAATGCATCTTGGAATACTCCAATCCACATAAGAAGTCTTCCTGGAGACATGTAAGATACCATGTGGACAATGGCTTTGACCTGTAAAGACTGAGTCATGCAGGGACATGTTACATGCCCAGGTGACTCCAGAACTCCATCTTGGAGCTCAGCTTTGCATAGGAGGGAGGAGGGGGGTCTCCACCCACAAGAGAGAGTCCATTTAAACCCGTGGGAGACCCCTCCATTTTGTATTCAGCTGGCTAAGGAAGGAGCCTCTCCACCCCTCCAGGATACTTGAAGGGAACTGGAACAAACAATAGTAACTACAGGGGGTGTGAGTGATTGCTGGACCCAGGTAAAAGGAGATCAGCCTGTAAAAGGGAGCTTTCTGGAACTGGTGAGGAACTTATCTGTATTTAGCTTGATTAGACATAGATCTGTGCATTTTATTTTATTTTGATTGGTGACTTACTTTGTTCTGTCTGTTACTACTTGGAACCACTTAAATCCTATTTTCTGTATTTAATAAAATCACTTTTTAGTTAGTAATTTACTCAGAGTATGTATTAATACGTGGGGGAGCAACCAACTGTGTATATCTCTCTATCAGTGTTATAGAGGGCAAACAATTTATGAGTTTGCTCTGCATAAGCTTTATGCAGGGTAAAGCCAATTTATCTGGGTTTAGACCCCATCGGGAGTTGGGCATCTGAGTGCCAAAGACCAACACACTTCTGTGAGCTGTTTTCAGGTAAACTTGCAGCTTTGGGACAAGTGATTCAGACCCTGGGTCTGTGTTGTAGCAGACAGGAGTGTCTGGCTCAGCAAGACAGGGTGCTGGAGTCCTGAGCTGCAGGGAAAACATGAGCCGAGGTAGTCTTTGCACATCAGGTAGCAGCTCCCAAGGGGGTTTCTGTGATCCAGCCTGTCACAGAGTCCAGCCCCCTGCCTTCACTAGTAAGACCAAGTACTGATTTTGCCCCAGATCGCTAAGTGGCCCCCTCAAAAATTGAATTCACAACCCTGGGTTTAGCAGGCCAATGCTCAAACCACTGAGCTATCCCCCTCCCCTCTAATGCACACATAGAACTGAGGTTGGTCCTGTGGCTCAGTGTGTCTAACGGTCACTGAGAAGGGATTCAGCATGTGGCACTGCAGGGCAGTAGCCGCTCTGCTGCTGCCAGGTGCACAGAGAAGTTCACAGGCAGGGAGCTGCTTAGGTTTGCCAGTTTTGGTTGGATGTATTCCTGGAGATTTAATCAGATGACATCATCTTTAATTAAAGATTAATCTTTAATTTTTTGGAAACTCCAGGCCAATCCTGGAGTGTTGACAATCCTAGAGCTGTTTCAATGAATGTTCCCAAAACTGACTGGAACAAGCACGAGGCCTGAGAGGGTTAATTATCAGGGCATGTTGTCTAGTCAGCTCTGCTCCACACGGGGCCCCCTCCTCAGGGAGTGAGGCAACCTATAATGAGAGGAAGTGTCTACCACCTACCAATGGGCAGAACTCCTGGGATGCCAAAAATGGCAATGCTGGTTCAGTCACTGGGAGCACGTCAGGGTTTGGCCAGAGCCATGGGAGCTGGCCATCAGTGAGAGTTGTAGGGCCTCCACTCTGCAGAAAGGATTTCCCAAAGGGCCTAATGGAGTTAGGCACCCAAATCCTTTTGAAACGAGCTGAATGCTGAACTCCCTTAGGGTATGTCTACACTACGGGATTAATCCAAATTTATATCATTTGAATTTGGAAAACAGATTGTATAAAGTCGAATGTATGCAACCACACTAAGCACATTAATTTGGCGGTGTGCGTCCATGTACCGGGGCTAGCGTCGATTTCCGGAGTGTTGCACTGTGGGTAGCTATCCCATAGTTCCCGCAGTCTCCTCCACCCATTGGAATTCTGGGTTGAGATCCCAATGCCTGATGGGACCAAAAACATTGTCGCGAGTGGTTCTGGGTATATCCTCCCCCGGCTCCAGGAAGCAATGGCAGACAACCGTTTTGCACCTTTTTCCTGGGTGAATAGTGCAGACGCCATATCACGGCAAGCATGGAGCCCGCTCAGCTCAAGACAGCAGTCATGAACATTGTAAATACCTCGCGCCTTATCGTGCAGTTTATGCTGAACAAGAACCTGGAAAACCAGGTGGCGAGGAGCAGGCTACGGCAGCGCGGCGGCAAGAGTGATGAGGATATGGACATGGAATTCTATCGAACCGCAGGACCCGGTCCTTTGGAGATCATGCTGTTAATGGGGCAGGTTATAGCCGTGGAACGCTGATTCTGGGCCCGGGAAACAAGCACAGACTGGTGGGACCGCATAGTGTTGCAGGTGTGGGACGATTCCCAGTGGCTGCAAAACTTTCGCATGTGGAAGGACACTTTCTTGGAACTTTGTGACTTGCTTTCCCCTGCCCTGAAGCGCCAGACTACCAAGATGAGAGCAGCCCTCACAGTTGAGAAGCGAGTGGCCATAGCCCTGTGGAAGCTTGCAACGCCAGACAGCTACCAGTCAGTCGGGAATCAATTTGGAGTGGGCAAATCTATTGTGGGGGCTGCTGTGATGCAAGTAGCCAAAGCAATCACTGAGGTGCTGCTACAAAAGCTAGTGACTCTGGGAGATGTGCAGGTCATAGTGGATGGCTTTGCTGAAATGGGATTCCCTAACTGTGGTGGGGTGATAGATGGAACCCACATCCCTATCTTGGCACTGGAGCACCAGGGTACCCAGTACATAAACCGCAAGGGGTACTTTTCAATGGTGCTGCAAGCACTTGTGGATCACAAGGGACATTTCACCAACATCAACGTGGGCTGGCCGGGAAGGGTTCATGATGCTCGCGTCTTCAGGAAAACTACTCTATTTAAAGGGCTGCAGCAAGGGACTTACTTCCCGGACCAGAAAATAACTGTTGGGGATGTTGAAATGCCAATAGTTATTCTTGGGCACCCAGCCTACCCCTTAATGCCATGGCTCATGAAGCCATACACAGGCAGCCTGGACAGGAGTCAGGAGCTGTTTAACTACAGGCTGAGCAAGTGCAGAATGGTGGTAGAATGTGCATTTGGCCATTTAAACGGTCGCTGGCGATTGCTACTGACTCGCTCTGACCTCAGCCAAAGAAATCTCCCCATTGTTATTTCTGCTTTCTGTGTGCTCCACAATCTCTGTGAAAGTAAGGGGGAGACCTTTATGGCAGGGTGGGAGGCTGAGGCAAATCGCCTGGCTGCTGATTATGAGCAGCCAGACACCAGGGCGATTAGAAGAGCACACCAGGAAGCTCTGTGCGTCAGAGAAGCTTTGAAAACCAGTTTCATGACTGGCCAGGCTACAGTGTGAAATTTCTGTTTGTTTCTCCTTCATGAAAACCCGCCCCCTTTATTGACTCATTCATTCTCTGTAAGGAACCCACCCTCCCCGTTCCCCCAGCTTTCTTTCAAAGGAAATAAAGTCACTATCATTTAAAAATCATGTATTCTTTATTAAGTGATCATAGACATAGGGATAGAACCAACAAGGTAATTTGGGTGAGGTTTGGGAGGAGGATAGGAGGGAAGGAAAAGGCCACTGAACAAATTCAATATAATGACAGCCTTTTGGTTGGGCTGTCCACTGGGGTGGAGTGGGAGGGTGCATGGAGCCTCCCCCCCCCCGCGTTCTTACACGTCTGGGTGAGGAGGATATGGAACATGGTGAGGGGGGAGGGAGGTTATACAGCAGCTGCAGCGGCACGCTGTCATCCTGCTGCCATTCCTGAAGCTCCACCGGACGCCGGAGTATGTCCGTTTGCTCATGCAGCAGCCCCAGCATTGCAGCCTGCCACCTCTCATCTCGAGCGTCCCTCATGACTTCAAGTTCACTGGCATCTTTCCTAAATTTAGATACAGTGTCATTCCACTCATTCAAATGAGCTCTTTCATTGTGGGTGTATTCCATTATTTCCGTGAACACGTCGTCTCGCGTCCTCTTTCTACGCCGCCTTAGCTGAGATAGCCTTCGGGACGGAGGAGGGAGGCTTGAAAAATTTGCAGCTGCTGGAGGGAGGAAGGGTTGAAAAAAAGGAGAGAAGTTTTTAAAGTGAATCATTTTACAGAAGAATGCTTATACTCTTTCATGGTGAAAAACACTATTCACATTACATAGCACATGTGATTTCAGTACAAGGCCGCATTTTCCGTCTTAATATTGAGTGCCTGTGGCTTTGGTGTTAAAGATCACAAACGCAGGTCCGGGCAACAGAATTCAGCTTGCATGCAGGCATGGTAAGCCATTGTCTTTCGGCTTCTGCGCCCTCCTTTCCCACATATCAAGTAAAGCCCGTTTACTGCTGTGGTTTTCCTGTTAACCTTCAGCAGCAGAAAACAAACTAACTCCCCCGCCCATCCAATTCTCTGTGATGATCGCTTTATCCCTCCCCCCACTGCGTGGCAGGTATCAGGGAAGATCCCTGCAGAAACCAAACCACCCCGCCCCCCACTTCCGCCATGAATTCTCTGGGATGATCGCTGTACCCCTGCCCCCACCACGTGGCTGGTAACAGGGAAGATCCCTGCTACCCAAACGCGAAAAGCTCAGGGCCAATTCCCCCCCTGTGCTTGGCTAACTGCAGGGAAGGATTTCTTTTCAGCCACAGGCAAACAGCCCAGTAGGTACGGCTACCTCTGTCCCCTTAATTAAGTTCCCATATTTCAACCAGGTTACCATGAGCAATATCACTTTCCTGAGGATTACACAGCAAGATAAAGAACGGATGTTGTTTGAATGCCAGCAAACACTGGGACCATACGTTGCCAGGCTTTGTCAGGCAATTATACCAGATTACTTGCTGCAAGCATGGCGTGGTCAAGTGTCCTACCATGGAGGACGGAATAAGGCTGCACTGCCCAGAAACCTTGTGGCAAGGCTTTTGGAGTACCTCCAGGAGAGCTTCATGGAGATGTCCCTGGAGGATTTCCGCTCCATCCCCAGACACGTTAACAAACTTTTCCAGTAGCTGTACTGGCCGCGAATGCATCCCAAGTCCTCAGGGCAAAGTAATCATTAAAAAATGCTTGCTTTTAAAACAAGTTTTATATTTTAAAAGGTAAACTCAGCTGAGGTCCCTTCCATGGGTCATGGTCTTGGATATTGGCTTGGGAGGGTTGGGAGGGTACTTCAGTCAGGCTGAGAAAAAGATCCTGGCTGTTGGGGAGAACGGAGTGCTGGGTGCTCTCTGCAAGCTCGTCCTCCTCCTCCTCCTCCTCTTCCCCATCTGCAGAATCCTCAGGTGTAGCTGTTGAGATTATCCCCACCTCGGAATCCATGGTCAGAGGTGGGGTAGTGGTGGTGGCCCCCCTAGAACTGCATGCAGCTCGTCGTAGAAGCGGCATGTCCGCGGCTCTGACCCGGAGCGACCATTTGCCTCCTTTGTTTTTTGATAGGCTTGTCTGAGCTCCTTGACTTTCACGCAGCACTGATGTGAGTCTCTATTGTGGTCTTTCTCCATCATGCCCTTGGAGATTTTTTCAAAAGTTTTGGCATTTCGTCTTTTAGAACGAAGTTCTGCTAGCACTGAATCCTCTCCCCATATAGCAATCAGATCCAGTACCTCCCGTATGGTCCATGCTGGTGCTCTTTTTCGATTATCGGCCTGCATGGTTACCTGTGCTGATGAGCTATCTGTGGTCACCTGTGCTCTCCACACTGGGCAAACAGGAAATGAAATTCAAATGTTCGCGGGGCTTTTCCTGTCTACCTGGCCAGTGCATCCGAGTTCAGATTGCTGTCCAGAGTGGTCACAATAGTGCACTGTGGGATAGCTCCCGGAGGCCAATACCATCGAATTGTGGCCACACTAACCCTAATTCGAAATGATAAAATCGATTTTGGCGCTACTCCGCTCGTCGGGGTGAAGTACAGAAATCGATTTAAAGAGCCCTTTATTTCGAATTAAATGGCATTGTTGTGTGGACGGGTGCAGGGTTAATTCGATTTAACACTGATAAATCCAAATTAAAGTTGAAGTGTAGACCAGGCCTTAGACCCCTCTGAAAATCTCAGCCTGAATAGCCACTGGGCTTCTGTCACTGTAGGTTAAATCTATTCATTTCTATTGGAAACAGGCCCCACACAAACAGTAATGCACTGGACTTCTGGGAAACCCCTGCTAAACCTTTGTTAGCTGAACTGTTGTTGTATCTGCTGTTGTAGTGACAGTTGTTTTAATCATGCTGTTGTATGATTGGGTTCCCAGTGGCTATAATTGGGAATGGTGTACACCTAGTAGTTGCATGGTAAGGTAAGAAATATGGAAAGATGTGGTTATGCTGTCTAGAGGGCACAGGATTGGGACAGGTGCAGAGGTGCTGGCCAAAGGCTGATGGACAGCAGCTGAAATGGAAGTGTAAGAAAGGATGAATTATGCTGCCAAATAACCGGTAGAGGGAAGTGGAAACGAACATGAAGCTATATAACAGTGTGTAAATGTTGAGGAATAGGCCCTGAAGAGAAAAGGACGTCCATGCAGATCAGCACATTTAAGAAAAGAAAACTAGGCTGCTATACTATATAATGGCCACCAGGGGGCACAAGAGAGTCAAAAATAGGAATGATGCTGCTATTGCAAGAGGACAGGACAAAAAGGAAGAATCCACTTGAGGAGAGCAGAGGGTACAGAGTAACAGGCTGTTATGATGTGAAATCGACACCAGATGGCACCAGATTGTGGAGGAAATGAGAGGACTAAACTGAATAGTGACAGATAGATCTCAGGAGTTAAATAAATACTCGGGAAAAGAGCAGTTATGCTGTAAAATGTTCATTTGGTGGCGGTATAGAGTAAGAATGAGCTATGGGCACCTGTTTCCTGAAATACCTACTAGACGGCAGCATATATTAAAGATTAATTGAGAGGCAGTGCAAGTACATTGGAATACCTTGGAGTGGTATCTCTCAAAAATGTAAACTGGTGTTTAATCATGTTCTAGTTTTTTTTTCCCCTCACAGGATTATTGGACATAAAAAAATGTAATTATACGAGTCACATTGGGCATTATTAGCTCCAAAGCTTTGGAGACACAAAATTAACCAAGTGGGAGAAAGGCTGAGGTGAGGCCATATTAAAAAGTGTGACATCAGAAGATGCAAATATGAGGAAGCATTTACACTTTGTAAATGAAGGGGGGAAACCATGTTCCAAAGTAAGATTTTGGCAGCTGCTCGCCCCTTCAGGTGGATGAGGGTCTCTTTACTGAGAAGATCCAGTTTCTGCAGAATGATGAAAGACAAGAACCTCTCTGAAACCTGAATTCTGTCCCCCAAACCCTGAGAAGTAAGAGTTCATAAAATCAAACTTGAGCTGTTCTGTGAATAGAGGTGAGGACTCAGTCCCAACTGCTACTACTTTGCATTTATATTTCACCTTCCAAACAGGGGTATCAAGGTGCTTTAGCAGTGGAGCATTAGCAATTTAAACTTCACCTTCTGTGAAGCATGTGAGAAAGATCTGTATTCATTTTTGTGATTGTTCTGACATTCTGTACCTTGGGGGAGTGCCCTGTAACCCCATATTCCTCATTTATATATGATTGTGATCTTGGTTTGAGCATTGGCCTGCTAAACCCAGGGTTGTGAGTTCAGTCCTTGAGGGGGCCACTTAGTGATCTGGGGCAAAATCAGTACTTGGTCCTGCTAGTGAAGGTTTTTGAATCGGGGGCCACACCTGCCAGGATGACTGCTGGCTCTGTAGTCCTTGCCCAGAGCAGTTCTCTGCAGAGAGCCTGGTGCACAGCAGGGTATGGAACAGCCAAGCTACTAGGAATGGGAGCTGGGCTTTCTGGCAGAGTCCAGGAACCAAAGCACAACATCTGCAAGGAAGGGATTCCCCACAAAGGGGTAACAATCTCCCACAGAGTGGGAGTCTCCCCCTGAGACTTTATTAATCCTGTGGCCTGTTCCCATCTCTGCCCACCCCACACCCACCTCAGCAGCTCCAACTATGGAAGAGATCAAGCACCAGAGGCCTTCCTGCTCCTGGGACAGAGGAGTAGGTTGATGATCTACCTGGATGTGGGTTTTGACCTTCCCCATGCCCATGGGCAATACTCCATAAATGGCAGCACACAGAAACTGCAATTCCTGTTCCAGATCCATGGGCAGCTTCAATTTGCTGTCAGGAGACTGTGCATGAGACCTTGCAGTTGTGGGGTGACACAGGCACTAACATAGGTATGGAAGTTTGAGGAACAGGGCAGAGGCCCTTATAGGGCAAGGAGGGCAGGGATTTGGGAAGCAAGGTCAGAAGATCAAACACTTTCTAAATGTGGGTCAGGATTATCCCCACTTCAGAGACGTAGAAAGTGATGCACCAGCAGGGAGAGTGACCTTGCCAAGGTCATATTACCTGTCAGTGGCAGGGCTGCAGTACAACCCGTTCGCTGCTCTCATCACTTGACCCTGCTGTATGACCCCTTCTGCCATCCTCTCCCATAGCCATACTAACTCTGCTGGAGTCAAATCAACCCCCCAGCCAGGAGAGAGGGCCCTGCTCTGCCAAAGAAGGGGAACAGCCACTGGTGGGAGGTGATCTGGGAGTGGGAGGGACTGTGACTCCTGCCTCTGGGCCTGAGCAGCACTGGGGTTAGGGGATCCGGGGAGGAGGGTACTGGAACCTGAGGTTGCACATAGCCACCATGAGTTTTAGAGGATGGCGCTGGGCACAAAGTCCAAGGGCAGCTCCTCAGACATCTCCTGTGATGCCCAAAGAAAACAAAGGAGAATGAGAGATTCAGGCCCCATTGACCCACGGGCACTTCCCATAGAAGAGGCTACACAGTACTCCAGACACAGCCAGCAGGATCCCACCCACAAGCGGGGCCCCATCTCTAATCTCCTCCCTGCCCCACAGCTTCCTCCCCACCCCAGCCTCAGCAGTCCCTCCCATTTCCCTATTCTCCCCACCACTCTCCAATACCAGGCTGTTTCCATAATGGAAGCAGGCTTGTAACAGAGTTAACTCACCGCTAGGCACACCTTTCTGGCCAGGCCTCGGGTCACAGCTTTCTTGCTGGGCTAGCACCCCTGCCAATAGTCTCTCTGGCACTCTGGCAGTTTGTTGGCTGGGAACTCAGCCCTCCAACCAGGTGACCGTCCTTTATTCCACTCCTTCCTGGGTCGCACTCATCCCAAACTAAAAGTCCAAAAATGTCTTTAACAGAAACAAGGCCTTCCGCCCCTTTGGGGGCTCTTCCTCAGCCTGACTTCTGCTCAGCCTGCCTTTGCTGGGCTTGGTGGCCCTTTCTATGGTCTTGTATGTCCCCTTCCTTGGGTAGGGTGGGAGAACTCAGTCCTACCATGGACTCTTTGTTCTGGCCCAAGGCCCTGTACTGAACAGCTAGATCTGCTCCTGTACTTTTGCTGAAGTTTTCCCTGGTTTCCCCTCAGGTGGGGCTCACTTTGTAATCAATTTGGCCTAGCTCCAGGCTTTGCAGCCCACAGGCCAAGCCACTATATTATATACCCTCCTCCGTAGACCCCAGCCTAAACCAGGGGCAAGTTCTACTCTTGTCCAAGCTTCATCCTTCACCATCTCGTCGCTGTCACTGGCTGCGCGTTTGTACAGCCTGAGCGCTCAGCGTCTGCAGCCCCTGCCTGCTCGCTCATCAGAATTCAGAGGCAATACTTCTCTTCTGCAGTATCCCAGTGCTCTTCCTGAAGACACTCATTTTCATTAACAGCTGCTTGCAGAACCTGTTCTGAAGCCATTAGCTTCTCTTGTACCCTTTTTTGGTGACCGCTGCTGCGTCCCTCAAAACTTTTTCCATCAGCGTCTGAGGACCCACCATGAACTGCTCAAGCCAACCAGTTCATCCTTCACCTCCCTGCAGCACCCAACAGGGTGTATTGGTTGAGGGTCTGCAAAGTCTACGGCCATCACTGCCACTTCCACATTGCCTGCTTCATGTGTGTTTGTGCCAGAGGAAACCTTCTCCTTTCTTGCTACCTTCTTGGGACCCTGGCCCCTCCTTTTATCACTCAGCAATTTACTAAACGGGTAGTGTCTTTTGATATGACCTGCTTCTCTGCACCAAAACCAAAGAACTTTTGTCCCCATCTTGGCATTAGGCCATGCTTGTACAGCTTCTCATGCCCTGCTCTCCTGGGCTAACCTTCTCAGCACAGCCCAGGCATGCTCTCCTCATCTGCTCTTTTTGTCCATGGGCATAGCAGACTCTGGGTTGATTTCCTTTTGCAGAATCTCTCACAGGTATTGCTGCTGCTCCATGAAGATTGCTGGCTGTGTCTGTAGCTCTGCCTGCACTTCCTACTACTTCTGTTGGTTTTCTAGGAGCTGCTAGAAAAACCCCTAGACCTGCTTTGGCTGCTTAACCAGTCCCTGGAACTGAAGTGGGAAATCCAGTGACCAGCTCGGACCCTCGATACAGCTGCTTGGTGGGACAGACCTTTCTTCAGCAACCAAGACTTCCATCTGCCCTCATGGATGACAGGGTGAATTCAAACCTGCTGACTATGCCAATAATAAACGAATCTACACATCGTTATATGTCCCCGGATGGTCAGGGAGGGAATCACAGCCCTGTCACTGGGCTAGCATCCCCCATCAATGGTCGGTCCAACACCAATGCAGTTTCCCCACCTGGTAACTCAGCCTCTGGCTGGGTCACAACCTTTAGTCCACCCTTCTAGGCCCAGTTTGTCTCAACATTAGAAGTCCAAAGAGTTCTTTCCACAGACAGAAATCCTGCCCTCGCTTGGCCTCTTGCTCAGCCTGCAGCCCCTTTGCTGGGCTTGGTAACCCTCTCTGGGTGTGTGTACACCCGCTTTGGGGGGCCAGTAGGGGAACTGAATCCCACCCTGACACTGGTAGCAGCCAAGGCCCAGTACCCAACAGCTAGGTCTACTTCTTTCTCTTTGCTGCAGTTTTCCCTGGGCACTTCCTACCGCTATTCTCAAGTTCCCCTGTAAGCTTTCCTTGCTGCTCTGAACTTTCTACCTAGTTCTCATTCTAGTTCATAGCCCCCTGGGTTTTATTACCTCTGAAATCTGGCTCTTTAGGGGGAGGCACATGGTCCCTCTCAGTTAGGGCTCATTCTGTAATCAGTTTGGCTAAGCCCCAGGCTCTGCAGCCCAGGCGAAAGTACACTGTTACATGCCTGCTCAGACCAGTCCTGCTGTTACTGGGCTGGGGTCCTTGCTCCCCATTTCAGACCTAGTTTCCAGAGGGGCTGAGTACACACAGGCTCCACTGGCTGGAACTGGAATTTTGCTTGTTCCGGTGACTCTGACATTCAGGCCCTTCATCATTCAGAGGCTGACAGGTGGGGTGAGGGGGCTGGAGAAACCCAGTGCTGATTGGAAGGAGGAGGTCAAAGTGTTGGGACTCTGGGTGCTGTAGGGTTCATTTGTTCTGCTGTGGGAAGTGGAGCTGGAGAGCAGAGATGCCATGTGAAGGAGACTGCATGATGCTCTCTTCAGGCCTGAGGGGCTGGAACCTCCTGCCAGAAACACTCTCAGGCATCCAGGTTCGAAGACATCTCTGGGGAGCCTCATGCTAGGGAAAAAAACAAGGGTGGAACGTTAATGGAGACATCTCTGTCCCAGGGTTGGGATCAGGGACGGGGGAAGCTCCAAGCCAGGCTATGCATAAGGGATCCCATTTCTCCCCCAAGAGACCCACATACCCCGAGGAATAAATGGGTCTTACCTCCATGAGGGAGTGGGGTCTTACACGTAAGCCTCTTTGAGACCTAGCACTGCTTGGTTTGATAGGATGAGGTGATTTCAGAGCCATTGGCCATTATCTTTGAAAACTCATGGCAATTGTGGGAGGTCCTGGATGATTGGAAAAAGGAAAATATAGTGCCCATCTTTAAAAAAGGGAAGAAGGAGAACCCAGGGAACTACAGCCTCACCTCAGTTCCTGCAAAAATCATGGAGCAGGTCCTCAATTAAACCATTTTGAAACACTTGGAGGACAGGAAGGTGATCAGGAACAGTCAACATAGATTCATCAAGGGCAAGTCATGCCTGACCAACCTGATTGCCTTCTATGATGAGATAACTGGCTCTGTGGATATGGGAAAATCAGTGGACATGATATATCTTGACTTTAGCAAAGCTTTTGATACGGTCTCACACAGTATTCTTGCCAGCAAGTTAAAAAAGTATGGCTTGGATGAATGGACTATAAGGTGGATAGAAAGCTGGCTAGATTGTTGGGCTTAACGGGTAGTGATCAACGGCTCAATGTCTAGTTGGCAGCTGGTATCAAGCGGCATGCCCAGGGGTTGGTCCTGGGGCTGCTTTTGTTCAACATCTTTATTAATGATCTAGATGATGGGATAGATTGCACCCTCAGCAAGTTTACAGATGACACTAAGCTGGGGGGAGAGGCAGATAAGATGGAGGGTAGGGATAGGGTCCAGAGTGATCAAAACAAATTTGAGGATTGGGCCAAAAGAAATCTGATGAAGTTCAACAAGAACACGAGCAGAGTCCTGCACTTAGGATGGAAGAATCCCATGCACCACTACAGGCTGGGGACTGACTGGCTAAGGAGCAGTTCTGCAGAAAAGGACCTGGGGATTACAGTGGATAAGAAGCTGGATCTGAGTCAGCAGTGTGCCCTTGTTTCCAAGAAGGCTAATGGCATATTGGGCTGCATTAGTAGGAGCATTGCCAGCAGATCGAGGGAAGTGATTATTCCCCTCTATTTGGCACTGGTGAGGCCACATCTGGTGTATTGAGTCCAGTTTTGGACCCCCCCACTACAGAAAGGATGTGGAAAAATTGGAGTGAGTCTAGCGGAGGGAAATGAAAATGGTCAGGGGGCTAGGGTACATGACTTACGAGGAGAGGCTGAGGGAACTGGGCTTGTTTAGTCTGCAGAAGAGAAGAGTGAGGGGGGATTTGATACCATCCTTCAACTACCTGAAGGGGGGTTCCAAAGAGGAGGGAGCTCGGCTGTTCTCAGTGATGGCAGATGACAGAAAAAGGAGCAATGGTCTCAAGTTGCAGTGGGGGAGGTCTAGGTTGGATATTAGGAAACAATATTTCACTAGGAGGATGGTGAAGCACTGGAATGGGTTCCCTAGGAAGGTAGTGGAATCTCCATCCTCAGAGGTTTTTAAGGACCGGCTTGAGAAAACCCTGGCTGGGATGGTTTAATTGGTGTTGGTCCTGCTTTTAGCATGGTGTTGGACTAGATGACCTCCTGAGGTCTCTTCCATTCCTAATCTTCTATGATTCTATGACCTGTCCTCATTGCTCCCTGAGGTGGCTCAGCTGTAGGCTGCACCCATCTGGGAGGCTGTGACAGATCCCAGGGCCTGGAAAACAGCTGGGGAGGAGGCGCCTATTCATTTCACACTCAAAGACCCCATATAAGGGCCAAGGGGAGAATAAAAGGCAGGAGGTGAAGCTAGCCCTGAACCTCTGTCCCATCCCCACCTGCTCAAAAGTGGAGCTTTCTGAGCTTCAGTTGGGCAGATGCGCTGTAGCCCTGACACGAAGGCCCTTCAGCACCATATGGGGTAGGGAGAGCTCTGCCTGGGAGCAGGGGGAACGGGATGGGGGTCAGGCCATGGAAAGGGGGGAGGGAAAGGGAGTGAGGGGAAGAACTCATGCTCCAGATGAAGGAAGTTTGGGGGCAGAGGGAAGGACTCTGCTCCACAGAGAGGGGAGAGAGTTTCTGTCAGTGCTGGGGGCTCAATCTCACCATCCACTAGCGCCCCCCCCCTTTACAGTGAGGAATCAGGAGGGATTTATAGCACCTAGAACCAGCAGTATTTCCACCGAGTACGTGCCCACGTCTGAGGGATGGATTCACCCTCCAGACCCACAGGATGGAGTCTTGTTGTCCTCTCTAGTGATCTCCAGTGCCAACCCCCCACTTTGTAGGATGAGCTTCTGCCACCTCCCCCTCAGTGCCCCTGAAAGCTGTTCCAGCTCCAACCCACCTGGGGACACTGTTCAAGTTCTTAGAACCCTCTCCTCCACCCCCCCAGGTAGGGAGGGGGGGTCTCTAGCAGGGGGCGCAGGAGGAATTCTGGCAGCAGTGAAGTGGGATGGCGGGAGGTTGAGTCCTTTCCCCAAGTCACCCCAGTGACTAATGCTGAAGCTGCAGGATTGCAGCCCTGGTGAATGGGCTCAATTTCCTGAGTCTAATGCAGCTGCTTACCTTGTCCCCCATCAGCTGCTGGGATTCCCCCAGGAGGGAGCAGGCTAGGACCAGCCCAGCCTGGATGACAAGCAGCAGAGGATCATGGATGGCCAGCACTGCTGTCTGGAGGAAGAATCTTCTCTGCCCCTCAGAGAAGAACTTTCTGAAGACCTAAAACCAACAAGATGCGAGGCTTTAGCGGATTTCCCAGAGCCAGGCTCCATGTCCTGGTGCTAGAATGGCATCACCCTTTAGTGGGCTAGGGGCAGTGTAAGAGAGCTGCTGTAGACAAGGCAGATCATTCCCTCAAAGCTTTTAGGGTCCCGTGGCTCAGGGAAGCCCTTTATTAAAAGGTTGCTGGAACTTAGAGATCTAAAGTCTGTAGTGGCTCTTTCTGGAGGGCAATTTATTGCTGGGGCCGGGATGGGCTGGAAATGGCTCTTGGTGCGTGGGAGCAGGGACACTCTGGTGAGCAGCTCACAGTGATGACAGGGGACCCTACATTGCTCCAGCAGAGAAAGCTAGAGGCATGAGGGTGGGGGTGTTCAGAGCTGACAGACCAAAGGTCTATTCCCCCCAACCTAGTGATTTCTCTGGTAGCTGGGTCTGGCACCTGCAGCTCCTGGGCTTCTTCGAAGGGGAATCCAAACTGCAACATGACACGGACAAGGAGACTCAGGTCCCAGTCCCCACCACACAGACACTCCTGTGAACATTTTGTTCTAGTGAAGCAGTTCAGCTTGTGGGAGGGGGACAAGCTCACAATCTCTCTCACATGGCATCTGCAGAGCAGCTTTCTGTAGATGCACTTGCACATCCAGGAGCCCTTCCAAGGCCTCCTCTGTGACAGTTTGGAGATCACCCATTTCACCTTGGACTCCAATTCTGGGGTACTGTGTTATGGTGTCTTTGAGAGTGTGGATGTTCTCACCACACTCATGCAAAGGGGAGTCTTTGATTTTCTACTTATACATCAAATAGCCACAACTTGGGTCAGTGACAATGTGCTTCTTTGGAACAGTGGCTGAGGTCCAGACACTCTGCCATTCCCTGTCTGGGTCCGGAGATGTGAGGTGGGCACATATGGTCCATAGTGGTTTTGGAGCTCACTGTGTCCCCTACCTAGTTGCCAGGTTGGAGCATTCTGCTTCCTTACTGGTGATGGCATTGGGCAAACCCCACCTCCTTTCTCTGCTTCTCCAGGGAGCAGGGAATCAAGCAAGGGTCTGGCCAGGCAATAGTGACTGACTGACCCAGTGATCTCCTCTCAAACCCTCGGGTATCAGCTAGGGAGACAAGGAGTGGAGAGACACCCAGAGCCATAATCCTACATTAACTCACCCACCCAGGGATTCTCTTTATGTCACATAGAAATGGATCCATTTTTTCAGACACATAAATCATGTCAACTAGCAAGGTTCCAACATGGGACCTTTAGTACCAGCCTCTCCCCCTGGGGGCTGGATAGGAAACTCTGAGCTGGAAATAAGGAGTGGGCTCTTATCCTGTCTCCAGGAGGCAGCCACTGCAGGGAAACTAGCCAGCCCCACTCCCTGACTCTTGTCATGCCTTGGAAGAGTGTCCTTACCACCACCCGTCCCCCTGGCTGTGTTTCTGTAGTCCAGGAGCCTGCTGTCCTGGTGCCAGAATTGCAGGGGGTGGAGAAGAACAGAGAAAGGGACAGAGAGACTCATCCTCCAGCTGGGGTCAGTCTGAGAGAAATTGGCTGGGGTCCCATCAACCAGATGTCATCAATCTCAGTCTTCTGTTGGGTCCCATTTCCCGCCTGGGTTCCTTACCCCTCTGGTGCAGCAGCAGCTGGTAGAGGCAGTAAATCCCCTCCCTGGCCTGCTGGCTGATATCCTTGGCTGGGTCACTGATGAACAGAGCCAGCTGTGCCACATGGTGACCCATCCTAGGGAACTGTGCTGAGTTCTAATTGAAGGGAGAGGAGAGGGGACTCCATAAGCATTTTTCTGTCAGCTCCCAGTCCCCCCCGGGCCAGGAGTTTCCTTCCCCTCAGCCCGTCGGCAGGAGATGCTGGGGGAGAGAAGCTAGACCCTTCATTTTCTCTGACACCAAGGAAGTCTAGAGCTGCTTCAGGATGCCAAGAAGGGACCCAAGGTCAGGCATGAACATGGTTGGAGCAGTGGCTGGAGCATGGACCCTTAAAGGCTATGAGGACAGACTGGAAAATGGATCTTCCAGTCTCTCCTTACCAGTCCTCATAAGAGTTAAGGTAAAATTGCTCCCTGCTGCCCCTCCTCATGGGACTCACCTCCAAGATGTAGTGGAGCCTGTCTGTGTCTCAGGACTCTGCCAGCAGATTCCCCAGCATGGCATCCAGGAGCTCTGGCAAGACCTTGTGCAGAGCCTGCAAAGCAAGGGAAATCCATGGGTCAGAGTTAGGGAAACTGGGGCTACACCTACCACAGGATGGGAAGAGGGGTCTCTGGGAAGCACTGGTGAGACCTCCCAAACACATATCCTGGCCTCTCTCATTCACAATCCACTGCAGGAAATTAGCAAGGATTCATGGGAGTATGACACCTGGCTTTTCGATCCATGATCTTAGCAAGTCTCTGTGGAGGGCCTCGTAGGCAGCAGAGTATGGAACAGCTAAGCTGCTCTGGATGGAAGCTGGGCTGCTGGGCAAAACACATCCTGTGCAAGGAAGGAAGGAAGGAATCCTCCATGGGCGGGAAATGCCATCCCCCCTAGAGGGAAAGATCCAACCCTGCAGCTTGTTCCATCTCTGTCTACTCCACCCCTATCCCTGGAGCTCCAGCAAATGAGGGGAGCAGGGACCAGAGGCCACTCCTGCTCCTGGCAGGGAAGAGTAGGAGGATGATCTACCTGGACTTGGGTGGTATCCTTCTCTGTGCCCAGGGTGAAGATGACATGCAGGGCAGCTCACAGGAGGTGGGTCTCCTGCTCTGGCTCCAGGGCAGGTTTCATTGTGCTGGCAAGAGAGAGGAGCCGGTATTAGACTGTGCAGTGCAGGGGTGGGACTGGCACCAACTTGGATGTGAAAATGCTGGGAAATAGGCACAGGCTGGTGAGAATGGAAACTGAGGTACTGAGCCAGGCAATGACAAGGCCAAGGTTTTCCAGACAGACAGTGGCAGGGCAGGAATAGTGCCTGTTCCCTGGATCCTGCTGCCCATCCTGTATCTGACACAGGGACTGAGTCTCTCCCTGAGGCCCCTGTAATTTATTGGAGTGAAAAGAACAGCCCAGCTAGGAGAGAGTGAACCTTCCCGCCACCTCTGCTAGAGAAGCCACCCTTGGGAGGTGACCTGGGAGGGGAGGGACAGTGACTCCCAGACCTGGGTCTGGGTTAGGGGAGCCGGGCGGGGGGGGGGGGGTCTCGGTACCTGAGGTTGCCCACAGTGATCAGGGAGTTGGCAAGGATGGTGCCAGGTGGAGATTCATCAGGCAGCTCCTCAATGAGTTCCTGTGAGACCTGAAGGAGATAAAGGAATGCATGAGATTTGGGCCCCACTGACACTTCCCAGTGAGGAGATTACACAGTCAGCGCGCCACTCGGCCAGGAGGATCCCGCCACCTGCCTCCCGCTTCTCTGATTCCTTCCTGGCCATCAAACTTGGCCCCTTCCCAGGATTCCTGCCCAGCTTGGTCCCCTTCCCCTTCTTCCCTCCTACCTGTAAAAACTTCCCCCATCCAACACCATCCTGACTACTGAGCTGGGACTGTCTGATTCCTTGTCCCAGACAGCCTGAGCTACCCCTACAACCCTACGATTCTCCACTGCCAACTAGTGACCAATCTCAGAATTTCTCCCTTCTCTTCTCCCCAATCCTCATCCCCAGCAATCCCTGCCCTCTGCTGCCCCCTCCAGTACCACCAACCCCTTGCATGTCCCATGTCTCTCTCCTCCTGCCAGCTGCCACAGCTTGTTTGCCGCCCTAAGTGGCGAAGAGAAAAAAAAAAGGAAAACCCGATTGAGCTGCCACCGAAGAAGAAGAAGGGGAGTGAAGGACCCGCCGCCGAATTGCCTCCGGAGACCCAGATGTGCTGCCCCAATACCGGACGGAGTGCTGCCTCTTTCTATTGTCTGTCCCAGGCACCTGCTTCCTTTGCTGGTGCCTGGAGCCAGCCCTGGCTGCCGGGCACTGTGTCTCACTCATCACAATCCTCTCCTCCACAGCTGCTTTTCAGCAGTGCAGCTCCAGTGTGTCCTGCCCTATCTGCTGTGCCCTCTGGATAGCATGCAGGAACCTGAGCTGCAGGGTCTCATCCTGCAACCACAAGGAGTGAGGGTAGGGGAGAGAAAGCCTGTTAGCCAGGGACTTCCCTGCCCCATCCACATCAGCTGTAGGCCTCAGGACTCAATGGAGGTGTCATAAATATAAAGGGAAAGGTAACCACCTTTCTCTATACAGTACTATAAAATTCCTTCTGTCCAGAGGCACAAAATCCTTTTACCTGTAAAGGGTTAAGAAGCTCAGGTAACCTAGCTGGCACCTGACCAAAAGAACCAATAAGGGGACAAGATTCTTTCAAATCTGGGGAGGGGGAAAAGTATTTGTTTTGTCTGTTCTTTGTCTGTCTGTTCTGTGTGTTTGCTGGAGACAGATCAAGAAAGCAAGCACTCCAACTCCATTAGTATTAGTGAAGGAATGCGATAGCTGACTTTTATTTTGGCTTGTGATTTCCTTTGTCTAAGAGGGAGGTTTATACCTGGTTTTGTAACTTTAAGGTTTTGCCTAGAGGGGAGATCCTTTGTGTTCTTGATTCTTTTCTTATTCTGTAAAGTACTTACCATCCCAATTTTACAGAGGTAATTCATTTACCTTTTCTTTAATTAAAATTCTTCATTTAAGAACCTGATTGATTTTTCATTGTGTTAAGATCCAAGGGTTTGGGTCTGTGTTCACCTGTACCAATTGGTGAGGATATAGTCTAAAGCCTGCCCAGGAAAAGAGGTGTAGGGGCTTGGGGGGAGGGATAGCTCAGTGGTTTGAGCATTGGCCTGCTAAACCCAGGGTTGTGAGTTCAATCCTTGAGGGGGCCACTTAGGGATCTGGGGCAAAATTAGTACTTGGTCCTGCTAGTGAAGGCAGGGGGCTGGACTCGATGACCTTTCAAGGTCCCTTCCAGTTCTAGGAGATGGGATGGGATGGGGGGATATTTGGGGAAGGTAGAGCTCCAAGTGGGCCTCCCTAAATGTTTGTTTAAATCATTTGGTGGTGGCAGCGTTACCTAATCCAAGGTACAAGGAAGGATTTGTGCCTTGGGGAGTTTTTAACCTAAACTGGTAGAAATAAGCTTAGGGGGTCTTCATGCGGGTCCCCACATCTGTATCCTAAAGTTCAGTGTGGGGAGGGAACCCTAACAGGAGAATAGTGCACAACTCCTGCACAAGTAGGCTCAGGAACTGGGACAGTGCCTGTGGGGGGAGGAGACCCCAGCAGATGTGTGACAAACACTCTCATCCTGGCGGTCCCAGATCATGGAGGAGAAAGGTCCCCATTAGGGGTGGTGGATCACCAGGGACAAGACCCTGTGCAGGGGTTTGGGATGCTGGGAAGGGCCAGAACAATTTCGGTTCCAGCCCAGCTGGAGAATGTTTGTACCTGTTCTCTGCCCTGGAGCTGCTCTAGGATGTTCATGAGAGCAGCCTTCTCTGTGGCCACATCCACCCATTCGTCCTCCTCCTTGTCTTCTGAGTCCCTGGGGGTCACTGCACCAGGATGAGAAGGGGACAGAATGACTCCTGATGCCACTCATGGGAAGGATAGGGGCATAGGAGAAGTAGATATGCTGTTGGGTAGGGATATGGTCCAGAGTGACCTAGACAAACTGGAAGATTGCGCTAAAAGAAATCTGATGAGGTTCAGCAAGGACAAGTGCAGAGTCCCGCACTTAAGAAGGAAGAATCCCATACATCGCTACAGGCTGGGGGCTGGCTGGCTAAGCAGCAGTTCTGCAGAAAAGGACATGGGGATTACAGTGGATGAGAAGCTGGATATGAATCAGCAGTGTGCCCTTGTTGCCAAGAAGTCTAACAGCATATTGGTCTGCAGTAGTATGAGCATTGCCAGCTGATCGAGGGAAGTGATTATTTTCCTCTATTAGGCACTAGTGAGGCCACATCTGGAGTATTGTGTCCAGTTTTGGGCCCCCCACTACAGAAAGGATGTGGACAAATTGGAGAGAGTCCAGCAGTGGGTAACAAAAAAGATCAGGGGGCTGGGGCACATGACTGACAAGGAGAGGCTGAGGGAACTGGGCTTACTTAGTCTGCAGAAGAGAAGAGTGAGGGGGGATTTGATGGCAGCCTTCAACTACCTGAAGGGGTTTTCCAAAAAGGATGGAGCTTGCCTGTTCTCAGTGGTGGCAGATGACAGAACAAGGAGCAATGGTCTCAAGTTGCAGTGGGGGAGGTCTAGATTGGATATTAGGAAACACTATTTCACTAGGAGGATGGTGAAGCACTAGAATGGGTTACGTAGTGAGGTGGTAGAATCTCCATCCTTAGAGGAGGCCGGGCTTGACAAAGCCCTGGCTGGGATGATTTAGGTGGTGTTGGTCCTGCTTTGAGCAAGGGGTTAAACTAGATGACCTCCTGAGGTCTCTTTTTTTCCAGCAGAAAATGAATTCTCTGTTACACAAGTAAATACTGGGTGAAATTTTCCTAGCAATGTGGTTAATATTATTTAATTATTTCCTTTGTTCTTGGGATACAACCATGTGGATTCCCACTCTATTGCTCTCTCTATCTGTATCTGTCTCTCTCCCCAAAAAAGGAAAGCCATTTACAAAGTCTTGCAATCTGCTTTCACTTAGCAGAGATGCAACAGGTCAACTGCAGCTGAATTTTGCCCTCTTGTGAAGGATCTTTGACCATGTACTGGATCTACCATAATCTCAAGAAAGAGATGTTGGAGTTATTTTGGATAGTTCTCTGAAAACATCCACTCAATATGCAGCGGCAGTCAAAAAAGGGAATAGAATGTTGGACATCATTAAGAAAGGGATGGATAATGAGACAGAAAATATATTACCTCTCTATAAATCTATGGTATGCCCACATCTTGAATATGGCATGCAGATCTGGTTGCCCCATCTCAAAAAAAGATATATTGGAATTGGAAAAGGTACAAAAAAGAACAACAAAAATTATTAGGGCTATGGAATAGCATTCATAATAGGGGGGATTAAAAAGACTGGGACTTTTCAGCTTGGAAAAGACACAAATAAGAGGGAATATGATAGAGGGCTATAAAATCATGACTGGTGTGGAGAAAGTAAATAAGGAAGTATTATTTACTCCTTCTCTTAACACAAGAACTAGGCATCATCAAATGACATTGAGAGGCAGCAGGTTTAAAACAAACAAAAGGAAGTATTTCTTCACACAACACACAGTCAACCTGTGCAACTCCTTGCCAAACGATGTTGTGAAGGCCAAGACTATAACTGGGTTCAAAAAGGAACTAGATAAATTCATGGAGGATAGTTCCAACAATGGCTATTAACCAGGATGGGCAGGGATAGTGTCCTTAGCTTCTGTGTGCCAGGAACTGGGAATGGACGATAGGGGATGGATCACTTGATAATTACCTGTTCTGTTCATTCCTTCTGAAGCATCTGGCATTGGCCACTCTTCGAAGACAGGACACTGGACCAGGTGGACCTTTGGTCTGTCCTAGTATGGCCGTTCTTATGTTCTTATCTCCTTATGACTGATAGCACTCTCAAAACCCACAGTGCACCTGCACTTTCTTCCAGAATTAGCTATATGCCAGAGAGAGAGAGAGATCATTCTAGTGTTTGGTGAAAGGTGTATATTTGCTGTCAGTTTTTCTCAGGGCTGCCTTCACCTCTTTGTTCCTCAGGCTGTACATGAAGGGGTTGACTGTGGGAATTGGGACCATGTAGATTGATACCGTTATGCAAGTAGCTTCAAATCCACCTATCCAAAATCCAGTTGCTTGATGGAGGCAAAGTCTACCATTCATAAGGGATCCATAATGCAGCAGTTTACACAGTGCTATGTACCAATCATAAGACATCACAGATAGATTACATTCTGCAGATGCTATGGAACCAATGAAATAAAATTGCATGATGCAGCCACTGACTGAAATGGTTCTGTCCCCAGTCAGGACACTGGCCAGCATCCTGGGCAGGATGGTGGAGGTGTAGCAGGTCTCCAAGCAGACCAAGTTTCCCAGGAAAAGGAACATGGGGGTGTGAAGGTGCTCAGAAGCCATAACTAACATAACGTTGAGGGTATTCCCAGCCAGCGTCAGGATGTAGATCACTAGGAACAGCAAGCACAGCAGGATCTGCAGGTCAGGGAGATCCCTGAATCCCAGGAGGATGAATTCAGCAATGGACATTGATTTCTCCAGTCTTTGTTTGCTATGTTCTGCAATGCAATAATTCTAAAGTGAAATTTGGGGACATGAGCCTAAAAATTGCTTCTCCTCTTCCAGATGGGGAAGTTTACTAGTCTGTACTATGCAGGAGCTCAGACTAGAAGATCACAATGGTCCCTTGTGGCCTTGGAATCTATAAATCTATTACTCAAACTCCAGAAAGAGATTACGGATATTCTATGATCCAATCACAATTTGGGGAGGGTAAACTTAAATTTACTGTAGGTGTTCCAATTAAATTCCATCACCTAAATCTACTCTTTAGCGAATTACTCTATCACTAGATCTTGAAATTTCAGTAGCAGTTAAGTGCCTAAACCCCTTAAGCCCCATTCAAATCTGAGCCTATTTCATCTCATCATCCACAGAAAATATCCATTGATGCAGCCATCCACCACCTGTAAAGAGAGAACTGGTCACTGTTTCGTTTATTGAGGTATCCCACGTCTTGTGGCAGAACAACAATCATTCTCGGGTTTATTCTCTTGACCCGCTCCTTTTATCAACATCCTTCCTGAATTGTGGACACCAGAATTTGGCACAACTGCCAAATACAGAGATAAAATAACCTCTCTACTCCTACTCAAGATTCCCCTGTGTATGCATCCCAGGATTGGATTGACCCTTTTGGCCACATCACCACCACACTGGGAGTACATGTTCATCTAATTATTCACCATGACCCCCAAATGGCATTCTGAGTCACTGCTTCCCAAGATAGAGTCCCCGAACCTGTAAGTATGGCCTACCTTTCTAAGTGTGGGGCCATGACATGGTGGGAGGGTCACAGACAGGGGTCAGACCCCAATGTGGGGTTTGCCTATGGTCCCAGTTTGCCTTAAATTGCATCTGTAGAATGTTGCCCTCTATTGGTTGGAATTATGGCTTCCCCATTTTTTATTGTATTATCTGTGCTTCTGACAGCTGATGCTGATTTTCTTGTGCTCAAGTAAAGATTATTACAATTAGGGCATGAAGATCTCATTTCCACACCTGATATTTCCTGGAAGCTTGAGATGTAATGGCTGTGTTCATGGACATTACATTTAGGGGCGAAAGGAGGAAATAATTTAAAAAATTTCTTTAGTGGGGTTTTTCACTGTCTCACTTATTTCCTTTTGAACAGAGATAGTTAATTCCTGGTCACAGGCCTATTTTGAGTGTTTTTGTGTGTGTTTGGGTCTGTTATTTATTTATTTATTTTCATGAAGATGTTTGGAGGCAGTGTGACCAAGTGTAGTGAGCACTGCCCTGCTGAGTGACCTTGAGCAAGCCACTTCCTGTGGCTCTGCCTCAGTTTCCCCATCTGTAAAATCGGGCTAATGATACATCTTTTGCAAAGCAGTTTGAAATCTGCAGATGGAATGTATTATAAAAGCTAGGGATTATTATTCTTAAATTAAAAATCTTTCTCCAAATACCACCCAGATACATTTTATGATGATTATTACTACCATAGCACTAGGACCCTGTCAAGGACCGGCACTCCAGACCTCCCTTTCTCAAAGAGAGCAATAATGCTGAAAGTAAGCCAAGGTGGGGCTTTCAAAGACTCAATACATCACTGGTAGATCCCCAGTAGCTGATTGGGAACAGCAATGTGTGTTGATGTGTGGGGAATATTGGGAGGGGGGCTGCAGGGCTAGGTTCAATTCTTCTGCACCCACAGGCCTTATCTCATCAGGCAGTTGCTTGCCTTGCTCTAGCATCTCCACTGGTTTCCTCTCAGCATCTCCACTGATTTCCTCTCAGCTCTAGGGCCTGTTTATAACAAATCCCCTTTGCACACTTAGATTCTCTCCTTCCCTCATCTGCTGTGCTGAGGTTGGAGGATCTCACTGTCCTCTGCCATGGCTTCATCTCCTTCCTCAGCTGAGGGCTCAGTCCCTAGCTGGGCAAACTGCCGGCACCTCCACTCTCTTTTCCCAGGAGCATGAGAGAGACAAGCTCACACTTTCTCCTCTTTAACCCATAACCCCAGCTGAACACTGCTCCTCTGCCCAGTGGGGTGACATGATCCAGCCCAGCACTGCTCAGCCCAGCCCAGCCCAGCCCAGCTGTCTCTCCCAAGTGCCCATGGAGATGGCTGTGGCTGGGATTGACTTGAGACAGCCCCCTGACCCAGCCCAGCTCAGCTGTCTCTCCCAAGTGTCCATAGAGATGGCTCTGGTTGGGGTGATGTGACGCTGGCCCAGCCCAGTGCCAAGCTGGCTCAAGTGGCTCACGAATGTGGGTACCAACCTCAGGGCAGATAGACTGTTGCAAACCAGGGTACAAACCCCAAACTGGTTGTTTGTTCTATAATTAGATTTCACCAACCAAGTGTCAAGTACAAACTTCTCAAACACTATAACAGCCTTAGCATGGAGTCACAGACAGTCCCCTTGGGCACTGCGGTCTCTCTTGCCACCCAGGCCAGTTTCCCTTGTGACAGATGGTCCCTTACACCAAAAATTACAACAATATTCAGGCTACTACCAGTCCCAAAGGACCAATCACTTACCCCAGGTCAATCACATCTTAGATCTCAGTCCAAAGACAACACTTCTAGCCAATGCTGTAATAAACTAAGTAAAAATTTATTAACTATGAAAAAGAAATCAGAGAGCTGTTTACAAGGTTAGAGCAGGTAAACATACACACACATACACCCGGAGAAAAGATCTGTGTAAGCTCGAAAGCTTGTCTCTCTCACCAACAGCAGTTGGTCCAATAATAAATCTGTCTGGGGATTGGTCCTGTTCTGAACAGGGGGTTGGACTAGATGACCTCCTGAGGTCCGTTCCAACCCTGATATTCTATGACTTTATACCATGGGATACAGATGTTATAGGTGAGATTAATACATGCAGAGCTCTACAAGCATTTCATGAACACTAAACACATTTTTATAAACCCAATACCTATTTAAACAATGCTAACCCACAGGTCAGCTGACTGGTTTCCAGCTATGTATTTGTCAGTGTTCAGTGAGGCATAGGGGCATTGGCATGGGCTAGCACCAAGATCACAGCACCACTCCTATGGAGATGGCTGGGGTTGCTCATGGACCCCTCATTCTATCAATACTCAGTGTGAATCTCCACATGCTTCTGAGACCCTTTGGAACTTTACAGGAATTGGAAAATAAGCAGTTCTCCAATTCATGAATGCTACTGCCCAGGCCTGTGCTAAATATGGCACAAGCATCTCCTGCATCCTGACTCAGGTGAGTAACCCATATTCAGGAGAGGGGTACCATTAAATTCAGTGGAGATGCCGGTGTGTATAAGGACTTCCTGAGTGATGCAGGCTACCCTGGATTGAGACCTAAAAGGGTGCAGTGTTACATTTCAGTCATTCATAGCAATCAACTTACTCTGTGTTTGTACAACAATGAGCACAATGGGGTCCTGGGCCATGACTGGGGCTCCTACCTGCTACCCTAATAAAAATAATAAATAACCATTATAGTCTTAGCAGAAAAACTGGTTAGAGTATTTTTCCCTCATTTCAGTTTTGATGGAAATGCTGATTATTTACCAAAAAACTGAAAACCTAAAATTTTCTGCTGAAAATGGAAAAATATTTTGGCCACAAAACAAAACAAAAACCAAACAAGAAAGAAAGAAAGAATTCAGTACAGCACTGTTTAACATTCCCAAAATATTAGCGTGAAAACCAATTTTTTGGACAAAATTTTTAGCTTTTCCAAAGAAAGTTTACAATTTTTTGAGGAAAGCACACAATTTGTCTAACTTTTTTCTGTAGTCAAAAACCCAATTTTCCTTCCCAAAGGTTTTGGCAATAAATGTTTGACCAGCCCCAATGATGAAGGGTAAGCAGAGAGATCTGATGTGGTTTTAGAAAGGTGGCTGCATCGCGGCTGTTTGTTCCATTGACACAAAAGACTCAACAGTAACTCCCCTGACTCAATCAGTTAAATGTTCCTCACTGATGCAATCAGGGGAGACATAGCCTTGTCCTGAAATGGTACAAATATGAGCAAGCATCTCCACTTCACAAGGACCATGTTGTTCCAGATGAGATTGTGGCATTTGCACATCTCACTGTAGATACCTGGGCTCTTTATGGA
Source organism: Trachemys scripta elegans (assembly GCF_013100865.1). Taxonomy (NCBI): domain Eukaryota; kingdom Metazoa; phylum Chordata; order Testudines; family Emydidae; genus Trachemys; species Trachemys scripta. The sequence continues at coordinate 38,224,840 of NC_048309.1, forward strand.
GAGAATCCTAGTTCTGAAGAAAACTCAGAGAGATTAAACTGAGCTGTGGGATCTTACTACTGGTCACCAAACCCTGAGACATAAGAGGTCATTACTTCAAGCTGCAAACATCTAGGAGCTTTAGGTAAGTCAGATGCATGGAGTGAAAATTTCAGGCCTTGGCTACACTTACCCGCTAGTTCGACGGCTGGAAATCGAACTTCTGGGTTCGACTTATCGCGTCTAGTCTGGACGTGATAAGTCGAACCCGGAAGTGCTCGCCGTCGACTGCGGTACTCCAGCTCGCCGAGAGGAGTACCGCGGAGTCGACGGGGGAGCCTGCCTGCCGAGTGTGGACCAAGGTAAGTTCGAACTAATTCGAACTAAGGTACTTCGAACTTCAGCTACGTTATTCACGTAGCTGAAGTTGCGTACCTTAGTTCGAATTAGGGGGGTAGTGTAGACCAAGCCACAGATACAGTCATATATATACGCGGGCATATGAAGAGAAGGGAATTACCTTACATGGACACAAATCCTTAAAGGGACACAAATCAGCCATCAGGAATGGTAACACACAAAAGTCAGTAGAAGAACACTTCAATCTCCCTGGACATTCAATAACAGATTTAAAAGTAGCCATTCTTTAACAACAACAAAAACTTCAAAAACAGACTGCAAGAGAAACTGCAGAGCTTCAATTCATTTGCAAACTTAACACCATTAATTTGGGCTTGAAAGGGGACTTGAAGTGGCTGGCTTACTACAAACACAATTTTCCCTCTGTTGGTATTCACACCTCATCAGTTATTGGGAGTGGACCACATCCACCCTGACTGAATTGGCCACGTCATCATTGGTTCTCCACTTATAAGGTAACTCCCTTCTCTTCATGTGCCAGTGTATATGTATGCCTGTATCTGTAATTTTCACTCCATGCATCTGAAGAAGTGTTTTTTTACCCACAAAAGCTTATGCCCAAATAAATCTATTAGTCTTTAAGGTGCCACTGGACTCCTCATTGTTGTTATGATTATCTGGTTTGACCTCCTGTATAACATAGGCCATAGAACTTCCCTGAAATAATTACTAGAGCAGATCTTTTATAAAAATATCCACTCCTGATTAAAAATGGTCAGTGATGCAGAATACTTCATGACCGTTGGTAAATTGCTCCAATGGTCAATTACTCTCATCATTGAAAATGTATGTCCAGTCTTAACTGGTCTAGCTTCAACTTCCATCCATTGGATTGTGTTAGACCTATCTCTGCTAGACTGGAGAGCCCATTATGAAATATTTTTTTGCGTGTACATACTTATAGATGGTAATCAAGTCACCCCTTAACCTTCTCTTTGTTAAGCTAATAGGTTTAGCTCTTTGTGTCATGTTTTCTAACCCTTTAATCATTCTAATGGCTCTTCTCAGAGTCCTCTCCAATTTATCAACATTCTTCTTGAATTGTGGGCACCAAAACTGACTGGACACAGTATTCCAGCAGCAGTTGCTCTAGTTCCAAATATAAAGATAAATTAACCTCTCTACATCTCAAAAGAGAGGTGTCTTCTTCTTCCACTTCAATTTTGTAATGACCCTTGGTAGCTGCCACCCGATGTGCAAAGACTACCCCTGCTTCTGTTTTCCCTGCCAGCTCAGGACTCCAGCACCCTGCTTGCTGAGCCAACCACTCCTGTCTGGCTCTATCACAGACCCAGGGTCTGAATCACTTGTCCCAAAGCTGCAGGTTTACCTGAAAACTGCTCACAGTAGTGTGCTTGTCTTTAGCACTCAGATGCCCAACTCCCAATGGGGTCTAAACCCAGATAAATCCGTTTTACCCAGCATAAAGCTTATGCAGGGCAAATTCATAAATTGTTCGCCCTCTATAACACTGAAAGAGAGATATGCACAGTTGTATGCTCCCTCAGGTATTAATACATACCCTGAGTAAATTACTAAATAAAAAGTGATTTTATTAAATACAGACAGTAGGATTTAAGTGGTTCAAAGTAGTAACAGACAAAACAAAGTAAGTCACCAAGCAAAATAAAATAAAATGCGCAAATCTATGTCTAATCAGACTAAATACAGATGATTTCCTCACCAGTTCCAGAGCACTCCCTTTTACAGGCTAATCTCCTTTTAGTCTGGGTCCAGCAATCACTCACACCCCCTGTAGTTACTGTCCTTTGTTGCAGTCTCCTTCAAGTATCCTGGGGACGGGGGGGGGGGGGGGGGGGGGGCCCCTTTTTTAGCCAGCTGAAGAATATGTGCTGAATTGCAACCACCTATATCTGCTCTGGTGACCACATGGGAATTCTCACCAAAGAGTTTCTGCTGTGATGTTGCCAGGCAAGCAGAGCTATGCTTTATTTACAAATGGTGACAGAGGTCAGCTGTGAATGATGCAAAGTTTCTGCTACATCTGATACAGGGATGGGTTTTAGAATGAAAAGCTTCAATCCGCAAGGGCTGGAAAAGCTGAAGGGGGCGGGGTCACTCGATCATCAGAGAAAGCTGCAGAAAGGCACAGAATGATCATAGGTACCTAGATGTTGCTTTGCAGTGACTGCGCCCGTGGGGCAGGTATCATATTGCTGTAGTGTCCTGGTGAGACACCATAAGGACACAGATGTTATTAAACAGTAGCCAGCATGCTGAGCATGGCTATAGGTGACCCTCTACTATCCTCATTTCAGAGTTGGGAGCAAATCCATTCCTGCCCTGTCTCCAGGGTCTTTAAGGGAATTAGACCATTATTATCTGTTACTTCTTTTCTTTAGCATTTCAGGATCTCCCTCAGTCTTCCTGCATCCTGGAGGGAAGGGGGATGGTTTCTTTCTATTCCCTCCATCTGTCAGCCCTTCCTGGGGTCCAAGTCTCCCCCTACAAAGTGTGACTAGTTCAGTGTTGTACACTGTGTCAGACAGGAAGAAGAGGGCCCCTTGGGTGGGATCTGGGAGGAGCTGTTCTGTTTCCTCAGCAACCCCTGCCCATTCTCATGTACCACACTCAATAATAGGGATTGCTCCTCTTTACCAGCCAGGCATTAATCTGCCTCAATTCTGCCATGCCTCTTCAATATGTGCTTCCCATGGCAACGATGCATGGCAATCCCCAAATCTCTGTAAAAGTCAATGCCTAATGTTGGGGGATTTAGTGAGTTCTTACTGAAGCAAAATTCCACTGCTTAGTGGGCTACTGAGGTGAGTCACAATGCAGACTTAGGATTCAAAGACAATTGAATTTTGATCCCTGTCCTAAGCCCTATCCCCACACCTAATGTAAATAGTTTTATAGCACAGATTGTCACCACTCAGCTCTAGAAACTTTTCCCATAGCTGAGTACAATTCGAAATGCCATGCATGCTGCAACCATGCTGGCTCCCATCTCTCCTTCTTGGCATATCAGTAAGATATCCGTTTGGTAAAAGTGATACCCTAATGTAAATATACACCATTTATGTGCACAAAATCCTGTTTCTCTCTTGTATTAGCAACAAGCAAATATAGCCGCCTGCCACTAATTCACATGAAAAGATGATATTCCTTTAGATCAAGTGGTAAAGGCCTATAGTGATTCGGGGTTCAATATTTTTGGCAGGGCTAGCTAGTATCTATGTACTCCATATGTACATCTGTCTTATATGTGTAAGATTATAAAATTTTCAGATGACACCAAACTGAAGGGGGTTGCTAGCACTTGGGAGGACAGGATTAGAATTCCAAACAAATATGACAAAATTGGAGAATTGGTGTTCACCGTACCAGATGAAATTCAGTGATAAGTGCAAAGTGTTTCACTTTGGAAGGAAAAATCAAATGAACAGCAATAACAAAACAGGGAACAACTGACCAGGCAGAGTCCTGAAGTAACTGGGAGTCATAGTCGATCAAAAATTGAATATGAGCCAACAATGTGATGCAGTTGAGTAAAAGGCTCATATAATTTGGGGGTGTATTAACAGGAGTGTTGTATGGCTGCTGTACTCAGCACTGGTAAGGATTCAGCTGCAATACTGTGTTCAGTTCTGAGTGCCACATGTATGCCTTGCTGGAGCCCTTGGTATAACTAACAGTGTGAACCAAAGTCTGTGAACCAGAGAAGGCCTGGCTTTGGCAAATAGCAATGCACCAGGTATTAGCTAACACCAAGTAAGCACATTGCTGACCTGAGAAGATGGTACAGGAACACCCAGAGTTCTCAAGTAACTGTGTAAGCACATTCCTAGGAGATGGTACAGAGACACACTGACCCCTGAAATGATAAAGAAAGAATGACAGGATAATGAATAAGGAGTCTGGTGGCACCTTAAAGACTAACAGATTTATTTGGGCATAAGCTTTCGTGAGTAAAAAGCTCACTTCTTCGGATGCATAGAGTGAAAGTTACAGATGCAGGCATTATATACTGACACATGGAGAGCAGGGAGTTACTTCACAAGTGGAGAACCAGTGTTGACAGGGCCAATTCAATCAGGGTGGATGTAGTCCACTCCCAATAATAGATGAGGAGGTGTCAATTCCAGGAGAGGAAAAGCTGCTTCTGTAGTGAGCCAGCCACTCCCAGTCCCTATTCAAGCCCAGATTAATGGTGTTGAATTTGCAAATGAATTTTAGTTCTGCTGTTTCTCTTTGAAGTCTGTTTCTGAAGTTTTTTTGTTCAATGATAGTGACTTTTAAATCTGTAATAGAATGACCAGGGAGATTGAAGTGTTCACTTACTGGCTTATGTATGTTACCATTCCTGATGTCCGATTTGTGTCCATTTATTCTTTTGCGGAGGGACTGTCCGGTTTGGCCAATGTACATGGCAGAGGGGCATTGCTGGCACATGATGGCATATATGACATTAGTGGATGTGCAGGTGAATGAGCCCCTGATGGTGTGGCTGATGTGGTTGGGTCCTCTGATGCTGTTGCCAGAGTAGATATGGGGACAGAGTAGGCAACGAGGTTTGCTACAGGGATAGGTTCCTGGGTTGGTGTTTCTGTGGTGTGGTGTGTAGTTGCTGGTGAGTATTTGCTTCAGGTTGGGGGGTTGTCTGTAAGCGAGGACTGGCCTGCCTCCCAAGGTCTGTGAGAGTGAGGGATCATTTTCCAGGATAGGTTGTAGATCGTGGATAATGCGCTGGAGAGGTTTTAGCTGGGGGCTGTATGTGATGGCCAGTGGTGTTCTGTTATTGTCCTTGTTGGGCCTGTCCTGTAGTAGGTGATTTCTGGGTACCCGTCTTGCTCTGTCAATCTGTTTCCTCACTTCCCCAGGTGGGTATTGTAGTTTTACGAATGCTTGATAAAGATCTTGTAGGTGTTTGTCTCTGTCTGAGGGGTTGGAGCAAATTCGGTTGTATCTTAGGGCTTGGCTGTAGACAATGGATCGTGTGATGTGTCTTGGATGGAAGCTGGAGGCATGTAGGTACGTATAGCGGTCAGTAGGTTTCCGGTATAGGGTGGTGTTTATGTGACCATCACTTATTTGTACTGTAGTGTCCAGGAAGTGGATCTCTTGTGTGGACTGGTCCAGGCTGAGGTTGATGGTGGGGTGGAAATTGTTGAAGTCCAGGTGGAATTCTTCAAGGGCCTCCTTTCCGTGGGTCCATATGATGAAGATGTCATCAATGTAGCGCAAGTAGAGGAGGGGCACTAGGGGACGAGAGCTGAGGAAGCGTTGTTCTAAGTCAGCCATAAAAATGTTGGCATACTGTGGGGCCATGCGGGTACCCATAGCAGTGCCACTGACTTGAAGGTATAAGTTGTCCCCAAATCTGAAGTGGTTGTGGGTGAGGACAAAGTCACAAAGCTCAGCCACCAGGCTTGCTGTGGCCTCATCAGGGATACTGTTCCTGACAGCTTGTAGTCCATCCTCATGTGGAATATTGGTATAAAGTGCTTCTACATCCATGGTGGCCAGGATGGTGTTTTCAGGAAGAACGTCAATGCACTGTAGTTTCCTCAGGAAGTCGGTGGTGTCTCGAAGATAGCTGGGAGTGCTGGTAGCATAGGGTCTGAGGAGAGTGTCCAAATAGCCAGATAATCCTGCTGTCAGAGTACCAATGCCTGAGATGATGGGGCGTCCAGGGTTTCCGGGTTTATGGATCTTGGGTAGCAGATAGAATACCCCTGGTCGGGGTTCTGGGGGTGTGTCCATGTAGATTTGTTCCCGTACTGTAGCTGGGAGTTTCTTGAGCAGATGGTGTAGTTTCTTTTGGTATTCCTCAGTAGGATCAGAGGATAGTGGCCTGTAGAATGTGGTCTTGGAGAGTTGCCTGGCAGCCTCCTGTTCATAATCTGACCTGTTCATTATGACTACAGCACCTCCTTTGTCAGCCCCTTTGATGATAATGTCAGAGTTGTTTCTGAGGCTGTGGATGGCATTGCGTTCTGTACGGCTGAGGTTATGGGACAAGTGATGTTGTTTGTCCACAATTTCAGCCTGTGCACGTCTGCGGAAACACTCTATGTAGAGGTCCAGTCTGTCATTTCGACCATCAGGAGGAGTCCACGCAGAGTTCTTCTTCTTGTAGTGTTGGTAGGAAGGTTCCTGTGGGTCAGTGCACTGTTCAGTGGTGCGTTGAAAATATTCCTTGAGTCGGAGACGACGAAAGTAGGCTTCCAAATCACCGCAGAACTGTATCATGTTCGTGGGGATGGTGGGACAGAAAGAGAGTCCCCGAGATAGGACAGACTCTTCTGCTGGGCTAAGTGTGTGGTTGGAAAGATTGACAATGTTGTTAGATGAGTTGAGGGTACCATTGTTATAGCCCCCAGTGGCAGGTATTAGTTTAGATAGCTTACAGTCCTTTTTCCTCTGTAGAGAAGTGAAATGTGCATTGTAAATGGCTTGTCTCATTTTTGTAAAGTCCAGCCACGTTGAAGTTTGTGTAGAAGGCTGGTATTGTATGAGAGTCTCCAGTTCTGAGAGCTCATTCTTGATCTTCTCCTGTCTGCTGTACAGGATGCTGATCAGGTGGTTCCTCAGTTTCTTTGAGAGTGTGTGGCACAGTCTCTCACCATACTCAGTGTAGTATGTTGATTGCAATGGATTTTTTACCTTCAGTCCTTTTGGTATGATGTCCATCTGTTTGCATTTGGAGAGGAAGATGATGTCTGTCTGTATCTGTGCAAGTTTTTTGTTGAGGTTGATGGATTTCCACTCCATACGGCTAAATTTAGTGCCTTGCATGTTGTCAAGTATCAGGGGGTAGCCGTGTTAGTCTGTATCTACAAAAACAACAAAGAGTCTGGTGGCACCTTAAAGACTAACAGATTTATTTGGGCATAAGCTTTCGTGAGTAAAAACCTCACTTCTTCGGATGCATAGAGTGAAAGCTACAGATGCAGGCATTATATACTGACACATGGAGAGCAGGGAGTTACTTCACAAGTGGAGAACCAGTGTTGACAAGGCCAATTCAATCAGGGTGGATGTAGTCCACTCCCAATAATAGATGAGGAGGTGTCAATTCCAGGAGAGGAAAAGCTGCTTCTGTAGTGAGCCAGCCACTCCCAATCCCTATTCAAGCCCAGATTAATGGTGTTGAATTTGCAAATGAATTTTAGTTCTGCTGTTTCTCTTTGAAGTCTGTTTCTGAAGTTTTTTTGTTCAATGACAGTGACTTTTAAATCTGTGATAGAATGACCAGGGAGATTGAAGTGTTCACTTACTGGCTTGTGTATGTTACCATTCCTGATGTCCGATTTGTGTCCATTTATTCTTTTGCGGAGGGACTGTCCGGTTTGGCCAATGTACATGGCAGAGGGGCATTGCTGGCACATGATGGCATATATGACATTAGTGGATGTGCAGGTGAATGAGCCCCTGATGGTGTGGCTGATGTGGTTGGGTCCTCTGATGCTGTTGCCAGAGTAGATATGGGGACAGAGTAGGCAACGAGGTTTGCTACAGGGATAGGTTCCTGGGTTGGTGTTTCTGTGGTGTGGTGTGTAGTTGCTGGTGAGTATTTGCTTCAGGTTGGGGGGTTGTCTGTAAGCGAGGACTGGCCTGCCTCCCAAGGTCTGTGAGAGTGAGGGATCATTTTCCAGGATAGGTTGTAGATCGTGGATAATGCGCTGGAGAGGTTTTAGCTGGGGGCTGTATGTGATTGCCAGTGGTTATTCTGTTATTGTCCTTGTTGGGCCTGTCCTGCAGTAGGTGATTTCTGGGTACCCGTCTTGCTCTGTCAATCTGTTTCCTCACTTCCCCAGGTGGGTATTGTAGTTTTACGAATGCTTGATAAAGATCTTGTAGGTGTTTGTCTCTTTCTGAGGGGTTGGAGCAAATTCGGTTGTATCTTAGGGCTTGGCTGTAGACAATGGATCGTGTGATGTGTCTTGGATGGAAGCTGGAGGCATGTACATTGGCCAAACCGGACAGTCCCTCCGCCATGTACATTGGCCAAACCGGACAGTCCCTCCGTAAAGAAGGGGCAGAAGTAGTTTTGGCACATCATTTGGCATCCCCAAGGGGCTTTCTGTGATCCAACCTGTCACAGTGACCTCACCTTGAGTACTGCGTACAGATCTGGTTTCCTCATCTCAAAAAAAGATATACTGGAATTGGAAAAGATACAGAAAAGGGCAACAAAAATGATTAGGGGTTTGGAACAGCTTCCATATGAGGAGAGATTAATAAGATTAGAACTTTTCAGCTTGGAAAAGAGAGGACCAAAGGGAGGATATGAGCTAGGTCTATAAAATCATTACAGGTGTAGTGAAAGTGAATAGGGAATTGTTCTTTACATCTTCATATAACAAAAGTACTAGGGGGTACTTAATTAATAGGCAGCAGGTTTAAAACAAACAAAAGGAAGTATTTCTTCACACAACACACTGTCAACCTGTGGAATGCTTTTCCAGAGGATATTGTGAAGGCCAAGACTATAACAGGGTCCAAAATACTCGTTCATTAGCCCGTTTGTTTATAAGCCAACCCCCCAAGATGGTTAGTTAAAAATAGCAAAACCTGTATGACCCTTTCATAAGCTGACCCTATATTTCAGGGGTTGGAAAACTTTGGCTTCCGGCCCATCAGGGTAAGCTGCTGGCGGGTCAGGACGTTTTGTTTACTTGGAGCATCTGCAGGCATGGAGCCCCTCAGATCCCAGTGTCTGCGGTTTGCCGTTCCCAGCCAATGGGAACTGCGGGAATGGTGAACCATGGCTACAGGGAGCTGAGGGGTTCCAGGCCTGCAGACGCTCCAGGTAAACAAAATGACAATGTATTAGATATTCAATTCAATGATTCCATAGAGTTTAAAATCATCAAATTTTGGTGCAGACCTGTTTATTAGCCGACCCCGCTCTTTGATGCATCACTTTTTTATCAAAAATATTTGGCTTATGAACGAGTATATACGGTAGATAAATTCATGGAGGATAGGTCCATCAAGGTCTATTAGCCAGGTCGGGCAGGGATGGCGTCCCTAGCCCCAGTTTGCCCAGAAGCTGGGAATGGGTCACAAGGGATGGATCACTTGATCATTACTAGTTTTGTTCATTCCAGCTGAAGCACTTGTCATTGGCCACTGTCAGAAGACTAGTTACTGGGCTAGATGGACCTTTGATCTGACCTAGTATGGCCATTCTTATGTTCTTATATATAAAGATATATCTCTCAAATCTCTCCTAAAGCAAGTTCGCAGATGACCCTAAGCTGGGGAGAGAGGTAGATACACTGGAGGGTGGGGATATGGTCCACAGTGATGTACACAAATTGGAGGATTGGGCCAAAAGAAATCTGATGAGGTTCAACAAGGAAAAGTGCAGAGTCCTGCACTTAGAATGGAAGAATCCCATGCACTGCTAAAGGCTGGGGACCGACTGGCTAAGCAGCAGTTCTGCAGAAAAGGACCTGGGGATTACAGTGGATGAGAAACTGGATATGAATCAGTGGTGTGCCCTTGTTGCCAAGAAGGCTAATGGCATATTGGGCACTGCCAGCAGATTGAGGAAAGTGATTATTCCCCTGTATTCGGCACTAGTGAGGCTACATCTGGAGTATTGTGTCCAGTTTTGCCCCTCCCCTCTCCCCCAGAAAGGATGAGGATAAATGGGAGAGAGTCCAGCAGATGGCAACAAAAATGATCAAGGGGGAACATGACTTACAAGGAGAGGCTGAGGGAACTGGGCTTATTTAGTCTGAAGAAGAGAAGAATGAGTGGGGATTTGATAGCAGCCTTGAACTACTTGAAGGGGGTTCCAAAGAGGTTGGAGCTCGGCTGTTCTTAGTGGTGACAGATGACAGAACAAGGAGCAAAGGTCTCAAGTTGCAGTCCCGGAGGTCTAGGTTGGATATTAGGAAACACTATTTCACTAGGAGGGTGGTGAAGCACTGGAATGGGTTACCTAGGGAGGTGGTGGAATCTCCATCCTTAGAGATTTTTAAGGCCCTGGCTGGGATGATTTAGTTGGTGTTGATCCTTCTTTGAGCAGGGGTCTATATTAGATGACCTCCTAAGGTCTCTTCGAACCACAATCTTCTATGATTCTATGATTCTAAAGGGAATAACATAGCATGTTCATTTCTCTGCACCATTCTTTCTGACGGCTGTGTAACACCTAATATTCATGGAATATTTTCAAAAAGGCCTGAAGGTGACATTTTGAAAACTATCTGTGATAAATGAATGGGGGTGGGACCTCCCTTTTATGGACACCCAGGGAGCCAGTTAGCTATAAAGTCCCTCTTGGTGGCTGCTTGCTTTACCTGTAAAGGGTTAAAAAGTCCCCCAGGTAAAGGAAAGGGAGTGGGCACCTGACCAAAAGAGCCAATGGGAAGGCTAGAACTTTTTAAAATGGGGAAAAAAAGCTTTCCCTTTGTCTCTCTGTTGCTCTCTCTGGGCTGAAGAGATGGGGGCAGCTGGAATGCTATGTAAAGTTTGGACCAGGTATGAAAATTTATCATCCATACCTTGAAGGATTAATTGGGACAGGGAATGTTTAGATAGATGCGATTAGGGTTATTTATTTTATTTTCTGTAAGGCTTGTGGACTCCTCTGTGCTAACCCCAGATGCAATTGATTCCTTGTAACCTTTAAGCTGAACTCCCAAGAAAGCTATTTTGGGTGCTTAATTTTTGGAATTGCTCTTTTAAAATCTAGCAAAAGCCTAAGTTCCAGATGTATTTTCTTTCTTTTTGTTTTTAATACAATTTGCCTTTTTAAAGAACAGGATTGGATTTTTGGTGTCTTAAGAGGTTTGTGCAAATGTTAAATTAGCTGGTGGCAACAGCTAATTTCCTTTGTTTTCATTCTCAGCGTTTCCCCAGAGGGTGTGTGTGAAAGTGCTTGAGGGTACCCCACAGGAAGGAATTCCCAAGTGCACCTTCCTGGGATCTGAAAAGGGGTTTGCACTTGGATGGTGGCATCTTTAACTTACTTTAAGTTAAAGATGCAAGAGCTGTCAGAGGCCTGTATCCCCAAAAAGGGAAAAAGATTACTAAGCAAGAGACTTAGACCGAGCTGGATGAGCGACCGGCTGAAAGGGGCGATTAGGAAAAAACAGAAAGCGTACAAAGAGTGGAAGAGGGGAGGGATCAGTAAGGAAACTTACCTTAGTGAAGTCAGAGAATGTAGAGATAGAGTGAGAAAGGCCAAAGGCCAGGAAGAGTTCGACTTAGCGAGGGGAATTAAAAGCAATAGTAAGAGGTTTTACAGCCATATAAATAGGAAGAAAGCAAAGAAAGAAGAAGTAGGACCTCTGAAGACTATAGCCGGAGAGGAGATTAAAGATAATCTAGGCATGGCGCAATATCTCAATGAATATTTTGCATCAGTGTTTAATGAGGCCAATGAAGGTATTAGGGATACTAGCACCGTTACAGAGGGGCATACAGGATGGTGGATTACCGCATCCGAGGTAGAAACAAAACTAGAACGCCTTAATGGGACTAAGTCGGGTGGACCGGACGATCTTCATCCGAGAATATTGAAGGAATTGGCGTGGGAAATAGCAGGCCCATTAGCGACTATATTTAATGAATCTGTAAGCTCGGGGGTGGTCCCGTTAGACTGGAGAATAGCCAATGTGGTTCCTATTTTCAAGAAAGGGAAAAAAAGTGACCCGGGTAACTATAGGCCTGTTAGTTTAACATCAGTAGTGTGCAAGGTGCTGGAGAAGATTCTGAAAGAGAAACTAGTTGAGGACCTTGAGGTTAATGGCAAATGCGATAAATTACAGCATGGTTTTACGAAGGGCAGATCGTGCCAAACGAATCTGATCTCCTTCTTTGAGAAAGTAATGGACTTATTAGATAAGGGAAATGCGGTGGACCTAATATACCTGGATTTCAGTAAAGCGTTTGATACAGTACCCCATGAGGAATTATTGGTTAAAATGAAAAACATGGGGATCGATATGAAAATCCAGAGGTGGATAAGGAATTGGTTAATGGGGAGAATGCAGCGGGTCGTATTAAAGGGTGAATTGTCGGGTTGGAGGGAGGTTACTAGTGGAGTGCCTCAAGGTTCGGTTTTGGGACCCATCTTATTTAATCTATTTATAACTGACCTCGGGACCGATTGCAAGAGTGGGCTGATAAAGTTTGCGGATGATACGAAGGTGGGAGGAGTTGCAAACTCGGAGGAGGATAGGGATATTCTGCAGGGAGACTTGAATGAGCTTGTGAATTGGAGTATCAGTAATAGGATGAAATTTAATAGTAAAAAGTGTAAGGTGATGCACTTGGGGATGAATAATAACAATTTTAGTTACAAGATGGGGACGCATTGCTTAGAAGTAACGGAAGAGGAGAAGGACCTAGGGGTCTTTGTGGACCGCAGGATGACTATGAGTCGACAATGTGACGTGGCGGTGAAAAAAGCCAATGCGGTCTTGGGATGTATTAGGCGAGGTATATCTAGTAAGGATAGGGAGGTCCTGCTTCTGTTGTATAAGGCACTGGTGAGACCTCATTTGGAGTACTGTGTGCAGTTCTGGTCTCCAATGTTTAAAAAAGATGAACTCAAACTGGAACGGGTGCAGAGAAGGGCGACTAAGATGATCAGAGGAATGGAAAACCTGTCGTATGAAAAGAGATTAGAGGAGCTTGGGTTGTTTAGTCTGACAAAGCGAAGGCTGAGGGGGGATATGATTGCTATCTTTAAATATATCAGAGGGGCTAATACAAGGGAGGGAGAAGAATTATTCCAGCTTAGTACTAATGTGGACACGAGAACGAATGGATACAAACTGGCCGGGGGGAAGTTTAGGCTTGAAATTAGACGAAGGTTTCTGACCGTCAGAGGGGTAAAATATTGGAACGGCCTTCTGAGGGAAACGGTGGGGGCGACGGACCTGTCTGGTTTTAAGATTAAGTTGGATAAGTTTATGGAGGGAATGGTTTAATGATAAAACATAGTAGCCAAGGAAAACCAAGCAATGGTACATGAATAGCATAATGGCCAACAAGGGTCAGGCTAGAGACTCTTGCCTATATGCTCGGGGTATTACTGATCGCCATATTTGGGGTCGAGAAGGAATTTTCCTCCAGGGTAGATTGGATGAGCCTCTGGAGGTTTTTCGCCTTCCTCCGCAGCATGGGGCAGGGATCGCTAGCAGGAGGGTCTCAGCCGATTTAAGTCACTAAAACACAGGATTGGGGACTTCAACGGTAGAGTCCAGGGAAGGGTCTTGCGGCCTGCAGCATGCAGGGGGTCAGACCAGATGATCATAATGGTCCCTTCTGACCTTAAAGTCTATGAGTCTATGAGTCTATGAGTCTATGAGAAAAGCTGTAACCTTGGAGTTTAATACAAGCCTGGAGTGGCAAGTATTAATCTTTAAAATCCTTGTGGGCCCCCACCTTCTGCACTCTAAGTGCCAGAGTGTGAAGTCAGCCTTGGCACTATCCATGGACCTAAACCTGTGCCTAGGTATCTTTGAATATTTGGCCCAGAGATGCCATATTAAAGAGCATCTTGAAGGTCTTGGTTCCTTGACTAAAGTTGCTGTGACGGTTTGGGGAATATGTCATCCAGTTGTTAATTGAAATTGTTTTCATAAATCTTATTTGTGATTGCAAGCATTGTTCTGGATGAGATCACCTTTTTTAGGAGATGGAGAAGCTGTACCTGGAAAGCAGTGACAAAGCTACCAACAGTGAATGGCCCACTGCTGGTGCTGAGAGACCCAGAGCTAGGAAAGATGACTAGTCACTACCAGGTCGAGGGATCGACAGCAGCAGATGGAATTCAGCTGTTGGATTCAAACACTGCAGTCCTTTGTCCATTCAGAGAGGAGAATCGGACCAGGATGTTACAGTTGCATCTAGGTTTTTGCCTTGACTGAAATGGTCCCAGTTTCAAAGCCACAGGCATATTCTGTAATCCAAAGAATAGAACAGAGCCCTCACAGGGTTTGCCAATTTCTATCATCACTTATTGGACACAAGGCTTCTGATGACAAATTTTAAAAAATAGTAAGAACCAAAAAAGAGCCACCGTGGCTAAACAACAAAGTAAAAGAATCAGTGAAAGGCAAAAAGGCATCCTTTAAAAAGTGGAAGTTAAATACTAATGAGGGGAAAAAAGGCAAATAAACTCTGGCAAAAGAAGTGTAAAAATATAATTAGGAAGACCAAAAAAGAATTTGAAGAACAGCAAGTCAAAGACTCAAAAAGTAATAACATTTTTTTAAGTACATCAGAATCAGGAAGCCTGCTAAACAACTAGTAGGGCCAATGGATGATTGAGATGATAAAGGAGCACTCAAAGACAATATGGCCATTGTGGAGAAACTAAATGAATTATTTGCGTCAGTCTTCTCGGTTGAGGATGTGAGGGAGACTCATAAACCTGAGCCATTCTTTTTAGGTGACAAATCTGAGGAACTGTCCCAGATTGAGGTGTCATTAGAGGAGGTGTCAGGGTCCCCCCCCACTCTGAACTCTGGGTTACAGATGTGGGGACCCACAAGAAAGACCCTCTAAGCTTATATTCTACCAGCTTAGGTTAAAACTTCCCCAAGGCACAAATTCCTTTCCTTTCCTTGTCCTTGTTAAGGGGGGGGAGGGATAGCTCAGTGGTTTGAGCATTGGCCTGCTAAACCCAGGGCTGTAAGTTCAATCCTTGAAGAGGCCACTTAGGAATCACGGCAAAAATCTGTCTGGGGATTGGCCCTGCTTTGAGCAGGGATTGGACTAGATGATCTCCTGAGGTCCTTTCCAACCCTGATATTCCATGATTCTAAGACATTATTGCTGCCACCACCAAGTGATTTACACAAAAAATCAGGGAAGGGTCACTTGACATTCCTATCGCTCCAAAATATCCCCACAAGTCCCTTTCCTGGGGAGGCTTGAGAATAAACTACCAACCAGTTTCCTTAGCAATGTGAGACCAGACCAGACCAGACCCTTTGTCTTCAGGATACTGAAATTAATCAGGTTCTTAAAAAAAGAACTTTATAAAGAAAAAATAAAAGAATCACACCTGCAAAATCAGGATGGAAAGTAACTTTACAGGGTAATAACAAGATTTAAAACACAGAGGATTTCACTCTAGGTTCAGCTTCACAGTTACAAAAACAGGAATAAAACTACCTCTGTAGCATCAGAAAATTCACAAGCTAAACCAAAAGATAACCTAACGCCTTTCCTTACCCTATTTAGAATTTCTGTGGATTTAGATGGATTATACAGGAGAAGTTGTACCTGCTTGGCTTCTCCCTCCGTCCAGAGAGGGAACAACAAAAGAGAACAACAAACAAATCCTCCCCCTGCCACAGATTTGAAAGGCTCTTCTTTTCTTCTGGTCAGGTGCCAACTAGGTTATTTGAACTACTTAACCCCTTACAGATAAGGCAATTGAGTACAGTTGCCAAGGATACATAAATGTTGCCACTGTTCCCCCTATTCATGACAGGAGGTTTTGGAACAAATTGATAAACTAAACATTAATAAATCATCAAAACCAGATAGTATTCACCCAAGAGTTCTGAAGGAACTCAAATCTGAAATTGCAGGACTATTTACTGTCATCTGTAACCTATTATTTAAATCAGCTTCTGTACCAAATGACTGGAAGATAGCTAATGTGATGTCAATTTTAAAAAAAGACTCCAGAGGTGACCCCGGCAATTACAGGCTGGTAAGCCTGACTTCAGTACCGGGCAAACTGGTTGAAACTATAGTAAGAACAATATTATCAGACACATAGATGAACATAATTTGTTGGGGAATAGTCAACATGGTTTTTGTGAAGGGAAATCATGCCTCACCAATCCACCAGAATTCTTTGAGGGGGTCAACAAGCATGTGGACAAGGGGGATCCAGTGGGTATAGTGTATTTAGATTTTCAGAAAGCCTTTGACAAGGTCCCTCTGTGACGGGTTCGGTCACAGAGATCCCCTTGGGACTGTCACCTGATGTGCTGAAATTACCTCTGAGCCTGTTTTCCCTTCCAGCTTGGGACTCTAGAAGCCTGCTTTGTTGAGCCAGACACACTAGCCTGCTGCAACACAGACCCAGGATCTGGGCCACGCCCCCAGAGCTGCAGACTTTAACTAAAAACAGCTCAGCAGGTTACCTGTCTCCAGCACCCAGCTCCCAATGGGATCCAAACCCCAAATACATCTGTTTTACTCCCTATAAATCTCATGCAGAGTAAATTCATAAATTGTTCACCCTCTATGTCACTGATAGAGAGATATGCACAGCTGTTTGCTCCCACAGGTATTAATCACTTACTCTGGATTTATCAATAAACAAAAGCGATTTTATTAAGTATAAAAAGTAGGATTTAAGTGGTTTCAAGTAATAAGAGTCAGAACAAAGTAAGTCACAAAGGAAAATAAAATAAAACACGCAAGTCTAAGCATAATACATTAAGAAACTGATTACTGGTAATATCTCACCCTCAAAGATGTTCCAATAAGCTTCTTTCACACACTAGACTCCTTCCTAGTCTGGGCCCAATCCTTTCCCCTAGTACAGTCTTTGTTAGATCCAGCAGACATCTCAGGTGGCAAGCAGGGGTTTTCTCATGACTGGCAGCCTCTTTTGTCCTACTCCCCCCCTTTTATAGCTTTGGCACAAGGTGGGAATCTTTTGTCTCCCTGGGTCCCCATCCCTCCTTCTAAATAGAAAAGTACCAGGTTTAAGATGGGTTTCATTATCAGGTGACATGTCACTGTAGGACCCCCTACTTGTCATTCCCCATGGGCTGGCCCACACGTACACAGGCTTTCAAGTAACTAAGGCCATTTGCAACTGATGTTTCTGGAGCACCCTTAATGGCCTCCACTTAATATGTTTACATCAGTGATACAAATTTATATCTTATTGTTCTAAGTCCAGATATAGAAATAATACATGCAAACAAATAGGATGAACACACTTAGTAGATTACAAGCTTTCTAATGACACCATACAACGGGTATTTAGCATAAAGCATATTCCAGTTATATTATATTCATAAGCATACTTCCATGGAGCATATGGAGTGCAATGTCACACCTTCACCAAAGGCTCTTAAGCAAAGTAAGCAGTCATGGGATAAGAGGGAAGGTGCTCTCATGGATTGGTAACTGGTTAAAAGATAAGAAACAAAGGGTAGGAATAAATGGTCAGTTTTCAGAATGGAGAGGGGTAAATAGTGGTCTGTACTGTACCCAGTTCCACTTAACATATTCATAAACAATCTGGAAAAAAGGGTAAACAGTGAGGTGGCAAAATTTGCAGATGACACAAAACTCAAAATAGCTAAGTCCCAGGCAGATGGCGAAGAGCTACAAAAGGATTCCTCAAAACTAGTTGACTGGGCAACAAAATGGCAGATGAAATTCAATGTTGATAAGTGCAAAGTAATGTACATTGGAAAACATAATCCCAACTATACATATAAAATTATGGGTTCTAAATTAGTTGTTACCACTCAAGAAATAGAACTGGGAGTCATTGTGGATAGTTCTCTGAAAACATCCACTCAATGTGCAGCGGCAGCCAAAAAAGCGAACAGAATTTTGGGAATCATTAAGAAAAGGATAGTTAATAAGACAGAAAATATCATATTGCCTCTATATAAATCCAAGGTATGCTCACATCTTGAATACTGCATGCAGATGTGGTCGCCCCATCTCAAAAAAAGAAATATTGGAAATGGATAAGGTTCAGAAAAGGGCAACAAAAATGATTAGGGGTATGGAACAGCTTCCTTATGAGGAGAGATTAATAAGACTGGGACTTTTCAGCTTGGAAAAGAGACAATTAAGGGGGGATATGGTAGAGGTCTATAAAATCACAACTCGTGTTGAGAAAGTAAATAAGGAAGTGATATTTACTCTTTCTCATAACACAAAAAATAGGGGTCATCAAATGAAATTAATAGGCAGCAGGTTTAAAACAAGCAAAAGGAAGTATTTTTTCACACAATGCACTGTCAACCTGTGGAATTCCTTGCCAGAGGATGTTGTGAAGGCCAAGACTATAACAGAGTCCAAAAAAGAACAAGATAAATTCATGGAGGATAGTCCATCAATGGCTATTGGCCAGGATGGGCAGGAATGGTGTCCCTATCCTCTGTTTACCAGAAACTGGGAATGGGCAACAGGGGGTAGATCTCTCGGTGATTACCTGGCTGTTCATTCCGTCTGGAGCATCTGGCAATGGCCACATTTGGAAGACAGGATACTCAGCTAGATGGACCTTTGGTCTGACCCAGTATGGCCATTCTTATGTTCTTATGACAATTAGAGATTTAAAGCACCATGTTCATGGTTTCAGTTATTTGAGCCTCAATTTTTGTTGTAACCCCATTGTTGCTGCCAAAAAGCACACAAATTTTGAAATTTGGTAATAGGATTTGGGACCTAACATGTGGAAATATGGAAAGGTGTTGTTAATTTTTTTAACATAACTACAGAGACAATGTATCACATTCTATTTGCCAGCCCTGTTCATGCCCCCATCTCCTACACTATTCATCACACAAGAATCCAACACTCCAGCATGCAAATAAGCACTTTGGAATGGTTTGGTACTCAAACACACACACACACTTATTCCAGAGGGTATACACTAGTCAGCAAAACCCTGTAATTTCCCATTTGGTGCAGGAGTGAGACTCAGTCACAGTGGGAACATGGCATGCAGGGTATGGAGCCACCCAGAAGGAAATCAATCCAACTTGGAATTTTGATTTAATCCAGAATGAAGGGGCTGAGATTTTTGCAATGGTTATAGGTTTTTCAATGGGACCTGTTCACCTCATTGCCATAGAAGGAGATTTTAAATGGCAAGAATAGGTTAGGTTGAAAAAAAGTTATACTCTACCCAGAGAGAAGCAAACAAATACAATATGTATGGACATTTATCAAATTCTAAACATTGACCATAACTTGGTTGAAATTAAAATCTATATAATAAGATTTTAGCATTCACATCCTGCATGTCACTCTGAAGCATATTAAGCCTGAAAATCAAAAAGGAATCCTCCAAAAGGTGGAAACATGGACAAATTGTTAAGGAGGAGTGCAAAAGAATGCAGCATGCATGTAGGGACAAAACTGGAAAGGCTAAGACACAAAATGAGTTACACCTAGGAAGGGACATAATAGACAGTGGATGGGGGGAAGCTGTAGATATGATAAATCTTGATTTTAGTAAGTCTTGTGACAAAGTCCCACATGACATTTTCTTTAATGACTTTGATAATGAAGTGGAGATTATGCTTAAAAAAATCTGTGGATGACACCGAGGTGGGGGGGGTTACATACACTCTGGAGGAGAGGATTAGAATGCAAAATGACCTTGACAAACTGGAGAACAGGTCTGAAATGAACAAGATTACATTCAACAAAGTCCAGTGCAAAGTACTTCACATAGGTAGGAAAAAATAAATGCACAACTACAAAATGGGGAATAACTGTTGAGGTGGCAGTACTGCTGAAAGGAATCTGGGGGTTATACTGGATCACAAATTGAATGAGTCAACAATGGGATGCACTTGTATAAAAGAATAATTTCATTCTGGGCTGTATTAACAGGAGTGTCATATGTAAGATGTGAGGCAGTTGTCCCGCTCTATTTGGCACTGGTGAGGCCTCAGTATTGTGTCCAGTTTGGGGCACCACATTTTAAAAAAGATGTGGACAAATTGCAAAGAGTTCAGAGGAGAGCAGCAAACATGATAAAAGGTTTAGAAAACCTGATCTATGAGGAAAGGTTAAAAAAAGAAAATAAAAACTGGGCATGTTTAGACTTGAGATAAAATAAATGAAGGGGTACCTCATAACAGACTTCACTTATATTAAGGTTGTTATGAAGAGGACAGTGACAAATTGTTCCCCATGTCCACTGGAGAGAGGACAAGAAGTAATCAACTTAATTTGCAGCAAAGCTAGATTTAGGCTATATTTTACAAAAAAGCCTTTTTTACTATAAGAAAAGTTTGGCACTGGAACAGAATACCAAGAGAGATCATGGAATCCCCATCATAGGAGGTTTTCAGACACGGTTAGACAAGCACCTATCATGGAAGGTCCAGGTTTACTTGGCCCTGTCTCAGTGCAGGGGGCTGGACTAGCTAACCTGTTGAGGTCCCTTCCAGCCCTACATTTCTATGATTCTATGTATATTGAGTCTGTGTGAAGCTATATAAACAACTACAGGTATGGCTGATATCTCTTTCTGTTCAGAACATTACCATGTTCAGTCATTGCTTGGATTCACGATCTCCTATTGTCCAATTCTTATGTTCTCAACCATTTAGCTTTATAAATTACATCTGTGCAATGTACATGGACACTAAGCCATGCTAAGAGTCCTAAACCTTTGTGAATTGTGAATCACCACCTTTACTCTCCAGCTTTCCATGCAACAATGTCATTAGCTGTAGGAGGGAGGCTGAACCTATGGTGGGTTACTTGACCCAGCTGCCACCTGCACAAATGGACACAAATTTCCTAGCTCAACCCCCCTTAGACACAAATCAACAAAATCATCCCCACAGCACAACCAACAAAACCAGTAGCCCCAAACAGACATAGCTCCTCACAGTAGCACAAACTCACACAAATCAACCCACACACAACACAACCTGCACAAACACACAAATCAGCACAACTACCCACACAACAACACAACCTCCACACAAATAACCCCAAACAACTCTCTGCAGCCTTGAATGTTGACTCAATGTGAAGTGATGCAGAATGGTTGATTTTAATTTAGAATAACACCAGGTTCATTTATCGCTGTGATTCACAGTCTGTTACTGTCTAATTTTTAATTTATCAACCATTTTCAGGCTTTTTTTCACACACATGGCATTATGAATTACATCTGTGCAATAACTACTAGTGAAGAAGCAAGCAGAATGTTTCCAGGAATAGAAGCTTGACACAGGGAGTTGGCTGAAGGAGTAGATAATGTTTCAGGATAGATGGACCTCAGACAAATTTGAAAATATTAGCACTATTTTTTAAAAAAACTTTGATTAATCCTTAATGGATGGAAACTGAATTTTTGCTCTCCTTTGCACTCCCTTCCCTACTTCATCGTTTCTTTTTCCTCCCCTCCCCCTCACTCCTTTACCTTTATGTTCTTCTGCTTTTTCTTGTTCTCCCCTTAGGGTATTTTGGGGGTAAAATCAATAAATTACAAGTAAATAAATAAGAAATGTATACACTTAAATTCACATTACAGTAACAATTCTCCTGTCACTTACCCCAGTATAAATCAGGAATAACTGCACTGAAGTCAACAGAGATGCACTGCGATAAAACTGGGGTGAGAGGAGAATGACACCAAAAGAGAGGTGTCTTCTTCTTCCTCTTCTATTTTGTAATGTCCCTATATAAATTCCTGCCTTATGCACTTGCACAGATACAAATAGTCACCTATGCAGCATGATTCCCCACGTGCTGCGTTGCAATCACCTATATCTGCTTTGGTGACCACATGGGAATTCTCCCCACAGAGACTTTGCTGTGATGTTGCCAGGAAATCTGAGCCACCTTTAGTAACAAATGACGACAGAGGTCAGCCTTCCATAATGATGCAAGGTTTTTTGCTACGTGTGATACAAGGGTGGGTTTTAGAATGGACAGGAGGCTGGAATTGCTGAGGAGGGGTCGCTTGGTCATCAGACAAAATGGCGGAGAGGCACCATATGCTCATGGTTCCCTAGCCATGGCTTTGTAGTGGTTGTGCTGTAGAAAGTTGCTATGTTGCTGGAACTTTGGAAAGAGGCACCATGAAGACACAGACATTGATAAAAAAAAGTAACCAGTATATTGTACCATGGCTATAGGTCAAACTTTATTACCTTCATTTCACTTCAGGAAGCAGATTAATTCCTACTGGGTCTCGAGTAGGAGTTAGATCTTCATTACTTATCACTTGTTATTCTTCAACATTTCAGGATCTCCCACAGTCTTCCTGCATGCTGGAGAGAAGGGAGATGTTTCCTCTCTCTCTTCCTCCTCATGAATGCTGAGCATTTTCTCCCCACACCCATTCTGTGAGCCCTTCTTTGGGTGTGATCCTTCCCCCACAATGCATGAATAGTTCAAACCGCCTTGTAGTCTGTGGCAGGCATGAAGAACTGGGCCCCTGGACAGGATCTGAGTGGAGTTATTCTGTGCTTTCTCATGTATCACCCTCAATAACGGGTTGCTTCTCTTGTCTGATGGCTGTTAGTCTCCCTGAATTCTGCCATAGCCTGGAAAGAGCCGCTCCAATATGTGGTCTCCACAACAGGCACGTATGGCCACCCCAAATCCTAGCTTATATCAATACAAAATACTGAGGGACTCATGGAATTTTGACTCAGGCAAACTTCCATCAAAGTTTATGAGGCTACTCATACAAGGCAGGATGCAGCCCAAGGAATCACAGACAATTGAATGTTGATCTTATGTCCCAACTCATCCACCCCCATCACCAAGTAGATTTACATCAGAGGTCTGACTTTGTTCAGCTCTAGAAACATGTCCCATACCTGAATGCAGGTGGAAATGTCATACATGCTGCAACCATGGTGGCTTCTATTTCTCTGCTATGGTAGATCGGTAAGATCTCCGACTGTTTCATGAATGTGGTACCATAGTGTAAATAAGCACCATGTATTTGCCTAAGATCCTATCTCCTGGTATCTGGACACAGCAACTACAGCAATCCAGTCCTTCAAATAGTATAGCAATTTGCCACTGACTCCCATGCAAAGATGTTATTCCTTTAGATCAAGTGGTAGAGGCCTGGGTTGTATTGCAGGTGATTTTTGATTCAGTCCCCTTTGTTGATTAGAGAGAAAGCAATATTCATATCCACACGCAACCATGTTCCATTACAAAATGTGAGACTTGTACTCCAGAAGACGTTATCTAGTCAACTAAATTAATTGCTTCCGGCCCTCCATGTCTGAGTGGGTGACGAGTGGATATTGTGGCCTTCTTCACTCACAGGAATGGAAAAAGTCTTGCATATTGTCAATTCCCAGTAGTTTTCTACTTTGTACTCACATACTCTGCCTTCCCTCAGTTATACATTTGCATTCTCCAGACAATGAGCCCTGGCACATGTACAGCCCCTGTTAAATCCTATCCTGAATAAGTGGAGATGGCCCTCACCATTTTTCATGATTCATGTCCGTTTACTCCAAGGCTGAGTGTACCATTTTGAACACCTGGGCTGGACCATGCCCTGCTCAAAATGCATTGTCAGCCAGTGAGTTATTGCTTCCTCACTGTGATGCCTCCTTCCACTCTGAGCTCCTTTCTGGACTCCTGGAGGTTGACCCCTGTGAGTGCAGCATGGGGTGCTGTGACTGGTGGGACATGTGCTGCACAGCTGTGATGGGGGTAGAAAGAACCCTTCTTTGACCTCCGACAGAATCAACTATGATGCATAAGATGCTCATCACAGACAATCAGGGAGGAAGAATGTTAATTTGGTTAGGACAAGCACATGGGTATCTGAAGACATGGATTCCACTCATTCTTCTGCCACAGACTGTCTTGTGTGGCCTTCACCTCACCTCCAAGTGACTCTGTTTCCCTATCTATCATAAAAGGGTAATATATGTTGCAACCAAGGCTTTTGTATGCCTTGAGGAGGTTTTTCCACCAACAACCTGTAGTTGTCTGCCTTGTTGTTTCCGAGAAAATTTATTGACACTAACTGGAAGGCTTTCCATGCCTTCTTTTCCTTGCCACGCAAAGCATTGTCAAATACATCATCTCAAAGAAGTTCATGAATCTAAGGACCTACAAAGACATGTTCCTTTATCTTAGCTTCACTTAACCTTGGAAATTTTCCACAGAGGTACTTGAAAGCTCTTGTATTTTGTCAATGGCCTTGACAAAGTTCTTCATCAGTCCCAGCTTGATGTGTAAGGGTGGTAACAAAATCTTCCTTAATTCAACAAGTGGTGGATGCTGAACGCTTTTCCTCCCAGGCTCCAATGACTGTCAGAGTGGCCAATCTTTCTTGATGTAGTGGGAATCTCTTGCACGACTATCCCATTCGCAGAGAAAACAGCAGTACTTTGTGTATCCAGTCTGCAGACCAAGCAAGAGAGCAACAACCTTCAAATTGCCACAAAGCTGCCACTGATATTGGTCACAGTTTATGCACCTCAAAAGTTGTTTCATGTTGTCATAGGTTTCTTTCATATGGACTGCATGACCAAGTGGAATTGATGGCAAAACATTGCCATTATGCAGTAAAACAGCTTTAAGACTCGTCTTTGATGAATCAATGAACAGTCTCCACTCATCTGGATCGTGAACTATGTTGAGGGCTGCCATCACACCGTCGATGTTGTTACAGGCTACAAGATCACCTTCCATGAAGAAGACTGGGACAAGATCCTTTTGACGGTCACGGAACATGGAAACCCTAACATCACTTGCCAGGAGATTCCACTGCTGTAGACTGGAGCCCAACAGCTCTGCCTTACTCTTGGATAGTTCCAAGTCCCTGACAAGGTCATTCAGTTCACCTTGTGTTATGAGGTGTGGTTCAGAGGAGGAGGATGGGAGAAAATGTGGGTCCTGTGACATTGATGGATCAGGACCAGAAGTTTCATCCTCTTCCTCTTCCTCGTCTGACTCAAGTGAGAATGATTCTGGTGCATCAGGAACCGGCAGTCCTTCTCCGTGGGGTACTGGGCATATAGCTGATGGAATGTTTGGATAATGCACAGTCCACTTTTTCTTCTTTGACACACCTTTCCTAACTGGAGGCACCATGCAGAAGTAACAATTGCTGGTATGATCTGTTGGCTCTCTCCAAAACATTGGCACTGCAAAAGGCATAGATTTCCTTTTCCTGTTCAACCACTGGTGAAGATTTGTTGCACAAATGTTGCAGCATATGTGTGGGGCCCACCTCTTGTCCTGATTTCCAATTTTGCAGCCAAAATAAAGGTGATAGGCTTTCTTAACCAGAGTGGTTATACTGCGCTTCTGTGATGCAAAAGTCACTTCATCACAAACGTAGCAGAAGTTATCTGCACTGTTCACACAAGTATGAGGCATCTCTGCTCACTTTTGCTAAACAGAAATGTGTCCCTTTGCAAAATCAAACACTGACAAACAAGAGAGCACGACAATGTTTAATTTCTAGAGTTGATATAGGGCAATTTGTTCAGCAGAGTCATGTAAGCTTCGTTATGATTGCATCCTCCATGACTTCTAGGAATAACATGATGCAATTCATATCATGTATGACGCAATACCATCTTCAGATTACATCATTCATTGTTTTGCCTAAAAAGCAAGTACTGTCCAAACCCAGTCATAGATTTATTCATAGATCCAGTCAAAGATGTATTTTAGTCCTTTCTGGTTTAAATTGAGATCCCTTCCCTTTATAACTCACTTATCCTCCGCCATTCCCAAGTCAAGGGTCGTATATACTGACCCAATAGCATATCTTGAAAATTAGAGCCAATCAACAATTTTAAGCATCATTTTCATTCTCAGTGACCCAGAATTAGTAAAGTTTGACTACATTTATTTCAGAAGCTTTTGGCTGTAGAGCAGTGTAATCTGGAGCAGTGTCTTTCCTTCTTTCTGTACTACAATTCCTAGAAGGCCTTTCAATTGCCTACTGGGGTAGGCCCAACAACTGAAGAAGGGGAAAAATGTGACTTCTGGCTGTTTGTCATCATACACTCTCCCCACCCCCATCTATCTGTCCCCAAACCCACCCACCCACTCACTAATATATCTATCCATTCCCTTCCACACCCATCCACTTACTCCTACATCTACCTATCCTCAGCCACATCTATCTATCTATCTATCTATCTATCTATCTATCTATGTCCCACAACACTTATAAAACATGAGGGCCAGATGCTAAGAGTAGTGCCTAACTACACTCATGCTTCCATTGATTAAAAAGAGCTAACTCTAGGAGTAAGATCCGACAGAGTGTGAATAGTGTACAGAGTATCCTGTGCATCTGTCTACAGGAGACTATTACTTTGGGGGCAGATATCTGTTGCTGTAGGGGTACAGCTAGCAACGTTTTCGGGGAGAGGGACTTTGTTGAGGTGTTGTGTTGGCTGTCTAAAATACAGCATGCTCCCTAGGTAGAGAATTGGTGATGACATCTGAGGCTGGGGAAGGTAAACCAGATATCAAGTGTGCTAGGCAAAATCAATGTAAATATATTACTTGGCTCCAATGGAGTTGGCATATTGAATTACTGCAGTTGTCGTCGTTCCTCAGTTTCCCCTCACTGATAGATGCTTAGAGGGCTTAGTAGCTTTCTGAAGCACTGGTACTCTGGTGTAGAATCTCAAAAAGGGATGCAGAGCTGCCTCAGTGATAGCGAATGAGTAGAGCTGGTCAAAAATTTCCGTCAAAACAATTTTTTGATAGATATTTGGGGTTTTGATTAACTGA
Organism: Trachemys scripta elegans; assembly: GCF_013100865.1. Classification (NCBI taxonomy): domain Eukaryota; kingdom Metazoa; phylum Chordata; order Testudines; family Emydidae; genus Trachemys; species Trachemys scripta. The sequence continues at coordinate 38,251,672 of NC_048309.1, forward strand.
AAGTGTTCATGGAAAGTATCCGATGTCCTATAATTGTTTTTGACTTTTTATCAGGAAATTTGAAAACTGAAACATTTTCCATTTTCCATAGTGAAAAACTTTGTGTTCCAAACAATTCGGGTATTAGCTCACTAAACACTTATAAGATATTTAAGGATTATTTAAGGATTATGTATTTTTAGTCCATGACTCATTCATTATTTAAACATAGCTAGAACAAACAATTGAATGGAATTGACTGGAATGGAAAAGTCATTATAGAGGGGCCTGCCTATACATCTCTCTTCTAACATATATTAAAGGTGTGGTTTGAGGATCACTCTGAGGCTTATGTGTGATGGTCAAACAAAGTACTTCTTCACACACTGCACAGTCCACCTGTGGAACTCATTGTCAGGGGATGTTGTGAAGGCCAAAAGTATAACTGGGTTCAAAATAGAATTAGATAAGTTCATGGAGGATAGGTCCACTGATGGCTGTTAGCCAAGATAGTCAGGGATGCAAGCCCATGCTCTGGGAGTCCCTAAATGTCTGACTGCCAGAAGGTGGGACTGGATGACAGGGGATGGTTCACTCAGTAATTGCCCTATTCTGTTCATTCCTTCTGAAGCATCTGGCACTGGCCACTCTCAGAAAACAGGATACTGGGCTAGATGCACCATTGGTCTGAGTTCGTTTAGCCATTTTAATTTTCTTATGTTAGAGCACTCACTTTAGTGGTGGCAATCCTTGTTCAAATCTTTTCTCCCCCTTATGTGGAAAACTTTAAAATTCTTCCTCTCCTGCAAGTTGAATTGTATTAAATAATTTTGAGATCCTATACAAATGACAGATTCTTTCACACTGAAAGTTGTGGTGCAAGTGACTTGCTCCAGGTCACACAGGAAAGCTGTGGCGGAGCCACAAACAGAACCCACAGCACCACTATGGCGTCTTAACCATAAGACCATTCTGCCACACCATGTGCACCTTCCATTTGAAGATATGGACAATGCAATTACCTAAACTCAGTTCTGTCCTCAGTGTAGTCGAATTGGCTCTACTCTGTAATAACTCAGTCCATTGACCTGCTTACTGGGGTATTTACTGTATAGATATGTTGTAACAGGGAAAAGTAAGGAACACAGTCAGGAAAGGAAGAAGAATAACTCAAGATTAGCCACTACTAAACAAACCTTTGAGAGAGACAATACCAGGACTGGGAAAGCCATGGGAACCAGCAGTTTAAAAAGGGAGTCTCTCTCTCAAGATGAGGCAGTTGTTCATGGGAACCAGACTGACACCCACTGGTAGTATCTGAAGAAGCTATGTATTAGGGGACAGTAAGATAGATATGAATATAGACCATTGTTTTAAAATGTCTTTCCTATTATCTCTTGATCCTATTGCAAAAATAAACAATACTTTGGTTTAAGAAGGGTGGTTTTTTTTTCACTGAGTACCACTGGTCACACACTCCCAAAGGGAAGAATGGTGGGTATAGAAACCAGCTGGACCTACTGGATAAGCAGTGGATGCACAGGGCCTGGTCCAAGAGTGGGAGAATTGCATAATTGCATCCCAAGAGAGGTAAAGGCACAATGTCTGACACCAGAGGGGATTCACTCAGAGCGACCAGGAAGGAGAAGGAGTGCAGCTAGTCATAGAACCATGCCACTCAGATATACCTGTACAGCCCATTACATTCCATTAATTTAGTCGAGTCCTTCAGTCATAAAATGATTATGGCCAAAACTTTCAAAGGTGACTGGTGGTTTTGGCTGCTTCAGTTTTTGGACACCTTAAAAAGGCCTGTTTTTTTGGAAAGTGTTGAGCACCTGCCCTCAGGGAATCAGGGCCCTATAAGGAGTCCTGTACTGGACACACTAAAATTAAGGCACCTGAAATCAATAGACACTTTTAAAAATTGAGGCCTGAATGCTTCTTTTAAAATCAGTGACAAAAGGTAAATTGAACAGGTGTTGGGCTATCTTATTACAGGTGTCCTTTGTATGGTGTTGAAGTCTCCCAGCACAAGGAAGTCTTCTGAACTTCTTCACCATGTTATATAGGATCTCTCTCAGATCCTCTGAGAAACTTTTGGTACCTGGGGGTTTATAGATCAGAAGGATGCTCAGGAATGTCTTGACAAAACTCCATCTGAGCATAACAAAGGGAAGGGGAGGAGTGGAAGATGTAGGCTTGGTCTACACTACACATTTAACTTGATGGAAGCCATGTTAAGTCAAACTAATAACGTATGTGTCTACATTACTGAGTCCCTTCTGCTGACCTAAGTTGCCTGTAAACTTGACTTCTGTCCTCCAACTCCATGGGAGGCATAGACCTTGGTTCGACATCCACGGGTCGAGATGGGGTAGTGTAGAAATTGCAGTGTGTAATTCAATTTAATTGGCCTCCAGGAGGTGTCCCACAATGCTCCGCTGTGAGCACTCTGGAGAGTACTTTCAACTCCACTGCACGTCAGCCAGGTACACTATAAACAGCCCCTCCCCTGTTAAAGCCCCGGGAACTTTTGAATTTTCATTTCCTGTTTGAGCAGCATGGAAAACTCGTCAGCACAACTGATCATGGAGAGTCAATGCCCGAAACATGCCCCAGCCTGGAGTACACAGGAGATGGTGAATATTATTGCTGTGTAGGGAGAAGAGTCTATGCACGCAGAGCTCCAATCCAGCAGAAGAAATGCTGACATCTATGCCAAGATTGCACAGTGCATGGGGGACAAGGGCTACACTGGGGACATGCAGCAGTGTCATGTGAAAATAAAAGAGCTTCAGCAAGCATACCAGAAGACACGGGAGGCAAACAATCATTCTGGTTTGGCCCCACAGGCATGCCATTTTTATAATGAGTTGCATGCGATTCTTGGTGGCAACCCCACCACTACCCCAAAACACAGCATGAATACCTCCCAGGAGCCCCGGGCGACTCATACAACAATGAGGAGGACATTGCTGACAAGGAAGAGGAGGAGGAGGTTGGGAGGCAGGCGAGCAGTGGATCCATTCTCCCTGACAGCCAAGAACTGTTTTTAACCTTGGAGCCCATCCCTTCACAGGACCAGTTGGCAGCTGAGTGTGATGCCGGAGAAGGCACCTCTGGTGAGTATATATTTCCAATCAAACTATAGGGGCTACATGCAGTTATATTTTATGTTTAATCTGAACAAAAAATGAGGTGCAGTGACGAAGTGAGTTTTCACCAATGAAAGCTTATGCTCCAATACATTTGTTAGTCTATAAGGTGCCACAGGACTCTGTTGCTTTTTACAGATCCAGACTAACACGGCTACTCCTCTGATACTTGAGGTGCAGTGAGTATCTACTTCCCAGTGGCCACTCCAGCTATGCCAGAAATGGCTTTCACGCATGTTCAGCTGATGCATGACTGCAACTGGCAACTGTGAATTGTTTCACTCTATGGCTTGCAGCAGGGCTGCTAGTGAGACATCGCTATGTTCTACGTGATGGCTCCTGTCATGGCTCTGGAAATACTGCAGGATAAGGCACGACATGTTTGGAATGCTCACCACAAGAGTTCAGAGCTGAGCGGGGTCCATGCTTATCAGGCTGTGGCATCCACGTGGCTAATCCAGGCTTTTGAAAAAAGGCATGAAAAAACTTTGGTTTGTTTGCCAGTGATATCAGGGAAGGAGGGAGGGAGGGAGGAAAGTGCATCACAGAAGGCTAAAGCCGTGTTCCCATTACCACTCATGACAATGTTCTGGTCCCATGAGGCACTGCAAGCCCTACCCAAAATCCCATTCAGCTAGTTGCACTGTGGGATAGCTACCCACAGTGCAGTGCTCCATGCATCGATGCAAGCACTGCTAATGAGGATGCACTCCACCAGCACGAGTGTGGTGAGGACACACAAGATCGACTTGCTTAATCTGGAGGCTCAATGTTGATTTACACAAAGTTGACATAACTTTGTAGTGTAGACATGTGTCATCTTTTTGATCTGAACTGGGACCATTTAGAACATGGTTGCAACCAAAGTCCTATACTGGCACCAAATCTTGTATAAAGGGGGTCAAATAAGGTGTCTAAGACAAGGTTATGGTTTGCTGGTTATGATTATGCTATCTGTATGCATATATCATTTTTGTATTTAAAGTTATAAGTATTGGCTCTATACTGTCTGTATTTCAAAATTATGCTGTGCTTCTGGGTGACACCCCAGACAAGTAGGTGTCAGCTCTGCCTAACCTGCTTGATGGGCCATTAAGGACCATCAGCTATACAACTGACCCATTGAGAGAAGGCAGATATGCCTTGTAACTCAGCAAAGTATGCAGGAATTTGCCCATGTGATTCCAGATTCCACTTTGCTGTAATTTCCACAGTAAGAACAAAGAGGTGTTCTTACAACTGGAAAAGACTAAAAAAGGCTGATGCCTCATCTCTATCTTGTCTTCAATCCTGCTTCATACCTCTGGAGGGACTTTGCTACAAACGGAAGCTCTGAACAAAGGACTGATGACCCATCCCAGCTGGGGATGTACTCTAGAGACTTGATTTGAACCTGCAGTTTATTCTATTACTGCTACAAGCCTGAACCAAGACTTTGCCATTTCTGTATGTAATTGATTCCATTTAACCAATTCTAGCTCTCATCCATATCTTCTTCCTTTCATGAATAAATCTTTAGATTTTAGATTCTAAAGGATTGGCAACAGCATGATTTGTGGGTAAGATCTGATTTGTATATTGACCTGGGCCTGGGGATCAGGAGAACCTTTTTTTTTTTTTTTTACTGGGGTATTGGTTTTCATAACCATTTGTCCACATAACAAGTGGCACTGATGGTGATACCGGGAAACTGGAGTGTCTAAGGGAATTGCTTACGTGACTTGTGGTTAGCCAGTGGGGTGAGACCGAACTCCTCTTTGTCTGGCTGGTTTGGTTTGCCTTAGAGATGGAAAAACTCCAGCCTTGGGCTGTAACTGTCCTGTTTTAAGCAATTTTTCCTGATTTGGCACTCTCAGTTGGATCCCGCCAGAACCAGCATCATAACAACATGGCCTTAGGGAAGTCCACTAGGGTGCTTGTTATGCCAGACTGTTTCCCTCTGAGGTGCTCAGAAAATATCATGCTGGGAACCAGAACAAATGGACAGATAGATGGATAGATACACATATAGATGATAAAGTTAATGTATGACGAAATGTTGCGTGTAAGCCAACAGAAAGTGGTTCTCCCAACAAAAACAAAATATTCCCACTGGGGAGACTAATCCAATTTCATAGAATCATAGAATCATAGACTTTAAGGTCAGCAGGGACCATTGTGATCATCTAGTCCGACCTCCTGCACAACGCATGCCACAGAATCTCACCCACTTATTCCTGTAACAAACCCCTAACCTATATCTGAGCCACTGAAGTCCTCAAATCACGGTTTAAAGACTTCAAGATGGAGAGAATCCTCCAGCAAGTGACCCATGCCCCACCCTACAGAGGAAGGCAAAAAAGCCCCAGGTCCTCTGCCAATCTGCCCTGGGGGAAAATTCCTTCCTGACCCCAAATATGGCGATCAGCTACACCCTGAGCATGTGCCAAGACTCACCAGCCAGACACCCAGGAAAGAATTCTCTGTAGTAACTCAGATCCCACCCCATCTAACATCGTATCACAAGCCATTGGGCATATTTACCTCTAATAATCAAAGATCAATTAATTGCCAAAATTAGGCTATCCCATCATTTCATCCCCTCCATAAATTTATCAAGCTTAGTCTTGAAGCCAGATATGTCTTTTGCCTCCACTACTTTCCTTGGCAGACTATTCCAGAACTTCACTCCTCTGATGATTAGAAACCTTTGTCTAATTTCAAGTCTAAACTTCCTGATGGACAGTTTATATCCATATGTTCTTGTGTCCACATTGGTACTGAACTTAAATAATCCCTCTTCCTCCCTGGTATTTATGCCTCTGATGTATTTATAGAGGGCAATCATATCTCCCCTCAGCCTTCTTTTGGTTAATCTAAACAAGCCAAGCTGTTTGAGTCTGCTTTCATAAGAAAGATTTTCCATTCTCAGATCATGCTAGTAGCCCTTCTTTGTACCTGTTCCAGTTTGAATTCATCCTTCTTAAACATGGGAGACCAGAACTGCACACAGTATTCCATATGAGGTCTCACCGGTGCCTTGTATAATGGTACTAACACCTCCTTATCTTTACTGGAAATACCTCGCCTGATGCATCCCAAACCTGCATTAGCTTTTTTGACGGCCATATCACATTGGTGATTCATAGTCATCCTGTGATCAACCAACACTCCGAGGTCCTTCTCCTCGTCTGTTACTTCCAACTGATGCGTCCCCAGCTTATAACCAAAATTCTTGTTATTACTCCCTAAATGCATGACCTTGCACTTTTCACTATTAAATTTCATCCTATTACTTTTATTCCAGTTTACAAGCTCATCCAGATCTTCCTGTATGATATCCCGGTCCTTCTCTGTATTGGCAATACCTCCCAGCTTTGTGTCATCCGCAAACTTTATTAGCACATTCCCACTTTTTGTGCCAAGGTCAGTAATAAAAAGATTAAATAAGATTGGTCCTAAAACCAAACCCTGAGGAACTCCACTAGTAATCTCCCTCCAGCCTGACAGTTCACCTTTCAGTACAACCCGTTGCAGTCTCCCCTTTAACCAGTTCCTTATTCACATTTACATTTTCATATTTATCCCCAACTTTTTCTAATTTAGCTAATAATTCGCCATGTGGAACTATATCAAATGCCTTACTGAAATCGAGGTAAATTAGATCCACTGCATTTCCTTTGTCTAAAATATCTGTTACCTTCTCAAAGAAGATCAGGTTGGTTTGGCATGATCTACCTTTTGTAAAACCATGTTGTATTTTGTCGCAATTACCATTCACCTCATTGTCCTTAACAACCTCCTTCAAATTTTTTTCCCAAGACCTTGCATTCTACAGATGTCAAACTAAAAGGCCTGTAGTTACCCAGATCACTTTTTTTCCCTTTCTTAAAAATAGGAACTATGTTAGCAATTTTCCAGTAATACGGTACAACTCCTGAATTTACAGATTCATTAAAAAAATCTTGCTAATGGGCTTGCAATTTCATGTGCCAGTTCCTTTAATATTCTTGGATGAAGATTATCTGGGCCGCCCAATTTAGTTCCATTAAGCTGTTCAAGTTTGGCTTCTACCTCAGATGTGGTAATATCTACCTCTATGTCCTCATTCCCATTCATCACCCTATCATTATCCCTAAACTCCTCATTAGCCTCATTAAAGATTGAGGGAAAGTATTTGTTTAGATATTGGGCCATACCTAGGTTATCCTTAATCTCCACTCCATCCTCAGTGTTTAGCGGTCCCACTTCTTCCTACTTTGTTTTCTTCTCATTTATATGGCTATAGAACCTTTCACTATTGGTTTTAATTCCCTTTGCAAGGTCCAATTCTACATGGCTTTTGACCTTTCTCACTTTATCTCTACATGTTCTGACCTCAATAAGGTAGCTTTCCTTGCTGATCCCTCCCATCTTCCATTCCTTGTAGGCTTTCTGCTTTTTCTTAATCACCTCTCTGAGATGCTTGCTCATCCAGCTTGGTCTACAACTCCTGCCTATGATTTTTTTCCCCCTTTCTTGGGATGCAGACTTCTGATAGTTTCTGCAACTTTGACTTGAAGTAATTCCAGGCCTTCTCCGCCTTTAGATCCACAAGTTCTTCAGTCTAATACACTTCCCTAATTAATTTTCTTAATTTTTTTTAAGTTAGCCCTTTTGAAATCAAAAACCCTAGTCCCAGATCTATTTTTGTTTATCCTTCAATTTAGTTTGAACTGAATTAGCTCATGATCACTCGGACCAAGGTTGTCCCCTACAACCATTTCTTCTATGAGGTCCTCACTACTCACCAAAACCAAATCTAAAATGGCATCCCCTCTTGTTGGTTCAGCAACTACTTGGTGAAGGAATCCATCAGATATTGCATCCAGGAAAATCTGAGCCCTATTATTATTAGTAGCACTTGTCCTCCAGTCTATATATGGGAAGTTAAAGTCTCCAATGATCACACAATTCCCATTAGTATTTACTTCACTCAAAACATTAAAGAGGTCTCTATCCATATCCAAATCAGAATCCGGTGGTCTATAGCACATGCCAAGCACTATCTCAAGGGAGGCTCTAGTAGCTTTCTTCCCCAATGTGATTTTTGCCCAGACAGAGTCTGTCTTATCCATTCCATCACTTCTTATTTCTTTACAATCTACGTTATCATTGATATACAATGCTACTCCACCACCTATGCCTTTATTTCTGTCTTTCCTAAACAACACATAGCCTTCAATATCTGTACTCCAGTCATGACTACTATTTCACCATGTTTCTGTTATCCCTATAATATTGCGTTTCACTTCCTGCACCAGTAGCTCTAGTTCCTCCATTTTCTTACCTAGGCTCCTTGCATTAGTGTACAAGCATCTTAATTTTTGCTGTTTGGCTTTGCTCACATTCTTTACCCAATTAGGCCCAGACATTCTACCACTAGTATCACCTATTAGACTGGTGTCTACACTCCCTTCCTCCTTATGTCCATTCTCCTACCCACGGCTGTATCCTTTCGTACTTCATTTTCTTCCCTCTCAATGTTAAAATCTGGAATGGAGATTACCTGTATATCTCCCAACCATCTCCCCCAAATTCCTAGTTTAAAGCTCTCTTAATCAGTTGTGCCAGCCTCCATCCTAGAAATCTATTTCCTTCTCTACTCAGGTGAAGTCCATCCTGAGAGAGCAGTCCTCTGTCCATGAATGCCTCCCAGTGGCCATACATCCCAACACCCTCCTTATAGCAACACTGCCTGAGCCATCTGTTGAGCATCATAATCTTGTCACACATTTGTTGCCCTTCTCTAGGAACAGGCAGAATCCCACTGAAGATCACCTGAGCCTTGATTTCCTTAAGCGTCTTCCCCAGCCTTGCATAGTCTCTTGATTTTTTCCAGCAAGAATCTAGCTGTATCATTTCTTCCCACATGAAGGACAATCAGTGGATTCTTTCCCGCTCCCATTAGGATCCTCTTCAGCCTCAGGTCCACATCTTGTATCTTCGCATCCGGCAGACAGCACAGCCTTTTGTTCTCTGGATCAGCTCTGGTTACAGGCCTGTCTATTCTTCTCAGTAAGGAGTCCCCAATCACGTAGACCTGCCTTTTCCTGGTGATGGTGCAATTCTCCGGTCTATCCCCTGTTCCCTCTGGAGGAAAGTCCTCTCAATTCCTATTCTCCCTTACAATACTCCGCAACCCATCCCATATCCTCCTGGGGCTCATATTTAGTGTTATCTCCATTGAATCTTCCCTTCTTCCTATAGGATTCTCTGTTCTTCTCTTCTTCCTTGCCCTCTCAAACAAATAGATAGCTTGGACTTAAGTACCCTTCAATCTGGGGATACAAAAATCTGATCCTTAGCCAAGACAGGGAAAGCTACCACAGGAAAATACAGGATTGAGCAGGTTGAAGATGTCTGGTGGGCAGTGGATGCAGGTGGTCAGAGGCACTGGATAATCCCCAGCCAGGTATGAGGGGACATGATTCAGATTTTGCATGAGCAAGGCATAGAGTAAAACAGGATACTTTAAATAGAGTTAAAGATACAGGGTAGTGTCCAGGCATGAAAGCGGATAGAGATCAGTGCTGTGATAATTATCTGCAGTGCACAATGGTTAATGCTGATCGCCAGGTTTGAAAAAATGCATTGGGACACCAAATAATAGAGGGTCCCTGGTCCTGGATTCAGATAGATTACATAGGCCCTTTAACCACCATCAGTAGAGGGAATAAATACTGCCTGGTAAAAGGAGATCTCTTCTCCAACAGGGTGGAAGCCATCCTTACTAAAACCAACACTGCCTCTGTCATTGCTAAGCAGCTCTTTAACATAGTTTTCTCAAGAATGGGAATTCCCAGAGTAATTTATTCATATTTGGGATCCCATTTTGTGGCAGATGTTGTGCAAGAGCCATGTAAGACTTTAGGCATTAAGTAATGTTTCCACACAGCTGGACACCCTGAGTCCTCTGGACAAGTTGAACGAACCAATCATACACTAAAGGAAGCTTTGAAAAAACAAGTAAAGAGCTAAGGGAGGGATTGGGATGAAAAACTACCAGTCATCTTAATCTTTAAGAGGTTCTAAGATGATACATGAGTATACTCCTGTCATAACTATAAAGGGAAGGGTAAAAGCCCTCCTGTGTACAATACTATAAAATCCCTCCTGACCAGAGACTCCAAAATCCTTTTACCTGTAAAGGGTTAAGAAGCTCAGGTAACTTGGTGGACACCTGACCCAAAGGACCAATAAGGGGACAAGATACTTTCAAATCTTGGTGGGGGGAAGGCTTTTGTTTGTGCTCTTTGTTTTTGGTGGTTGTTCGCTCTTGGGACTAAGAGGGACGAGACATCAATCCAGGTTCTCCACATCTTTCTAAACAAGTCTCTCCTATTTCAAACTTGTAAGTAAATAGCCAGTCAAGGCGTCTTAGTTTTACTTTGTTTTCTCAACTTGTAAATGTACCTTTTACTAGAGTGTTTATCTTTGTTTGCTGTACTTTGAACCTAAGACTAGAGGGGAGTCCTCTGAGCTCTTTAAGTTTGATTACCCTGTAAAGTTATTTCCCATCCTGATTTTACAGAGATGATTTTTACCTTTTTCTTTAATTAAAAGCCTTCTTTTTAAGAACCTGATTGATTCTCATTGTTTTAGATCCAAAGGGGTTTGGATCGTGATCCACCAGGAGTTGGTGGGAGAAAGGAGGGGCGGGTGGTTAATTTCTCCTTGTTTTTAGATCCAAAGGGGTTTGGATCTTGATCCACCAGGAGTTGGTGGGAGAAAGGAGGGGGATGGTTAATTTATCCTTGTTTTTAGATTCAAGGGGTTTGGATCTGTATTCACCAGGGAATTGGTGAAGAGTCTCTCAAGCCTACCCAGGGAAAGGAATTAGCACTTTGGGAGTGGTGGCAGCGGAACAGATCTAAGCTGGTAGTTAAGCTTAGAAGTTTCATGCAGGCCCCCACATTTGTACCCTAAAGTTCAGAGTGGGGAAGCAGCCTTAACATGGTGGCAGAGTGGTGGAATCATTTTAAACCAAAAGCCAGTAAGATTTTTTTTCTCCTTTCTAGCTGCTTGGAAAGCAGAGCTGAAGGTAGATGCATATCTGATCTCTCCTTACCTGAAGGCAGAGGTGTTAAGTTTTTTTTTTAACAAGGGTCTTTGTTAAGAGAAGGGTTCAAGCAATGAGCAAACAGCTGGCAAAAGGAATTTACAAGCTGAATTGTTTTTTTTTTCTTTCTACCTCTCGGGGATAGCTAGTTAGAAAGTCTCTGTTACCTAAGCAGCCTGAGCTGAGTGCATCCCAGTTTCAGTGAACTGCAGAGGGGGTGTGACCCAGCACAAGAAAGCAGGAAAATGACTACCAGTGAAGCAGTTAAACTAGAACTGGCCAAACTAGAAGCAGAAGAAAATGAAAAGAAACATCAAAGACTGCTCCGATTAAAAAAAACTCGAGAAAGAAGCTGCTATGGAGGAGAGAGAAAGCAGAAAAAGCCAAAGTGGAGGCCCACAGGAAAGCTATGGAGCAAAAAAAAAAAAAAAAAGATGGAGCTAACAAAAAAAGAAATAAAGGAAAAAAAAAATAAAAAGCATGAACTGGAATTATCATGGGCTAGGCTGGATATACCAGCCAATCCTAGCAACCCCCCTCCAGGTACCACTTCCCATCCCAAAAAATTCCCCACCTACAAGGCAGGCGATGATACTGAGGCCTTCTTAGAAAACTTTGAAAGGGCCTGCCTTGGGTACAGCATCACTACAGACCAGTGCATGGTAGAGCTGAGGCCACAGCTCAGTGGACCCTTAGCAGAGGTGGCGGCTGAAATGCCTAAGGAACACATGAACAGTTATGAACTTTTTAAAAACAAGGCCAGACTCAGAATGGGGCTAACACCCGAGCATGCCCGTCGACGGTTCAGAGCCCTAAGGTGGAAACCTGATGTGTCATTTACCCGACATGCCTACCACATTGGGATACCTTCTCACCCCACCACACCAGTCTCCATCAACCAACATCGCCCTGGTGATACCTTAGCAGGGTGATGTTTTAAATGTAATGAACTGGGACATATAAAGGTCCACTGCCCCAAGAACCCCAACCGATTACAGTTAATTACACCACAATCACAACAAAGATCTCCAGGCCCAGATGCCTCTCTCATACCCTCGGAGTGAAGGGAAACCTTGAGAGTGGGTTACTGTCTGTAACCTTGCCTACAGTGAAGTTGCATGTTCAGTACAAGGGCTGGTCAGGAATGTGGACTTTTTCAGTCTATGACAATTATCCCATTCCCATGCTGCTGGGCGAAGACTTGGCCAACCATGTGAAGTTAACCAAGAGGGTGGGAATAGTCACTCACAGCCCGGCTAAGCAAGCTTGCACCCCCATCCCTGTTCCTGAGCCGTCCACCAGGGCCCCGTCTATGTTACCAGAGACCCAGACAAAGGTGGTGGAACCGGATCTCCTGCCAATGACTGCAACAGCCGTAGTGGATCCAATCCCAGAGACCCAGCCAAAGCCAGTCCCAGAACCGAAACTGGCAACACAACCAGTGCCAGAACCATTGCCAGCACTGAGTCCAGTGTTTGCAAACCCGTCTACAACTCTAACGCCAGAGGGCACCAGTGAGCCCGACCTGGCAGAAGCAGCAGATAACCCTACCCAAGAGGCTCAGCCAGAGCCTAAAATACAACATAGCGCACCAGCGGACAGCGGTTCACAGTCAACGGAAGCAGCCCCAGCACCTGCATCGCTTCCAGAGGGACCAAGCCCAAGTCCACAGTCCAAGGAGGAACTGATTTCTGATCCTGAATAAATAACATGTAATGTGCACTGTAGTATGTTAACATTTCATTGTAACTTTGCCTTAATAAAAGTTTCAAACATAAATAAATAGCAATGTGGCTGCAGCAGCTCAGGATCAAGCTAATATCGAAAGAACTCAGCTCAGACTAGCAATGCACCTACCTCCCAGGGTCCCCAGCCTGCACTGAAGCCCATGGCTCCATTTCTACATTGCTTTTTTTAGCTGTGCTATTGCAGGTGTGTCAATCTGTGCATCAGTCACACCTCACACTGCAGTGGAGACATACCCTCACTTGCATGAGGTTAGCTCCAGTGAGGGTATGTGTACATGCACTCCAAGGCCAGCTTGAGTGGAGTAAAGTGAGTGCACTAACTCTAGCCAGCTGTTGCAGTGAAGACAAGTCCTTTCACAAATTCATCCTCATTCTCTGAGGTAGGGAAGTGCTATTAACCCCATTTCACAGATGGGAAATTGAGACACCAAGAGACTAAAGGCAAAAGTTTCAAAAGATCCTAAAGGCCAGATTGTTAGATGTATTGAGGTACCTAAAGATACACATAGACACCTACTGAGATTTTCAAAAGAACCTAAGCAGTTCTGGTGACTGACTCCCATTGACATCCAGAGGCGTACAAGCAGCTTAGCCCTTTGTAAATAGACCATGATGTCTGGGGCTTTGAAAGGGGAGTACATGGGATAGGCACCAGTAGCAGGGTGGTTACCCGCTCCTGCCCTGTGCTAGTGAGTCGTTGCCCCGCCACAGGTGGTGCAGAATGTAGGCACATGTGGTCCGCACATGATACAAGGGTCAGGGCAAGGACAGTGGGACTATTGCCCGGATCCGGAACTTGAGCGACCGAGAACGGTCCTTCAAAGTAGGAGACCAAGTCATGGTCTTAAAGGCACTCCAGGCCCATAAAATGGAAGCAGCGTGGGAAGGACCATTCATGGGCCAGGAGCGCCTAGGAACTGTTAACTATCTCATAGCCTCCCCCACCTCCAACATAAAGCCTAAGGTATACCATGCTAATTCTCTTAAGACCTTTTATTCCAGAGAATTAAACGTTTGCCAGTTTACAGCACAGGAAACAGATGACGCGGAGTGGCCTGAAGGTGTCTACTACGAAGGAAAAAAGGATGGTGGCGTAGAAGAGGTGAACCTCTCCACGACCCTTGGATGTCTGCAGCGGCAGCAGATCAAGGAGCTGTGCACAAGATTTGCACCAATTTTCTCAGCCACTCCAGGACGGACCGAACGGGCATACCACTCCATTGACACAGATAATGCTCACATAATTAGAACCCCACCCTACCGGGAGTCACCTCACGCCCAAACTGCTATACAAAGGGAGATCCAGGACATGCTACAGATGGATATAATCCACCCCTCTAATAGTGCATGGGCATGTCCAGTGGTTCTAGTTCCCAAACCAGATGAGGAAATACGCTTTTGCGTGGACTACCATAAGCTAAATGCTGTAACTCGTCCTAACAACTATCCAATGACACGCACAGATGAGCTATTGGAGAAATTGGGACATGCCCAATTCATCTCTCCTTTAGACTTAACCAAGAGCTACTGGCAAGTACCACTAGATGAACCCGCTAAGGAAAGCTCAGCCTTCGTCACTCAGGCAGGGTTGTATGAATTCAATGTACTCCCTTTCGGGTTGCGAAATGCACCCGCCACCTTCCAAAGACTTGTAGATGGTCTCCTAGCGGGATTGGGAGAATCTGCAGTTGCCTACCTCGATGATGTGGCCATTTTTTCTGAATCATGGACAGAACATCTGGAGCACCTGGAAAAAGTCTTCAAGTGCATCCGACAGGCAGGACTAACTGTTAAGACTAAAAAGTGTCAAATAGGCCAAAACAGAGTGACTTACCTGGGGCACCAGGTGGGTCAAGGAACTATAAATCCCCTACAGGCCAAAGTGGATGCTATCCAAAAGTGGCCGGTTCCAAAGTCAAAGAAACAGGTCCAATCCTTCTTAGGCTTGGCCGGATATTATAGGCGATTTGTACCACACTACAGCCAAATAGCCGCCCCGCTAACAGACCTAACCAGAAAGAAACAGCCAAATGCAGTTCAGTGGCTTAAGGCAACACTCATGTCTGACCCTGTGCTAAGGGCCCCAGACTTTGACAAACCGTTCCTAGTAACCACAGATGCGTCCGAGCAAGGCGTGGGAACAGTTTTAATGCAGGAAGGACCGGATCAAGAATTCCATCCTGTCGTGTTTCTCAGCAAGAAACTGTCTGAGAGGGAAAGCCACTGGTCAATCAGCGAAAAGGAATGCTATGCCATTGTGTTTGCGCTGGAAAAGCTACCCCCATAGGTTTGGGGACGGCGTTTCCAACTACAAACAGACCATGCTGCGCTACAGTGACTTCATACCGCCAAGGGGAATAACAAAAAACTTCGTCGGTGGATTTTAGCTCTCCAAGATTTTGATTTTGAAATACAACACATTTCGGCAGCTTCTAACAAAGTGGCTGATGCACTCTCCCAGGAAAGTTTCCCAGAGTTAACTGGTTAACAATTGTTCTTGGAATGAAACATATTGTTAGTTTTTTATATAATCAGTAGTATGTCTAAAGGTACATGTGTCTTGTTAACTCTGTTTTCTCCTAGAACTCCAGGAAGAAATCACAGCCAGTGTGGAACTGGATGTCCAACACTATCTGTGATTTGGGGGACGTGTCATAACTATAAAGGGAAGGGTGTAACAGCTGTCCTGTGTACATGGACAGGAAGGAGGGGAATGGTTAATTTCTCCTTGTTTTAAGATCCAAGGGGTTTGTATCTGTATTCATCAGGGAATTGGTGAAAGGTTTCTCAAGGCTACCCAGGGAAGGGAATTAGTTTTTGAGAATGGTGGCAGCGGACCAGAACTAAGCTGGTAGTTAAGCTTAGAAGTCTTCATGCAGGCCCCCACATTGTATCCTAAAGTTCAAAGTGGGGAAGCAGCCTTGACAGTGTTAATGAACAAAGTTTCACTTATTTTATTTTTAAAGGTGTGTTGGAAGGGGTGAAAGGGGGTTGGTAACTGGAGAGGATAGTCAACATTAACTGGGTAAAGAAACGGGGGCAGGTTCAGCTTCTGTTTAAAAAAACTTAATAGTCACAGGTTACCCTGGTCACTCTGGAACCTAGCTTTCAAGCTTCCCGGATGCACAGCACATCCTGCTTGGCTCTTCTAATCACCTGGGTGTCTGGCTGGGCGTAATCAGCAGCCAGGCAATTTGCCTCAGCCTCCCACCCTGCCATAAACGTATCCCCCTTGCTCTCACAGAGACTGTGGAGCACACAGCAAGCTGCAATAACAATGGGGATATTGGTTTCGCTGAGATCAGAGTGAGTCAGTAAGCTTCCCTATCTCCCCTTCAGACATCCAAAAGCACACTCCACCACCATTCTGCACCTGCTCAGCCGGTAGTTGAAGAGTTCTTTTTCACTGTCCAGTGAGCCTGTATAGGGCTTCATGAGCCAGGGCATTAGCGGGTAGACTGGGTCCCCGAGGGTCACTATAGCCATCTCCACATCCCCAACAGTTATTTTGTGGTCCGGTAAGTAAACACCTTCCTACAGCCGTCTAAACAGACCAGAGTTCCTGAAAACGCGAGTGTCATGAACCTTGCCCGGCCATCCGACGTTGATATTGGTAAAACGTCCCCTATGGTCCACCAGTGCTTGCAGCACCATAGAAAAGTAGCCCTTTTGATTAATGTACTGGCTGGCCTGGTGGTCCGGTCCCAGGATAGGGATGTGAGTTCCAACTATAGCCCCACCGCAGTTTGGGAATCCCATTGCAGAGAAGCCATCTATGATCACCTGCACGTTTCCCAGGGTCACTAACTTTGAGAGCAGTAGCTCAATGATTGCGTTGGCTACTTGCATCACAGCAACCCCCACGGTAGATTTGCCCACTCCAAACTGATTCACGACTGACCTTTAGCTGTCTGGCATTGCAAGCTTCCAGAGGGCTATGGCCACTCCCTTCTGGACAGTCAGGGCTGCTCGCATCCGGGTGTCCTTGCACTTCAGGGCAGGGGACAGCAACTCACAAAGTTCCAGGGAAGTTCCCTTCCACATCCAAAAGTTTTGCAGCCACTGTTATTCATCCCAAACCTGCAGCACTATGCGGTCCCACCAATCTGTGCTTGTTTCCCAGGCCCAGAATCGCCGTTCCACAGCATCAACATGACCCATCGCCACCATGATGTCCACGGCGTGGGATCCCGTGCTTTTTGAGAGGTCTGTGCCCCTCTCAGACTTAATGTCCTCACCGCACTGCCGTAGCCTCCTCGCCCGATTTCTCAGCATCTGCCTCTGAAAAAGGGGGATGATAAGGCGCGAGGTGTTAACAAGAGCCATAACTGCAGCGATGATCGTAGCGGGCTCCATGCTCGCGGTGCTGTGGCGTCCGCGCTGTCAATCACCAGAAAAGTGCGCGAACTGATTGCCTGCCGGCGCTTTCATGGAGGGAGGGCGGGAGTGAGGGTTGAATGATGACAGTTACCCAAAACCACCCTCGACACATTTTTTGCCCCAGCAGGCATTGGGGGCTCGACCCAGAATTCCAATGGGCAGTGGGGACTGCGGGAACTGTGGGATAGCTACCGACAGTGCACCGCTTCCAATGTCGACACTTGCCCGATTAGTGTGGACTCACAAAGTCGAATTACTGTCCTTAGTGTGGATACACACGTTTGACTTTGTAATATCGGTTCCACAAATTGTCTTTAAGTAAAATCGAACTACTCTCATAGTGTAGACATACCCTCAGAGATACCCAGAATAACTCTTGAGATCTTCATCTTCTCGTTCAGTTGTTCCACCCTGTTAGAATCCAAACAGTCCAGAGATGAAGGATTTTTACCTGAATCCATACTTACAGCTTCTTCTCACAGAAAAGAAGCCAACAGGGTCACTAGCCAGGTGGGGTTTTCCTTTAATGACAGGAAGTGAGGAACGCATTTAGAGTTTTTGACTTCTGATCACCACAGACAATAACCACGTGTTTGAAAATTAGCACTTTTCTGTTAAAGTTCTTCATCTGCAATCCATGCGGCTTCTACCTCCTTTGATGGGTTATTCGGTTACAGGGGTATTTTCAATGTAAACATTTGCTATTACATTATAACAGGATAAGTAAAAACAATGCATGTAACATCCTATTAGTTTTCATAAAGTTTAAACATCAAATACACTCGATACATTTAACAATCACTTTGATCTATACTAAAGCACAAGTGAATTTACCTCGGGCTTCAGCATGAGCTGGCACCTGGTTTGCCAGCATCACATACTAAATATTATAAAATCCCAGGAGGATGAATTCAGTTGGCATGAATTGATTCTCCATGATCATGTCTTCACCTCGCTGCTGCAGAGAGGAGAATGGTCTATAAACAAGGAGAAAGGAGTCGTGCAGAAAAGAACCAGGGGATCACAGTGGATGAGAAGCTGGATATGAGTCAGCAGTGGCCCTTGTTGCCAAGAAGGCTAATGACATATTGGGCTGCATTAGTAGGAGCACTGCCAGCAGATTGAGGAAAGTGATTATTCCCCTCTATTTGGCACCAGTGAGGCCACACCTGGAGTATTGCGTTCAGTTTTTGGCCCCCCACTACAGAAAGGATGTAGACAAATTGGAGAGAGTTCAGCGGAGGGCAACAAAAATGATCAGGGGGCTGGGGCACATGACTTATGGGGAGAGGCTGAGGGAACTGGGCTTGTTTAGTCTGCAGAAGAGAAGAGTGAGGGCGGATTTGATAGCAGCCTTCAACTACCTGAAGGGGGTTCCAAAGAGGCTGGAGCTTGGCTGTTCTCAGTGGTGGCAGATGACAGAACAAGGAACAATGTTCTCAAGTTGCAGTGGGGGAGGTCTATGTTGGCTATTAGGAAACACTATTTCACTGTTTCAGGAGGGTGGTGAAGCCCTGGAATAGGTTACCTAGGGAGGTGGTAGAATCTCCATCCTTAGAGATTTTTAAGTCCAAGCTGGACAAAGTCCTGGATGGGATGATTTAGTTGGTGTTGATCCTGCTTTGAGCAGGGGGTTGGACTAGATGATCTCCTGAGGTCTCTTCCAATCCTAATCTTCTATGATTCTATGTTACAAGACTTTGCACATTTCAGTTTGGTCAGTAGCAGAACCAGGAGTCTACAGTTTCTTCCTACTAACTCTCTCTATCCATTAGATCCCTAGATATCCTGACCTTGATCTAACCCCTATACCCTCTTTACTTTCTAGAGCTTGTACCAGACCTCAGGAACCTCACTGCTAGATCACACACCATTCCCATGTCTGAAGAATGATCCTGACTCCTAGAACTCCCTGCTCTAGCCACTACACCATACTCCTTCCCAGAAACTGCAATAGAATTTATGCGACCTGTCTCCAATCCCTCTGTGCTAAACCACTAGACTGCACACACCACCCAAAACTTGGAATAAAAACCAGGAGTGCTGACTTCCAACCTCTGTTTCTCTAACCAACTGATACTATTCAGCTCAAATAGTTGAGAATAGAACCCAGGAGTCCTGATTCTGAGTTCTAAGAGTCACTAAACAGTAAAGCCCGCTCCCATTTCTGAGCTGGGAATAGAACTGAAGAATCCTTCCTTCATTGGTAGATAACGCCTGAAGGAGAACATAAGAAAGCTGCTCCTTTAAATCTTTGCTTTATCTCTCTTAGATACCAGTCTTTCCCTTAGCCAAGGACTAGTGCCAGTGTATTGGGAAAACTTTGTCCTTCCACGTACCATACCATAAATATTCAGCTGGTAAGTACAATACATTAATCTTCATGGACTGTAAATCTAATACTATGGTCAGAGGCATGGTACTGTGAAAACACTGAGAGTGGAGAGAGAGATTATTATCACTAACTGGTACAATATAGAAACACTGTAATCTTCATTTCTTTGGCTGCTATACATTTCCAGATTTCATGCAAAGTACCCATTTTTATCTTCTTTTAATGTTGAAGTATGAAATTTATGTGGAATAACAGAAACTTGGTGGGATAACTCACATGACTGGAGTACTGTCATGGATGGATATAAACTGTTCAGGAAGGACAGGCAGGGCAGAAAAGGTGGGGGAGTTGCGTTGTATGTAAGAGAGGAGTATGACTGCTCAGAGCTCCGGTATGATACTGCAGAAAAACCTGAGAGTCTCTGGATAAAGTTGAGAAGTGGGAGCAACAAGGGTGATGTCGTGGTTGGAGTCTGCTATAGACCACCAGACCAGGGGGATGAGGTGGACGAGGCTTTCTTCTGGCAACTAGCAGAAGTTGCTAGATCACAGGCCCTGGTTCTCATGGGAGACTTTAATCACCCTGATATCTGCTGGGAGAGCAATACAGCGGTGCACAGGCAATCCAGGAAATTTTTGGAAAGCGTAGGGGACAATTTCCTGGTGCAAGTGCTGGAGGAACCAACTAGGGGCAAAGCTTTTCTTGACCTGCTGCTCACAAACAGGGAAGAACTAGTAGGGGAAGCAAAAGTGGATGGGAACCTGGGAGGCAGTGACCATGAGATGGTCGAGTTCAGGATCCTGACACAAGGAAGAAAGGAGAGCAGCAGAATATGGACCCTGGACTTCAGAAAAGCAGACTTTAACTCCCTCAGGGAACAGATGGGCAGGATCCCCTGGGAGAATAACATGAAGGGCAAAGGAGTCCAGGAGAGCTGGCTGTATTTTAAAGAATCCTTATTGAGGTTGCAGGAACAAACCATCCCGATGTGTAGAAAGAATAGTAAATATGGCAGGCGACCAGCTTGGCTAAACAGTGAAATCCTTGCTGATCTTAAATGCAAAAAAGAGGCTTATAAGAAGTGGAAGATTGGACAAATGACCAGGGAGGAGTATAAAAATATTGCTCAGGCGTGCAGGAGTGAAATCAGGAAGGCCAAATCACACTTGGAGTTGCAGTTAGCAAGAGATGTTAAGAGTAACAAGAAGGGTTTCTTCAGGTATGTTAGCAACAAGAAGAAAATCAAGGAAAGTGTGGGCCCCTTACTGAATGAGGGAGGCAACCTAGTGACCGAGGATGTGGAAAAAGCTAATGTACTCAATGATTTTTTTGCCTCTGTCTTCACGCACAAGGTCAGCTCCCAGATTGCTGCACTGGGCAGTACAGCATGGGGAGAAGGTGACCAGCCCTCTGTGGAGAAAGAAGTGGTTCGGGACTATTTAGAAAAACTGGACGTGCACAAGTCCATGGGGCCGGATGCGCTGCATCCGAGGGTGCTAAAGGAGTTGGCGGGTGAGATTGCAGAGCCATTAGCCATTATTTTTGAAAACTCATGGCGATCGGGGGAGGTCCCAGATGACTGGAAAAAGGCTAATGTAGTGCCCATCTTTAAAAAAGGGAAGAAGGAGGATCCGGGGAACTACAGGCCAGTCAGCCTCACCTCAGTCCCTGGAAAAATTATGGAGCAGGTCCTCAAGGAATCAATTATGAAACATTTAGAGGAGAGGAAAGTGATCAGGAACAGTCAGCATGGATTCACGAAGGGGAAGTCGTGCCTGACTAACCTAATTGCCTTCTATGATGAGATAACTGGCTCTGTGGATGAGGGGAAAGCAGTGGATGTGTTATTTCTTGACTTTAGCAAAGCTTTTGATACTGTCTCCCACAGTATTCTTGCCACCAAGTTAAAGAAGTATGGGCTGGATGAATGGACTGTAAGGTGGATAGAAAGCTGGCTAGATCGTCGGGCTCAACGGGTAGTGATCAATGGCTCCATGTCTAGTTGGCAGCCGGTTTCAAGTGGAGTGCCCCAAGGGTCGGTCCTGGGGCCGGTTTTGTTTAATATCTTTATTAATGATCTGGAGGATGGTGTGGACTGCACTCTCAGCAAGTTTGCAGATGACACTAAACTAGGAGGCGTGGTAGATACACTAGAGGGTAGGGATCGGATACAGAGGGACCTAGACAAATTAGAGGATTGGGCAGAAAAAAACCTGATGAGGTTCAACAAGGACAAGTGCAGAGTCCTGCACTTAGGACGGAAGAATCCCATGCACTGCTACAGACTAGGGACCGAATGGCTAGGTAGCAGTTCTGCTGAAAAGGACCTAGGGGTCACAGTGGACGAGAAGCTGGATATGAGTCAACAGTGTGCTCTTGTTGCCAAGAAGGCTAACGGCATTTTGGGCTGTATAAGTAGGGGCATTGCCAGCAGATCGAGGAACGTGATCGTTCCCCTTTATTCGACATTGGTGAGGCCTCATCTGGAATACTGTGTCCAGTTTTGGGCCCCACACTACAAGAAGGATGTGGAAAAATTGGAAAGAGTCCAGCGGAGGGCAACAAAAATGATTAGGGGTCTGGAGCACATGCCTTATGAGGAGAGGCTGAGAGAACTGGGATTGTTTAGTCTCCAGAAGAGAAGAATGAGGGGGGATTTGATAGCAGCCTTCAACTACCTGAAGGGGGGTTCCAAAGAGGATGGAGCTCGGCTGTTCTCAGTGGTGGCAGATGACAGAACAAGGAGCAATGGTCTCAAGTTGCAGTGGGGGAGGTCCAGGTTGGATATCAGGAAAAACTATTTCACTAGGAGGGTGGTGAAACACTGGAATGCGTTACCTAGGGAGGTGGTGGAGTCTCCTTCCTTGGAGGTTTTTAAGGCCCGGCTTGACAAAGCCCTGGCTGGGATGATTTAGCTGGGAATTGGTCCTGCTTTGAGCAGGGGGTTGGACTAGATGACCTCTTGAGGTCCCTTCCAACTCTGATATTCTATGATTCTATGATCAAAGGCATGGTAAGGTTATAACATCGTTCTGCTGAAGAATAAGATTCCACCCTCCACAACAAAAATAAGTTTCAACTAAATCAGACAGATAGATAAAAAGACAGAGAGGGAAACATGTAGATGGAGAGCAAATAATTTGGTGAGAGACAGGGAGAGAATAATGATTATAATTAATAAAATATACAATTATTCTATTCTTTATTTCTTTAACTGCCTTATATTTCGACCATGCAAAGTATCACAGTCCACTTGATATTGGGATACATTTGTTTTGTGAAACTGGAAGCTTACCTCTTCCACCAGTAGAAATCAGACCGATAAAATATACATATACATGGCAGAGGGGCATTGCTGGCACGTGATGGCATATATCACATTGGTAGATGTGCAGGTGAACGAGCCCCTGATGGTGTGGCTGTGTAGTTGCTGGTGAGTATCTGTGAGAGTGAGGGATCATCCTTATCCCTCACTCTCACAGACCTTGGGAGTCAGGCCAGTCCTCACTTGCAGACAGCTCCCCAACCTGAAGCAAATACTCACCAGCAAGTACACATCACACAACAAAAACACTAACCCAGGAACCAAACCCTGCAACAAACCTCGGTGCCAACTCTGTCCACATATTCATTCAAGGGACACCATCATAGGACCTAACGACATCAGCCACACCATCAGGGGCTTATTCACCTGCACATCTACCAATGTGATATATGCCATCATCTGCCAGCAATGCCCCTCTGCCATGTATATTGGCCAAAATGGACAGTCTCTACGCAAAAGAATAAATGGACAGAAATCTGACATCAAGCATTATAACACTCAAAAATCAGTAGGAGAACACTTCAATCTCCTAAGGCACTCAATAACAGACTTAAACGTGGCAATTCCTCAACAAAAACAGATTCCAATGAGAAACTGCAGAACTGGCATTAATTTGCAAACTGGACACCATCAAATTAGGCCTGAATAAAGACTGGGAGTGGATGGGTCACTACAAAAAACTAATTTCCCCCTGCTGATACTCACACCTTCTTGTCAACTGTTTGAAATGAGCCACCTTGATTACATTGGCCTCATTAGCACTACAAAAGTGATTTCCACCCCTTCTTGTAAACTGTTGAGAATAGCCCACTTCCACCTTAATTGAATTGGCTCGTTAGCACTGACGCCCCACTTAGTAAGGCAACTCCCATCTTTTCATATGCTGTGTATCTATACCTCCCTACGGTATTTTCCACTCCATGCATCTGATGAAGTTGGTTTTAGCCCACGAAAGCTTATGCCCAAATACATTTATTAGTCTCTAAGGTGCCACAAGGACACCTCGTTGTTTTTAAAATTCTTAGGTGTCACTTGGAATCCCCAGAGAGAAATGTCTGTTCTAATATCATTTAAATCAATGGATTTATTCCAGGGATGAATGTTGGCTCCATTACTTCTCAGTTAGGGTGATGACTCTGAAGACTACTGATGACATGATTGGGAGGATTTTCAAAATTGTTTTACCAAATGATAGGGACTGAGACTGGGATTTTCAAAGAGGCATAAGGGAGTTAGACATCCAGCTAACTTTGTGCAATGTCCAATGGAGGTTATGTATTTATGTACCTTAATCCATAGGGTCCTTTGAAAACCCCATCTACAAATCTCTATTCAAGCAACTTCATTTTCAGATTCTATTTTGACCATTTGACTCATCCATGCCCATCATTAACTGTGTCACTGTAGGTCATTTCAACAGAAACTTAACACGGTTATTGGATTTGGGATAGACAGTGGGATTTTGGGTGGAGACTGGTGCATGGATGTGGTGTGATCAGAGACATCAGTCTCTTGTTTACTTTAGCAGAGAACTAGAGAATGACCTCCTACCATAAGAATCACACATTATTAATATTAACTTCCTCCTATAATCTATTCTAGATTTCTCTGGAAATTGGAGGACCAAGAACTCTATGAGATCAGCTCACCTCCACAGTTAATTGAGCTTCAGTAGCACATCACCACTTTCACACATTCCAATTTGACTTCTTCCTCTCTTGCAGGAAGAACCACGGATGCTTTAGGGAGTCTATAGGACTTACCTGTACCCTGTGCCGCGTGAATAAATTATAACAGGTAGATATAATACAGTGAGGTGCTTTACAAAAAAAAAAAATAAGTGAGACTTGGAGACCAGATAATTTAGTTGTGCCTTGAAGCTGCAGGAAGGGTGTCACCTCTGACCATGATAGCAGGGTTGACAGAATTCATTTGGCAGAGCCATAAGCAATGGAAACAAGGTTTTATAATGGAAAGTATTGGGTAAACTCTACTGTAGGCATCACTACTAGCATCACCTCTAATGATTTATCTATATACCTGGGCTTTGTAAAGGAATGTAAGGGAATTAGGTGCTCAAAATACAATGAGTTGTGTGGCTGACATCCTTAGGCTTCTTTGAAAATCCCAGTGTACCACAGTTTGTTCCAGAAGAGGGTGTGGAAGAAAGAGCCTTCACTCTCAGGTTGGAAGCAACAAAATCAGAGACAGCTTTATTCGAGCAATTGCAAGGGAAGAATACAGCTGACAGAGAGAATCTCTGCCTCAGTTTCTCCAAAATACAAGCAATATCACATAAGCATTTATACTCTTTTGTGGCATGCATTAATTGAAAACATCTAAATTTTATTTATATTTTGTCCTATATATTCCAGTATTTTCTCACTTTCACTTCTCAAACCATCGTTATCTCAAGGCTAGGTCACACTGACTCTGTGCTGCTGTTTTCCCACCTGCTTCTGATGTGAGCCCTGCTTCTACACGTCCCGCGATATTAGGCTAAGACTTAACATAACAGTTGCTGTGTTTCTAACAACTTAAAATGGCTACACTTAAACCCTTTCTTTCTTTCCCGTTTCCACAGGAAGAGTCAGAGGAACCCACCAGCGGTAGACTGGTTGCCATGTTTAGAACAGCCCCTTGTTACCTGGAGGAGGGATGGGAAAGTGCACCCAAATGGGCCAGCTCCTGCCAGGTGATGACAGATTTCTACCAGAAGCTCAGCATCCTTTGTTCACATTAAAAGTGATAGGAATGGAAGATGTTCTGCATCTCAGAGGATCAGGCCTGAAATGGCTCTTGAGTTGCCCAACCTAGGATAACGCATTTTATGGCAGCTCATTATCAGAGCAGGGATGGATCAATCCCTCTACATCCAGCTCTGAAGAGAAGCCAGCTGGGCTTTTGCATTCATCTCTGGGCCCTCAATCCCAGTGACCTCTTATCAGAAATCAGAGAAGGGGTAGGCCCCTAGAGTATGGTTCTAAGGACTTGACTGTGATACATCAGTCAATTGTGGGCCTCTCTAAACTAAAGGCACCGCAAGGAATATTCCATACACATGCAATGGCAAAACACTTGTGCCAGAGTGGGCATGCCTGTGTCAAGTCATGAACGCCATTTCCTATTATGTGATGAACATGTGTCTAAACTTGCTCGAGGGCAGCCTAATGTGCTGACTTACTCATGAAACATCTTTGACGCCTTGGTGAAGGACGAACACACAGAAACCACCAAGAACATGTTGTGATGCTGGCAGACCAGATGCCAGCCCATGCCCTAGGCCTCACTGAACACTGACAAATGCATATCTGGAAACTAATCCGGCTCACCAGTGTGTTAGCACTGCTAAAATAGATGTTAATTTTATAAGAATGTGTTCTGTGTTTATAATTTATGAAATGCTTGTAAATTGCTGCATGCACTAATCTCACTGATAGGATTTGTATCCCATGCTATAAGGTAATACCTAAGTGTTTGCTCTGGAACTGTAAAAAGGTTTGCTCTGAAATTGTAGACAGAGTGAGGAAAGATAAATTACTAAGTGTGAAACACTAGTGTGCCCCAGATGGGCTCATCTCCTGCCCATCAGGAAGGCCTGTGGAAACGAAATGGGCCATTGTGAATAATCATAGAACAAGGATGTTGTTGATTGTTCCCTGCATGTCCAGGAAGAGGAAGACATGCAGAAGTCTCCATCCCATCTACTTGAATTCGGGGGGAAGGCAATACAACTGTCTGACATGAAGAAATTGGGATCTTTTATGTGGCTTGGACTCTGAAAGGGCAAGAACTAGCAAGTATAGGCAAAAAGGTTCCCAGGATTAACCTGGATTAGCCCTAACAGACATATAGATCTGGCATATTTCAGCAGCTCTATCACAAGTTGAAACCTAAAACTGTAACTCATTTGTGTGTGCATGTTTATCTGCTTTAACTTTGTCAATAACTCCCGTATTTATTTTTCCTTGTTAAATTAGTTTATTACAGGATTGGCTACAGGCATTGTATTTGGTTTGAGATCTGCAGTATAATTGACCTGGGGTAAGTGACTCGTCCTTTGGGACTGGGAGTAACTGGCATATTTTTGTGAATTTTGGTGTAAAGTGACCATCCATCACACAGTCAAACTTGCATGAGGGGAGAGCACAATAGCTATAAATGCCCTGTGACTCCATGATAAGGCTCTATAGTGCCTGAGGAGTTTACACTTGTTACTTGGTTGATGAAACCTAAGCATAGAACACACAACCAGTTTGGGATTTGTGCCTTGCTTCCTAACATTCTACCCTGAGTTTGGTATTCTCACTCGTGAGCCACTCCTCACAGCATAACACACCCATCTGGGCCAATGGACTTTGATGAATTCTCAACAACTGGCCCATCCCCATTGAACAATGCTTTGGTTTGTTTTTCTACACAGGTGGGGCAAGACTGACCAAGGCAGGGAGGGGGCTGTAGCATCCCAGCAAAACACAAGGCAGGCAGCCTGAGGTCTCCTTAAGAGTCAGGGACTGCTCTGAGCTTGGAGACAACTATACCTACATGGAGGAAGGACTTGTAGGAGCATAGGTGCTGGAACTAGGGGTGCTGGGGGTTCTGCAACACCTCCTGGCTTGAGGCAGTTTCCATCATGTACAAGGTTTACAATTTGACTCAATGGATCTCAGTATCCCCACTATACAAATTGTTCCAGCACCCCTGTGTAGGAGAGACAGGGACTCTGGCCAGTGTGAAACATGACCAAACCTTGGAATGCCAAGACGCGTGAGCTCAGGCTAAGGGAGGGTTCATCGCAGGACTATCACTCTGTTTTCAAAGATCTGTAACTCTCAAGGGCTTTAAGAGTACATTTTATGGTTAAGTGATGAGTCTGTGGATTACAGGCAAGTCAATCAGTTCCAAGAAAGATAGATAGATAGATAGAATTATAAAACACATAGAAGGACATGAAATGATAGGGAATAGCCAACACATCAGTAAAGAAAAAACTGTTGACAAAATGGGACTCTGTGGAGAACCCAAGAAAGATATTAATCAGTATGGTCTACTAGCTAGGGCAGTGGTCTTTGAGGCAAGAGGAAAAAGTTCTGATCTTGTTTGAGCCAATCACCTGCTGTGTGACCTTTGGTGAGCTGATTTGCTTCTCTGTTCCTCTTTATCTGTCTTTCCTAGACAGATGGTTAGTAACTTGGGACAAAGACTAGCTCTCATTATGTGTTTGGACAATGCCTAGCCCAATGAAGGTCTGATCTCATTTATTGACCTTGTATGCTGCCGTACAAAATGTAGTAATGATTTAAATCAAAGACCCTTTGTTTGGTGCCCATAGTGAATAAAGAGAACAGGTTGGTTTTAATTCATTAGGATTTCCAAAAGCCTTCGAAAAGTCCCTCACAGGCCTCTGTTTAAAAACATGAGAGCATCAAAGGTGAAAGAGAAAGTACTATAATGGATCTGAAACATGATCAGATATAGGAAACAAAGAGCAAGAATAAATGGTGAAGTGTCACTATGGCAAAAGGTTTCACCAAGGACAGTGGGGTTTCACAAGTTTTCCTGATATGAGTTGTGTAATGTATGATCTGAAAAAGTAGGTGAGCAATGAGATGGCAAATTTTGCAGATAGTACAAAACAATTTAGGTTAGTCAAAATCTGAGAAGGCAACATGGTGGCAGGTGCAATTTGTTGTTAAGAAGTGTAAGATAATGCAAACTGAATGGAACAATTTGAACTTCCCCTGCCCCTTACTTGGCTCCAATATAACTGTGTGAACTCATGGGAGAGACATTGCAGACAACTCCATGGACTGTGAATGGCTAGCCAACTACAAAAGCAGTTTCTCCTCCCTTGGTGTTCACACCTCAACTGATAGAAGAGGACCTCATCCTCCCTGATTGAACTAACCTCATTATCTCTAGACTGATTCTTGCCTGCATATTTATACCTGCCTTTGGAAATTTCCACCACATGTGTCTGATGAAGTGGGTATTCACCCATGAAAGCTTATGCTCCAATAAGTCTGTTAGTCTATAAAGTGCCACAGGACTCTTTGTAACTCTACCCTGCATACCCATGAGGCACACCAAATGTCAAGACAATCCTAGTAACAGTTCAGATTTTAGAATACTTAGGCCTTGGCTACACTTGCGAGTTACAGCGCAATAAAGCTGCCCAGAGCACTGTTCCTCACTCCCCGTCCACACATGCAAGGCACGTACAGCACTGTGTCTCCGCGACTACAGCGCTGCTGGTACTCCACCTCCCCAAGAGGAATAACGTTTGCTGCGCCTTGGCTACAACTCCCAGGTGTCAGTGTGAACGAGAAGTTAACTTGCTGCGCTGTGATAATCCCCTTATTAAGTGGCCACTCTTCTCATTGTTGTGATGGGCTGCAGGAATGCTGTAGGAATGCGGAAGTGCCGCTCTGTTTCAGAGAGAAAAAGCAAACATTTTGCTGTTTGCTTTGAGTGAGTGAGTGAGTGAGTGAGAAGCAGTGGGGGCAGGAGGGTCTGAACGTACAAGACAGCATGTTGACACACT
This sequence comes from Trachemys scripta elegans, assembly GCF_013100865.1. Classification (NCBI taxonomy): domain Eukaryota; kingdom Metazoa; phylum Chordata; order Testudines; family Emydidae; genus Trachemys; species Trachemys scripta. The sequence continues at coordinate 38,281,221 of NC_048309.1, forward strand.
CTCAGCACCCCAAAAACCCACTCTCTCTCCCCTGACATACATACAAAACACTCCCTGTCACAGTCCACCCCCCATTTGAAAAGCATGTTGCAGCCACTTGAACGCGGGGATAGCTGCCCATAATGAACCACTCCCAATGCAGCTGCAAATGACTCAAATGTGGCCACACCACTGCGCTGTCAGCTGTAAGTGTGGATAGACTGCCACACTTTCCCTACTCAACAGTACGAAGGCGGATTTAACTCACAGCGCTGTACAGCTGCAAGTGTAGCCATACCCTCATAAGAGTCAGGTTTTAAACAGCAAGCTATTCTCACATTTAACTCTAGCAAAGCTTGTGCTCTACTATAATGGTGCACTCCTAGTTTTAGTGCGCTAGCTCAAATGAAGCTCAAGTGAGTCTGTCTACACAGGCTGGGAATGTTACTCCCACCTGAAATGTAGATATGCTCAAGATACCCCAGCTATTAATGTGTGTATCTCAGATAGAAACCAGCATCGTTGTGGAAACAGTGTTCTGTTTTCCCAGCCCTACTCCCCTCTCTGACTGACCTAATATTGCCCTGATCCATCTGGTTTCCTTATGTTCCTTGTTAGGTGTCAAGGCTTGGAGGTCCAGATGGTGGAAGGAGGGCAAAGGAAAAGAGAGTGATGGACCTTCTATACCCCAAACATTTACTCAGAGATTTTCAAAACCTCCCAAGTAGTAGAGTTGGTTGGAATTTATAGGTCAAAAATGATCTGTTGTCCAAAATGAATATTTTTGCAGAAGATTTCAATTTTAATCCAAATTTTCTGTTATTTATGAAAAACAAACAAAAACATACACAGAAACTGAAAATAATAAAAAAATCAATAAAAATGTTTGGGATATTAAATATGATCAGTTTTTGAAAAAAAATTGTTTTGGTGTTTAGAGAATGAAAACTTTTACTAGAAATGGAAACATCTAAGTGAATGCGGTTTCAAAACCTCAATATTTTGTACTAAAATAAGTTTGTGGAAGGCCAAGTATTTTGGGACAAAATGATTTTTCAGCGGTAGTTTTAATATTTTAGTTAATGGTTTATTTTTTTGATCAATGTTTTCATTTTTCAGTAATGACTTTTCATTCTTAAAGCATTTTTGTGTTTTAAAAATTATTATTTTTTAACCAACCCTTCAAAGATGTCAATGAAAACAGGTAAAAATTAAGGCTGTCAAGCAATTAAAAAAATTAATCATGATTCATCATGTGATAAAGATAATAATCACGATTAATTGTGCAATTAATCACACTGTTAAACAATAATAGAATACCAATTATTTAAATATTTGTAGCTGTTTTATACTTTTCAAATATATTGATTTCAATTACAACATAGAACACAAAGTGTAAAGTGCTCCAATTATCTTTAATTTTGATTACAAAATTTGTGCTTTAAAAAACAAAAGAAATAGTATTTTTCAGTTCACCTCATACAAGTACTGTAGTGCAATCTCTTTATCACAAAAGTAAAAGTTACAAATGTAGAATTATGTACAAAAATAACTGCATTCAAAAATAAAACAATGTAAAACTTTAGCCCCTAAAAGTCCACTCAGTCCTACTTCTTGTTCAGCCAGTCTCTCAGACAAACAAGTTTGTTTTCATTTTCAGGAGATAATAATGCCCACTTCTTATTTACAATGTCACCTGAAAGTGAGAACAGGTGTTCTCATGGCACTGTTGTAGGCAGTGTTGTAAGATATTTATGTGTTAGATGCACTAAAGGTTCATATGTCCCTTCATCTTCAACCACCATTCCAGAGGACATCGTCCATGCTGTCATGGGTTCTGCTCGATAACGATCCAAAGCAGTGTGCACTGCTGCATGTTCACTTTCATCGTCTGAGTTAGATGCCACCAGCAGAAAAATTGATTTTCTTTTTTGATGGTTTGGGTTCCATAGTTTCTGCAGCAGAGTGATGCTCTTTTAAGACTTCTGAAAGCATTCTCCATGACTCGTCCCTCTCAGATGTTGGAAGGCACTTCAGATTCTTAAACCTTGGATTGAGTGCTGTAACTATCTTTAGAAATCCTACACTGGTACCCTCTTTGCTTTTTGTCAAATCTGCAGTGAAAGTGTTCTTAAAATGGACATGTGCTTTGTCATCATCTGAGACTGCTATAATATTAATTAACAAATTCTTTTTTTAACAAGCATCATCAGCATGGAAGCATGGCCTCTGGAACAGTAGCTGAAGCATGAAGGGGAATTCAAATGTTTAGCATATCAAGGCACGTAAATACCTTGCAATGCCCACCACAAAAGTGCTATGCAAAAGCCTATTCTCACTTTCTGGTGACATTGTGACTAAGAAGCCAGCAGCATGTAAACAAACTTGTTTGTCTTAGCGATTGGCTGAATAAAAAGTAGGACTGAATGGACTTTTAGGCTGTAAAGTTTTACATTGTTTTGGTTTTGAGTGCAGTTATGTAACAAAATAAAATCTACATTTGTAAGTTGCACTTTCACGATAAATTGAATTATGGTATTTGTCTGAGGTGAATTGAAAAATACTATTCTCTTGTTTATCATTTTTACAGTGCAAATATTTGTAATAAAAATAATAATATAAAGTGAGCACTCTATACTTTGGATTCTGGGTTGTAATTGAAATAAATATATTTGAAAATGTAGAAAAACATCCAAAATATTTAATACATTTAAATTTCAGTGAGACTAAAACTGCGATTAATCACAATTAATTTTTTTAGTTAATCATGTGAGTTAACTGTGATTAAGAGACAGCCCTAGTAAAAATGAGCAAAAAAAAAAAACACCTTGTGGAGAGAGGGGTGATTTTCAAAAGGATCACTGACTGTTAGTTGTCCAGGTGCTCCTGAAAATCCTACTAGGCATCTAAATACCTTTAAAAATCTGGCCCCCAGACACTTAGAAATCGCAGCCGCATTGATGTTCAACATCCATACACCTAAGTCACGTTTTAAATTGGAACTTAGGCTCCTACGTCACTTTTCAAGATTTTACCCTATGTGTTTGCCCAAGGTCACATGGGAAGCCAGTGGCAGAGTAAGAAATTGACTTCAGCTCTCCCAGCTCCCAGGTCAGCACCATCCTGCTTTCCTTTACCAGAAATGTGCTGGTTTCATTGTGTTTCCCCAAGTTCTTCCCTTGCAAGAAAGGCCACATTGAGCCAATCAGTCCATGAACCATCCCCTCAGTTAGAGCGAATTTAAGAAGTGGTGACAATATTTCGATAGCAACTTGTTCAAAATATTTTCCTCCCCTCTGGGTGTTGAAGAGACCTCAAAAGGCCTTTCCACTCCCACAATCACATATACAAATGGAGAGGGAGGTGCAGCATCAGAGCAGCCCATAAGGTCTCCTGCATCAGTATGAGACAGTGGGCCACAGAGATATTATATTTGCATCTGGAGAATCCATTGGGACCAGCATGAACTGCCTAAATAGCTTTAAAAATCTGGCTCAGAGTCACTTTTGAAAAAGGGATTTAATCTCCTATATCTCTAAGGTGCTTGTGAAAATTTGATCCTTGAGGTAGCTCTTCATTTCCGAGTTAACCCAGATTTTAGCCCAAAAGCTTCTACTGTCCACACACAAAACCCTGTGACCCAGGTTTGGAGATGCTTTGAATCCAGGCTGACTATCCCAGTTAGGGGCGTGGCTTAGAGCCCAGGCTCCGCTTTAATTTAGGCTGGGACATGTCCACTTTGCAGTGAGGAAACAGGCTACTGAGAGTCCTCCATGTCTTCCCCCATAGTTGTATTTTCCTGCCTTTCTTCCTACACCCTTCTTCTGCATCTAAAGTCACCTACCAGTCTATATGCACCGGTTTGGGGTTAATCCCCACATTCTAGGTGGCCTGCTCTACACAGCCCCTGGAAAGCACTTAAACATAGGAACCATCTTAGAAACCCTCTTCCTGGCATCCTGAACTATATCCAGGCCTTGCCCGGTTGGAATATGGAGTGCCGACAGAACTGAGGTGCATGCCCAGCCCACAGAGCATTTGTTCAATGATTTCTTGTGATAAGAATAAAGCTGGTGGAAATTTTCTGAAGAAACAGAGGGAAACTTCCCAGCTTTCCTGGCTGGTGGATCTCAGAGCTTCCAGGGTTCACAGCTCCAGGAAAGCTCCACCATGGAGGGCTGATCAGGGGCTCCACAAAGTGTCAGTGACAGTGATCCCAGAACCTAATTCCTGGTCAGTGCTGGCTAAACCTGATATTCCTGTGAGTTTCAGGCAGTGCGAAACTGACAAGAATGTTAATTTCAGTCAGCAGCTACCACTTGCAAGGGAGCATGTCTCCTCTCAGAGACACCATAAGTCGGTGTTAATGAAATGAAACTTTTCCTGGAATTTTCAGTTAAAGGGAAATTTAGAAAACAATTCAGAACAAAATCAAATTCCCCCCTTCCCCCCAAAAAATCTAAATTTCCTACATATCAGAAATACTGGCTTTCAGACAGCTCTAGGTAAAATCACATCTGCAAAAGGGCCCAAGATAGACAGACAAGTTCTCCCATCATACACTGCAAAAGAATTCACAGAGCAGCATAGATTAGTTCAGAACCATGTAGGGTGACCAGACTGCAAGTGTGAAAAATCGGGACGGGGGTGGGGAGTAATAGGAGCCTATACAAGAAAAAGACCCAAAAATCAGGACTGTGCCAATAAAATCAGGACATCTGGTCACCCCAGAACCATGACATGTGCCCCAGAAGTCAGAGTGCCTCACCCACATTATTACAGTGCTAGTGTGGACCTGGTTACATCACCTGACTCAAGAGTTTCTTAGCAATGTGGACACTCAACTCTGGGGTAAATTGACCTGGTTTCCCACACCTGAACCCAGGTTAACTGAGCAATGAAGACAAATCTTGTGTCTCTCTGGACCTTACTTCTCCATCTGTGCAATGTGGATAATTCCACTGCCTTGCCACAGGGGTGTTGTGAGGATAACTGTATAAAAGATTGTGACATTGTCAGCTACTAAAGTAGTTGTGGAGGTTAAACAAACATCTTAGATCACAAAACTCATATTATCTCAAATAATGCAGAATTAGCTGGTGGAACATACTTTTGCAAGATATTACTGAAGACACTGAGTTTAGTGGGGTTCAGCAACAGGATCAGAGAGTTAGATTATGGTCTCTTTGGGGCAGAGGTTGTCTGTTTGCTCTGTGTTTAGACAGTGCTTGCCACAACGGTGCCCTGATCCATGACTGGGGCTTCTAGGTACTACAATACATACATACATAATATGGGCAAGATTCCTGAAAAAACTTGGTGTTCCAGATGCTCTGCTAAATCTGGTGCATGATCCTCACACCAGTACCAGGTGCAAGAGTGCACATTGGTTCCTGGGTTTCACTGCATTTCTACTCAGAATCAGGTATGCAGCAGGGATGCATTCTCGCCCTAGCACTATTCTGCTGAGCCATCGACTGGCTAGTAGGACTTACCACTTCACTTATAGGAATCAAGGTTGGTGAAGAAGTGTTTACTGATCAAGACTATACTGACAATGCTGCCTTGTTTGTGAAGAAGTCAAACATTTCAGCATCATCCCCCCAGATACTGGCCACACTACGGGAATGAACATCTCATGGGAGAAGACCAAGGTCCAGAACTTCGGAGCTGGGCCAGCAGAACCCACACTCCAGGTGGGGTTGAGTACGCTGCAGAGTGTTGATGAAGTCATCTACCTACACTAAAGCAGAGTTGAAACAGATGATGCAGCAACCCAGACATCCTTTGATGAATAGGTGTTGCTGCCTCGTTCTTGAAGTTCATGTCTTGTGTATGGCTGAAAAACATCTTTGTATTGAGGCAAAGTTCAGGACCTCTTAAACATCTGCACTGCCTGGTATCTAAATTAGCTCTTACCACTCAAGACAGAAATCTTGGAGTCATTGTGGATAGTTCTCTGAAAACATCCTCTCACTACGCAGCGGCAGTCAAAAAGGCTAACAAAATGTTAGAAATCATTAGAAAAGGGTCAGATAATAAGAAAGAAAATATCATATTGCCTCTATATAAATAATAGAATCATAGAATTTCAGGGTTGGAAGGGACCTCAGGAAGTCAGCTAGTCAAATCCCCTGCTCAAAGAAGGACCAATCTCCAACTAAATCACCCCAGCCAGGGCTTTGTCAAGCATGACCTTAAAAACCTCTAAGGAAGGGGATTCCACCACCTCCCTAGATAACCCATTCCAGCGACTCACCAACCTCCTAGTGAAAAAGATTTTCCTAATAGCCAACCTAAACCTCCCACACTGCAACTTGAGACTATTACTCCTTGTTCTGTCATCTGGGACCACTGAGAACAGTCTATATCCATCCCCTTTGGAACCCCCTTTCAGGTAGTTAAAAGCAGCTATCGAATCCCCCCTCAATCTACTTTTCTGCAGACTAAATAATCGCAGTTCCCTCAGCCTCTCCTCATAAGTCATGTGCTCCAGCCCCCTAATCATTTTTGTTGCCCTCCACTGGACTCTTTACAATTTTTCCATATCCTTCTTCTAGTGTGGGGTCCAAAACTGGATACAGTACTCCATTTGAGGCCTCACCAGTGCCGAATAGAAGGGAATGATCACATCCCTTGATCTGCTGGCAATGTTCCTACTTATACAGCCCCAAATGCCGTTAGCCATCTTGGCAACAAGGGCACACTGTTGACTCATATCCAGCTTCTCATCCACTGTAACCCCTAGGTCCTTTTCTGCAGAACTACTGCCTAGCCACTCGGTCCCTAGTCTGTAGCAGTGCATGGGATTCCTCCATCCTAAATGCAGGACTCTGCAGTTGTCCTTTTTAAACCTCATCAGATTTCTTTTGGCCCAATCCTCTAATTTGTCTCGGTCCCTCTGTGTCCTATCCCTCCCGAGCATATCTACCACTCCTCCCAGTTTAATGTCATCTGCAAATTTGCTGAGGGTGCAATCCACACTATTCTCCAGATCATTAATGAACAAAACCGGCCCCAGGACCAAAGCTTGGGGCACTCTGCTTGATAATGGCTGCCAACTAGACATGGAGCCATTGATCATTACCCATTGACCCCAGTGATGTAGCTAGCTTTCTATTCACCTTATAGTCCATTCATCCATCCCAACCTTCTTTAACTGGCTGGCAAGTATATTGTGGGAGACCGTATCAAAAGCTTTGCTAAAGTCAAGGAATAACATGTCCACTGCTTTCCCCTCATCCACAGAACCAGTTATCTCATCATAGAAGGCAATTAGGTTAGTCAGGCATGACTTGCCTTTGGTGAATCCATGCTGACTGTTCCTGATCACTTTCGTCTCCTCTAAGTGCTTCAGAATTGCTTCTTTGAGGACCTGCTCCATGATTTTTCTAGGGACTGAGGTGAGGCTGACTGGCCTGTGGTTTCCCAGATCCTCCTTCTTCCCATTTTTTAAAGATGAACACTACATTAGCCTTTTTCCAGTCATCCGGGACCTCCCCCGATCGCCATGAGTTTTCAAAGATAATGGCCAATGGCTTTGCAATCGCATCCACCGACTCCTTTTGCACTGCCAGATGCAGTGCACCCGGCCCCATGGACTTGTGCTTGTCCAGCTTTCTAAATAGTCCTGAACCACTTCTTTCTCCACAGAGGGCTGGTCACCTCCTCCTCACGCTTTGCTGCCCAGCGCAGTAGTCTGGGAGCTGACCTTGTTCGTGAAGACAGAGACAAAAAAAACATTGAGTACATTAGTTTTTTCCACATCCTCTGTCACTAGATTCGCTCCCTCATTCAGTAAGGGGCCCAAACTTTCCTTGATCTTCTTCTTGTTGCTAACATACCTGAATAATCCCTTCTTGTTACTCTTAACATGTCTTGCTAGCTGCAACTCCAAGTGTGATTTGGTCTTCATGATTTCACTCCTGCATGCCTGAGCAATAGTTTTATACTCCTCCCTGGTCATTTGTCCAGTCTTCCACTTCTTGTAAGCTTCTTTTTTGTGTTTAAGATCAGCAAGGATTTCATTGTTAAGCCAAGCTGGTCGCCTGCCATATTTACTAGTCTTTCTACACATCAGGATGGTTTGTTCCTGCAACCTCAATAAGGATTCTTTAAAATACAGCCAGGTCTCCTGGATTGCTTTCCTCTTAATGTTATTCTCCCAGGGGATCCTTCCCATCAGTTCCCCGAGGGAGTCAAAGTCTGCTTTTCTGAAGTCCAGGGTCTGTATTCTGTTGCTCTCCTTTCTTCCTTGTGTCAGGATCCTGAACTCGACTATCTCATGGTCACTGCTTCCCAGGTTCCTATCCACTTTTGCTTTCTCTAATAATTCTTCCCTGTTTGTGAGCAGAAGGTCAAGAAGAGCTCTGCGCCTAGTTGGTTCCTCCAGCACTTGCACCAGGAAATTGTCCCCTACACTTTCCAAAAACTTCCTGGATTGTCTGTGCACTGCTATATTGCTCTCCTAGCAGATATTGGGGTGATTGAAGTCCTCCATGAGAACCAGGGCCTGTGATCTAGTAACTTCTGTTAGTTGCTGGAAGAAAACCTCATCCACCTCATCCCCCTGCTCTGGTGGTCTATAGCAGACTCCCACTATGACATCACCCTTGTTGCTCACACTTCTAAACTTAATCCAGAGACTCTCAGGTTTTTCTGCAGTTTCATACTGGAGCTCTGAGCAGTGATCCTGCTCTCTTATATCCAATTCAACTCCCCCACCTTTTCTGTCCTGTCTGTCTTTCCTGAACAGTTTATATCCATCCATGATAGTTCTCCAGTCATGTGATGCCACCAAGTCTCTGTTATTCCAATCACATCATAATTCCTTGACTGTGCCAGGACTTTCAGTGCTCCCTGCTTGTTTCCCAGGCTTCTTGCATTTGTGTATAGGCACTTAAGATAACTTGCTGATCATCCTGCTTTCTCAGTATGAGGCAGGAGTCCTCCCCTCTTGTGCTCTCCTGCTCATGCTTCCTCCTGGTATCCCACTTCCCTGCTTACCTCAAGGCTTTGGTTTCCTTCCCCTGGTGAACCTATATAAAGCCCTCCATAGTATCCCATATCTTGAGTACTGCGTGCAGATCTGATCACCCAATCTAAAAAAAAAATACAGAAATTGGAAAAGGTTCAAAGAAAGGCAACAAAAATAATGAGTGTCTGAGGAGAAATTAATAAGACTGGGACTTTTCCACTTGGAATAGAGATGACTAAGGTAGGATATGATAGAGATCCATAAAATCATGACTGGGAAAATGTTATATACTCCTTCTCAGTCCTCACTAATTAGGGGTCACCATGTGAAATTAATATGCAGCAGGTTTAAAACAAACAAAAGGAAATACTTCCGTATGAGTAGAGATTAATAAGAGTGGGACCTTTCAGCTTGGAAAAGAGACGGTTAAGGGGAGATATAATTGAAGTCTATAAAATCATTATTGGTGTAGGGAAAGTAGATAAGGAATTGTTGTTTACTACTCATAACACAAGAACTAGTGGTCATCAAATGAAATTAATAGGCAGCAGGTGTAAAAGAAATAAAAGGAAGTATTTCTTCACACAAGCCACTGTCAACCTGTGGAACTCCTTTCCAGAGGATGTTGTGAAGGCCAAGACCATAACAGGGTTCAAAAAAGAACTAGATACGTTCATGGAGGATAGGTCCATCAATGGCTATTAGCCAGGATGGGCAGGGATGGTGTCCCTAGCCTCTGTTTGCCAGAAGCTGGGAATGGGTGATGGATCACTTGATGATTACCTGTTCTGTTCATTCTCTCTGCGGCACCTGGCATTGGTCACTGTCCGAAGACAGGATACTAGGATAGGTAGACCTTTGGTCTGACACAGTAAATTGGTTTGATTCTGTGCAAAATGTCACAATCTCACAAAGATCTGGCCTTCCTTCAGTCACTCATATTCAAAAGTGACATTACATGCTGTTCAGTCACATCGCCAGGACAGGCAAAAATACCCCAGCACACTGTGCTCTCAAACTCTCCATCAGTGCATGAAGAGGAGCATGCCCTGATCTTCCTGGGCCTCCCAAGGGTTCACCCCAAATTTGTAAAATTTGTAAGACTGAGCCACATCTGTGGACTTCAATAGATGATGCCTGGTGTAATGCCATAACCAGCGGTCACCCTGGCTAGTGCAAGAGTTCTCAGTAGACCTTACATGTTTGATGATGATAGTGAGATTTTCAAAGTGGACCAAGGGAGTTAGGCACACATTTCCAGTTGAAAGGCAATGGGATTTGGGCCTCTTTGGAAATTCTAACCTATTTGGATAACAACAGCATGCTGTTCCTTTAGTTTAAATAAAAATGTATAAGAGGCACAAAGTCACCTGTTTCATGGCATAAGCCATTCAGCAGTCAATGGGGGTCAAAGAAAAAATTCCTTTTTGACAGATTATTCCACTGCTGCCCACTGTCAGAGACAAAAACTGGACCAGATGGTCCACTGTTATTACCCAGTTAGATAATCCCTATGATCAATTACAAGCAGATTTTAATTAATTAAATTCACAGTGAATAGTGCACCCAGATCTATTCCAATTCAGTCAATTTAATTTAATTGCTTATTACTGAAGCTGGTGACAAATGAGAATTATATTTTTGTGGGATTATATTTCTGTATCATTGTTTTCTTTTCATTGAAATATTCCCTGGTATTTTTGAGGGGGAGGGATTGGGGAAAAAATGAAACTAGAAATTGAAAAGCTTTTGGCATTTGAAAAACATTTATAGTTAATTGTTATTTTTTTTTTGGTAAATATTTTCAAATTTTGGTGAAAAGATTTCTGCTTTTGAAAACTTTTTATTACTGAATTTTGTTACAAAAGAGTCCCACCAAAATACCAAACAAAAACCCAACAAAAAGGACAACAAAACAAACAACACCCACCCACCCCCCAGGAAAATTAAATCCAAAATGATATTTTTTCTGCACTCCAAGTTATTTTAGTGAAAAGCAATTATTCATTAAAATTCCATTTTGATAGAAAGAAAGTTTGACCATCTTAACTGATTTGTGGGTTATCCACAAAATTGTAATATGATCCCCATTTTACAGTTGACAAGTGAGGAATGCTGAGATGAAGTGACTGAACAAAGGGTATGTCTACACTACGAAATTAGGTCGATTTAATAGAAGTCAATTTTTTAGAAATCTATTTGATACTGTTGATTCTGTGTGTCCCCACTAAGTGCATTAAGTCGGCGGTGTGCGTCCACGGTACCGAAGCTAGTGTTGACTTTTGAAGCATTGCACTGTGGTAACTATCCAACAGTTCCCACAGTCTCTGCTGCCCATTGGAATTCTGGGTTGAGCTCCCAATGTCTGATGGGGCAAAAACATTGTCACGGGTGGTTCTGGGTACATGTCATCAGGCCCCTCTCCTTCCCTCCCTCTGTGAAAGTAATGGCAAAAATAGTTTGTCACCTTTTTTCCTGGGTTATCCGTGCAGACGACATACCATGGCGAGCATGGAGCCCACTCAGCTCACTGTCATCGTATGTCTCCTGGGTGCTGTTGGCAGACTTGGTACTGCAGTACTACACAGCAGCATCCCCTTGCCTTGCCTTGCCTTGCCTTGCCTTGCGGATGGCAGATAGTGCAATACGACTGCTAGCTGTCGTTGTCATCCTGTGGGTGCTCCTGGCCGACCTCTGTTAGGTTGGTTGGGGGCGCCTGAGCAGACTTGGGTACTCCTGGCCAGCCTTGGTGAGGTTGGTAAGGAGCGCCTGGATAAAAATGGGAATGACTCCAGGTCATTCTCTTCTTTAAGTTTCGTCTAATGGAGATTCAGTCCTGCCTGGAATATCATGCCGGCTGGAAGCTTCTGCCTCAGGCTGCTCTCCCAGTCCTGCGCACTGCACGGTTGCACTTTCCCAAGCCTACCCCTTGCTCCCATGGCTCATGAAGCCTGGACAGTAGTAAGGAGCAGTTCATATATAGGCTGAGCAAGTGCATAATGGTGGTAGAATGTGCCTTTGGATGTTTATAAGCTCGTTGGTGTAGTTTACTGATTCAGTTAGACCTCAGCGAAACCAATATTCCCATCATTATTACTGCTTGCTGTGTGCTCCACAATATCTGTGAGAGTAAGGGGGAGACATTTATGGCGGGGTGGGAGGTTGAGGCAAATCGCCTGGCTGCTGATTACATGCAGCCAGACACCAGGGCAGTTGGAAGAGCACAGCAGGGTGCACTGTGCATCAGAGAAGCTTTGAAAACCAGTTTAATGATTGGCAAGGCTACAGTGTGAAAGTTCTATTTGTTTCTCCTTGATGAAAACCCGCCCACTTGGTTCACTCTACTTCCTGTAAGCTAACCACCCTCCCCCCCTTTGATCTCCACTTGCAGAGGCATAAAGTCATTGTTGTTTCAAATTCATGCATTCTTTATTAATTCATCACAAAAATGGGGGGATAACTGCCAAGGTAGCCTGGGAGGAGGGAAACACAGTGGTGGGGTAGTTGTAGGGGCACCCCCTAGAATGGCATGCAGCTCATCACAGAAGTGGTTCAATGAGACTCTGACCCGGAGCGGCTGTTTGCCTCTCTGGTTCTTTGGTAGGATTCATGCAGCACTTCTGCGGATCCCTGTTATAACCTCTGTCCTTCATGCCCTTGGAGATTTTTTCAAATATGCCAGTATTTCATCTTTTGGAATGGAGTTTGGATACCATGGATTCGTCTCCCCTTACAGCGATCAGATGCAGTACCTCCTGTTCAGTCCATGCTGGAGCTCTTTTGCGATTCTGGGACTCCATGGTCACCTGTGCTGATGAGCTCTGCATGGTCACCTGTGCTGATCAGCTTGCCACACTGCCAAACAGGAAATGAAATTCAAAAGTTTGCGGGGCTTTTCCTGTCTATGTAGCCAGTCCATCTGAGTTAAGAGTGCTGTCCAGAGCAGTCACAATGGAGCACTCTGGGATAGCTCCTGGAAGCCAATATCATCGAATTGCATCCACACTACTCAAAATTTGACCCAGCAGGGTCGATTTCAGTGCTAATCCCCTTGTCGCGGAGGAGTACAGAAATCAATTTTAAGAGCCCTTTAAGTCGACAAAAATGGCTTCATTGTGTGGATGGGTGCAGGGTTAAATCAATCTAACGCTGCTAAATTCAACCTAAACTCATAGTGTAGACCAAGGCAAAGTCAGAGGAATAGTTGGGAGGCTCTGGCCTCAGCCAATAATAATAATAATAATAATAATAATAATAATAATAATATAATACATTAGGGAATGGTCAGACTCACAACATAAGGAAGTCAAAGAAGAAGTGAGGGAAAAATATCACAGATGAATAAGAACTACTGTAAAGAAAAGTCTCAACTCAAAACATTTGACCTGATCCATTAATGTGTAGGAGATACCAGTAGCATGGTACAATCCCAGAGTGATCAAGTGGATCCAAAAGTGGAAGAAAAAATGAGATATGTAACAAGAAAGCTTCTGGTGATGCACAGAATATGGGATATCATTCAAGACATGGACAAGCTGTGCCTCCAGTGAACTGATGGAGGAAAAGAGCTGCTATTTTGGGAAGAAGCAATTGACAATTAAGAATACAATATTGTGACGGGGCATACCAGACCCTTTGAAGCACCATGCTGGAGGCCTCTCTGTCATACCACATCCTTACCCCAGGAAAAGATCAGTGATGGTGGGTCCACCAGGCATGCCTAAAAAGGCTGTGGGGAAGCAGCCAATTGGAACACACCAGGCTCAGTTAAAAGGAGCTGCAGGGTCTGAGCATGTCAGTTCCTGGCTGGGACCAGAAAGGATAGGACAGAGGAACTCTCCAGGCAAGGTGGCTTGGGAGAGACCCTGCACAAACAGGGAACAGATGGAGAGAACCCTTAGGTAATGGGTGAAGGTGATGGGACTGAACAGGAAGCAGTCCAAGAAATGCAGCAGCAGCAACTATCAAGGGAAGCAGTATGTGGCTGCTGTTTATAGGATCCCTACATTGGGACCTGGAGTAGTGAGTGGGCTCGGGTCCCCCCAATGGCCACTGGGGAAGTGGCCTAAGCATCTATGGTCATTTAGAAGCTCAAGCAAAGGGCTGGAATTTAAAGGGCTCAGGGACATGGCTGAAGACTCTGTTAAGGGCAGACAGACTGGTTGGTGAGCTGATGGTTACCGCCCCCCAGAAGGGGACTGAAGTTAAGGAGTGATCAGGAGAGCTTGGATAACAGAGAACTGTTGAGGACAAAAAGTCTCCAGGGAGAAAGCCCTGGAGGCAGTGCTCCATAACAGGGCAGGGACAGACTCACAGATGGCCCAGAAGGGGCTGAGACCAGAGGCAGGGACACAGATACCAACAATGGCACAGCAATAGTACTTCTTGGATATTTGTTAACCCTGGAGAGGTTTGTCCATTTTAGACTCTATGTAGGGCCCTATCAAATTCATGGCCATGAAAAATGCATCACGGACTGTGAAATCTGATCTCCTCCCTTGAAATCTGGTCTTCTGTGTGCTTTTACACTATGCTATAACGATTTCACGGGGGAGGCCTGCCTTTCTCATATGGGGTAGCCTGACCCAAAAGGGATTTACAGGGGGGGTCACAAGTTTATTTTAGGGTGTCACAGTATTGCCACCCTTTCTTCTGTGCTGTCTTCAGAGCTGGGCAGCATACCCTATCATAGCTGAAATAATGAAATTTACCATTTTTAAAATCCTATGACCTTGAAATTGACCAAAATGGACCATGAATTTGGTAGGGCCCTATCTATATGTGACTTAATCAGAGGGCTGAGTCACTGAACTTCCTCTTGGCCAGGGCAACAGCCAAGAGGGGGCACGAGGAGCAGAGAAAAAGAGTGCAGGATTGCATCCAGGTGATAGGAGGCACTCACGAGAGGTGGATGTGTGTGAAGCCAGGCAGAGTAAAAGATCATCTGGTCATGTTAACAAGCAATAGGTGAGCATGCCTTCCAGCCCAAGAAAGCATAATAGGAAGAAGCAAGCAAATCACAAAAGATATACTCAAAAGATTTACACAGAAGTCAATGTTGGGAAGGTGGTGGAAAGAGAGCAAATCCATTAGTGATAGAAGATTCACAGACTGATGGCTTGTAGAAGGATGCCTCAAAAGAGAAACAAAAAGCCTCATTATGAGTGCACAAGCGCTCTCCTTAAAGCTTAATGACAGCTGAAATAAAATTGACCAACAGAACTGCTCCTTGAACTGCAGAAGGTGTTCTGAAAAGGAAGAGACTGTGGAGCATGTGTTGAGTGCCTGCAGGAGCCCGGCTAGAAGAGTATATATGAACAGACACAATGAGGTCAGCAAGTGTTTGTTCTGGAGCCCCTTTGGATTTAAATTAAAGATCTTATGGGATCTGGTACTTGTCACAGGCCAAACAGTGCAGGCAAAGAGGCTGGACATAGCTGTTGTAGACAAACAAGCCCATGTTCCTTGATATTGCCAGACCAGGAGATAGAAACATGGAAAAGAAACAAGAAGAGAAGATGGAGAAGTTTGAAGATCTCTACCACAATGATTATGAACAAAGATGATTCCGGCGATTACTGGAGCCCTCGGGGCGACCCCTAAGGATATGAATGAGCAGATCAAGAAAGCAGACATTATGGTCAGTGACCTCCAGCAGTCAGCACTCTTAGGCATTGTGATAATTTTAAGGAAAGTCAAACCAGAACGAGGGTATGTGAGCCAATAAAATGCAGGCTTTCTGTGGTGGGTTTAACAAAACTTCTGTCTAACCAAAACATGTGGAGTCTGTCTTTGGTCAGGATTAACTGGTGATTCATGGGGATGAATTTTAGACAGTAGCTTTCCCCTTTGTCTGCTTAAACATCTTGTGTTCTATGGAGGTTATTTAAAAATAAATAAATACAAAACTTTGGGGCAGATCTCTGGCCTGTGTCCTCAGACTAGGTGATCCCAATGGTCCCTTCTGGTCTTGGAATCTGTCTATGAACCAAAATATAACAAAACAAATTAATAGTAATAATAATCCCCATCCTCATGATGTAATACTGAGGGATAATAATAATAAAATATTTGTATGAGAGTTGCCCCTGAGAGCTGTGTCCCACCGTACTAAGACACAAAGAGATCACATTCTAAATAGACAAGACAGGCACAGGGTGGGAAGGGAAACAGGCACCCTGAGTTGAAGGTTGTTGCCTAAGGTGAGCCAGCGGGTAGAGCTGGGAGTAGAATCCAGGAATCCTAACACAGAAGCTCCTTAGAAACTCCCAGCTCTATATGGTTTTGGTCTGAGCCCTTTCTGACTTTGAGTATGATCATCTTATAAAAGGTTTACATATTATTTATTTTCCTTGCATATTATTTGGGCCAGGGGAGATACATAGACATGGGCATCCTGAGCGTCAAAAGATTATGGGCTTAGACATACAGAATCATTTACTTTGGCAAGACTGACTTCTTCTTTAGTTTGTATTACCCTGCCACGTGGCAGCCCCATTGTGACATTGCACTCCATATGCTTTATGAAAATATGCTTATGAATGTGAATATGATGTAACTGGAATATGCTTTATGCAAAAGGTCTCTTGTAAGGTATCAATACAAAGCTTATAATCTAATGAGTGTGCTCATCCTATTAGTTTGCATGTGTTATTTTTATGTCTGAAGTTAGGAGAATAAGATATAAACTTGTATTACTGAAGTAAACATAGTAAGTGGAAGCCATTCAGGGTGCTTCATAATCAATGAACAGTAAATGGCTCTGTTTACTTGCAAACCTGTGTATGTGTGAGCCAGCCCAAGAAGAATGGAGGCTGGGGTCTTACAGTGACATGTGACCATGTCACCTGATAATGAAATCCATCTTAAATCTGGTACTTTTCCATGTAGAAGGAGAAGTGGGGACCCAGAGAGACAAAGGATTCCATTTTGTGCCAAAGCTACAGAAGGGGGTGGAGCAGGGCAAAGGAGGCTGCCAGTCATGAGAAAACCCCTAGTTTCCATGTAAGATGCCTGCTGGAACTAATAGGGACTGTACCAGGGGAAAGGATTGGGCCCAGAGTAGGAAGGAGTCTAGTCTGTGAAAGAAGCTTATTGGAACATCTCTGATGGTGAGCTATTACCTGTATTCAGTTTCTTAATTTATTAGGTTTAGACTTGCGTGTTTTTGCTTTATTTTGATTGGTGACTTACCTTGTTCTGTCTGTTATTACTTGAAACCACTTAAATCCTACTTTGTATACTTAATAAAATCACTTTGTTTATTAATAAACCCAGAGTAAGTGATTAATACTTGGGGGAGCAAACAGCTGTGCATATCTCTCTACAAGTGTTATAGAAGGCAGACAATTTATGAGTTTACCCTATATAAGCTTTATACAGAGTAAAACAGATTTATTTCGGGTTTGGATCCCAGTGGGGTCTGGGTACTGGAGGCAGGAAACCTGCAGAGCTGTTTTCACTTAAAGCCTGCAGCTTTGGGGGCGTGGCCCATACCCTGGGTCTGTGTTGCAGCAGGCTAGTATGTCTGGCTCAGCAAGGCAGGGTTATGGAAGTCCCAAGATGGCAGGGAAAATGGGCTCAGAGATCATTCTAGCATATCAGGTGACAGTCCCAAGGGGGTTTCTGTGACCGAACCCATCACACCCATTCTAATAGATGCTGCACAAACACATAGTGAGAGACAGACTGTGTCACTCAGAAGTTATAATCTAAACACACAATGGGAGGGAAGGGAAACTGAGGCAAGGTGACTTGTGCAAGGTCACACAGCATATCAAGGAATAGATACCAGGTCTCTTGCATAGCAGTTCTGGGCTACATACTCCTGGATCACAGTCATTGCTCTATAATCTCTGTAAATGTGATCACTTGAGTTTCTTGGAACTTTTAGGAAAGTACAGTACAGACAGTGAGTAACTTTGGTATCTGGGACTCTGCTCCTGTGCTGTGCAGGGCTCCAGGGAGCAAGTGCCTGAAAGCCCTTAGGAATAGACATGGATAAATATCCTTCCAACAGCACCAGAGTTAGCCACACACAGCTCGTCTGCAGAGAGCAACAGGTCTCAGTATATTTCCAACAGGTCAGCCTCAGTGTGCGGAAAGAATGGTCTCTCCTAATACAGTGCAGGGCATTAGATAGATAGAGAGATAGATAACTGCAAGGAGTCTGAGCTTGCAGGAGAGAAGAGTTGGGAGGATTCCACGCACACAGGCATGGTAATTTTGCTGTTGCAATGAAATACATGTGGGGTTTACAGAGGCACCCTTTAAGGAGTAAAATGTAAATGGACACTATGCATTTTTTTCAGACTTTCAGGTTAGCCATGGAAGACTGAAGCAGCCGAAATCTGGAGATACCTTAGGGAACTGATGATAGAATGTTTGTGCCTCAGTTTCCAACCAGGAAAAGTAGGGGAATTAATCAAAATGACTCAGATATTTTTAAAATGGATTGACAAGCCTAAATGAAAATTGTCTGTAAGCATTACATTTTGGCTTTGATAGTTCACGGGGGATATTACAGGGCCTAGTTAGCAGTGACTGAGAAGAGAGATAGGAAAAGAGGAAACAATTCCAATACATGACAACCAGGGCAGAGATAAAAACAGAGTATCTCTCTCTGTCTGTCTCTCTCACACACACACACACTGAGCTGAGTGAAAAAACAAATGTAGACACTATCTACACTGCGCCCTGAGGCCCATAGCTCTGAGAAAATGATGGCGCTCCTGGTACTGGACCGGTATATGAGGGGGCAACCACCAGGCCTCCAGGCCTGGGTTGGCCAGAATAGCCCCTCCACCTATGATAAGTTGGTCTCCCTCGTGGAAAGACATCTGGCAGCCTGTGAACTGTTCCAGACCCCAGGGGGTGAGACATGGCAAACCAGGAAGCCAGTCCCAAACCCAAGTCTCCAGACAGTCGAGAAATCCAGGAGAACCATAACTGGGAGGAAAGACACCGAGGAATGGCATGAGACCAATAAGGGACCTGGGGGTAGAACCGGCTCTAGGCACCAGGAAAGCAAGCACATGTTTGGGGCGCACATTTCCAGGGGTGGCATTCCCGCAATGTCTTCAAATATTCAAACATCAAGCCCCAGCTCTCCTCCGGCAACAACGTGCCCACCAACTGCCTGGATGTGGCGGGCAGCGGCCCTCTGGGCTACTGCTACAAAGTCTGCCTGACCCCGGAGTCCGCCAAGAGCAACATCATGTTCCTACAGCCCGAGTCCCCTGAGGAACAACAAGAAAGCCGCAGAGAACTTACTACGGCCGGGAAGGAAGCCCGGAGCGGCCAATAACACCGTTAGTGCTACCAGCCAGGTAACCCTGTGCTGCCGTACAGCCGGTGGGGCTCAGGGAGATGCACCAGGAGAAAGTGCCATGAAATACCCCTTCAAGGGTTAGCCCAGCTTTCCCCCTTCTTCTCTCCCTCCCCCGCCCCCTTGGAAACAAATCTGAGCTGGGAGAAATCCTTTCATTCAGGCACAACTTTTTAAAGATAATGACCCGACCCTTTGATCAAGTGGCAGTGTTGGAATTACCACCCGTTGGACAGCAGGCAATTCTCAAGCACGCTCCTTACCCATTTTATTTAATGATTTGGGGAACATCAGGCTCATTTAAATGAGCAAAAGTAGCAGAAAGCGCTCAGAAGCAGCAGCCCAGCTCCTATTAAGACTGAAATACAGAGCATGCCCAGGAAAGCCAAGGGCTGTCTCAAGAGATAACTATCCCCTTTTGAGGGCTCTCTCTTAGCCTCTGATCATGGCTGCACAAGCCCGTAGCCTTCCTTCAAGAGACCCAGGAGTGACACCTGCGCAGCAAAGCACGCAGTGATTAAAGCCTCTTGAAATGTCCCTCTCTAGTCTGTATTTCCCCTCCACACATATTAGTAGGCAGCACAAGTTACTCAGGCGCTCTAGTGGCCCACGGGGCTTTTCAGCTCCTTTGTCTCAATAAGAAATTCAGGCAGATACACCCGGCTCAAGCAGATTCAGATGCAGTCATTGCCCAATGCTGCATCAGTACCGCACCCAGTAAAACAAAACAAAACAAAACAACAACATTGCAAAGTGCAAACATGTGTAAAAACCAAAAAAAAGGGGGGGATTTCTTTTTTGCTTAGGGTAGCAAAATACCTAGAGCCGACCCTGCCTGGGAGGTTGGGAGGAGAGGGCTGGGGAGGGCTGACCAAATAGCCCCAAGTAGTATAAGGGCCCTACCATCAATCAAACACTAACCCCGCCCCTTGACCCTTTAATCCGCGCCCCTTGACCCCCTTGGTCTCTCCCATCTGTCACCGGAAGTCCCACCCATAGGAGTATTACTTCCGGGGTCAATGTGCCACCTGACCAGAAGCAAGGTGTGTCATGTGACCCCTCTAAGAACTCCTCCCACCACCCTCTACCAATCAGGATGGGTTTCGTCCCGATAGGACCGCCCCAAGAGGAGATTTTGACCAATCTGGGTGACTTCCGGGTTGGTGTGATCCCTCTGGAAATGAGTCGTTTGACCCCACTAAGACCTCCTCCTAAGGCCCTCCGCCAATCAGAGTGCAGCACCATTACTCCCATAAGTCCCAGCGCCAGACAGAGGAGGCGGCCATCTCTTACTAAGGACATGTGTTTTCGAAATTGCGGAAAGGCTGCTGAGAGGAAACATGGACTCCTTCACCACCCCTGTGAGAACTTCAGACTTTGTTTTAGCCCCGAGGGTCTTTGACCATCCATGGAGAAAGTGCTACATCAGTGACAGTTCCGAGGAGGAGGAGGGAGCGGCTGAGGGGAGCTCTTTGGCCCAGCCGTTGCTGGATACGCCAGAACCCGACCCCAAAACCCTTGTGAGACACCCCGATGAGCATGGTGGTCTCTCTTTGTCCACCCCCTCAGAGGTGGAAGGCGATCGCGGCTCGGGGGAGTCACCAGCGGACAAGGCGAATGGAAAAGATGGCGCTCAGGTAAGTGAATGATTAAGAAGTGGCGGTCAAGGAGGGGTGGGTAATGGGTTAGGAACTGAGGGCTGTGTAAATTAAAAAACAAGCAGTGGGGGTGTTTACATGGTTTCTTTTCTGAAAAATTTTCAACAGCTTGACAATGCCTTTCTAAAGGACCCAGAGGCCCTGGACAGCGTTGCATCAAGCAGCGAAGATGAACTGGGCCCACCATGTCTTTGCTCAATGCTGATACAAGTTGTTGAAGAGGACTCTGAGAATGATGGCTATGAGGAGTTTAGGAGGTGGCTGGGCATAGAACTAACTGAGTAAATAGGGATATATACCTATCTCATAGAACTGCCTTTACTAGCAGGACCAAATATTGATTTTGCCCCAGCTCCCTAAGTAGCTCTGTCAAGGATTGAACTCACAACACTGGGCTTAACAGGCCAATGTCTAAACCACTGAACTATTCTTAGTCTGTTGAACTGAGTGGGTTTAACCACCCCCCCTCACTGAATAGCCAGGGTGACTGCAATTACTTACCCTTGTTGCTATATGGTTACATTTGATGGGAGTGCACCCATAGTAAGGGATGGGTGGGCGTGGATGGTGAGTTCTGCTTAATATGAAATGAAATTAAACCTTAGGAATTCACAGATGCTATTGGACAGTTTAAATATAACCCCTGGGGTTGGTAGAGCACTATTGGACAGTTTAAAGGACCCAGGAGTTGGTGGAACGCTATTGGACAGTTTAAATATGGCCCAGGAGATGGTTGAATGCTATGGGTCATTCTTTCTAGGCAATAACCCCACCCCCAAACTTTAAGCATGAAAGAAACATGTTTTAAAAAAAAACAACCAAGCCTCAAGACATTCATTGATATCTGCAAAGGACCCCCACTTGGAAATGGGTACTGTTTAATACTGTAAGAAAGCCACAAATGTATTTTAACTTAAAGGGGGGGGGAAAGACCTGTTGTGCAGACAAATTGGTTTGACTACCCCAGATCACAAAAGTGAATGCTATGGGAGGGGTGATTAAATTAACCTGTTAGCAACTGTGTTGAAGTCTGTTTGAAACAATGGGCTAAGATGGTATGAAAACCTCAGGTATGCTGGAGCTTGTCCTTTTCAACAGAAAACTTTCTTGGATAGCTGCTGGACTGCAAAAAGAGGTAAGACTTGCTGTCTTTAACTCTGAAACTATATATTATATAATGCCACTCTTTGCCCAGGCTGTCTTAGTAAATAATGGTGCCTATGTTTATTGCAGTGTGATCTGTTTAGCATGGAACCAGTAACTTTAAACTGCATTTCAACACCAGGCCAAGGTAAAAACCATTTTAACTATAGTTGTGCTTAATACTGTTGAATTAAAAAAAACAAAGTATTACACAGGCTGTATAGGGATTTGGTGGTAATACTAACTAACATTTTTGCTTGTTCTTGAACCTGAAGTCCCAAACACACATGAGGGGGAATAGAACAAGCATGTGCTTGCAACACTTTATCCCATAGTGAAAGGTAACTTTTTTTTTTTTTTTTTTTTTTTTTTTGCAACTGGCTTTTAAATGCATGTGGGTTTTTGAAAAGTATATTGCTGCAAACTTGGTTTGGTGTGTTTGATAAAGCTGCTGTTTTGTGTGAGAGGGGTCTGTGCGAGCCATAGGTTTTTTTTTTTTAAAGTATTTGGTTTGTTTCAAACTAACAGGGTTTTTTACTGTGCATAATGTGATGGGTTTTTAAAATGGTTTGAGGCACTTGGGGTGGGGTAAATGCTACTAACTAACCCAAACACATGTGGCTGGGGGACAGAACAAGCATGTGGCTTTTAAATGCATGTGGAGTTTTTGAAAAGTATTTGGTTGCAAACTGTGGGTTTTAAACTGGTGGTATGTGTGTTTCAAACTAACAAGGGTTTTTGTGCAAAATGGAATTTAAAAGCAGTTTTGGTTTTCATTCTGCAAAATGAGATTATTTAAAAACCTGTGTTTGTTGTACAGCCTGAAATGGATTATTTTGTTGTAAAGCTATGACTTTTTAAATAGAAAAACACCCTAATGAAGTGTGTGTGTGTGTGTGTGTGTGTACTATGTATATGTTTAGAAGATGGTTTCATGTGTTTTATTATAATGTTGTTGTTTGCTCCACAGTACAGTCAAAACATGAGAGATCCTTAGACCAGAGGGAAAACAAGCTGAAAAGAAAAAGGAAAGAGACAGCTGAAAAGGAAAATTCACCAGCATCAGTACAATGGCTAACAAGGGTCAGGCTGGAGACTCTTGCCTACATGCTCGGGTATTTACTGATCGCCATATTTGGGGTCGGGAAGGAATTTTCCTCCAGGGTAGATTGGCTGAGGCCCTGGAGGTTTTTCACCTTCCTCCACAGCATGGGGCAGGGATCGCTAGCAGGAGGGTTCTCTGCCAATTGAAGTCACTAAAACACAGGATTTGGGGACGTCAACAGCAGAGTCAAGGGAAGGGGTAGGGATGGTTTTGTGGCCTGCAGCATGCAGGGGGTCAGACCAGATGATCAAAATGATCCCTTCTGACCTTAATGTCTATGAGTCTATGAGAAGCCCTGTAAATATATTTTGCTTATTGGTTTGGTTGTTCTATGAGGTTTTGTATTTTAATTAAATACATAGGTGTGGGTGAGAGAGATGGTAAAGTTCAGTTTTGTAAAATGTTGTTTGTTTTTTCCCCCTCATAGGCCTGGGCAACTTTTCTGATAATGCTGTAGTCAGAGCTACAAGGACATCTCCTCCAGAACTGCCAATGAACCAGGAATCTACTTTGAGACCTTTAACAATGCAAAACATCACAAGAGTGCAGCTGAAGCATCCGGGGGGTCCAAACCTCATATACGTCAAACCCAAGGACAAAACAAAAGACTCTCTGGTAAAAAATCAACCATGCCACCATAACTCCAGTTCCTCAGTGGCCACCACCACACCAAGCCCTGAGGAAACTGTGAGCGAAAATGCCCACATTCACAAACCCGGAGCATGCGCTCTAGTGGTTGTGAATAAAAAACCAAGAACTGACAAACCATTCTCCCAAAACCATAAGCTCATCACAGCTCCCCCATATTCTAGTATTTGGGAAGGGTTTGATGCTTCCCTCAGAAAAGTGATGGATGCTGTATCCTTGGGTAGTCTAAAAGAACAGGATTCTAGAAAGAAATGGGGAAAATATGATGCTTTGTTCAAAACCATGCTGAAAGACTCGAGGGCTGGAAAGGGTGGCTCTGAGCAGGCATGACTAGTCATGAAAAGGGGCCTGGATAAAAGGGGCACCCTCCAGGGTACACATCAGCTCATGTGTAAACAAAAGGGGGACAGTGCTTGGGGGATAAACAGATGGCTGCCAAAAAGTTCCAGGCCTGGGTTGTTGTAAAAATCGTAAAAAGGGCTAAAGAGGTAATGAGGAAGAAAAACAAAACAAAACAAAAAGAGATGCCCCCTACTGGAGGCTCTCAAACTGGCTTGTCTGAAAATGGGGAGGCAGAATCAGACCTCTGGTTTAGCAAATTCCCCAGAGGGCTCTCTAGACGGGTCCCGTTCTACTCCCAATGACCCTCATGGAGGCGCCTCAGAGTCTGACTCTCAAATAGCATCTGGTGTAGAAGATGCCGCTAACGATCCCGTAGAGGAATCCCCAAGTAACCCCGAAAATGCTGAGGTGTATATGGAGAGAGTGAGAAGTTGGCAACATGAATTATCCAGATTTGGGGGGTCGGTGTATTGTGAGCAATTCCGTTTTGTCAATCTTGAGCAAATAAATTCAGCTCAGCAGGTTGTTGAAGCCATACACCGGGGAATACAGTTAGTGCTCGATAACATTAATGGTAGGGTAGGCCCTGATGATTATGTTCAGTTATGTTTAGAGAGCTGTAATTTAACTAACTCTTTGTTTTGGGTCAAAAGAACTAGGGATGAGCTGTCTGCTGAGGATTTCTTCAATCAGACCTCAAAGCTGCTATAGAGCAATAGAGCGAGAGAGTTGTATGTCGATGGGACATTGCGCCTCGTTGTGACAGTTGTAAAAAACAGGGGTGGGAGTGCTCGTAGAGTTTCAAATTCTATCCTTAGTAGTCAAATTATTCATAAAAAGAGACAGTGTTTAGTAGACCTGACTTACAGTGGTACCAATTTGTATTTTGCGGGTGAGCTCTTGGCCGTCATGTCTGATTGTAAACCTACGGAAGTGGAATTGTTAGCGGAGGCGAGAATGTTATATGAGAACCTCGTGTAGTCAGATCAAAAAAAGGTTATGCTCAGTGCCGTAGCAAAGTTTGAACAGCATTTAGGAGTTAACATACAGGTGGTGCTGTATATGGCAAAAGGCAGCTGGGGCTTTTTTAAAACGAGGGCACAGTGTACCCCAAGCCTTATTTTATCCTGTTGCACAATGAGCATTACTATGGGGTTCTGGATGTAAAAAAGTTGTTCGGAGCAAAAAATTATTGTGAGTTTTGCCACACGGTGTACAGCCATGACTACTCTTGCAAGTATCGTTGCCACTTCTGCTTGAGCGTAATGTGCTCAAACAGCGTGGGCATGCAGCAGCGGTGTCCTAGCTGTAGACTGTATTGTTGGTCCAAAGAGTGTTTAGACAGACATATCGACTGTGCATCAAAAAAACAAGTTGAAAGCCTGTCTAAAACTTTGTGTGAGAAGTGTCCGTCTTACGTGGACAAGCGGCATAGGTGTAAAGGGATAAAGGGAGACAGTGTAAACAGTGTCAGGGTTTGATCGTTGGTGATGTAGACGGTCACCTCTGTTTTATGGACAGCCTTAGAAAGCCCGAATCTTCAGAAAAGTGTGTGTGTGTATATATATATATATATATATATATTAAAAATATGATTTTGAATGCACGCAGGAGACCGGGTTGCACACTCCCAATTACATTTTTGCTATGTCCCTAAAGCCAGAAAAATCCTGGGAATTTAAGGGCGACAAGTGTCTTTCTGTGTTTAAGACCTTTCTTGGCAAAGAGTTTTGGGACTACACGTTCCTAGCACACAATTCTAAAGGTTATGATGCATACTTCATTGTTAGACAGTTATTCAAGGAAAAGATGGGCCTAGAACTGATCACTCAGGGTAGTAAACTAATATGCGTGGAAGTTAAGGCCCTGGACATTTGTTTTATAGACTCTTTAAACTTCTTGCCCATGAAGCTTTGCCTGTGGTAGCTTGCTATGTGGTTTGAAGGGTGCAAAGGGTATTTTCCACTCTTTTTTAACACGTTAGAAAATCAAAATTACATGGGGCCTATACCCAGTATGGAGCACTATGGTGTAGAAAGCATGATACCCAGCATAAAAGCAGAGTTTCTCAACTGGTATTGGGACCACAGCTCTGAGTTGTTTGACTTGCAGAAAGAGCTCGTGTATTACTGTCAGCAGGATGTAAAAATTTTGAGACAGGCCTATATCCTATACAGAAAAGAGATTATGAAAATGATGGAGAAGGGAGATGTAGCAGAGAAAGAACCTGGTAAATTCACCGAGATAAAACTGTGTATAGATCCATTCCGGAACAGAACACTGGCATCTGTCTGCATGGCTGTGTACAGGTTTATGTTTTTGGAGCCTAACATGGTAGCTCTTCTCCCTCCAGACAACTATCACAGGCAGAAAAAGAGATATTCAACCCCATCTATTCAGTGGCTGTTGTATATCTCTCAGAAAGAAAATATACAAATACGGCACACTTTACAGGGTGGGGAACTACAGGTAGGCCCCTACTTTTTAGATGGTTATGCCGATGTTGATGGGGTACGCACAGCCTTTGAGTCTAACGGGTGTTTTTTCCACGGCTGTGTCACCTGTTGTGAAAAAGCACAAAATCCTATGACGGGGACATCTTTTGGGTTTCTTTATTACAAGACGCAGCTCAAGACCGACTATCTGAAATGACTTGGTTTTGTAGTGAGGACTCTTTGGGAGCACGAGTGGGAGGTGATGAAAGAAACAGACAGGGAGCTTGCAGACTTTTTAAACCGAGCCCAGTTACCCCAGCCTCTCGTGCCTAGGGATGCTCTTTTTGCAGGGAGGACAAACGCTATCCGCCTATATTACAAGCCTAACCCCGAGGAAGAAATCCACTATTATGATTTTACCAGCCTGTACCCTTTCGTAAACAAAACCAAAGAATACCCTATCGGACACCCCCAAATAGTGTATGACAAATTTGGACCCCTTGCAAATTATTTTGGAATTGCAAAAGTTAAAGTGTACCCCCCATGAGGCCTCTTTTTCCCATTGTTACCTGTCAGAGTGGGTGGCAAGCTTATGTTCTCGCTATGCCGAATCTGTGAGGAAACCAAGCAGTGGGAGACATGCATCCATACTGACGAGGAGCAGGCCATCCTGGGGACTTGGTGCACGGTGGAATTGAACGCGGCCATAGCGAAGGGGTACGCGGTTGCTAAAATCTATGAAATCTGGCATTTTAATGAAAAGCATTTCAGATTTTTCAAAGTACATAAAATTACACCTCCGCCAGAAACGAGGCTTCAGGGTATCCCAGTTGGTGCACAGATGAGGAAAAACAAAATAAGTACATTAGCGATTTCTACCAGAAAGAAGGCGTGCATTTATACCAACACGAGATCAGATCAAACCCTGCTAAACACCAAATCGCTAAACTGTTTTTAAATTCTCTGTGGGGTAAATTCGGCCAAAGATCCAACCTACCCAACACCAGCATCATGAGAGACCCTGACGAACTCTTGCAGTACCTGTTCTCCCCCAATTATGAGGTTTCATCTTGCGAGTTTATCAATGATGAAACAGCGTGTGTGTCATGGAAGCACGCAAAAGAACGGTACTCTGTCTCTGGCAATACCAATGTTTTCATAGCCTGTTTCACCACCGTTTATGCCCACTTAGAATTATACAGCCTCCTAGATGGTTTGCAAGAGCGGTGCCTGTACCACAATGCTGACTTGGTGATATTTGTGAAAAGGGAGGGTGACTGGAATCCCTCTCTGGGGGATTATTTAGGGGACCGCACGAGCAAGATCCTGCCAGATCAACACATCACTGAGTTTGTGTCAACAGGCCCGAAAACCTATGGGTATAAGCTGTCAGATGGAAAGGCCTGTATGAAAGTCAAAGGTATTACCCTAAACATAGCAAACTTCAAAAAGATCAACTTCGACAGTTTGAAAGATCTAGTACTGGACTATTGCACGGGTCTGCAAGAAAACATCTCAAAAAAGATAGAGGTGCAGCAGTCCTCTATCGTAAGAAACAAAAACCAGTGGCAAATAGAGACAAAAACCCTTAAAAAGACACAAAAAGTGGTTTACAACAAGAGTGTCCTAGGAGAAGCTTTTAAAACCCTGCCCTAAGGCTTTTGCAAAAAATGGATACGAGGTGGAAATACCCTTTTTCTGCAATTCTCGCGGGGCCTATCAACTGCGGGAAAAGTTACTTTTATAAAAAACGTGTTGGATAATGCCAAACACACTGTCTGTTATGCTTGAGAATATCGTGTAGTATTAGAGTTGTTGACAACCTCTATATAAAGAACTGCTTTGTAAATATCCCTTTATCAATTTTGTGGAGGGGCTGCCTGATGCTTTTGATGATGACAGTTAGTTACTTTATTAGTAGGAAACAATGATTATCATAGACGATCTGATGAACTAGGCTTGTGAGAGAGATGAAATTGAGAAAGCCTTTACCAAGTGTGTGCATCACAGAAACCTGAGCATTATGTATATAGTTCAAAACATATTTTGTCAGGGGAAAAAAGAGTCACATGATTAACCTAAACACAAAGTACGTGGTTCTGTTCAAAAACCTCAGGGATAAATTACAAATTGCTACACTCGCTCAGCAAATGTACCCCGGCAAAGCTCAATTCTTTCTAGAAGCTTTGGAGGATGCTACCAAAAGACCTTATGGCTAGCTGGTGGTGAATTTAAATGCTTCAACACCAGAAGCTTCTAGACTAAGAACTGGTCTTTTCCCTCCAGGCTGGCTGGTAGTTTATACTTTGAAAAGAACAGCCGGTTATAAAAAGAGATGACTTATCGGCAGGCCCCTTTTTTAACAGCAGGGGCTGCTGACCGAAAACATGTCTAGCTGCGTGAAGATAAACCTGGACCTTTTAAAATTACTTAGGAAATCATTCCCACAGCAAAGGAGGGCTGTACTGTTTTCGGCCTCTGACGATCTAGTAGCGGCCATCTCAGAAATAGCGCTCAATACCTTAAAAGGAAATGTACCTTAACACAGAATCAAGTGTGTGTGCTGAAAAAGAAACGCACGATTATAAAAACTTTGTGAAATAAAAAGGTTTCACTTACCAGAAGAAAGCATCTGGTGAAGCAGTCTGGGGGGTTTATCGGACCTCTGTTAAGTTTTGCTATCCCTCTGATAATGGGGCTTTTAACTAATCGATAATGGAGTATGCAGAAAAAATATTCCTGGTGCCCAGCCACCAGTTGAAGCAATTTAGGGCTCCCCCTCTGGCAGAGGAAAATATCAGAACAACCGTAACTAGCTTACTGGATGCTGAAATGAAGTCTGTTCTTCAAAGAACTGACTTGGCTGAATACGAAAAGTCTAAACTTTACAGCGCCGTGCTTCAAAGGTACCTAATGTACGTAAAGCAGAGCGCTGCGGATAAAGGGAAAATAAGTCTGTTTCTACCAGAACAGGAACAAAGTGTGACTGCCAAACCCCCAGAAACACCAAAGAACTCAGACTCTGTTGCTCAGGAGGTGTTGGATAACGTGAATAAGCGTTATAAGAAAAATGCAATAGTATTGCTAAATGAGCTGGGCCAGGATAAAACTCTCTCTTCAGGGAACAATAAATGGTCTTTTGTGTACAAAGGCTCTGTGGTTAATGGTTCTAACATGCTCGACTTAGTCAGGGCCGTCACCCAGACTCGCTCTGTTCCTAGCAGACATGTACTTAAAGGATGGGATGTGTTTATGAATGCCATGGCGGAAATGAATGTACCATCTTCCGTCATGGGCAATGCGGCCCACAGAGATCTTTTGAAATGCCTCAAGGCCTCGACTGCTGACACTGGCGTGGATCGAGAAACCGTGACCCTTTTTTTGCCATCTAAAAAATGAAAATTGGCTAAAAGAGCCAAATGACTCAGTGTGTAATGTTTTTCACCTTCTAAATTTAAAAGAAAACTGGTAATGTTTTGCTTTAAATAAAACATTTCTATAATTTAAAAAAAAATCTGTGTACTTTTTCTCAATTGAAGGGGTTTTTTTCGTGTTTTTGTTTTTTTTTTTAAACCCACCAAACATCAATTGTCTTTAAACCCCTCACCTGGGGTGCTTTATTGGGCAACATGGCTATGAAAATCATTGCAAGATACACGTCTGGGCTTGTTGAAACATGGTTTGAGCAAAGCTAGGCATGCCCAAGAATTTAAATTGAATTTTTTACAAAATTCATCACCATTCGGTCATTTTGCACTAAGTCGTGAGAATACAATTTTAAAATCCCGTCAAAAGATAAACCCTTGCTATGATGATGTAAGAAAAACACACAGTGATAGCCGCAGGCAACGGAGCGGGCGTCTTGTAATTGTCTATTGTGAAACACCATGTCTGTGGCATTTTTGTTTAAAAATTTCATAATGCTTTTAGGAAACAACACACTGTTCCGGGGGTGCCCATATGAGTCAAAAAACTCTCCACGGTTACGCTCCGCCAGATACAAGGTGAGCCAGTTTTCACCCAGTTGGTTGTGTGGATGCATGTTCACCACAAAGCCTAAGGGTCTCTGAGACAGCTTGCCTCCTGGGAGCCAATTGCAAGGGAACACATCTAAGAAATTCTTTTTTGTGTAAGGGTCCGTTGATAAGACACATGAGAGCTGGACGGTGTCCATGTTCACATGTAGTCAAACAGAATGTTTCTCCTCTGATTTATTTCTATGACATTGTCAAAAACCCCATACACAATCATATTGACGGTAACCGTTAAAGCCTTCCCAAAACGTATTTCTGCTCTCGGGTTCCCAGTTTTAATCAGGGAATAGTGATCAGTGCATTCCTGGTAGGGAGACAGGTCAAAGGCAAACAAGGTGTAACCCTGTGCAAACTCCTCACGGTCGATTAACAGAGAATGATCTTTCATGTGTTTACCAGCTGTCTGTACCAAATTCATGTATTCTCTCATGCAGCATCCTGCCTCGAAGTCTGGTTGCAGAGGCTTGGTCGGTATCTGTTCACCATACAAGGCCACACAATTAATATTGTAATGTTCAAAATGAAAGGGATTTTTAGCGTAACTTCCGCTAAAGGCATCATTATCCACAAACCCTAGGACAAGCATTTTGGGTAACTGTCCCAAGAACAGGTTCTCCTGGTTCCTGACCCTGCTGCCCATCGGGATGCTAAACACTTTCATTCCCACACGGTTCACGGGGTATTTAGCATTAGCGGTAAGCAGGGCCTCCGCGTGCCCCAGACGGACACCCGGGGCCACCGTACTTTCTTCACAAAAAGGGACACTGTTACAATGCGCAGTTTAAAGCCTTCAGCCACACTGCCCATTAAACAGAAAGTGTCTTTACTGCACGTCAGTTTAATTTTCACATCCACTCAGTTTAACAAAAGTTTTTCTTGAAAAAACAGCTCGCTGTGTAAATGGCCCAGCAGCTCTACCGTTCTGCTCTCGGCCGTCAGCTTTACATGCCTCACAAACCTTAGATTCCCTCCATCTAACTCTGTTTCTTCATGTTATCCAGCAGTGTCTTTGTAAAATTGGCCGGTGGAAAATTGCATGGCGAGGGTGTCGTCGCTGTAATTGAGCACCGATTCTATAAAGGCCCTGTAAGGGTAACAGTTGTTGCTTTGGCTTATGAGGCGGTCTCCCAGCGTGCCATCCAGCTGACTGAAAATAGAGGCCATGGGGTAATTCACCAGGCCCACTTTGGCGTCCACTGTGAGTTCAGTTCTGTCTCCTTTTACAATCTTGCAACACAGGTACAGCAGCGTGTTGTTTAAATCCATATAATCTATGCCATTCCCTGCTATAAAAAAGTCAATGGGGGCAGACTCTGTAATGGCCGATAGAGGCGGCACCTCGATGTTGATGCTTTTCTCGATGCTGGTCTGTGTAGGGGCTATTTGAAACAAGTCTAGTTTGGATTTGGTGCACTCTTCAGACCCGCAGTGAACAAAAGCCATGTTTGATTAAGATATGTCTCTTTTACTAGGGAAAGCGCGTCTCCTCTTTCGCCCAGGCTTCCTCTTGGACTTTCGCTTATGGCCGGCCCTGCGTGTCAAAGCCCTTCTTTTAAAGTGTTTCGGGGGACCTGTGCATCACGGGTATGACATATTTCTCTTTCTCTTCCTCCTTATAATGTACATCAGCCCCGATCCTTCCTGTGAAGCTGTATTCCCCACCTTCTCCAGAACAGCATGGGAGACATGACCTACCACATTTTTAGCTATGTTTTGAGCGGCGGTTTTCATGTGGGGTTTAATAATCTCTAGCTCCCTCCTCAAAAGTGATACAGCTTTTCAAAAGAGGCTATGAAATATTCCACCTAGGCCCGCCCCGTACATCACGGGGGCCCCATGACATCCAGGAAGGGCGTATCCACCCTGGGATTTGTAATAGTTCCTGCAGATGGTGGGGTCGCCATAATTTTTTGGGATCGCCATAATAGGGTTTTGCTTTTTCAGAAACCTCGCTCTTTCTGCGGCCGCAGATGCAGCTTGACGATCACCTTCCAAGGCAAAATGAGACATGTCTATTCTGATCTGTCTTTATTTCAATGGTGATGGTGTCGATGTGGTGTTTACTGACAGGGACATAATGAATCATAGAATATCATGGTTGGAAGGGACCTCAGGAGGTCATCTAGTCCAACCCCCTGCTCAAAGCAGGACCAATCCCAGACAGATTTTTGCCCCAAATCCCTAAATGGCCCCTGCAAGAATTGAACTCACAACCCTGGATTTAGCAGACCAATGCTCAAACCACTGAGCTATCCCTCCCCCGATAAATGAGGTTTATCGTAGGTGATGGTAACAAACTCATTGTTCCTTCCTCGGACAGGGACGCAGTGTAACAGGGGAACAGAAAAGTCCCCCACAAACTGGTGTTCTACAATATCCGTGTATAGATACAAGGAGTTAAAACCACCTGTGATGTCTGCTGAGAAGGGGAATTTTTGGACGTTGCCTTTGGGGCCCAAACCCAGAATGCTAGCTAGCTCCCCGCCAGTAGAAAACACATACATAAAATTGGTAGATTTAAGTCTCACTTTTCTACACACAGGGTCGTAGTTCATAACCTCCTCAGGCCGTCCGGGATGACGAGCCACGTTGTTTTTCATATGCTCCAGTAATTCGGGTATGGTCGAGTAATAACCTCGTTGTAGGATGAAATTCCATGTTGTAGCTCCAAAGGTGATTTCAAAAGGGGTGTTTTCATTGATAGTATTCCAGCTGTGCGGGTATTGTATTTCCACTAACCCCACCTCCCAGGCACCTGGGAGATCCAAGGGCTTAATTAGCCGTACTGTAAAGTTCGAGATGGTGTTTTGGGGAAAAACTGCAGAGCTGGCATTGCTGGGCAAAGTAATGTAAAACCCGCCATCGCTCATTTTTCTCTCTCTCTCTCTCTGTCTTTGCAGAAGGAATCTTTTTTGTTCGTGTCTAGATGTCACAGAGTTGAGAAGCTTCCACCCAGCTGTTAAACTTATCGGGCCACCCCAACCATTTCACCAGTAGCTGCTTTTTTCTCCCTTTTTCCTTTCTCTGCTAGAACTTTTTCAATCCTGTAAATCCTGTTTCGTCTGGGGTTTACTTTTTGTAATTCTTCTGGGTAAAAAGATCCAGTAACTACCTCACCCTTGTAATCTTTTAATCAGCATACACGTCTCTGGCCCCTGGTTAAGGCTTCATCTACTACGAATATCTCATTGGTAAACGACTGTTCATAACCTTTTTCAAAAGCGCCTTTGGTTTTAGATAGTCTCACGTGGTCACCTTTTCTAAAAGAGGCAGCAACTGGTTTTATTTTAAAACCATCTCTGTAAACCATTTTCCATACCTTCAGAGAATTTGAAGGGTTAACATCAACGGGTCTGGTACGTATAGTTCTGTGAAAGCTCTGGTTGTAACTCTTTATAAAGTCAGTTAAGACGTCAATGTAGCAAAAGGTGTTATGCGCTGTAAAATATCTCCACATCCTAGTTTTTAAAGTTCTGTTAAATTGCTCCACAATCCCTGCTTTGACTTCATTATTGGTAACAAAATGGTGAACTCTATGTCGCTTTAACAATCCACTTAAAGGTTTGTTTAAAAATTCTTTCCCCCGATCAGTTTGTAATTTTTGAGGCACGCGACCTTCACTGAAAATAGCTTTAAAGGCCTTGGATACCTCACCACTCGTCTTGGTCATTTAGGCCCAAGGCCCAGGCATATTTGGATAGAATGTCTATCACTGTTAAGATGTACTTAAAACCGCTGTTGTGTTTGGAGAACCGATGCATATCCACCAAATCTGCCTGCCACTGCGCATCCACATCTGAAACAATGGTCTTGTTTCTTTTAAAACGTATTTGAGCCGGTTTGTGTAAAGTGTAAACATCCTGATCTGAAAGCCATGCTGTTACCTGTCTTCTGTTTAAAGTTTTACTATGCTTTCTGGCCACTTGAAAAAGAGGGTTGACCCCGCCGACGCTCCCAACTTCCCCGGGGGCATAATATATTTTCTTTAACAGAGCCGTCTGTGTAGACATGACTGTTACTGGTACCGTCTTTTACTACCATGAGTATGAAAGGGGACACATTCATATTGACACATTTAAATAAGTTTTATTAATCGCCTGGTTTAACACGACCTTTTACAGCCGCCTGTAAAAATGGATGCCATGACCCCTACCATGAGGGAGTCTCAGATGGTTCATTCTTCCATTTTGTCCTTTTTGGCTTGAGATCTGTGTCTCAGACATGAGCAAAAACAGCTGGCACATGATATATTTACTCCCACAGGGCTTCCGATGTGCAAGTTCTTAAAGGACTCTAAAAAGGCATTGTCGACCTGTTGAGAGATTTTCAGAAAAAAAAAATGTGTAAGCACCCCTACTGCTTGTTCTTTTAATTTACGCAACCCCTGGTTCCTACCCCATTACATACCCCTCCTTGACCACCGCTTCTTAATCATTCATTTTACCTGAGCGCCGTCTTTTCTGTTTGCTTTATCCGCCAGTGCTTCCCCCGAGCAGCGATCGCCTTCCACCTCTGAGGGGGTGGACAAAGAGAGGCCATCATGCTCAGTGGGGTGCCTCACGATGGTTTCGGGGTTGGGTTCCGGCATATCCATCAATGGCTGGGTCAAAGGGTCCTCCTCGGAACTGTCACTGATGTAGCGCTTTCTCCACACAAGTCCAAAGGTGCTCAGAGCTAAAACAAAGTCTGAAGTTCTCACAGAGGTGGTGAAGGAGTCCATGTTTCCTCTCAGCAGCCTTTCCACGATTTCAAAAACATGTGTACTTGGTAAGAGATGGCCACCTCATGTGTCTGGCCCTGGGACTTATGGGGTAATGGTGCTGCAATCTGATTGGTGGAGGGCCCTGGGAGGAGTTCTTAGTGGGGTCACATGACTCACTTCCGGAGGGGTCACCCCAACACGGAAGTCACCCTGATTGGTCAAAATCTCCTCTCGGGGAGGTCCGGTTGGGACGAAACCCCTCCTGATTGGTAGAGGGTGGTGGGGAGAGTTCTTAGAGGGGTCACACGACCCACTTCCGGACGGGTCACCCAGCCCTGAAAGTCACCCTGATTGGTCAAAATCTCCTCTCGGGGCGGTCCTTTTGGGACGAAACCCCTCCTGATTGGTAGAGGGTGGTGGGAGGAGTTCTCAGAGGGGTCACATGACACACCTTGCTTCTGGTCAGGTGGCACCTTGACCCTGGAAGTAATACCCCATGGGCGGGACGTCCGGTGGGAGGGGCCAAGAGGTCAAGGGGCGGAGCTTAAGGGGTCAAGGGGCAGCGTTAGGGTTTGATTGATGGTAGGGCCCTTATACTACTGCCCCAGGCAGAGGGTGGCAACTGGGGTAAGGGGTCCATGTTGTGACTGTTGGGAACTGGGATATCCAAGGTTGGTAAAAATGAATGCTATTGAGACCTTAACATTAGTGCATTCTGGGAGTGCTGTCATGCTGGTCTCGGGGAAGTTGGTGGGGAAAGGCCGAAAAACCACAGGGGTAAGGTGTGTTCATGGTACCGTAAATTTTTACCCCACAATCCCAGTATGGATTGAGATCCAGGGGAACACTACCAAAATCCACTGGTCTTAATTGGTAGGGACTTCCCAGGGTTTGAAAGCCTACTTCCCCCAGTAGAGCCAGAGGAGGGTATCATCCCCAGGGCTGAGACAGAGGCACTTACAGATAGCCTCACCCCATTTTTGCCAGATTTTCCCCAGAGTTATTTTCATCCCCCAGGAAACCCCGAAAGTCTAGGCGGGAAAGGGGGACAGATAAAAGATTAGGGACCAGGATTCTAGCAGGGAACCAGAAAGCCTCTCTTGTTGGTAGGCGAACCCGTTCAGGAGGGCAGGAAATGATTCAGACCAGTGAGGACTCGGAGGCGGATCCTAGCCCAAGTAGGAGCAACCCAGGGGGCAGAGTTGAAGTAGGTCCCCTGGAATTAAGTCATATCTGTATCGCACGTTAGAATTTCGGACAGGACCAAGCCAATGATTCGCTATATGCGAATGTGAGGGAGGAGGTAGTGGAAGTAAATGGCATACCCGTGGAGGGAAAGACCAAAGGCCCAAGGCCATATTGTGTGTTCAAATGTGATCTGTTGTACCGGATAGCGCAATATGAGGGGAAGAAGTAGAGCAGCTTTTAACTCCCATGGAAACACACAAGGACAATACTAGAATTAGCTCACAGTCATTTATTTGGGAGTGTCATAACTATAAAGGGAATGGTAACAGCCCTCCTGTGTACAGTACTATAAAATCCCTCCTGGCCAGAGACTCCAAAATCCTTTTACCCGTTAAGGGTTAAGAAGCTCAGGTAACCTGGCTGACACCTGACCCAAAGGACCAATAAGGGGACAAGATACTTTCAAATCTTGGAGGGGGGGGAAGGCTTTTGTTTGTACTCTTTGTTTTGGGGGTTGTTCGCTCTTGGGACTGAGAGGGACCAGACATCAATCCAGGCTCTCCAAATCTTTCTGAACAAGTCTCTCATATTTCCAACTTGTAAGTAAACAGCCAGGCAAGGCATGTTAGTTTTTATCTTTGTTTTCTCAACTTGTAAATGTACCTTTTTGCTAGAGTGTTTATCTCTGTTTGCTGTAACTTTGAACCTAAGGCTAGAGGGGATTCCTCTGGGCTCTTTATGTTTGATTATCCTGTAAAGTTATTTTCCATCCTGATTTTACAGAGATGATTTTTACCTTTTTCTTTAATCAAAAGCCTTCTTTTTAAGAACCTGATTGATTTTTTCCTTGTTTTTAAGATCCAAGGGGGTTGGATCTTGATCCACCAGGAGTTGGTGGGAGAAAGGAGGGGGATGATTAATTTTGCCTTGTTTTAAGATCCAAGGGGTTTGGATCTGTATTCACCAGGGAATTGGTGAAGAGTCTCTCAAGGCTATCCAGGGAAGGGTATTAGCATTTTGGGAGTGGTGGCAGTGGACCAGATCTAAGCTGGTAGTTAAGCTTAGAAGTTTTCATGCAGGCCCCCACATTTGTTCCCTAAAGTTCAAAGTGGGGAAGCAACCTTGACAGGGGGACATCTAGGAGTAGATAAGACACTGGATAGAATCCTAAGAAGGTTGTACTGCCAGGAATATGCATGGAGGTCTATTGTGCCTCCTGCCCAGAATGCCAGTTGCATAGCCCCCATCCTCACTTGAGGGACCCATTAATACCTTTGCCTATTATTGAAGTCCCTTTTGAGAGGATAGCCATGGACATAATGGGCCCACTGGAAAGATCGGCACGGGGCCACTGAAATGTACTAGTTATCCTTGACTACACCACATGGTACCCAGAAGCCAGTCCTTTAAGAAACCCCACATCCAAGACAATAGCAAAAGAACTACTCCAGGTTTTTGCCAGAGTGGGCATCCCTAAGGTAGTCCTGACTAACCAAAGAACCCCCTTCATGTAAAAATTAATGAAGGACTTATGTACTCTGCTCCGCATCCAGGCCATACGTACCTCAGTCTACTATCCACAAACAGATAGCCTGGTCTAGTGGTTTAACCATACCCTTAAAAGTATGATTCAGAAGGTGGTAGCACAGGATGGCAAAAACTGGGATACCCTTCTACCGTACCCAATGTTTGCAATACGGGAAGTTCCCCAGGCGTCCACTGGTTTCTCTCCCTTTGAGTTACTATACGGACACCACCCACACGGAATATTAGATATCGCCAAGGAGGATTGGGAAGAACAACCCAACCCAGGAAAGAATGTCACTGAGCACGTGACACAGATGAGAGAGCGAATAGCTCGAGTGAACCGCATAGTATGAGAACATTTGAAAAAAGCACAAGAGGCCCAGCAGGCATATTACAACCACTGGGCAAAGGTACGGAGATTTCAGCCAGGAGAATGGGTGATGGTGCTAGTGCCAACAGCAGAAAGCAAACTCCTGGCCAGCTGGCATGGGCCATATGAGATAGTGGAAGCCATTGGGGAGGTGGACTATAAGGTCAGACAACCAGACCGCCAAAAGCCAGAGCAGATCAACCATGTCAACTTACTGAAGCTCTGGCAAGACCGAAAGACATGCCTGGTCATTCCGGGAGCTCCACCCCAGACAGATGACCCAGAGGGGCAGGTGAGGATATCCCCTGAATTAACCCCATGTCATAACTATAAAGGGAAGGGTAACAGCTGTCCTGTGTACAGTACTATAAAATCCCTCCTGGCCAGAGACTCCAAAATCCTTTTCCCTGTAAAGGGTTAAGAAGCTCAGGTAACCTGGCTGGCATCTGACCTAAAGGACCAATAAGGGGACAAGATACTTTCAAATCTTGGGTGGGGGGGAAGGCTTTTGTTTGTGCTCTTTGTTTTGGGTAGTGCGTTCGCTCTCGGGACTGAGAGGGACCAGACATCAATCCAGGTTCTCCCCATCTTTCTAAACAAGTCTCTCCTATTTCAAACTTGTAAGTAAATAGCCAGGCAAGGCATGTTAGTTTTCCTTTGTTTTCTCAACTTGTAAATGTACCTTTTACTAGAGTGTTTATCTTTGTTTGCTGTACTTTGAACCTAAGACTAGAGGGGAGTCCTCTGAGCTCTTTAAGTTTGATTACCCTGTAAGGTTTATTTCCATACTGATTTTACAGAGATGATTTTTACATTTTTCTTTAATTAAAAGCCTTCTATTTAAGAACCTGATTGATTTTTCCTTGTTTTAAGATCCAAGGGGTTTGGATCTTGATTCACCAGGGAATTGGTGAAAGGTTTCTCAAGGCTTCCCAGGGAGGGAATCCATTGGGAATGTTGGCAGCGGGACCAGAACTAAGCTGGTAGTTAAGCTTAGAAGTTTTCATGCAGGCCCCTACATTTGTACCCTAAAGTTCAAAGTGGGGATACAGCCTTGACACCCCAGAACAAAGAACAGAGGTCACTGATATGATCCAACGGAACCAAGATGTGTTGTGTACACAGCCAGGCCGTACGACACTGGTCCAACATCATATCATCACCAGTCCTGGAGTAAGAGTGATGTTAAGACCATACCGAATACCGGAAGCTAAAAGGGAAGAAATTAGGATGGAAGTGAAGAAGATGCTGGAACTTGGAGTTATTGAAGAATCCCACAGCCAGTGGTCCAGCCCTATCATCCTAGTCCCCAAGCCTGACGGCACCCTGAGGTTTTGCAACGACTTCCGGAAGTTGAATGAAGTATCCCACTTCGATGCCTATCCGATACCAAACGTCTATGAGCTAGTTTATCAGTTAGGCAAGGCCGGATATCTAACCACCCTGGACCTGACCAAAGGATATTGGCAAATTCCCCTGGCCGAGAATGCCAAGGAAAAGACTGCCTTCTCTACACCCAATGGCCTTTTCCAATACACTGTCCTCCCTTTGGGACTCCATGGGGCCCCTGCAACATTCCAACAACTTATGGACAAATTGCTGCGACCCCATGCCAAGTTTGCCACTGCCTATTTAGACGACATAGACATCCATAGCCTTGACTGGGAAACACACCCAGGAAAAGTAGAAGTGGTGCTAGACACCCTTCGAAATGTCGCCTCACTGCCAACCCTCCCAAGTGCATGATAGGGCTAGCTGAGGCCAGATACCTTGGCTATGTAGTAGGGAGAGGCTTGCTGAAACCCCAATGGAACAAAGTGAAGGCAATACAGGGTTGGGCTCGACTGGTTTGCAAAAAGCAGGTCAGAGCATTTCTAGGAATAGTAGGGTACTATCAGAGATTCATCCCTCATTTTGTCACAAGAGCGGGGCTGTTGATGGACCTAATAAAAGCTTTGGGCCCTGAGATAGTGAAGTGGACTGATGAAGTGTAAGGAGCATTCGCAGATTTAAGGACAGCCCTTTGCTGTATTCCAGTGCTCATAGTCCCAGACTTCGAGAAGGAATTCGTCCTACCAACAGATGCCTCGGAGGTAGGGCTAGGAGCCGTCCTTTCACAGATGATAAGGGAGGAGGAACACCCGATCCTGTACCTCAGCCAGAAACCCCTCCACAGGGAACAAAAGTACGCCGTCATTGAAAAGGAATGTCTGGCAGTAGAATGGGCCATGGAGACTCTCCGCTACTTCCTTCTGGGGCGGTGGTTTACCCTTGTGACAGCCCACGTCCCACTCCAGCGGATGCACAGAAACAAGGAGAAGAATCAGAGAGTGACTAGATGGTTCCTATTCTTGCAACCCTTCCATTTCCGGGTACAGAATAGGGCCGGAAGCCAACACGGCAATGCTGATGGCCTGTCATGACAACACTGCTTCTCATCCCAATAAGCCCAATCCCATGCTGTTGAGTGTGTGTGTGTGGGGGTATGTGATATAGCATGGCCAGAGAGCAGCAGGAGAGTGATAGATGGGAGATATGTAATCCCCAGGATGATGAGAGCCTTATTCCCTATAGAAGGAAGTGAGGCTGCTACAGATTAATTAGAGCACCTGAAGCCAATTAAGACAATTAGAGCACCTGAAGGTTGAAGCAGAGTGGTTTGGGATGGAGCAGAGAGCAGTTTGAAGGGAAGCAGAGGAGAGTTTGGAAAATGCTGTGGCGCGCCAGAAAACCAAGACCTTAGGTAAAGGGAAACCCAGCTTGTACAGAGCAGAGGGACTCCACAGGCACAAGGGGTTGGGAGAAACCTTGCCC
The DNA here is from genome assembly GCF_013100865.1 of Trachemys scripta elegans. Classification (NCBI taxonomy): domain Eukaryota; kingdom Metazoa; phylum Chordata; order Testudines; family Emydidae; genus Trachemys; species Trachemys scripta. Next base: position 38,322,470 of record NC_048309.1, read on the forward strand.
ATGCAGATCGAGGGCAGGAACCCCCCAAGCTGAAGGGCTGAAGAGGGAAGTAGCCCAGGGGAAGGAATCGCTAGCTCAAATGGTTAACCGCTATCCCTAGGGCCCCTGGGCTGGGACCCAGATTAGAGGGCAGGCCCGGGTCCCTCCCTCTCCACTCCCCTTCTCTGGGATACTAGTGGATTCAGCCAATGGACTTCCATTGATACAAGGATCTGAATGTGTCTTGGATCATAAATGTTGATTATTTTTATTGTTATTATCATCATATCATATTTGTACCTGGGTGTACATTCTCAATATGTGACAGAGAAAAGCAGTGCTTTTTGAGAGGTTACATTTTAACATGGTCAGTTTCTCTTTCCTGGTTGGATACACTGATGCATTATAGTGTATCCAAGCATAAAGAAGATGCTTATAAATGAAATGGCTGCTCCTGATGCATCTGAAGAAGTGAGGTTTTTACCCACGAAAGTTTATGCCCAAATAAATCTCTTAGTCTTTAAGATGCCACCAGACTCCTTGTTGTTTTTGTAGATACAGAATAACACGGCTACCCCCTGATACTTGACACCTTGCAAGGAATTAAATTTGTAAACTTACTGTACCAGTCTCTGTGGGTATTTTTCCAACATGAGAGGCAGTCAGTCATCCAGTGCCAGGATTCTTTTGCCATAATCTCTCTCTCTCTCTCTCTCTCAGGCAAAGGCACAACTCTCTAAGAGTCCTTTTACCCTCTCTCTGAGTCTGAATGGACAGAACTAGATTGAAACCTGTTGCTCTCTGCAGTTGAGCTATGTATAGCTGGCCTTGAGCAACACTGGCATTACATGACTCACGCTGCAGGAAAGTGATTTTTCCATTTCTATTTCTTAATTACTTGAGGGGTTCACTCCCTGGAGACCTGCTCAGTTGAGCAGCAGAGACCCCAGGGAAAAGTTCACAGATTCGAATGTTAGAAAGGGAAAAAAGGACCACTCTTATCCTCTAGTCTGACCCGCCCAAGGCAAAGGGTTCCCGATTCCATCCCAGCACCTATGTCCATCTTCAGGTTCCTAAACCCTTTGGTAACCTTGGTCCTGTGTCTAACTTGTTATCTTCCAAGGTCTGAACTTCTCTTGAATTTCAGAAAAAAATAATCCTGGGATTTGCAAATGATCCTCAAGGAGTAAAGTATGGGCATTTAGAGTACCGTAGTCCCTTAAATTTCCCTTAAATATTCCAGAGTAAAATGATAAGAAATATGGACAAAGAGGAGAGTTCAAAGCACATGGAACTCCTGAGAGCTACGCCTGACTATGAAACTAAGTTAGATCATCTCTCAAAATCTCAGTTTCCCCATCTCTCAGAACCTCAGTTTCCTCAGATAATATTTGAGGCTGGATGAATAATTCACAATGAATCATTTACTTAGCGCCTGATCCACAACTAAGTTTAGTTCGAGCCCTTACATCTGGGTGAATATTTGTCACATTTATTTTCCAAGACAAATTTCCCTGTTTTCCACAGGAACGTAGGGATTGCCTGAATCAAGTGCCTAGGGTGTGACAGTGCCTGCACCAAATGGCAAGCATCCACAGCCTGGAGGCTGTTGTGATCCACACCAATGTCACCCTGTTGGGCTCTCTGTCTCAGTGATGCATTGTGGCAGTGAGTTCCCCAGGTCAAGTGTGTGCTGGGCAGTGCTGGTCTGAGGCTATCCTAGAGGCACTATGCAAACAGGGGAGTTGGATCAGGCAGAGGAAGGAGGAGAGTGGGGGAGGAAGGAAGTGGTGGCCAGGATTGCCCCTGGGAGAAGGAAGATAGAATGGACTGGTATTGGTAATTAGGGAGAAGGGAACAGGGGTAGGAGGCTGTTCTGTGGGTCTGGGGATATGTCAGGGGAGGGGGTCTGAGAAAAGGAGGAGGCTGGTGGGCAAAGGGGCTAAGCAGGGATCTCTGAGGAAGCTGAGCCAGGAACTCTGGTTGGGTAATTGGCTTAAGGCTATGGGAGGGGGAACTTAAAGAACAGGGGTTGAGAGGGTCTGTGGGATTGTGTGTGGGGGGAGGGAGGCAATTAGGTGCTGTGAGTGTTTGTTTGGAAGTCTGGGCTGTGTGAGGGAGAGAGAGAGGCTCACGATGTAGGGTAAGATGGTTTCAGTAGGTGGAGGCGGAGTGGCGACTGGAATTAAAGGGCCTGGATCTCCTCTTCCTTTCACAAGATATATAGATGATTTCCACTGATTCATATTTTGATTATCTTAATGACCTTGTTTTCAGAAACAACAGTGGGTATACTGCAATGTGTCTATACTGCAATGTGAGCCCAGCTCAGACTCAGGTTCAAGCCCTAACAGCCTGTTACCCCAGAATTTGACATTCCTGCATGTACCCCATAATTTGATAATACTGAAGTCAGTCATTTTGTATGTTCAACCACTGCCACCTGAAAACCAAACATCACATAGTGAGGAATAATTTTACACCTTTGTGAGTCCAGGTCAGACAACTGCATGCTTGCAGTTTGTTAATCAGAATGGGAGGATGGGACAGAAAGTTATGGAAAAGAGTGAGTGAATAGAGACCTGGGTGTTTTAGGTGTCCCTGACATATTGTTGTTATTGCTAGAAATACTAGGAATATTTTGAGATAATGAGTAATTTGTTGAAATTAGGAGAATTGGTAACCAGTAGAGGTTACTATGCTGACTCACTAGGAGTCACTATAGGTTGTGTGCTTTGGTTGAGTTAGCTATAAGAGATTAGGTAAAAGTAAATATCGTTGGAGCAATTCAAGGGAGCTTTTCTTCGGGCAAAGAGCTGACATATAAACTTCCCATCAGCTGGATGAAAAGAGGGACCCTGGAAGCCTGGCTAGTGATCACTTGAAACCATCTCAGACTGTCTGTAACTATATCTGGGATGTTCTAAACCTATTTTGGATGTGTGTGTGTGTGTGTGTGCTTAAAATCTAATAAATAGTAGTTTTAGATCAGAGCACACTTGCTTCTGATGATTGATGATTGGCGATCCCTCAATTCGAGGGTTATCTCTACCACGGATTTACATATAGGTCCTGCGATGACTCAGGACTCCGATCCTGGAACACAAATCTGCCCACAGTAGGTACAGACATTTCATGGCAGGCCAGCTGCCTGCTGGGAAAAAGCTCTTTCTTTTTCCTTCTTTCTCTCTATCTTTTCAGCTTTGAGGGCAAGGCGCTTCCCCTCGAAGCGGGCCACTGCCTGATTCTGGATCTGTGTCTTAGTTCAGAATATTGAAAGGCGATGAGTTTTAGAGTCATAATCACAGAGTGTTCGGATAGGAATCTATGACCATTTAGACCAACTGAGGATCTCCCATTACGTTTAAAAAAGCCTGATTATAATTCTTCAATGTATCCACCCAGGAAAGAGAAACTAAGCATGTTAAAATATAACCAGTCAAAACAGCTCAAATGTCACACATTTACAGTCAGGATCTGCTTGTAAATAGCTATACAGCAAGAAATATTCAAAGAAATTTGGTGACTAATCATGAATAATGAATATTTTGAAGAAAATCATGATCTAGACAACGACAGTGATGACAGAAAAAGAAGCACAATAATTTTCATGGATTATCTATTTATCTAACCAAGCTCTGGTATCTCCTACTGTCTATTGAAGAGGTCCCCAAATTATGGGACATGTCCCCCTAGGGGGGCATGGAGGATCCTTCAGTGGGGCACAGGCCATCCCCCATGGGGGGCAGGAAAGGAGCACTGCCCAGCCCCACTCCACTCCCAGTTCTGCTCTGGCCCCACCCCCAGCTGCGGCCCCTTCTTCTGGACCCATAGTCGGCCCCATCCACCTCAGCCCATGACCATGGCCTGGCCACAGATCTGCATTTGGCCCCTGACTCCCAGCCTCAGCCTCTGGCCATAGCTCTGTTCCCAGTCCTGCTCCTGGCCCCAGACCTGCCCCCATCTGTGGCCCTAGCCTTAACCCCCTAACCCCTTTCTGCATCAATCCCCTCCCCCAGAAGAGGCAGCCCCACTCCTGGCCACAGCTCCTGGAGAGCAGGGAGGGACGGGGTAAGGGAGGAGTGCAACCCTGAAAAGGTTGGGGACCACTGGAGTATTGAATATGTAGTGTAAATAACTGTGAATTCAAATAATAATGCCAAACTGAACAGGGAACTGCCACCTCTAAGCAGAGTGTCTAAATCACTGGGCTCCTGGATACTCTGATGTTGGTCCCCCAGACTCTTGTGTTGAAGCTGTTCCGCTGTGGGAAAATAATTAAAGAGACGTAGCATGGAAATGGGTCTCTTTCTTTCTAGAAGATGGTTCTAAAAACCAGACGACAGAGTCCTTCTATCTGTCACTCTCTGTCTAATCCAATGATTATTTTTAAATATTTATCGACAGTAGAACAGCTTCAACAAGAGAGACTGACCATAGCAATAAATAAATAAACAGTAGCCAAATCCTGTAATCCAAGGTACCTTTAGACACATTCGGATCCTTGTGTGGATGAGAGGCCATTGGCCAAATCCAGATATATTTGAAGTGAATGGCTAAATCCCAATGGTCGTGGTTACAGGGCTAGCTGAACCTCTGACCCTTCTTTGGTCTCTCTGAGTTAACCCATAAGGTCTTGGCCTTGTACCTGCCCCTCTCCTAGGACTGAGTCACATGATTATTCCCCTCTTAAATTTGTCCCAGGCAACAGTCCCCTGTGCACTAATGGTGATTTCCCAGCAGATCAGACTGGCTTTGTCCATGCAGCTTTTCTGTCAGGAGCTCTGACCTGCAGTACATGGAGTGACCAGACACCCTTCTCCAAATAAAATCTGATTTATTTACCACAGTAGGAACAAAGCAGAACATAAGATAAAAGATTACATGGAAACTCCACATCTGTCACACCGAAAAGTTCAATGGGATAAAATATTGTTCTCATTATCCAGGCTCAGATTGTCTTTAGGAAACATGGCAAAACCTTTCTGCTCAATCAAGTTGTTACATCATATCAAGAATGATATTCATTTAGATAAAAATAGTAGAAAAATGTTTATCCAAGGCTCTAGGTGCCTGAAAATATCACTAATAACAGTAAAATCTTGCAAACCTTTAAAATAATCATTTGTACAGAAACTCAGCCATCCACACTCCTAGAAAATCTCTTTTCCACCCACCATAATTGTTAGAAGTAAAGCTTCACCTTTGACAGAGAACCCAATTAAAGAGGCAATCACATTGACACCTCCAATAGATGACAAAAAGATGCAACCATCTAATCAAACATACCCCATCCTCCCCCCAAAATCTACAACAAATCAGCTATCCAATTAAAGAAACAACAACAAAGAGAAAGAGAATCAAACAAACAAATAAAGCCTCTCAGACCCCAAGTAAATGTTTTGTCCCAAAATAGGAGAAGAGACAGAAAGTCCATGAATTCCAATATGGACTTACTTCTGGCTACTGATTTTGTGGGTAATGTGCTTAGATAAAGTGTTGATGATGGCCATATAGATCCTTAAGTTAGAAAGATAGATTGTGATTTTATTTCTGCTGGGGTAAACAAATGAAACAAACAAATAAATCGACCAGCCAACCAATAAAACAAAACAATCCAGCAAACAAAACCTCTCATATTCCAATCAGAATGTTTACTCCTGAAAAGAAGAGTCACAGCCTCCATGAAGTCCATCGGGGGCTTAGCTATGGCTTCATATTTTATATGCAAAATGCTTGGATAGTGTGGAGACTGTGGCAATCCCTAAGATAGATAGATTCTAATATTTTTTCATTCTTGTGTAATTCAACTGACTTCAGTGGAGTAAGTGTAGATTTTTACTACTGCATAAACAGACTGCATGCTATGGCAGCAGTGTTGTCATCAGTTGATTATATGTATAAAAACACAGAATAAAACCACAGTCAAGGGAGACAGATAGTACTTTTATTCTTGGTGAATAACCTCCACCCAGTCAGCTTCCTCATTGCATCTTTGATCTCCTTATTCCTCATGCTGTAGATAATCGGATTCATCACTGGAGGCACCACAGAATAGAGAACTGCCATCAAGAGATCCAGCCCTGTTGTTGAGCTGGAGGTGGGCTTCAGGTAGGCAAAGGAGGAAACGGAAAGAAACATGGAAATGACAATGAGGTGAGGAAGGCAGGTGGAGAAGGCTTTATGCCGGCCCTGCTCAGAGGGGATTCTCAGCACTGTTTTGAAGATCTGAACATATGACACAATTATGAAAACAAAGCAACCTAGGGCTACACATGCACCAAATGCAATAACCCCAACTTCATTGAGGTATGAGTCAGAGCAGATGAGCTTGAGTAGCTGAGGGATTTCACAAAAGAACTGGTCCACCACATTGTCTCCACAAAAGTTTAACGCGAATGTGTTCCCGGTGTGTAGTGCAGAGTAGAGAAGACCACTCATCCAGGCACTGGCTGCCATTTGGACACAAGCTCTCCTGTTCATCACTCTCTCGTAGTGCAGAGGTTGGCAGATGGCGACGTATCGGTCGTACGCCATGACGGTCAGTAAGGCAAGATCTGCTGGAAGAAGGAACATGAAGAGAAAGACTTGGACAATGCAGCCAGAATAGGAAATCGACCTGGTGTTGCTTAGGGAATTAGCCATGGATTTGGGGACAGTGACAGAGATGGAGCCAAGGTCTAGGATGGACAAATTCATCAAGAAGAAGTACATGGGGGTATTAAGGTGGTGGTCAAGGGCTACAACCATGATGATGAGAAGATTCCCCAGCAGGGCTGCCAGGTAAACCATTAGAAATAGAACAAAGTGCAAAATCTGCATTTCCCGGATGTCAGAGAATTCCAGAAGAAGGAAGTCAGTTACAGTGGTTCGATTGGACATTTTCTTTCTCAGTACACGGGGGGATGGCTGTGGAGGGAAGAAGAAGGGCATTAGGGCAGGATTAGCATGTCAGAGGATTGACCTTGACTTCCCTCTTCATAATATCTCATGATGTGAACATCAAAGGAGCACAAAATTTGTCACTTCCATTCCCTGCGGCTGGTGAGTGTTCCTCACCACGGACATTCAGAGCACTAATCAGGGGGTTCTCACATGAGTGGCATTGCTCCTTAAAGTCAATGGGGCTGCATCAGTTTACACCATTAGAGGATCTGGCCCAAGATATCACGTGATCAAATGCCTTAAAGAATGGAACAACTTACAACCCATGCACAACAGACCTAGTGAAGATGGTCCCTTGGTTCTGTCAAACAGACTAAAAATTTCAGTGTGACATTAAAATACTGAAACCTCAACACAGCCTGATTACCACTTCCCAGAAAATACAAAATTGACTCACACAGCATCTTAAGTGCCAGCTTGTCTGTAATGACTCCTCCCCGAGCTCTGTGTATAGATGACCTGCTACCTGGTTACATAATAATTTATGGCACCAATTCCGAATGCACCCCCATCTCTATGTACTGATGGGCTAGTAGCGTTGCTCCATTACTGCTGTGTTGTATCATTTACCTCTGTTACTTTATGTCTGTGCTGTGTGGGTCAGTGACAATCAGGTGACTTGGTCAGCCACTGACCATCTGTGACCTTGGGTCAGTCACTTCCCCTGTCTCCCCTTCTCTGCCTTGTCCATTTGGACTATGATCTCTTAGGGGATGGATAGTCTGTGTTTGATTACTTGCATGTTCTGTGCATTCCTTTACTACATTTGTGCTTAGCTGGCAGCACGGTAGTACAATCAATACAGTGCTAGACCAGGAGGTGGTCTGGTGCCACTGAGTATGTACCTTCAGACCCTACAGTGGGTTTGTGCTCCGGTGGCTAACCCAAGCCCCTACCATTTCTACCCCTGATTACTCTATTTGTAGCATCCTAGCCTGAGCACAGCTAGTGCGCATCTGTCTACCTAAACTGGGAAGAGTGCTCGCAGTTGCAGTATAGATGTACCCTTAATGTCCTTTGACAGATAGATAGGCTGTGACTGTGAGGTTCAACTCTCACTCTGAATTACAAGTGCTAGTCTGTGTAAAACCTATTCTGTAAGCTGTCAGCTTTACTGTTTCCTCAATTTTGACATCCTGCACCTATCCCTTTGAAACTGAAATAAAATGGATACAAAAGAATGAATGGGTTTGCAATTATTGTTGGACAATACCAGTGTTCCCCACTCTTGCTGGGAGATACATTTCCAATTTGCAGGGGTCAGAACTGTTCTGCTTAAATTGTTTCCAAAGGGAAATTGAGTTGTAATTAAACAGATTTTCATTGAAAGTCTCAGCTATCATCATCATCATATATGTAGGAAAACTGAGAACCCGTTTCTGGGGAAGAGATTCAGGCTGAAAATTTTCAGTTTTCAGCAATTTTTACTTTAAAATGTTTCTTTCTCAGCAGCCAAAACACAAAAATTTGGGATTTGTGGGACTTCTATTAAAAGTCTGTATTTTTTTGTGATAAAAAAATTCTGACAGGCTCTAGATATTTGACTGAATTGATAGTAAAAGTCTTAAAGAGTTCCAAACATAATTCATATGTATCTACTTAAATTTGAGCTGTCTATTAATATCCTAACACATTTAATTGAAAGAGCAAACTTACTGTGTTGATCTCTGTGGAATTTTTCCCAGGTTGCGATGTATTTGATTCTCCAGCGCTAGCAACCAAAGCCATTATCTATTCATCTGTCATGCCCCCATCACTGCATTATCCACCAGCTGTTTCCCTGTCCCTTCCCTGTATTTCCTGAGTTGCTGGGTCTCTCTGCAGTCCCTAGCAGACAGGGATCCACTCCACAGATAGGTGCTCCCTGCTCCCCTCCTCAGGCAGGCTTGGCTGAGAGGTGAAGGACTAAATGGGATCAGGGATTGACACCCTTTCAAACCCTAGAGCTGATCCTGGCTTGTGCAGGCTTCCGACAGTGTCACAGCCCAGGATGTCCCTGCTGCGGGGCTATATAACAAAATCTGCTCTCCAGGGCTGTGAGCCCAGCTCTGATCTCACCTCAGGAGCAAACCCACTTGTCACTCTGCCCTATCTGATCATATCCCCACAGAGGGGAACAGCACCTGCCGTGGATCTCACACAATGGCAGCATCCTTGCAAGGACCCTTGGCTAAAAAGAAGGCAGGGCAGACACACACAGGGTTTCCCAAGGCGTTTGAAGAATAAAATATATATTTAAAGCACAGACATGTGACCTACAATAGCTCAGAGCCCAGTGGCACCAGAGTCCCAGCTGGCCTGGAATAGCCTGTTCCTTCATTAATGCCACATCATTACCTCTGAGGGAGCAGGGAAGTGTTTCTCCTGCATTGTATCAGCAGATCTTGGGATGCAGCCACCAGAGGAACCCACAGCTCAGGCTGCCCTGGCTATTTGAATTTGGTCACTAAGAAGCAGCCAGAGACAAACACTTAAAACTGAGGGCCCAAGTCCTGAACTGATGTAAATTGCTCCATTGACTGTCAGGGTAGGTAGGCTTTTTTATGCCAACTGGGCAGCTGGGTCTTTGATTTCAAAGAGGTTACAGCTGATTTACACAAGCCTGGGGTCTGAACCTTTGATTTAAATGGAGTTACCTTGATTTACACCAGCTGGGGATCAGATCACATCGACTTTAATGGAACTATAACAATTCACAAAACTGGGGAGCTGGCCCATTGACTTCCATGGAGCTATGATCAATTTACACCAGCTGTGTGAACTTTTAAAGCACTGTAATAGTCTTTACCAATGAGTCACATACGGTCCCCTTGGGCGTTCCAGTTTATCTTGCCACCCAGGCCAATGGACTATGTGATCGAAGGTCACTTTACACCAAAAATCGCAACAATATTCAGGTTACTCCCAATCCTAAAGGGCCAGTCACTTGCCCCATGTCAGTTGTACTCAGATCTCAAACCAAAGACAGTGCCTGTACCCAATCCTGTACAATTTATTAACTAAGAAAAGAAATGAGTTATTTACAGGGTTAAAACAAGAAACATACACACACAAAAATAAGTTACAGTTTTAGTTTTAAAAATGTCATATACGCTTCTATAATAAACAGCTCTATATGTCCTTTAGGGCTGACCTGTGCCAAGCACTATGGGGATCTCTTGCTAATGTTTAGGAATCTTTTCTGCTCAGAGTCCACCTAGCATAAAGATCTCAGTTTCTTCTTGTTAGGGATTTTTATCCCTTTCACTCCAGAATCCAGGCTGAAGGTATGAGTTCATGAACAGGCCTCTCCTTCCTGGAGAGAGAGAGGAATGTAACCAACAAGGTCTCTGTCCTTTGATGCTGCACAATGCCTCATTTGCCTTTACTGGGCCATCTTGTGTGCAGGATGAGCACTTTACCTTAACTAATTTTTTTTTTCCTGTTTGGTTTGTTACACAATTACAGAGGTTTATAATGCAATCACTTTATACCATGGGATACAGGATTAATACATACAGCATCCTACCAGCATTCTGTAAAGTTTAAACACTAAATACATTCCTATAACAATAATCTCTCTTTTGACTACACTAACCCACAGGCGAGCCAGATTGGTTTCCAGCTCTGGATTTGTCAGCCTTCAGTGAGGCCCTGGGACTGTGGCATGAGCTGGCACCTGATCTTTCAATGTCACAGTAGCATTACAACAAACAGAGGTAGAGCTGACGTGCTTTTCATTCCTCTCTTGAGTTAGGCATGGGGGCGATGTGGAGCAGTTTGTTTATGTACATAGCAATGTCCTTTGTATCCTCCTGAGAAATCTTAATGAAACTTTTATGGAGATACTCGGCAATCCTCTCCTGAAGATTTTTTGGGACAGGATTTATTTCTTTCCCTGTGGTAGGACTCTTTCTTATGCAACTCCACAATGAATTCAGTTGGTACCATTGTAGTAAACAGGCTAGTAGCATACAGGCCTAGGTGGCTTTGGATCATTAGCAGCAGCTGTGTTCTCTCTGCCTTCATAACCATCAGGTATGGGATATCAGCTAAAATCACCACCCATGGTGGAAAATAGTGCCAGTGCTCTGTGCCATCGCCCTGTGCTTATACCCATGGAAATAGGAGCTGGAATTGTTTCATGCAACCAACATTCCTTTCCCCTGCTTCACCCCCAGTGGGCCATACTCACCAGGACTGGGGATGGAGAGTGGTGCTATGCAGAAGTGCTCCAAAGCTGGCTGGTCAGTAAGCATGTCTTATACAAAGTTTTGATGGGAATAAGGAAAGTGAGTTTTCCCTTTCCACTGTAACTGTAAATCTAGTGGCATATCTGTGTTTTTATCAGAAGTTGCTGCTTTTGCGGCCTTGAGGTGGGCCCCCCTCCATACACACAGAGCATCTGACCCTGAAGAGGAGGAGAAAGAAGAGGACCAAGGGGGACATATTCATCAAGATCCTGCAAACCAGTGCTGCATCAGAGCATGAGCAAAGGGTCTGGAGGGCTGACATGGCAGACATCATGGAGAAGGAAAGAGCGGACAGGAGAAAGGCCAGAACTACTAGCAAGACATGAAGAGGGAGATGCCACAAGACATAAAAGGTCTTCTCAGGCAGAAAACCCAAATTCTACAGACCCTGGTTGACCTAAAGGTCCAAAAACCTAGACTCCCCAGGCTTTGCAGTCCTTGGAGAACTCCAAGGTCGCTGCTCCCTATGTGTCCTCTCCACCCCAACATTCCACACAGCATCATAGGCTGCATCCTCACCCATACCACTCCATACTGGGGGACAGCAAGGAAAACCACAGCTTCACATACACTGACCTATGAGAACCACAACTGATGTATGTGAGCCAATTTGTGCACTGAAATGGCCAGAAATGTTTGCTGCCTGTGATGGGGTGCACTCACCTCTCATGAGTTCCTCCTGTCAGCTGGGTGGGATCCTGCACTTTTCCCTTTCCCTGGTGCCCCCTATAGGTTGTTGACCTCTTCAGTGGCTCAGCCCTCCACCCAGTCACACAGTTAATAGGTGAATGGATGAACCCCTTCTGGGGTGACAAAGGTCCAACAGGGCCTGTTGCTGTGTCCTTGTTGGTGGCTTCAGTTGTCAGCCCCTTCTTGGCTAGCTTTAAGTCCGTCCCTGCCCTGGTATAGAGAACTGCCCCCAGGGATTCCTCCCTGGAGACTCTTTGCCTTTATGGGTTCTTACTGCCCCAGCTGTCCACCCAGGTCACTCTTTAAGTGCAGGGAAGGGAGGTAGGTTAACCAAGAGTTCACCAGATGGTCTATCTGCCCTTATCAGGGTCTTCAGCCTCATCCCTGAGCCCTTTAAATTCCAGCTCTTCACTTGGGCTTCTAAATGAGTTTTACCCCCTTCTCGGGGCTTAGACCACTTCCCCAGTGGCCGGTGGGGGGACCCAGGCCCTCCCACTACTTCAGGTCCCAACCCAGGTACCTTATAAACAGCGCCATAGTCTGCTTCCATTAACATTTGCAGCTGCTGCATTCCTTGGGTTGCTTCTCACTCAGTCCCATCACTTTCACCTGTTACCTTAGGGTTACAGTCCTTGGGTTTTCTTCATCTGTTCCCTACTTGAGCAGGGTCTCTTCCAAGCCACCTTGCTTGGAGATTTCCTCTATCTCATCTCTGCTTGAGCACGGTCTCTACCAGGCCTCCTTGCTAGAGAGTTTCTCCACCTTCCAGGCCTTCATAACCCTTCTGATTGCTTTGATTTGTTACAGGTGCTCAGTACTTCTATCCCTAAGATGCCAGTGTTGTTAACACAAGCATAGAATGCAGCTCACTAATTCAACAGACCTTGATGTTATTCATAAAGAACAACCACCAACGTGGTTTGGTGACAAAGGCACTCAGCCAGGTTTATTGCCCTCAAGAAAAAGTCCTAGCTCCGTTGTTAAAGGTACACTAGCACATGAGTGCCAAGTGGTTCAGCAAGAAGTGGGAATTTCTGCTGTCCCCTCAGCGTGCACAAAGGGTTTATGCAAGGCACCCCAATATTGATAGACTAAGACAAACAACTTACATACCACCTCATGTGTTTCATGACATCTGCTGGTTACCTCCCTTTGTATTATGCTCCAGGTGTCTTGGGCAAAACATCCTCTTATCTGTTGTTAGGTCAGGATGTCTACGCTGGGCTAATCTTTTGGAGTGTGTTCTCATACCTACCCAGCATCTGTTGCTTCTCAAGCATTCCTGTATTTTAACAATGCTAGGAATGCTTTTGCCAAAGTCATCTATTGGACTGTGAACTGGTAAACAAATATCTTAATACATGGCCTAACTTCGGTTCACAGCCTCTGGATCAGGACTTATATATCTTACACTAGGCCCAATGCTTCAGGCTCTCTCTCCTACAGCTGTTTCCCTGAAGCCTTTCTAGGCAGGCCTGGAGGACCCACCTTCATTGCTCCTTTTCTGGTAGAGGAAGTGATACGACCACAAGATCTGCAGCAGGGGGCCTCAAAGGGCCTAGTACACCTCGTCACACTTCATGTTCAATTTTTAAGTTCTGTTCCATTAATTTATGTCAAAAGTTTGCATTGCATTGCCTGTTGTTTTTTGCATATAATTTTCTATACTGTTTTTGCCACTCAATACATTTCTATTTTTTGAAAATAAAATTATCTTTGTTAATGCATAGTAGTACCACAGAAGTCATAGGTTCAATTTCACTGCTATTTATACTTGTGCAAGCTCTCGTTGAGTAAGTGTATCTGAGCTGGGAATCACACCCCTAGCTAGTAGTGTAGATGCAGCCTTAGCCTCCTCTCCTAAAATAGCTCTCCATTGTGACAATAAGACACCCATTGTTCCTAAGATTGTTGGGTTTGGGCTGTAATCTGTTCCATATTTATACAGTATTGTATCAAACCCCATCTTGAGCCAGATCCGCAGATGGTGGAAGTAGACACCATCCATTGACTATAAGGGAGCTATGACAATTTAAACTGGTGTGTTAAAGCATCTGGCTAGTGGTGTGATTGTCAGAGATGAGGAGCACTCTATCCAGACATTGTCCTTTCCTCCATAGGCAGCACAAGATATACTGAGAAAGAAAACTTCCAACTGAACCACCATGACCAAGTTCCTTCTCCTATGATTCTCTGAGGTTTGGAAGCTGCAGATTTTACACTTTGTGTTGTTTCTAGTGATTTACCTGGCATCCCTGGCAGGGAACCTCCTTGTTACCTCAATCATCACCTTCACACACTGATGAATCTGTCCATCCTAGACCTCAGATCCATCTCTGTATCTGCCCCAAATCCATGGCCAATTTTCTATTGAACTCCAGATCAATTTCTTATTCTGGATGCATCTCCCAAGTCTTTCTCTTCATTTTCTTCAATGTGACTGACTTTGCTTTTCTCACCATTATGGAGCATGGTCAATATTCTGCCATTTGCCTACCACTGCACTGTGATACTGTGATGAACAGGAGAGCTTGTGTCCAAATGGCAGCCAGTGCCTGGATCCGTAGAATTATTGTTTCTTCACTGCCCTCCCAGAACACCATTGTTTTAAGCTTCTCTGGGTGCAACATAGTGGGCCATTTCTTTGGTGAAATCCTCCAGCTACTCAAGCTCACTTGCTCTGACTTGTAGCTCAGTGAAGTTTTGGTTATTGCCGTTAATGGGTTCATAGATTTAAATTGCTTAGTTTTAATAATTGTGTCATATGTTCAGAACTTCACCACAATGCTGAGAATCCCCTCAGAGCAGGGCTGACATAAAACCTTCTCCACCCACCTCCCACACCTCATAGTGGTCTCCTTGATAGTTTGCCATGCAAACTTTGCCTACCTAAAGACCACCTCCAGCTCCGTATCAGGTCTAGATCTCATTATGGCAGTTCTCCATTCTGTGGTGCTTCCAATGATGAATCTGCTCTTCTACAGCATGAGGAAGAAGGAGATCAAACGTGCCTTGAGAAAACTGACTGAGTAGAAGTTCCAGATTTCTCCCAGGGCCATGTTTTCATTCTGTGCTCCTTTACAGATATAATCAACTGATGACATTATTGTCTCCATGGGAATGTGTTGTGAAGTCTTTTAATGCAAAAATGCTCTGTTCACTAAAAAATATTAACACAGAGTTGAGGTATTCTGTACTCTGCACTGCACACATTTGCCTTAACCTACTGTAGAGGCAATAGGGTGGATCAGTTCTTCTGTGAAATCCCCCAGCTCCTCAAGATCGCCTGCTTTGACTTGTATTTCAATGAAACTGGGATTATTGTCTCTAGTTGGTGTTTAGTCTTAAACATTCCCTGTCAAGCAATGCAGGTCCTATGACTCAGTGGTAGGTTTCTGTCAGGTCATCTTCTCTCCATGCACCTGCACGGTGTAAGCCGTTTGGCGTGACTCCAAGCACTTCCAATGCTGATGCACCTAATAGAGAATTCAATTGTTCACTGTAACTTGATTTCCCCCAAAGGGCTGGTGAGTGGCCCATGCTCTGGGAATCATTGAGCATTGGAGATCCTGGTGTGAGGACCTGAGCCCTGGTTTGAACTCTAGCTATTCATAAAAAATCAGCACCAACACACCAACTTTAAGAAAACTTAGAAGTAACTGCATTGGAGTAAATTTAGCAGTGGAGTTACTTCTGGTGTAAATCAAGAGTAACTAAATTGGAGTTAATGGAGCTGGTTCCCTCCTCACTCACCCCAGGGTAAGTCAGTGATGTTACAATGGAGTATGCCTGGCCTAAGAAAGAGGAAATTCAGGCCCTTTGACTCCATCTCCGCCGCATCCTCTTACCCTAGTTCCTGAGTGTTTCCCACCCTGTGCTTCACATAGACCAGACACTCAAACATCCATATCCCTTCATACCCTCACCCCCTCTCACAACCCTCCACCCCACAGACCCTCTCAGCCCCTGTTCTTTGGTAAACTGAGTCATAGAGACATTAGGTAATATAGTTGCATTGCCTGACTTTGATCACAAGAGCTCCTGGTGTCTTGACCTCCATTCTCTAGCCCCTGCTGCCTGGCTCTATTTCTTATCATTTGAGGCTGGGAGTCTCTAGGGCATAGAATCATAGAATCATAGAATATCAGAGTTGGAAGGGACCTCAAGAGGTCATCTAGTCCAACCCCCTGCTCAAAGCAGGACCAATTCCCAGCTAAATCATCCCAGCCAGGGCTTTGTCAAGCCGGGCCTTAAAAACCTCCAAGGAAGGAGACTCCACCACCTCCCTAGGTAACGCATTCCAGTGTTTCACCACCCTCCTAGTGAAATAGTTTTTCCTGATATCCAACCTGGACCTCCCCCACTGCAACTTGAGACCATTGCTCCTTGTTCTGTCATCTGCCACCACTGAGAACAGCCGAGCTCCATCCTCTTTGGAACCCCCCTTCAGGTAGTTGAAGGCTGCTATCAAATCCCCCCTCATTCTTCTCTTCTGGAGACTAAACAATCCCAGTTCTCTCAGCCTCTCCTCATAAGTCATGTGCTCCAGACCCCTAATCATTTTTGTTGCCCTCCGCTGGACTCTTTCCAATTTTTCCACATCCTTCTTGTAGTGTGGGGCCCAAAACTGGACACAGTATTCCAGATGAGGCCTCACCAATGTCGAATAAAGGGGAACGATCACGTTCCTCGATCTGCTGGCAATGCCCCTACTTATACAGCCCAAAATGCCGTTAGCCTTCTTGGCAACAAGAGCACACTGTTGACTCATATCCAGCTTCTCGTCCACTGTGACCCCTAGGTCCTTTTCAGCAGAACTGCTACCTAGCCATTCGGTCCCTAGTCTGTAGCAGTGCATGGGATTCTTCCGTCCTAAGTGCAGGACTCTGCACTTGTCCTTGTTGAACCTCATCAGGTTTTTTTCTGCCCAATCCTCTAATTTGTCTAGGTCCCTCTGTATCTGATCCCTACCCTCTAGTGTATCTACCACGCCTCCTAGTTTAGTGTCATCTGCAAACTTGCTGAGAGTGCAGTCCACACCATCCTCCAGATCATTAATAAAGATATTAAACAAAACCGGCCCCAGGACCGACCCTTGGGGCACTCCACTTGAAACCGGCTGCCAACTAGACATGGAGCCATTGATCACTACCCGTTGAGCCCGACGATCTAGCCAGCTTTCTATCCACCTTACAGTCCATTCATCCAGCCCATACTTCTTTAACTTGGTGGCAAGAATACTGTGGGAGACCGTATCAAAAGCTTTGCTAAAGTCAAGAAATAACACATCCACTGCTTTCCCCTCATCCACAGAGCCAGTTATCTCATCATAGAAGGCAATTAGGTTAGTCAGGCACGACTTCCCCTTCGTGAATCCATGCTGACTGTTCCTGATCACTTTCCCCTCCTCTAAATGTTTCATAATTGATTCCTTGAGGACCTGCTCCATGATTTTTCCAGGGACTGAGGTGAGGCTGACTGGCCTGTAGTTCCCCGGATCCTCCTTCTTCCCTTTTTTAAAGATGGGCACTACATTAGCCTTTTTCCAGTCATCTGGGACCTCCCCCGATCGCCATGAGTTTTCAAAAATAATGGCTAATGGCTCTGCAATCTCACCCGCCAACTCCTTTAGCACCCTCGGATGCAGCGCATCCGGCCCCATGGACTTGTGCACGTCCAGTTTTTCTAAATAGTCCCGAACCACTTCTTTCTCCACAGAGGGCTGGTCACCTTCTCCCCATGCTGTACTGCCCAGTGCAGCAATCTGGGAGCTGACCTTGTGCGTGAAGACAGAGGCAAAAAAATCATTGAGTACATTAGCTTTTTCCACATCCTCGGTCACTAGGTTGCCTCCCTCATTCAGTAAGGGGCCCACACTTTCCTTGATTTTCTTCTTGTTGCTAACATACCTGAAGAAACCCTTCTTGTTACTCTTAACATCTCTTGCTAACTGCAACTCCAAGTGTGATTTGGCCTTCCTGATTTCACTCCTGCACGCCTGAGCAATATTTTTATACTCCTCCCTGGTCATTTGTCCAATCTTCCACTTCTTATAAGCCTCTTTTTTGCATTTAAGATCAGCAAGGATTTCACTGTTTAGCCAAGCTGGTCGCCTGCCATATTTACTATTCTTTCTACACATCGGGATGGTTTGTTCCTGCAACCTCAATAAGGATTCTTTAAAATACAGCCAGCTCTCCTGGACCCCTTTGCCCTTCATGTTATTCTCCCAGGGGATCCTGCCCATCTGTTCCCTGAGGGAGTCAAAGTCTGCTTTTCTGAAGTCCAGGGTCCATATTCTGCTGCTCTCCTTTCTTCCTTGTGTCAGGATCCTGAACTCGACCATCTCATGGTCACTGCCTCCCAGGTTCCCATCCACTTTTGCTTCCCCTACTAGTTCTTCCCTGTTTGTGAGCAGCAGGTCAAGAAAAGCTTTGCCCCTAGTTGGTTCCTCCAGCACTTGCACCAGGAAATTGTCCCCTACACTTTCCAAAAATTTCCTGGATTGCCTGTGCACCGCTGTATTGCTCTCCCAGCAGATATCAGGGTGATTAAAGTCTCCCATGAGAACCAGGGCCTGCGATCTAGCAATTTCTGCTAGTTGCCAGAAGAAAGCCTCGTCCACCTCATCCCCCTGGTCTGGTGGTCTATAGCAGACTCCAACCACGACATCACCCTTGTTGCTCACACTTCTCAACTTTATCCAGAGACTCTCAGGTTTTTCTGCAGTATCATACCGGAGCTCTGAGCAGTCATACTCCTCTCTTACATACAACGCAACTCCCCCACCTTTTCTGCCCTGCCTGTCCTTCCTGAACAGTTTATATCCATCCATGACAGTACTCCAGTCATGTGAGTTATCCCACCAAGTTTCTGTTATTCCAATCACATCATAGTTCCCTGACTGTGCCAGGACTTCCAGTTCTCCCTGCTTGTTTCCCAGGCTTCTTGCATTTGTGTATAGGCACTTAAGATAACTCAATGATCGTCCCTCTTTCTCAGCATGAGACAGGAGTCCTCCCCTCTTGCGCTCTCCTGCTTGTGCTTCCTCCCAGGATCCCATTTCCCCACTTACCTCAGGGCTTTGGTCTCCTTCCCCCGGTGAACCTAGTTTAAAGCTCTCCTCACTAGGTTAGCCAGCCTGCTGGTAAAGATGCTCTTCCCTCTCTTCGTTAGGTGGAGCCCGTCTCTGCCTAGCACTCCTTCTTCTTGGAACACCATCCCATGGTCGAAGAATCCAAAGCCTTCTCTCCGACACCACCTGCGTAGCCATTCGTTGACTTCCACGATTCGACGGTCTCTACCCCGGCCTTTTCCTTGCACAGGGAGGATGGACGAGAACACCACTTGCGCCTCAAACTCCTTTATCCTTCTTCCCAGAGCCACGTAGTCTGCAGTGATCCGCTCAAGGTCATTCTTGGCAGTATCATTGGTGCCCACGTGGAGAAGCAGGAAGGGGTAGCGATCCGAGGGCTTGATGAGTCTTGGCAGTCTCTCCGTCACATCGTGTATCCTAGCTCCTGGCAAGCAGCAGACCTCTCGGTTTTCCCGGTCAGGGTGGCAGATAGATGACTCAGTCCCCCTGAGGAGGGAGTCCCCGACCACCACCACCCTCCTCCTCCTCTTGGGAGTGGTGGTCGTGGAACCCCCATCCCTAGCACAGTGCATCTTTTGCCTTCCAATCGGTGGAGTCTCCTTCTGCTCCCTTCCCTCAGATGGGCCATCTAGTCCACTCTCCGCATTAGCACCTGTAGAGAGAACATGGAAACGATTCCTCACCTGTATCTCCATTGCTGGTGCATGGACGCTCCTCTTTCTTCTTCTGGAGGTCACATGCTGCCAAACCTCCTCACAATCCTTCTGTCCCTGCTCCGCCTGCTATGAATCTTCAGAACATTGTGGCTGTAGAAGCATCTCCTGACGTCTGTCCAGGAAATCTTCATTTTCCCTTATGCAACGCAGAGTCGATACTTGTTTCTCCAGCCCTCGAACCTTCTCCTCCAGTATGGAGACCAGCTTGCACTTTGTACAGACAAAGTCGCTTCTGTCCTGCGGAAGAAAGACAAACATGGCACAACCTGTGCAGGTTACAACAGCTGATCGCTCTCCTTCCATATCACCGTCCTCTTAGGAGCTTCCTCAACTGTTGCAGGAACTACTCGGAGAAACCTGCAGATGAAAGCCTCAGTGCGCTCTCCCTAGGCGAACTCCCAGGCAAACTCCCGCTGTTAGCCTCTGCTGTTCACCGCTCAGCTGGTTCGCTGCTGACTGCCCTTATATACCAGTCAGGCCCACTCAAGGCCCAGCTGGAACAAAGCACTCCCAATTCACACTTTTCAAACAAACAAGCAAGCAATCAAGCACACGGTCAAACTGACCAACTGTCCCAGCAGCAGACACTCAGATACTCACCAACACAGCCCCCCTAATGCAGCACTTAGCGTACCTCCTCTCGGACAGCTCCCAGGCAAACTCCCGCTGTTAGCCTCTGCTGTTCGCCGCTCAGCTGGTTCGCTGCTGACTGACATCTAAGGGAATTAGGTGCCCAAGATGTATGTGCCTTACTTCCTTAGGCTCCTTTGCAAATTCCAGCCTTCATTTTCTGAAATTCAAGAGAAGCCCAGGTCTTGGAAGATAACAAGATAGACTTAGGGCCAGGATTACAAAGGGATTTAGGCACCTAAAGAAGGAGATAGGTTCCTATTGGGATTTACAATATCATGTGAGCAGGTTACGTGCCTAACTCTCATTGAATGGGATTTTAGCCACCTAGCTCACTTAAGAGCATTGAAAAATCCCAGCGGGTGCCTATCTCCATTTAATTGTGTGCCTAAATCCCTTTGTAATCCTGGTCCACACATAATCCAGAAGCTGGGCTAGAATCCCAGGGGAGATCGTAGGCCCTGTGCTAAGTGGGGGTCAGACAACAGGATCAGAATGACCCTTTTGGCTCAATCACTTACGTTGCTGTGCCCTTGCTCTGAGCCTCTGCTGCTGAGCTGTGCAGGGCTCCAGGGAGTGAGTCCCACTAGCCTTTAAGAAATAGACATGGATAAATCACCTTCCCACAGCATCAGTCCTTTTATGCCAGCACAGCTCAATGTCAGCTGCATGCTGCTCAGCGGCAGAGAGCAACAGGTGTTAGTCTAGTTCTGTCAGTTCAGTCTCAGAGTGAGGGATGAAAGGACTCATATACTTGTGCCTTCAGCTTCTAAATTCTGGTGCATAGATAAGATACTGATCAATGTATCCTGGAGCTGTGGGGAATGCATCATATGTTGGGGAAAAAATCCACATAGACCAGTACAGTAAATTTGCTATTTCAATTAAGATGATAAGTATGTATTACAATATCAACTCATTAATATTTTTATAACTTTTACAGTCAGTTTAATCAAATATCTACTATGTGATTGGAATTTTTCCACCCATCAGGAAAATTTTGACTTTTCACTGAAAACCCCAAATCCAATTTTTTTCCAGTTTTTGACAAACGAAAACTTTCTGCTGAAAACTGGATTTTTTTTTAATCTCAAAACCAAAAATGTTGTTTTTTGAGTTTTCAGTTTCTTTACAAAACAATCCCAAAATGTTTGAGAAAAGCAGACAGATTCCTTAATTTTGTTATTGTTGTTTAGCTGAATGCCCAATTTCCATTTTAAAAAAAGATGATGGTTTTCAATCAGCAACCAGCCTTACAGTTTTAAATAAGTTAGGGAACATTAATATTGCCTGGTAAGACCTTAACTTTAAACCCACTTATTCTATTCCATCTGTGCGATTTCTGTTTCAAAGGCATAGTTTTAAGAAAGTAACAATTGAATTATCACTAAAGTTGATAGCTCACAGAATATATTTTATACAGATTAGCCCCTTTAAACTCTGGGTTAGAACTGAACCATGCAGACAAAGCCTGTCTATCCTGACCCCAGTCAAGGGCATATGGGAGGTAGAACCCACACTTCCTGGTCTAGTTTCACACTACCGCCAGCTGAGCTTACGTAGTGTAAATGGATGTGCAGAGCATACACATACTAAGACACAGGGCCACAGTTTCAAAGGTATTTAGGAACCTAGTGGGATTTTCAGAAGCAGCGAGGACCCTAAAACTCATAGATTTCAAGGGGTGTTGGGTGTCTCAATGCTTTTGAAAATCTCACTATGTTCCTAAATGCCTTTACACATCTGGCCCACAGCCACTCTCCAAAAGACTTTAGAGACCTAGTAGACAAGGCAGAGAAAGGGAGGGAAGGGAAACAGAGATAGAGAAAGGAGCAGTGACTGGCCCAAGGTCACACAGCAGGTCAGAGCCAAAGTGTCCTAACACCCACTGCACCGCACAGAATAGAATAAATGATACAACACAACAGTGATGAAGGGATGTTGCTAGCCCATTGTTAAATTCCCTCATGAACAGTAGGGATTTCTTACTCTCAGTGTGTCACCCAAGTCTTTCTCCTCTTTTTCTTTGCTTCAGCAGATTTTGCATTATTGACCATCATGGCACACGACCAATATGTCGCCATCTGCCAACCACTGAACTATGAGAGAGTCATGAACAGGGGAACTTACGTCCAAATGGCTGCCAATGCCTGGATCAATGGCATTCTCTACTCTGCACTGCACACTGGGAACACGTTTGCGATATCCTTCTGTGGAGACAATGTGATAATATCAGTTCTTCTGTGAAATTCCCCAGCTCCTCAAGCTCTCCTGTTCTGACTTGTACCTCACAGAGGTTAGGTCTATGATCTTTAGTGCATGCTTAGTCTTAAGCTGCTCTGTTTTCATAATTGTGTCGTATGTTCAGATCTTCAGAACAATGCTGAGAATCCCTTTGGAGCAGGACCGGCCTAAAGCCTTCTCTACCTGCCTCCCTCACCTCCTTGGGGTCACCTTGTTTGATTCCACTGGCACTTTTGCCTACCTGAAACCCTCCTCCAGCTCAACATGGGGTCTGGATCTCTTGTTGATTGTTCGCTACATCACAATGCCCCCAGTAATGAATCCAATCATCTATAGTATGAGAAACAAGGAGATCAAAGTTGCCCTGAGGAAACTGATAGGTTGGAGGTTACTCACCAAAAATAAAATGTCCATATTTCACCTGTGATCACAATTTCATTCTGTTTTTCTTTATAAATATAATCATCTTATGACATGATTGACTCCATGGTAAATCATGCATACCATGCAATCTATTTATGCGGAACTGGATATTTACACTAGTAAAAATCTAGACACCAATATAAATAAGATTGGAATCTATCTGTCTGAGTACCTTGCACATAAAATCAGTAGCCATAGTAAAGTCCCTAGTGGAGGATTCTTCTTATTTTGCGGGATAAAAACTTTGACTGAGGTATCAGTGACTTCTTTGTTTATGTTTATTTCTCTGATTTCTGGTTTATTTTTGTTTTGCTGGTTGGTTGGTGGTTTGACTGGTTTCTTTGTTCCAGGTGATTTTGGAGATGGAAAGGTCTGGTGAGATGGTGAGTATTTGGTTAGACAGGAATTTTCCTGTCCTTTCTTGGGAGTGCCCATATGTCATCTCTTTGATGTGGTTTTCAGTGCGAGATGAAGGTTTGCTCCCCACAATGATAAAAGGTTATAAAAGAGGTTTGTGCATGGCTGAATTCCTGCTGAAATAATTATATATGGGGATATTATTGTATTATTAATGATGTGTTGGGGAACAAAAGCCTCAGGGAGGCATCTTTTTTATCATTTTATCTTAAGTGGCTAGGTAAAAACTGTGTCATTCTTGTTGTGATGGAAAGGCTTTTTTGAAGAGAAACTTTTTTCCATGTTTCCAAAAGAAAATCTGACTTGGAACAATTGAGGCCAAAATCGGATCCCATTGAAGACATTGGGGTTTAGCCCCTCACTTCAAAGAGATCAGGATTTGGCCAATGGCCAGTAAATACCAGGATTCATATTTGGCTGACAGCACCCTGGAGAAAATGATTGCAATGAAGATGTAAGGGTCAGATTTCAGCACCCATGTAGGGTAGCCCCATTAACATCACCAATTTAATACTGAGGAGATTCTGACCCAGAGTCTCTGAGATTCATTCAGTAATAACATAAACACTGGTGTAAGTTACTTGTCTGGGGTCACTTTGTTCCAATCTTGGTGTAAGTGGAAAAGTGCCATCACATGCACTGATATCTGGCGTTCCATACGCCATCCTGTGTAGATCTACTCACATCCAAGCTGAGAAAGGATCTCAGAAGTTGGTCTGTTATTAGTATTAGAATACCATCTTTGTGCATGGCTGTGTACACTACATATATGATTAGATAGAGAGACAAACAGATACGACCATTCCATGTCCAAACACACCACCTCATTTTTCATGATGATAGATTTCTATTTGATTGTGAATCAGATAGATAGATAATATTTTTTCAAATTGTTGTGCTTCTTTTCCTATTAATTATTGTCCATGCCTGGATCATGATTTTCTTATAAGTACTCCCTACTAAATATTGTTTAGTAAAGAATTTTCATGACTATATCTTACTTCATTGCTCATTTACAAACAGCTCATTGTAAGCACTCAGTGTTTGAATCTCGAGCTGTTTTGACTGGAAATATTTTTAACATGTTCTTTTTCATGTCTCTGAATAAACATAAGTATCACACAAAGTTCCTTAAAAATCAAGGGGGCAATCCACAGCTGGTTTAAATTGTCATAGCTCCATTGAAGTCAAAAGGTCTCTGAGAATTTACTCTATCTGAGGATCTGCTCCAAATACTCATGATTATGAATTCAAAACTCACATCCTATGCATATTCTGTACAAAGGCCCTGATGCCACAGACTGCTTCAGCACATTCTTAACTTTAAACACAGAAGTGGCCCACTGACGATTTAAAGATAAAATTCATACTTAAATCCCTGTTGTTTATGGATTACGGTTATGGATAGGGATTAAGGCTAGCATTATGTTAGTGTCAGACCCTGACACTGCCTCAGTTTCTCTCCTTTCCCAATCAAACAAAGCCCTACCATTGGTACATTGGAATTACTCTCCCCCTCTGGAGTCTGGTTTATTAACATAAAATAACAGTTTATCTCAAAACCAGAATCTCCAGGCCTTCTTCTTCAGACTTAACCATGCATTATGCCCCGTCATCACCACCCTCTTCCTCCTGGAGGTCTTACTCACCAGCATGCTCATCCCAATGTTGACCAATGTGGTGACCTAGAACAAGGGTTCTCGACTTTTTTTTTCTGATCCCCACCCCCACATGCTGTAAAAATTTCAGGGCCAAATGAGGGTGGGGAGCCTTGGGGCAGGGGCTTTGGGCATAGGCATAGTTTTACTTCTATTTTTTGTGGGGGAGGTAGGGGACAGCAAGGCTCGAGCTAGCACCACATGGTGAGGTCCAGAGAGGGAGTGCCACCTCCACCCTCTGACTCACCTCAACAGGCCACATAGCCTGTGTCTGGGTTGTGTGTGTGGGTGTGTGGGGGGGTAACAACCCAAAATTATAACTCAAAGCTGGGGGGCTCAGCACAAAAAGATTGAAAACAGCTCATGGTGCTGGCAGGGCGTAGCTAGAGGCTGTGTGCAGACAGGGGGTAGCTCAGGATGCAGGGAGAGGAGTGACTCAGGGTATAGGGACAGGGATAGTAAGGGGCTGTGTGTTGGGAGGGCTACCCAGTGGTCCCTGTTCCCAGATGGCTCTGCCAGCCACTGAGCTGAATCTCTGCACCTGAGTGACTCTTATCAACTGCTTCTGTGTGAGCAAAGGGCGCTGGGACCTGAGAAGCAGCTTCAATCCCAGGCACCAGCAGTAGCAGGTGACAAGGGAATGCTGCAGCTGCCTGCTCCATGGCACCAACCAGAGCAGCAGCTGCCCTGCACTGCCTGTTGTGATGGTGCCACCCATAAGGCTTTATGGAAATATGCTTATTAATATATATATATATAAAAAAAACATAACTAGAATGTGTTTTCTGCTACATATGCCATGTAACATATCTCTGCAAAGGTCATGATCTACTGCATCTATTAATCCTATTTGTATGCATGTATAATTTTTGTATTCAAAGTTATGAATATTGGCTGCATACTTGTTTGATTCTAAGTAGGCTGTAGTGAAGCAGTTGGTCAGCTTCCTGAGAAAAGACTATTCTCAGTAAGTGCCCAATCAAGAAACACTCAAGCCAACAATGAACTTGGAGACACCAATCCACATCTGGGCTTTGCCAGGAATGTGGCTTGGCTGGTAAGGAACTCAGTCATGCATGGACATGTGACTTGCCCAGGTGACTCCAAAACCCCATTTTGTAGATGGATTTTGCATAGGAGAGAGGAGGGGGTCTCCACCCACAAGAGAAAGTCTATTTAAGCCCAGGGGAGACCCCTCCATTTTGTCTTCAGCTGGCTAAAGAGGGAGTCCCTCCATCCCCAAAGATACCTGAAAGAAATTGGAACAGAGGACAGTGACTGCAAGGGGTGTGACTGATTGCTGGACCCAGACTAAAAGGAGATTAGTCTGTAAAAGGAAGCATTCTGGAACTGGTAAGGATCTTATCTGTATTCGGTTTCTCACTGTATTAGACACAGACCTGCGTGGTTTATTTTATTTTACTTGATAATTCACTTTGTTCTGTCTGTTACTACTTGGAACCACTTAAATCCTACTTTCTGTATTTAATAAAATCACTTTTTACTTATTAATTAACTCAGAATATGTATTGATACCGGGGGGGGGAAACAGCTGTGCATATTTCACTATCAGTGTTATAGAGGGTGATCAATTTATGAGTTTACCTTGTATAAACTTTATACAGGGTAAAACAGCTTTATTTGGGTTTTTGACCCCATTGGGAGTTGGGCATCTGAGTGTTAAAGTTAAGAACACTTCTGTAAGCTGCTTTTAGGTTAAGCCTGCAGTTGTGGGGCAAGTAATTCAGACTCTGGGTCTGTGTTGGAGCAGACAGGTGTGTCTGGCTCAGCAAGACAGGGTGCTGGAGTTCCGAGCTGGCAGGGAAAGCAGGGGCAGAAGTAATCTTGGCACATCAGGTGGCAGCTCCCAAGGTGGGTTCTGTGATCTAACCTGTCATACCTGGCTCCAGCTTTCCGCCTCCAACCTGGCCAGGGAACAGGGAGAGAAGGAGATGGGAGGCTGTGGAGCTGCCCCCGGGACTGCCCTGCTCTTGCGCTACAGTTTTGGGGGGGGCGCAATGCCCCCTGTGTCACCCAACTCTGTCCATGGGCTGAGGGCTTCTGCCCCACAGGGAGCACCGGGGCTCAAGACTCCCTGGTTTTAGCCCCGTGGGTGTCACAGAGAATCAGGGCTTCAGCCCCATGGGGGGTACAAGGGAGGGACCGGGGCTCATGCTCTGGGCTTCAGTTGCAGCCCTGTGGACCCCCTGAAAGGGCTCACAGTCCCCCATTTCCTGGTGGGCTCTTACAGCTTTCTCTGTCCTTGCTGTCATGTCGTTCGACCTCTACATAGCCATCAGATCCCTAGTGCAATATTCCACCATCATGAGCACTCAAGTCTGACTATGGATGTTGGCTGCCTCATGGATGGGGAGGTTCCTGATTGTGCCCACCCTATTGAAGGCCTGACTGTCATATTTCAGCCCCAACCTTATTGACCATTCTTTTTCTGCTATGTGGCATCTCTCTTGCTCTAACACATGTCGAGATCATGGCATTCACCATATTGGCCTTGCTCTCTCTGGGTTCATTGCTAGTGTCAGTAGTGTTGTACACTTTCATCATCACCGTAGCGCTCAGGATCCTGCCTTCAAAAGGCCTCCAGAAGGCCTTCTCCACCTTCATCTCACACATTATCATGGTGATGCTCTTTTACATGAGTTTCATCTACATCTGACTCAGGATAAAGCCATTCCTTGGACCTCAACAGAATGGCCAGCATGCTCAACATGGTGGTGACACCACTGAAGGACCTGTTCATCTACAGCCTGACAAACAAAAAGGCCATAGAGGCCTTAAGAGATGCCTTTGAAAGGAAGCTGTAGTTCTTCAAGAAACCCCACTAGGTTTCTAAGAGGGAAATTGTGTAAAAGGCAAAGAGTAACATTTGTTAAAGCACTTTAAGTGACTTGGAAATCAAGGTCCTGTTTTCAAAAGTGTCTTAGTCACTCAGGACTGATTTTTAAAGGTATTTGCATGTCTAGTGGGATTTTGAAAAGCATCTAAGCACCTAACACCCATTGATTTCAATGGGTGTTAAGCACCTAGGCACTTTAGACAATCCCCCATAAGCACTTAAATTCCTTTAAAAATCTGGCCATATTAGATGTATAAGTGCCAAAGTGATTTTTGAAAATGAGATTTAAGTCCCCAAATCACTTGGGGGTTGATAATTTTACCCACTAGCAGTAAATGGAGAATAATTTGTGTGTGTGTTTACAAGAGAGAAAGAGAGAGAGAATGAATAGCCAAACAATGTAAAGTCAGGTCTACACAAGGAAAGTTTTGCTGATATAGCAATATCAACAAACTCTCCTAATGTAAATGCACTAGTACTTTCACTGGTATAGCTTACACCATTTCTCTGACAGAAACAAGTCAGACCACAAAAAAAAAAAAAAAAAACCACTTTTAAGCAGGTTTAACAGTGTTTACATTAGGGCTTTTACCGGTATAGAAATGTTGCAAAAAATCACACTTCCTAGATGCTATGATGGCAAAAGTCTCTAGTGTAGATGTGGCTTATGTGTTTCTTTTGTGAAGTTACTTTATAAGTGCATGTTTCTGATACTTTGATTTCAGTGTGTGTTTGCTAGTAAAGTGTTTGCACATGTGTATTTGTCAATGTACATTATTATGAGTGCATTCCTGAGTGCAAATGAATGTGCATGTGAGTTTTTACATTCTGTGTGTGTCTTTGAGAATGTACACCTCTACCCCGGTATAACGCTGTCCTCGGGAGTCAAAAAATCTTACCGCGTTGTAGGTGAAAATGCGTTATATTGAACTTGCTTTGATCTGCTGGAGCGCGCAGCCCGCCCCCCCCAAAACACTTCTTTACCACATTATATTCAAATTCGTGTTATATCAGGTCACGTTATATCGGGGTAGAGGTGTACCATTTGTGAATGTGCAATATCACATGTCTGTTACTGAAACATATTGCATGAATTTTGTGTGCGATGTCTGTTTTTATTCTGGTGTATTAGTGAGTTTTTGAGTGTGCCTTCTTGTACGTGTGTGTGTTTGTGAATGTGCATTATTGTGTGTGTTTCTATGTGTATGTGATTGTGTATTTATGGGTGAATATTATTTTGTGTGTGTGTATGTTTGTAACTGAATATTAACAGTGACCTATCATTGAGTCCAGTATAAAAATCAAAAGCTGCTATCTTCCTGTAACTCCCAGACTCAAAGATGGTGAGATTTTAGTCAGTTGGAAGGTGAATGCCATCAATGCATCATTTCCTCATATGCCACATCCAGGTTATTTTAGAGGTCCTTCCCCCCTTCTCTGCCCACCCCACAGTTGTTGTTAGTGGTTGGGAGTGGTGGGGGGGAGTGTTGGCTGCATGCTCACTCTAGGCCTTCAGGCCTAAAGACCATGTTCCCCAGTCAGAAGTCTGTGGCTACAGATTTGCCCTGTCCCACCCAGAAGGTGGGAGCTATAGACAGTTAATTGATTGTTATTTGCTGTCTGACCCAGTGACCCAGAGTGGCCTCCCTCTGAGCCGGAGAGTGAGGGACCACTACAATTTGTAATAAGGATTTTGAGCCACATTTTAAATGTCGCTTTTATTCTGCAGACCAGAAGGACACCAGATTTTCACACAGATGTTCCATATTTGGGCTTTTATTTTCAAGGTAATTTAAAACAGTTTGTGCATTAGATAGGAATTCAGAACTTGTTCCACATCCAGGTGCTCAAAGGTATTATGCACCTACGTCCATGGGACATGGTTCCTGGTTTTGCCTCTGACCTGTGTAGTGGCTTTGGGCGATAGCCAATATTTGTTGCTTAACAGCAGGTCAGAAATCACTTTGTCCGGTACTGGACAAGGGATGTAACTTACTCTTTATGCCCCCAGTCCAGAATTTTCAGAACAACTCAGTTCCCATTCAGGCACAAAATTAAATGGTGCCCAGGGAAGAATTGCATCTGATAATGACATAAGTGTCAGGATCCCCTCTAAGGGAGGGAACTATCATAACTCAACTCTAGATCTGATAGGAAGAAAAAGGGATCCCATTATTCACCATTCTGTCTCCCTAAAGTGTTTATAGGGCTGCCATGACTGCAGTCTCTGAGCCAGGAGTGTTAAACAATGTTCCATTAAAACTTTTTCAATGGAAAATTGCAGAGTTCACTGAACAAAATTTTCACAAGTCTCTACTGTCCTTGAATTATTTTCCTTCTTAAAAAATGAAAACAATAAAAAATTGAAAACTGATTTTTTAAAATGTAATTTAATGTAATGTAATCAATTTTGGCAGTGTTAAAACAAAAAATATTCAGTTTTTGGAAATTTGGGGGGAGTTTGACCAAAAAAAAAAAATCAAAATATGCAAAGGAAAAAATATTTCCAACCACCCTGTCTTAACAACTAATTCTTTAGTGTATTTTTCCTCACCTCATCCCTATAAGGCAGGGCCATGATATGATGCCCATGTCACAGATGGGAACTTCTGTCCAGAGAGTGAGATGCACAAGATCACACAGGAAACCCATGGCAAAGCAGGGAGTTGAGCTGGGTCTCCCAAGTTCGAGGCTAGCATCTCAACCACTAAACTGTCCTTCCCTCAGTCATTGATACATGACTAGAGCGTGCAACATAACTAAGGGTCTGGGACTCAGGATACCTGGGTTCTTTTCCTGGCTCTGCCTATCAGCTGGTGTGTGTGACTTCAGGCCAGTCACTTCCCCTCTCAGTCCAGGCTAGAAAATGACTGTGATGATACTGATCCTGTTTGACATATCACTTTGAGTTTGACAGCTAAGTTTTATTGTTGTCTAGATGTCCAACGTGACCAAGCACAAACCATTGAAGAATATTTGAAGAGTGGAGCTGGGTGGCAAAATTTCCCATCCTGCAAGAGTGTGCAAGATTTTGAGAGAGGCAAGGCAACATCTTTTAATGGACCAAATCCGCTGGTGGAAGAAGCAAGCTTTCACACAGATCTCTCACCAGTGTCTCCAAGCTAAATACAAGGTGGAACAGATTGCTATGCATAAAGGAATCACACATGTTGTAGGAGACCACTTAAAATAAAGTTGGCAATTAACATGAAGTGGGCGATTAACACCTCTGCTGAGTATACAGCAAGGCCATTGAGTCCAAAGGTGCTACAGAAAATTAATACATGCTAGGCAGCCAATGTGAGAACAGCGTTCGCATGGCACTTTTGTAGCATGTGTTGCAAGGTATTTCTGTGCCAGACATGGTAAACATTCATATGGCCCTTCATGCTTTGTCCACCATTCCAGAAGACATGCTACCATGTTGATGATGCTCATTAAAATATAATACATTAATTAAAATTGTGACTGAACTCCTGGGGGGAGAATTTTATGTCTCTTGCTCTATGGTTTTACCTGCATTCTGCCATATATTTTGTGTTATGCCAGTCTCTGATGATGACCCAGAATATGTTGTTCGATTTAAGAACACTTTCACTGCAGATTTGCTAGAACACAAAGAAGATACCAATGTGAGATTTCTAAAGATAGCTACAGCACTCGACCCAAGAATTAAGAATCTGAACTTCCTTCCAAAATCTGAAAGGGACAACATGTGGAACATGCTTTCAGAAGTCTTAGAAGAGCAACACTCCGATGATGCAAAAACTACAAAACCAGAACTACCAAAAGAGAAAATCAACCCCATGCGAACGCTTGTTCTTACTTTCAGGTGACTTAAATAAGAAATGGGCAGCATTATCTCCTGTAAATGTAAACAAACATGTTTGTCTTAGCTATTGGCTGAACAAGAAGTAGGACTGAGTGAATTTGTAGGCTCTAAAGTTTTACATTGTTTCATTTTTGAGTGCAGTTATGAAAAATAATTCAACATTTGTAAGTTGAACTTTCATGATAAAGAGATTGCACTACAGTATTTGTATGATCTGAATTGAAAAATGCTATTTCTTTGGTTTATCTTTTTTACAGTGCAAATATTTGAAATCAAAATTTAAAATATAAAGTGAGCACAGTACACTTTGTATTCTGTATTGAAATTGAAATCAATATATTTGAAAAAATAGAAAACATCCACAATATTTCAATAAATGGTATTCTATTATTGTTTAACAGTTTGATTAATCAACGTTATTTTTTTAACATCATGATTAATTGTTTGACAGCCCTTGAAAAAACCTTTTCTAGAAGTGGCCTGTCCACAAACCAACAGGTTAGAATTCTATTCTATTCTAGACACTAACACAGATCACATCACTGTTGTTCCTGAAATGCTTAGTAAAAACAGAAAGAACAATGCATGTTTCCTTTGAGCTACAAATTTAATTTGTGGGCTGCTTATTGCAAAACAAAATGAAATTTGAACGTTGACCTTTCAGTCAGTGCTCACCTGAAGGTCATCAGTATCTTCAGAAAAGCTCTTGGCTAAAATGCATCAATGCAGACATGAGGGACGTAGAACTTCTAATCCCCCCTGTTCTAGGCACTACACCCCACCTTCTTTCTGAAAAAAATCTCATGGAACCCAGAAGGTCTGACCACATGACTCCTGTCCTAACCCCTTAACCAAATTTCTCTTCCAGTTCCAGGGATAGAACAAGATCATGGGATTGCCTGGCCTTCACAGGCTGGTCCAATGTCCAGCCATTCTCAAAGGTGGCATAAATCCTCCTGTTGCATAAATTCTCCTGCAGTCAACACTGAAGAGGCAGCTGTTTTCATAGTAGAATCATAGAATATCAGGGTTGGAAGAGACCTCAGGAGGTCATCTAGTCCAACCCCTGCTCAAAGCAGGACCAATCCCCAACTAAATCATCCCAGCCAGAGCTTTGTCAAGCCAGGCCTTAAAAACCTCTAAGGATGGAGATTCCACCACCTCCCTAGGTAACCCATTAGAGTGCTTCACCACTCTCCTAGTGAAATAGTGTTTCCTAATATGCAAACTAGACCCCCCACACACACTGCAACTTGACACCATTGCTGCTTGTTCTGTCATCTGCCACCACTGAGAAGAGCTGAGCTCCATCCTCTTTGGAACCCCCCTTCAGGTACTTGAAGGCTGCTATCAAATCCCCCCTCACTCTTCTCTTCTGCAGACTAAACAAGCCCAGTTCCCCCAACCTCTCCTCATAAGTCATGTGCCCCATTTTTGTTGCCCTCCGCTGGACTCTCTCCAATTTGTCCACATCCTTTCTGTAGTTGGGGGCCCAAAGTTGGACACAATACTCCAGATGTGGCCTCACCAGTGCTGAATAGAGGGGAATAATCACTTCCACTGATCTGCTGGCAATACTCCTACTAATGCAGCCCAATATACCATTAGCCTTCTTGGCAACAGGGGCACACTGATGACTTGTATCAACCTTCTCATCCACTGTAATGCCCAGGTGCATTTCTGCAGAACTGCTGCTTAGCCTGTAGCGGTGTATGGGATTCTTCTGTCCTAATTCTGTCTCTGCACTTGTCCTTCTTGAACCGCATGAGAATTCTTTTGGCCCAATCCTCCAATTTGTCTAGGTCACTCTGGACCCTATCCCTACCCTCCAGCATATCTACCTTTCCCCCCAGCTTAGCGTCATCCGCGAACTTGCTGAGTGTGCAATCCATCCCATCATCCAGATCATCAGTAAAGATGTTGAACAAAACCGGCCCCAGGACCGGCCCTTGGGGCACTCCTTTTGATAACGGCTGCCAACTAGATGTCAAGCCGTTGATCACTACCCATTGAGTGTGACAATCTAGCCAGCTTTCTATCCACCTTATAGTCCATTTATCCAATCCATACTTCTTTAACTTTCTGGCAAGAATACTGTGGGAGACCGTATCAAAAGCTTTGCTAAAGTCAAGATATATCACGCGCACAGCTTTCCCCATATGCACAGAGCCAGTTATCTCATCATAGAAGGCAATCAGGTTGGTCAGGCATGACTTGCCATTGGTGAATCCATGTTGACTGTTCCTGATCACCTTCCTCTCATCCAAGTGCTTCAAAATGGTTTCCTTGAGGACTTGTTCATGATTTTTCCAGGGACTGAGGTGAGGCTGACCAGTCTGTAGTTCCCCAGGTTCTCCTTCTTCCCTTTTTAAAAGATTGGCACTATATTTGCTTTTTTCCAATCATCCTGGACCTCTCCCAATTGCTACAAGTTTTCAAAGATAATGGACAATGGCTCTGCAATCACAGCAGCCAATTCCCTCAGCACCCTTGGGTACATTAGATATGGCCACATGGACTTGTGCATGTCCAGCTTTTCTAAATAGTCCTTAACCTCTTCTTTCATGGCTGAGGGCTGCTCACCTCCTATCTACACCGTGTTGCACAGGAGAGCAGTGTGGCAGCTGACCTTGCCTGTGAAGACCGAGGCAAAAAAAGCATTGAGTACTTCAGCTTTTTCCACATCATCTGTCACTAGGTTGCCTCATCCATTCATAAAGGGTCCCACACATTCACAGACCTTTTTTCTTGTTGCTAACATACCTGTAGAAACCCTTCTTGTTATCCTTCACATCCCTTGCTAGCTGCAACTCCAGTTGCATTTTGGCCTTCCTGACTACATCACTGGATGCTTAAGCAATATTTTATACTCCTCCCTAGTCATCTGACCAAGTTTCTACTTCTTTTGACCTTCCTTTCTGTGTTTCATAGAATATCAGGGTTGGAAGGGACTTCAGGATGTCATCTAGTCCAACCCCTGCTCAAAGCAGGACCAACACCAACTAAATCATCCCAGCCAGGGCTTTGTCAAGCCTGACCTTAAAAACCTCTAAGGAAGGAGATTCCAACACCTCCCTAGGTAACCCATTAAAGTGCTTTATCACCCTCCTAGTGAAAAAGTTTTTCCTAATATCCAACCTAAACCTCCCACACTGCAACTTGAGACCATTACTCCTTCTTCTGTCATCAGGTATCACTGAGAACAGTGTAGATACATCCTCTTTGAAACCCCCTTTCAGGTAGTTGAAAGCAGCTACCAAATCCCCCCTCATTCTTCTCTTCTGCAGACTAAATAATCCCAGTTCCCTTAGCCTCTCCTCATAAGTCATGTGCTCCAGCTCCGTAATAACTTGTTGCCCTACACTGGACTCTTTCCATTTTTTCAACATCCTTCTTGTAGTGTGGGGCCCAAACCTTGACACAGTATTCCAGATGAGGCCTCACCAATGTCAAATAGAGGGGAATGATCATGTCCCTCAATATGCTAGCAATGCTCCTACTTATACAGCCCAAAATGCCATTAGCCTTCTTGGGAAAGAGGGCACACAGTTGACTCATATCCAGCTTCTTGTCCACTGTAACCCCAGGTCCTTTTCTGCAGAACTGCTTCCTAGCCATTCTGTCCCTAGTTTGTAGTAGTGCATGGGATTCTTCCATCCTAAGTGCAGGACTCTGCACTTATCCTTGTTGAACCTCATCAGATTTTCTTTTGGCCCAATCCTCCAATTTTTCTAGGTCCCTCTGGACCCTATCCTTACCCTCCAAAGTATCTACCTCTCTCCCCAGCTTAATGTCATCTGCGAACTTGCTGAGGGTGCAATCAACATCATCCTCAGATCATTAATTAAGATTGAACAAAACCACCACCAGGACCGAGCCTTGTGGTATGCCACTTGATACTGGCTTCCAACTAGACACTGAGCTGTTGATCACTACCCATTGAGTCTGACAATCTAGCCAGCATCCTAGCCACCTTATAGTGTATTCATCCAGCCCATGCTTCTTTAACTTGCTGGCAAGAATACTGTGGGAGACTGTATCAATAGCTTTGCTAAAGTCAAGGAATAACATCTACTGCTTTCCCCTCATCCACAGAGCCAATTACACTGCTCTACAGCCAAAATGCTTCTGAAATAAATGTAGTCAAACTTTACTAATTCTGGGTCACTGAGAACGAAAATGATGCTTAAAATTGTTGATTAGCTCTAGTTTTCAAGATATGCTATTGGGTCAGTATATAGAACCCTTGACTTGGGAATGGCAGAGGATAAGTGAGTTATAAAGGGAAGGGATCTCAATTTAAACCAGAAATGACTAAAATACATCTTTGACTGGATCTATGAATAAATCTATGACTGGGTTTGGACAGTACTTTCTTTTTAGGCAAAACAATGAATGATGCAATCTGAAGATGGTATTGCATCATACATGATATGAATTGCATCATGTTATTCCTAGAAGTGATGGATGATGCAATCATAACGAAGCTTACATCACTCTGCTGAACAAATTGCCCTATATCAACTCTAGAAATCATACAGTGTCATGCTCTCTTATTTGTTAGTGTTTGATTTTGCAAAGGGACACATTTCTGTTTAGCCAAAGTGACCAGAGATGCCTCATACTTCTGTGACAGTACAGATAACTTCTGCTATGTTTGTGGTGAAGTGACTTTTGCATCACAAAAGCGCAGTATAACCACTATGTTAAGAAAGCCTATCACCTTTATTTTGGCTGCAAAATTGGAAATCAGGGCAAGAGGTGGGCCCCACACATATGCTGCAACACTTGTGCAACAAATCTTCACCAGTGGTTGATCAGGAAAAGGAAATCTATGCCTTTTGCAGTGCCAATGATTTGGAGAGAGCCAACAGATCATACCAGCAATTGTTACTTCTGCGTGGTGCCTCCAGTTGGGAAAGGTGTGTCAAAGAAGAAAAAGTGGACTGTGCATTATCCAAACATTCCATCAGCTATATGCCCAGTACCCCACGGAGAAGGACTGCCGGTTCCTGATGCACCAGAATCATTCTCGCTTGAGTCAGATGAGGAAGAGGATGAAACTTTGGTCCTGAACCATCAATGTCACAGGACCCACATTTTCTCCCATCCTCCTCCTCTGAACCACACCTCATAAGGTCATTCAGTTCACCTTGTGTTATCAGGGATTTGGAACTACCCAAGAGTAAGGCAGAGCTGTTGGGCTCCAGACTACAGCAGTGGAATCTCCTGGCAGGTGATGTTAGGGTTTCCATGTTCCGTGACCATCAAAAGGATCTTGTCCTATTCTTCTTCATGGAAGGTGATCTTGTAGCCTGCAACAACATTGATGGGATGGAGACTATTCATTGATTCATTGAAGACGATTCTTAAAGCTGTTTTACTGCATCATGGCAATGTTTTGCCATCAATTCCAGTTGGTCATGCAGTCCATATGAAGGAAACCTATGACAACATGAAACAACTTTTGAGGTGCATAAACTATGACCAACATCAGTGCCAGCTTTGTGGTGATTTGAAGGTTGTTGCTCTCTTGCTTGGTCTGAAGACTGGATACACAAAGTACTGCTGTTTTCTCTGCAAATGGGATAGTCGTGCAAGAGATTCCCACTACATCAAGAAAGATTGGCCACTCCGACAGTCATTGGAGCCTGGGAAGAAAAGTGTTCAGCATCCACCACTTGTTGAATCAAGGAAGATTTTGTTACCACCATTACACATCAAGCTGGGTCTGATGAAGAACTTTGTCAAGGCCATTGACAAAACACAAGCAGCTTTCAAGTACCTCCATGGAAAATTTCCAAGATTAAGTGAAGCTAAGATAAAGGAAGGTGTCTTTGATGGTCCCGAGATTCATGAACTTCTTCGAGATGATGCATTTGACCATGCACTGTGTGGCACGGAAAAGACGGCATGGAAAGCCTTCCAGTTAGTGGCAATAAATTTTCTCGGAAACAACAAGGCAGACAACTACAGGTTGTTGGTGGAAAACCTCCTCAAGGCATACAAAAGCCTTGGTTGCAACGTGTCACTAAAGATACATTTTTTGCACTCTCCTCTAGATTTTTTTCCACCGAACTGCGGAGTAGTGAGCGACGAGCACAGCGAGCGATTTCACCAGGACATTGCAACAATAGAGAAATGCTATCAGGGCAAATGGAGCCCATCAATGCTTGCAGACTATTGCTGGACAGTGACAAGAGATGCTCCATTTAATGAATACAAGAGACAAACCAAGAAGCGCCGAGTAAACACTGAATAGGACTAAACTATGTATATAATAGTTTATATATAATAATATAATACATAATAAAATGTAAAAACTTGAATATCTTAGAAACAGTAGCCAATCGGTTGTTTTAATTGTCATATTTGAATTCAGCACATCAAAATACATAATAAATAGCACATTTTATCTCTGAAGCAGACGACTTCTCAAAAATTGTAGACCAGTGTTATTAGTTACTGGAATAATTTCTAGGCAGGTAAAATTTCCAGTGGCAGAACAAACTCTTTGGATATTCATTTGATTGTTCACTAATTGGGTGACCAAATAACAATAAGGGCCTCTCTCATTTAACACAGTGCAAATTCCAGGAACAGCCATCATATCTACTTCGCTATAGAACCCATCAATTGGAATTACAGATCCTTGGGGTTCACTGGTAGTGATATCATATACTTTTATCTCCACCGATCCATTTATTTTCCACTCAATTGTTCACTTATATGGGATATCCTGAACCTTAAAAATATGTTTTTTCAAATAATATTTAAATAAATCACTAAAGTGTGAAGGCCTTAGTCATTGGTTTTATCAAACATATGGCATTGTCTGTATTGGATGTGTTACAGGGGTAATAGTGTAATGGGGAGATGGCGGGGCAATGGCAACAAGGTGCCTTTGGTACTTAACATTTAAATCCAATTAGGGAGGGCAATACATGCTGAAGGACTTATCCAAAACACAGGGTGCAGCCTGTAGAATAAACCCAAAAATCCATTCAATACCACGTTCCGAAGCATTGGTCCCACAAGTTTCTTCCTGCCAGTGTGTAATTCTTTGTTTCTTCACCAGGGTCAGTTCTTAATGTCTCTTGTAGTCAGGAATCCCTGGACTTTGTGGTTTCAATGAAGCAAGTGTTCCTTCTTCTCTTTTCCTGAAACAGTGTCGTTTAGCATCATACAAGGGAGAGGTTACTAGCACATCACCCTGTAATGGTTTTGCTTCTTCTAGAAAAATCCAAAGGCACAGTAGGTCTGTCAGTGGACAAGGGAGAGGTTACTAGCACTTCACCTTGTCTTTTTTTCTTTTTCCTGCTGTCCAGAAGGCACAGCAGAGCTAGAAGGAGAAATAGGCTCATCATCAGTCGGAGAGTCCTCCCGAGGTGGAGGGGTCTTTTTACAGTGAGAAGCATGGGTCCAGGCAGGTAGTCCTTGGCACTTCACAGCAGTGTTGGTGGTTAACAGGACTTGGAAAGGGCCTTTCCAGTGAGGAGCCAAAGCAGTCTTTCATTGATGGACTTTACGTAGACTCAGTCTCCTTGTTTCAATGAATGGCAGGGCTGCTAGGGTCTTTGGGTAGCACTTCTTTTATCTGTGAGAAAAGAAACCTAACAGATTTCATTAATGCCTGGCAGTGTTTTGCAGATCTCATAGTTGCTTGGGCACATTCAGGCCCCCCTTTTTCTTGGCTGTCAGCCAAGTCTTAGCTGTGGGCAGTGTCCTTGGATGGGGCCAGCGTCTTATCTTTGGACTGAGCTTGCTAGCTATTTTTTCCAGTTAACTCGTTCTGTTCTTTTCCCTTTTCCCTTCTTGGCTTCTTTTAACCTACAAAGGAAACTTCCACTCTTCACTCATAAATCTTTTCCCAACAATGAACACATACACATTCTCTTTATACAGTACATTAGTCTTATTATTCAATATATGCCATGTACACCCTTCCAGTAAAACAACTTTATTAAAGAGCTTTGGAGCAACAACCCAGGACAAGCACACCCACTTTTGAGGAGTCCACTCGGTACAACCTCTGGTGTCCAATAGCTTTCCTCCCTCCCCAGCCCTCTGGCTAGAAATCTGAGGTAGCCAGAAGGATCCCATGGGCAATATGGGGAGTGGGTTAACCTTCCATGTCCTTGCTTCCAAAGACTGTTGCTATGCAAATTTTAACAACAATTTTTCAATTAAAAAAAAATCTTACCAATGAAGTTTCTTTTTCTTACTTAAGCAAATGTATTAGACTTTAGTATATCACATTTTCCTGATTTATCCAAACACTTTGTATTCCAAGTTGAATAAAACAAGTATCTGCTTTTTGATTTAACCCTTCTATTTAATTTTGAACTAAACTGTCTTATGAAAATATTAAACCCAACAATTTTGGCCACAAGACGAACACCACAAGACAGGACATAGAACACAAAAATAATTCCTATTGTACCAGTAAATGCATGGTACGTTGAATGCTGTTCAGCTGGCATCCGTTTTCTCTGATGATCTGAAAGACAAAAGAACAGAGGTCTACCCCTTCTGGGTAGTCAGTCATTGCTTAAAATATTTCCCTTAGATACACATACTCTTGTTGATTTTAGACAAAACAGAGGAATTACTCCATATTTCCTTGTATTTGTTTCATAGGCACAGGGTCGGCTTTAGGAAGTGTGGGGCCCAATTCGAACAGTTTCGACGAGGCCCCAACAGGGATGACTAAAAAAAAAAAAAAACACATAAAAAATCACGTGGGGCTTGTACTCACCGGGCCGTGCTCCTAGTCTTTGGGGGCGGGTCCTTCATTCGCTCCGGGTCTTCGGCGGCACTGAAGGACCCGCCGCCAAAGTGCCGCCAAAGACCTGGAGTGCCCCCGGGTGAGTAAAAATTAAAAAGGCACCTCTATCCAGGGAAGGGATTCTCTGCCACTTGCCCCCCACTCTGGGCGGCCCTGCCACTGGGCGCGGGGCACCCTTAGGTGCGGGGCCCGATTTAGGGGAATTGGTGGAATTGGCCTAAAGCCAGCCCTGCATAGGCAGCCCAGGTTTCAATGGCTTTTACCTTATTAGTTAGAAAATTGCATTAATACAGATGCTTTCTGGCTTGCTTCTAGATCCAAAGCTATCCACAGCTTAAAAATTCTTACATAAAAAGGGACACAATTAACTTTCCCAGACTTTTGATTGCCTTTTACTTCTAACTCCTGCTTTCAAACACCCAGTGATCTGAAAAAGACAACACAACCTATATTGGTAGGTTTGCATTTCTTTTACCTCTGCTACAATATACACTGTACATGTTCTGGGGAAAATGCACATCCTATCCACAATTCAATTTCCACAACACTAGCCACATCAATTTTTATACAAGGTGTAACTATTTCTTTTGTGCTTACAAAATCTCCATGCACCCCTAGTAAAGTGACAGCTCGACCACACAGAGCCAGGGGCACTGTCCTTCTCTCTCTTTTTACCAGATCTTTTATCTGCTATTTTGTTACCCAAAAACAAATTCAAATCTTTTATTCTCCTGGCTCTGACTACCCTGCTGCAGCCACAACCTTTGGTCTTTAGTTAAAACATTTTAAATCGTGTAAAGCATTAAGTCACCTTAAGGATTAAATGCTAAATACCATATTAAACAACACTAGTTTCCTGTGTCTGGCAAAAGTATTCTCGGTTTTTGCAACTTTAAACAATACCAATTCATCTCAAACTTATAAAACACAACAGAGGGTCCTGTGGCACCTTTGAGACTAACAGAAGTATAGGGAGCATAAGCTTTCGTGGGTAAGAACCATCTGAAGAAGTGAGGTTCTTACCCACGAAAGCTTATGCTCCCTATACTTCTGTTAGTCTCAAAGGTGCCAAAGGACCCTCTGTTGCTTTTTACAGATTCAAACTAACACGGCTACCCCTCTGATACTTATAAAACACAGATCCCACAAAAACCAATAATCTATTTGTCCCGGTGCCTGGTTTTCCAGTACCAGGCGCAAGGTAGTTAAGTAAGTTGGAATGTCAAAATATCTAGATTCGGGCCCATCAGTGCCCAGGGCTGGCCAATCCCGGGTGCAAAGCTGCATCAAGCATCTCTTCGACATTCTTTTCTGAACACCGGGTAAAGGACATTTACTTAACATAACTTAACTTAACAAAGTGCTATCCTTAGAGGGTTTTACGAGAGACCCACCCATCTGCCTGCTGACACTCTAACAGAGAATTACACAGAGAACAGAGGGAATTATGGCCTAATAGGATCCTATTACAGGAATTTCTACTAATACTGACCGCAACAGGGGACGGGACAGAAGGATCCCAATTCGACCTCAGAGCTTCATTGCACGCGATGGCTTCCAATCTGAGGAATTACGAATGAGAGGCTCAGTTCCATCCACACACCTAACACCCAAATGTATAAGACAGAAATTCATTAACCGAAGTCACCAGTAACTGTCGCTGAAATATCGGGCCCACCTAGCTGAGAGCCGATAACAGCCAGACAGGGATAAGGAAGAGTTGCTTTATTCTGCAGAAGAAAGGAGAGCCTTGCACCTTGGTACAAAGACTCTGTCTTACACACATTTTACCATTCCAATTGTTATCCTGGGGATTTGAAATCCCCATGCTTATAATTACTTACTCCTTTCCTTCCACTATGCCCTCAAAGTTTCCGACCTGTTTTCCAATCTCTCTATCTGTTGCCTGCCTGCTTGGGCCCGATCCTGCTTTTCTCGCTGAACCATCCTTTCCATGGGCAGCAGTTTTTTTCACTACCAATTTAGCTAGGAGGGTGGGCTTCTCAACTAGCCCCCACCCTTCCTGGTCTCTTCCCTTAAACATTCTTACTCACAAGGCTACCCAAGTCCTCCCTCATGAGGCTTGCCACTTGGGCAAAACGCATGGCCCATTGGCATTTAACTATTCAGTTTTCTCTTGTGGCAAACACACTGCTGTTACAGCATATGCAAACACAAATGGTTAAATTCTGACAAGTCCCTGAAGGACTGGTACTTGCTTAGCCGGGGCTTCCTTTTCTGCCTGCAAGTCCTGTCTCAAGGCTTGCAACTTGCCCTGGACATAGGTTTGAGTTGCTGCCTGGTTCATGATCTATTCTCTTAATTGCTCAATTCTAGTTATCAAGTACACAACTCTTCCCTTTTCTCCAACTTCTCTATTGCCCAGTCCTGCTACGACTGGGGTAGATCCACCTGACACCCTTCCTGGTCAACCAGGGTGGAGAGAGGAATGCTAAATTCCTCCCTGGTTCTCAGACTTACTGCGGCTGGGAGTCGGCACACTTTCATACTCACACACATACGTCCAGACTGGCCACGTCTGTGTATAATGTTCAGAGAAGGTGCTTTGCAATCTTCAACTTGCTTCCTCTCTTGGGAGGGCAGTTCTTTTACACCCTGAGGTCTCTTGGGGCGTCTTTTCAGTGATTCCAGTCCAGGCCGGCTGCCTGTGGCTTCTTCAGCGTCCCCAAACCACTCTGGCTCCAGAGTTGCAAAGGCAGACTGTTGGATCTCACTGGACAGTTAAGCTTTGCAAATGTAATCTCAGCACTGTAACTTGTATTGCCTTTGGTTTGACTAGGTCTGTATTTTTTCACAGCCAGCTGGGGCCAAAAGCAGTTTTTCTTTGTACTTAGCCTGGTCTGCATTGATTCTTGACCTTGAATGCAGATTAACTTTCTCTTTATCTCTGGACCAAACTGAATTTCAAATTAACCCGTTCCTTTCCTCAATAGACAAATTGCTCCCATTGTGTGTCAGAGGCTTTTTGGTGATTAAAAGCTCCTCTGAGATGTATGATTTATCTAGATTGAAGGTACCTTCTAGTGGGCATTGTTTAGATGAATTTTCACGCGTGTAATGATTCCAATTCTCTAAATACCTGCAGGTTTTAGGACCATAACGTACGTACATGAAATCAGCTGGGGTACCCTTAGGGCGTGAGAGGGAATCCTTAGACTATCCCCCACCCATTTTCAAATCACACACACAGGGAGGATGCCCTGTCTGCTCTAGCGGCACATAAACTAAGGATCTCTCCCTACAGGGTACTCACACAGGAGAGGCTAACGAGGATGGCCACAACCCTCCTACACCTCCCTTCAGCAGAGTGTCAGCTAGTCTCAGAGAGACGGCACCGCTTACTCTCGTTGCATCCAGTGAGATGATCAGACTGTCAGTGGCTCACACAGAGAGGAAAAGGGGAGGGAAGATGGGTTCACACACTCCTAGACCCAGGTAGCCTCCTCACCGGACGATGCCAGGCCAAGTTAGCCCACCATGGGTTGGATCTCCTAAAAGATCCTCTAGTTACCGGGCTTGCGTTAGAGTAGTTCTGGTCACGAACCAAAAGACTTCGCAGAGTACTCTGGGCGTCTTCCGGTAATTCTCAATTCACACTAGTGTACACACACACACACACACACACTCCAAGGCCTCTATTTCCAGGTACTATTCCCAAGTACCATGATGCATCTACACTATGAGGCGGTAACAATCCCTCTTGAGGCGGTAAAAACCCCTCAGCACCAGTGCATACCCATGCATCTCTCATATGCATATATGGGGGCGGCCAAACTAACAGGTCCCCAGAACCGCATACAACTACCTTATTGGGGGCGGCAAAACAATTCCCCAGAACCACTCTGCA
Organism: Trachemys scripta elegans; assembly: GCF_013100865.1. Taxonomy (NCBI): domain Eukaryota; kingdom Metazoa; phylum Chordata; order Testudines; family Emydidae; genus Trachemys; species Trachemys scripta. Next base: position 38,366,845 of record NC_048309.1, read on the forward strand.
TCTGACCTTGCTGACCAGTCAATAAGTTTGGATGGCGTGAGCCCTACAGGGACAGATGGCCCCACGGACAGTCCTCCTCCGACACCCCAATAGAGATTTCAAAAGGTCTCCTACCTCTATTGTGGCACCATGGAGTTCGAAGGGGAACGATCCGCAGCAGCTGCCAGTACCTCTGTGGGCGTTGCCATCCTGGACGAACCCCCAAATGTATAAGAATAACAGAGTTCTCACTTTTTGTTTGGGTACAGCAAGTCAGATACTTTATTTTCTCTAACAATTGCTTAGAGGGAGAGAGCTAAACAGGTCTCTCTACAGGTAAACAATTACAGCAAACCTTTATACCTTTCATTTCAGACAATAATAAGCAACAGATGCATTTTGTTTATACATACCCCATCTTGATATCTTATTTTTCTCACTTATTTTGACTCTAGTCTACATACAATATTTTCTACACATTATCTACACAAGGTCGCAACAACTTCTCACACATTTCTTTCCCACTTGCCTCACACAATTCTCGCTTCTACAAATCTCATGTTATTAGGGTTACAGTTAGCCTGACTCTTGCTAATGAACTGTCATGCATTGCATCCCCTTCTTGACAGTTCTTTCTCTGCTTCCACACCATGAAGCTCAAATTAATCAACTTCTTCCTACAATCGTGATTCTACACTCTTCTTCTTGAATGAGTAAGACATGGGCAAAATCCTGCAAGAGCAACAGCATTGATATATAAATGGCTAGTGGAAATGGGCCCCTTTATATCAACTAATCTATTCCTTTCAGTGTCTGAATATTTAATCGTACCTATATCTATATCAATATCTATAGCAATCATATATCATATATCATATTATATCTATCACATATCATATCTATATCTATATATAATGATTTATTTAATTATCATTTCTGCTCTTGAGTGACTTCAGTAGTTCTAGTTGAAAGCTTTAACCTCTGTAAAGAATATCCTTACTCAGGGACATTCAATGGGATTTGTGCCTGAGTATTGACAGACTAGAGTCTGAATAAAAATGTATGGACTCGTTATTTCTTTTAAATAAAGGTTTTAAATAACTTTAGCTAGATTGTCAAGTATCAGAGGGGTAGCCATGTTAGTCTGAATCTGTAAAAAGCAAGAGAGGGTCCTGTGGCACCTTTAAGACTAACAGAAGTATTGGGAGCAGCTCCCAATACTTCTGTTAGTCTTAAAGGTGCCACAGGATCCTCTGTTGCTTTTAGCTAGATTGTGTGTTATATGTCTGATTACGACACCCATACTCACATTGAGTACATTCCTCCCAATGTAGCCCTCTTGATAACAATGGATTGTTCATTTCAACTGTTCTATAATCAATTTTCTGAATACACATATTCATGGTTCATCACCCTAAATGTGAGTCTCTTTCTTCAGATGAATGGCCTTTGGAATCTCTTCACTGGAATCTAGGTCAACAACTTACAGATGTCCAGTTAATTCTGTCACAAAATGTGGGTCAACTGGACCCTTCACAAAGCATTTCCTGGTTTTCTAAACTTTGGGTATCTAGCTATCTAGCTATCTATTTAGATCACTGCTTGACAATCTCTCTATTCAGGTCCTGATGCTGTGAAAAATAAACATTTATGCCTAATATTCTTGTAGCTAAAGCACAGCCTGTGACTCTCTGTAGATCTGGATTCTGCTCCTTCTTGGGCATCAGATTTACTGCGCTACTGTGACTAAGTCACTGCACTGTTCTGTGCCACAATTTCCCCATCTCGAAAGTGTAGAAAACCACACAGGTTTGTCTCATGGGGATGTGTTGCTGTGAGGATTGTAGCTGGACCTGTAGTGATGAGCAACCTAGAAATACCTAGCAAAATTTTTTCTTTGACCGAGTCCGGCCATCTGGACCCTACAGCCTTTGCACTCAGGTTGGAAGCAACCTTCATTACATGTATACAGTCTCTGACAATGTACTGGAGTCGTTTTACCCTTTACTCCTTCAGTAATATTCAATGCATGGAAGAAGGCAGCTCAATAATTTTACTCAAACATCCTCAAAGTCTGAGCAGAGAGGTCTTCTTGGATTGACGGAATGTGACATTGATTCTCTTAATCCTCTTGGTGAAATCCACGAAGTCCAGCAGTGGCAGGAATTCCATCACAGCCCTGGAACTCAGGGAGGTTACTTATGAGGTCCATAATCCCTTGCAGCTCGTGTGCTAAAATTATAAAGACAGGACTGCCATAAATATAAAGGGAAGGGTAACAAGCTTAATGCATGAAGTAACACAAAATCCCTCCTGGCCAGAGGTAAACTTACTTGTAAGGGGTTAATCAGTTCAATTAACCTAGGTGGCACCTGACCAGAAGGACCAATGGGGAAAGAAGATACTTTCAAATCTGGGTGGGGAAGGTTTTGTTTGTTTTGTTCCCTCTTGGGCCAAAGAGAGAGGCCAAGCAGGTAAACCAGCTCCTAAAAATGATACATCTAAAATTTCAGAAATTGTAAGTAATAGCAAGGAAATATGTTAGATTATCTTTTGTTTTACCTTCTGAATTTTCCCTATGCCAAGAGGGAAGTTTATTCATGTTTTTGTAACTTTGAGGTTCAGCCTAGAGGGGACTCCTCAGTGTTTTAAATCTTTTTATTACCCTGTAAAATTACCTTCCATCCTGATTTTACAGAGGTGCTTATTTTACTTTTTCTTTATAAAAAGTTCTTCTTTTAAGAACCTGATTGATTTTAGTGTCCTAAAGATAAAAGGTCTGGTCAGTACTTTTATTAAAGGCAATTGGTTGGTATATTATGCTCAAGCCTCCCCAGGAAAGGGGGTGAAGAGGCTTGGGGGAATATTTTGGGGAAATAGATACTCCAAGTGGTCCTATTTTCCTGAATCTTTGGCTAAATCACTTGGTGCACTTGGCAGCAATACCGTCGAAGCACAAGGAAAGGATTTGTGCCTTGGGGAAGTTTTAACCTAAGCTGGTAGAAATAAGCTTAGGGGGTCTTTCACACGGGTCCCCACATCTGTACCCCAGAGTTCAGAGTTGGGAGGGAACCCTAACAAGGACAAAACGGGGCTCTGAACAGTACTCACAAGTTATGATGAGCACACCCCTGGCATAGCTGCTCTATCATTAACCTAACAGTAAAAGAAACCAACCAGACAGAAGGCACCAAGGAAATCTCCCATCCAGAAAGAGGAGAGAAGGCTAGGGTTAATAGGAATTGGTCATCTAACCCACTTAGGCCCTTTAAGAAACACAGGTCACAAAATCAATTTCATGTACAAGCACATTAATTTGTTTAAATATGGATTTAAGAATCATGCATCCTGGAATTTCAAACAATATCCAAACAAAGACAGAGGTATCTGCTTCCTTGCAGACATTATATTGATGTCATACATTGCAATATGTGACCAGGGGACCTTCTGATGCCAAATGGTAGTGGGCATACGGGGTGCATAAGGATGCCCTGGGTCTGGTATTTTCATTCTCATTCACCAGAGTGTGTAATGAAAGCTGGCACCACATTGTGCTCTTAATCATTGAAAGAGGTCTCCTGCTTCTCCTCTCAGGCCATTATGCAAGTAAGACTTTGGGTCAAGCTATAGCACCTTGTTCCTTACCAGGCATGAATAACGAGAGATGTAGGTAAACAAGGAAAGTAGGGTTAGGTCCCCAGAACTTTACTGCTTGTAGTGATGAGCTGCTTATTGCTTCTGAGTTACCAGAGCACCTCATATTAAGCCAACACAGCTAACTGTTTAGGATACCTGGGGACTTTCCATATGGCCATGGTGTTCCACCTCGGTATTATCAAAAAGAAGACTAAGAGGTGACTTGATTATAGTGTATAAAATACCTTCATCAGGAGAAAGTGCCTGGCACTCAAGGGCACTTTTAATCTATCAGGACCAGAACTAACGGCTGGAAGCTGAAGCCAGACCAATGTAAATTAGAAATAGGGCACAAATGTTTCACCGTGAGAGTCTGAAGGGGTACGTTGGCCCCACACTGGCCGGAAAGAGGTTAATGATGGTCTGTGCTCTCAATCAGCCCTACCCAATTACACTAACAAGAGGTATCAAAGCCTGGAAGGAGGAATTAAAAGAGGAAAATCCCAATAGAGTAGGGGCTGAGGAGGAGAAGGAATCGACCTCCAGTGCTAGCACCTTGAAGGAAGACCTGGCTGGGGCCAGAGAAACCTATAGATTTCATGGAGGAAGGCTCATCTTGGGCTAGGGGCTATCTTGAAACTGCTAGATGCTAGAGCCTCCCTGGGGCAGATAGGCCTAGCATGGGACATTTATATTTGTTTTGTTCACCATAACTTATCCTCTTTCCTTCTGTGAACTGTGGAGGAGTGAGAATGAGAAGGTGTTGTAAGGAAGGCCAAAGGACAGGCCAAGGTAGGAATTTGCTCTTTGAGGAAGCAGTGGGTCTTAATAGACAGACCTGAAATGCTTTATACATGGTCCCTGGGCTGGAACCCAGAGAGCAGGCCTGGGTTCTCCTACCAGCCCACCAAGGACAATAGCAAAAAGACACCTAGAGACGAGAGCTAGAAGGCATAGGCTTAGATTGACTTCTATATCTGGGGCCGGGGGGGTCAGCTCCAGTCAGGCTAATGGGGTCGTTTTTGTCTGTGAAATTCTGCACATGCCTGAGTTCTCCAGTTTGGAGGGTCAACACCCTGCTTCCCCCACTCCCAACTACACCCATGCTGGAATGCTAATAAAGCCCGAAGTGAGGGTGAAGAACAGGCATTCATCTGCTGAACTGATGTTGAACTGGACTCGGTTTACTCCAGAAAGGGTGGCAATTGATGCAACCCAGATAGAGGGCTGAGTCACACAAAATAGACCACAGCATGGCTGGAGTGACAGTCAGGAGCGGGCCCCAGAAAAGAAGACCCTTCTAGGCCATTCCCAGCCATGAGGAAGCATGCCAGCCAGAGAGTCACTTCTATAGGGAAGATGATTAAACTTTGGAACAAGCTACTAAGGGAAGTGATGGATTCTCCATCTCTTGATGTCTTCAACTCAAGTCTGGATGATTTTCTGAAAGATGGTTTAACCAAACACAAGTTACTGGGTTCAATACAGGGGGAATTTTGTGAAATATAATGTCCTGTTATATACAGTATATCAAAGTAGATGATGCAGTGATGATCCGTGAACCTATGAACCTTCTTCTAAAGCGGTTGTTACTCACCACTTTAGAGCCGGGAGACTGAACAAGGTGGATGACCGGCCTCCTCTACAGTGGTAAATCCCATTTTCCTCAGAAGTGGTAAAAAGAAACATCTCCTTTGATGATAGACATTTTCCTGTGTCTATAACTTTCTCATTGAGGTTAGGAGTTCACCTATTAAACTCCTTAATAAGTTCTAAAAATAAATGTATTATTAACTCATTGAAAATTCCCATTAGTAGAAATTTCCAGGGAGATATTTCTCTCTCAGATAATGAATGAGAGGAGGCATTCACTTTCTAGTATCAGATAAAAGCCGGCTGTGTAAGTCAGGAAAATAGAGCTCAGAGTCCTCCTCAGCATTCTCAGGTCTCATTACAGAGATCCATGAAAAAGATGGAGACAGGACTTAGACTCTAGATCCTGTATCCTGGTCTCTGAAAGGCTGCATGAAGAAGTCACATCAGCGATTCCAGCTTTTGTTACACCTGTTTTGGAGGAAGCACAACCTTTCTCATCAGATTCATGGAAGGTAAAGGATGATGCATATTCTCATGCCCAATCCCATCTGTCCAGTACATATTTCTCCTGTACACAATAGGACGTGCTAGGATTTGGTGAAAGTTTTCCATCAAAACTCTTCTTGCTGGGAAACTGGGTTTTCATCTAAAGAAAAATGTTCATAGAAAGTTCCTGCTTTCCTTCAAAATTTTTCATTGAAAATTCAGAAACCTAAAATCCAACAATTTTTCCTTTTTTCCTCTGAAAAATGAAATGTTGGCTTTAAATTTGGGAGTTTATAGATGCTTTTGCTTTTGGGATTTTTTTTTTTTAATTAAAAGTCAAATCTATCCAGGGTGGAAAAATAAGATCCTGAATAACTCTAGAACCTACTGTCCTGAATGATGGGTAACAGAGGTAATGTCTTTCTGTCAGACACACCCAGACTGGATAAGTTTAGATGTATGTAGAACACCCTGGGTTTTTAAGAGTCAGGCCTAGCCGGAGCTCAGATGACAAGAATTTGTTATGGTTTATTAAAATTTGAGCCGCTCTACTTGTGCACTGAATATAAAGTATTGTTCAGTATTGATGTTGGTTAAATCCCAGTGGCAAAAATAAACTTATTTTTAGGGTAATGTAGTTAATGAATCTTGGTAACGAGTTTAACGTAGTGGGAGATACAAACCTTGGACTACAAAATCTTAAATGAGGTATCTATCTAGCTGACTGCCCATCTGTTGCTAACGATCCTTCCCTCCACAATCTTTCTTTCTTTCTTTTCACAATATCTATCTATCTATCTGTATTAATTTGCCATCTGAGTGGTTTTCCATTTTTGTAACCTCTCTAATCAACCTGAACATTTCATAATCACCGTCACAATACTGGTGAGCTGGTTGATTGCATATTCCTACTGCTATATTCTTATTATTCAAGCATGCAACGTCTATGTTACAGTTTGATTCATTTAAGATTTTTACTCCATTTGAGTCTTTCATATATAATGGCAGACCCCCATCAGTGTAACCTGCTCTGTCATTCTTATCTATTTTGTACACTCTTATTACAGTGTCCCATTGATTTTCATTGTTCCATCTAGTTTCTGTGACACCTATTATATCGCCTCCAAAATAAGAACTAAACAACAAATATAAAGTGAGACAAGATAAAACAAAATTATCTATTTTATGACATATTTCATAGGCTATTGTTGCTATTTAAATACATAATATTTAATATATATATATATATATATAAAAGTATATATTAAATTATAATATTTAAATATATATATATATATATATTTCTTGATAGAACCCATGGCAGATGCAGAACAGGGAAATCAAACATCCATCACGGGATTCATCCTCCTGGGCTTTGGGAATCTCCATGAACTGCAAATTCTTCTCTTCCTGCTTTTTCTAGTGATCTACATTGTGACCATGGGTGGGAACATCCTCATTGTTGTGTTAGTTGTGGCTGATCATCACCTTCATACCCCCATGTACTTCTTCCTGGGGAATTTGTCCTGCTTGGAGACCTGCTACAGCTCCACCGTCCTGCCCAAGATGCTGGCCAGTCTCCTGACTGGGGACAGAACCATTTCATTTGCTGGATGCCTCCTACAATTTGATATATTTGGTTCTCTGTTACCTACAGAATGTTGTCTCTTATCAGCGATGTCTTATGATCGGTATTTAGCGATATGCAAACCACTGCATTATGCAGCCCATATGAATAATAGATTTTCCTCCCAGCTAGCAGCTGGGTCTTGGTTAAGTGGCTTTGTCGCCAGCACCATTGCAGCATGTTGGATATCACAAATGATTTTCTGTGGTCCCAATGAAATTGACCATTTCTTTTGTGATTACACCCCGTTGATCAAACTGTCCTGCAGTGACACCAGCCAGATGGTTCTTGTGGCCTTCCTTCTCTCTTCCATAATTACCCTACCCCCATTTCTTTTAACCCTCACAACTTACGTGTGTATCATCACAACCATCCTGAAAATCCCTTCCAGCACGGGGAGGCAAAAGGCCTTTTCCACCTGCTCCTCTCACCTCATCATGGTGACAATTTTCTATGGAACCCTGATCATTGTCTACATGCTCCCAGACACTGCTACACTGCGAGACCTGAACAAAGTGTTCTCTGTCTTCTACACTGTCCTGACTCCCTTGGCCAACCCCCTCATCTACAGCCTGAGAAACAAGGAGGTTAAGGAGGCCCTGAAAAATGCTCTAAGTAAGACTATGACTTTTATAATCAATCACAAACTATTTTGTAGGCATTTACTCTAAGTTGCATTAAAATGTGTATAGTAGGAGCTCATCATGTGGTGCAATGTAGCAAGCCACAGAACATGTGGGCATCTTTAATTATTAGGGCTGTTTCAATACTGACAATGAGACCCCAGGCATGAGGAAGGGCCAGTTTATAAGTAAGGACTGCAGGGCCAGGTATTCACTGACTCTCATGGTAGACTGGATGGACCATAGATCTGCATAGGACTACAATGAGCTGCAATTGTTGCACTGCAGGGCAGGTAGACCACACCCAGGACATACTGAACTCAAGTCCACTGCTATCAGTGGGGACTTAAGGGGTTTATTAATGATGAAGTTTGTTACAGTGCAGGGTGTAACATTTATGGTGAGCTGGGCAGTGAACACCTCTGCAGTCATAGGACAAAGGAGGGTTAGTTGGTTAAAGATCGTTGCAATGAGCCATAAATCCAGTGTCTTTATTAAATCCATGATTTTTGCTGTCTAGCAGTTATGAATTTAAGTATCATTAAACAATTATAACACATACTCTCTGGGGACCACGTCCTGAATGAAAGTTTTCCCAATCTTCTTCTTTCTGTTCTTCAAACAGCTCCCCAAACTCGCCGAGCTCATATTCAGAAGCAAGCTGCCCATAAGAACAGATCGAAACCTGCAAGATGTTTCTTCTCCGCTACAACGGTCAATAGCCCCACAATGCACTTTTCAAGATTCATGGGCCCCAAGCATGCCTATCCCTACATGTAGTGTACCTCATCTAGTAGGCAGTCTCGGAGCAAGTGCAACAGTGCATGAAATGACAGGGAGAGGAGAAAGTTTCTCATAAGCTCTAGCCCACTGCTTAGGGCACTTAGTCTATGGGAGACCCCAGTTCAATTTCCTCCTCTGCCTGAGAAGAAGGGATTTGAACATGGGTTTTCTACCTTCTAGCTACATGCTCTAACCACTGGCCTAAAGGTAGGCTTGAAGGATCAGATATTAATTGGTAAGTGCCAGTAAACTGGAATTTCATTGTACACAAACAAAATGACAAATATTTCAATGGCTCAGAATAGAAGATACAGCTAGGCAAAGTAAGAAAAATGCTGCTTGAGAACTTATTAAAGTTTGATTTAAGGACATTTACCTTGTGTATTTTAACATGTGATGTTGTTAGATTATGTTTTAATTGTTATAAAGTTTTAATTTTTTGAAGTTAACACCTACGTCATTAAATAATGATTCTCTGAACCACTCTGTTGTCTGACCCCGCCCCTGCAATTTCCCACAAGTGTGAACATATAAATTGATAAAAATCAGAAAAAAATACATCAATCTCATAATTTTGCACAAATGTGAACATTTACATGATCAAAATAGGAAAAAATGCTGACAAGTAAACACTGATATTATAAGTCAAAATGAAAGTAAAAATTGAATTCTGCCGAGTCTAACTAAGGGATATCCTAATATGGCAAACTTCCAACCTCTCCTGTTAAAGCTATCTCACTGTGTATAAACAATTGGACCCCATAGTGAACAAAAATGACTCTATCCCAGTAGTCACGGCAGTCACTTTAGAGGTGGAAGATACCTGTCCAAATCCATTCTTCTGATCAACCATAGGAGGGCTTTAACTGGGGTTTCTCCCACAGCCCAGGTGGGTGCTCTTACTGCTAGCCTAAAATTCATAAGGGAAGATGCTACTGTCTCTTCGATTTCCTCCAGAATCCCTCTGACTATTTTTTGTAGAATTATATGTGTTCCCCCCTGGAACCATTTACAAGGAGCACCTAGGGTAATGTAATTCACCTTCAAATTTTTAAGGAGCCTCCCAATCCCAGGTGAATGTTCCATGAAGCAGTCAATGTGATAGAAAGAGAGACACACACCATGCTCTCTCTCATGGGAGGCTTTGTTTTTCCTTCATTCATTTTTTCCCCTTAATCTACCATAAAAGTCCGCTCAAGTGAAAATTACACTTCTCATTTACCTTGGTTTTAGAGTAGTATAACTATACTGACTTCAATGGAGTTATTTCTGATTTATACAGAGGTGAGTGAGCGAAGAATCAGCCCCTATGGACTCCAGGGGAGTTATTCCTGGTTGATGGGGTGAGGGAGAGGACAGTTTGATAGTGTTGACCTCAAAGTGGGTTAGATGGATGATCTGGTGGATCAATTAATGAGCAGAGACCCAGGGAAGCCGGATTCTATTTGCAGCTTGTCTTCACATAACCTTGGGCCAGGCACTGAATCTGCCCTGTGTAAACCCACTTCTGTAAAATGGGGGCAATAATACTTTGCCTTATAGGTCTGGCATGAAGATAGCAATCCATTTAAGATTGCAAGTAGTTCAGACCAATCTCAGCAATAACCAGTGAGGTGATCTTTGTAGCAGAAAGAGAGAGCCTGAGGCATGAGGCCTGGTATAAGGAGCCTGGTGTAAGGTGTATCATAAGACCCGGTTACAAAGCAGAGGCCTGCTTCCATGTTCACTATCCGATACATGAACTTGGCAAGAACAGGGCTGGCATTGCAAAAACACAAGCATTCCTAGGCACTAAGTATTCACATAAACACATTACAGAAGGGTGGTGTGACGGGTTCGATCACAGAGACCCCCTTGGGACTGTCACCTGAAGTGCTGAAATTACCTCTGAGCCTGTTTTCCCTGCCAGCTTGGGACTATAGAATTGTGCCTTGTTGGGCCAGACATGCTAGACTGCTGCAACACAGACCCAGGTCTGAACCACACCCCCAAAGCTGCAGACTTTAACCAAAAACTGTTCAGCAGGTCACCTATCTCCAGGACCCAGACACCCAGTTCACAATGGGATCCAAACCCTAAATAAATCTGTTTTACTCTGTATAAAGCTTATACAGGGTAAACTCATAAATTGTCCGCCTTTTATAACACTGATAGAGAGATATGCACAGCTGTTTGCTCCCCCCAGGTACTAATCACTTACTCAGGGTTAATTTAAGCAAAAGTGATTTTATTAAGTATAAAAAAGTATGATTTAAGTGGTTTCAAGTAATAACAGACAGAACAAAGTAAGTTACCAAGCAAAATAAAACAAAACACGTAAATCTAAGCCTAATACATTAAGAAACTGTTTATAGGTAAATCTCACCCTCAGAGACTTTCCAATAAGCTTCTTTCATAGACTAGAATCCTTCCTAGTCTGGGCCCAATCCTTTCCCCTGGTACAGCCCTTGTTAGTTCCAGCAGGCATCTTAGGGGAAAAGCAGGGGATTTCACATAACTGGACACCCCCTTTGTTCTGTCCCACCCCCATTTATAGCTTTTGCACAAGGCGGGAATCTTTTGTATCTCTGGGTCCTCACCCATCCTTCTAAATGGAAAAGCACAAGGTTCAAGATGAATGCCAGTATCAGGTGACATGGTCACTTGTTCTGTGAGACCCCAGCCTTCATTCTTCCAGGGCTGGCCACATGCACCCAGGAAGGTTTGCAAGTAAACAGACCATTTACAACAAATTGTCCTAGTCAATGGGAGCCATCAAGATTCTAAAGCACCATCAATGGCCCACACTTTGCATAATTACAATATGACCTCCTGCTTTATATTTCTAGCTTCAGATATAAGTATGATACATACATACAAATAGGATGAACACACACAGTAGATTATAAGTTTTGTAATGATACCTTACAAGAGACCTTTTGCATAAAGCATATTCCAGTTATATTACATTCACACTCATAAGCATATTTCCATAAAAGATTATGGAGTGCAACGTCACAGGTGGTACCAGAACACCCCGATACAAGATTAACACACTCCCCAAAGATGATATAGGGACACACTTACCCCTCCTAAAGATAAGGTCAGGATGATATGATGATGGATAGAGATGTTTTGATCGAACCAAAAGCTAATGGATGGTAACTAATCACAGCAGAGGGGCAATATGTAACTTCTTTCTTTCATTCTTTTTTGCTTTCTTTTACTTTTTTCTCTCAACATTGTCAAATTGCACGTAGTACTTTAAGTGGATGCTAATGTAAAATGCTCAGAGAACTAAACAATGGGATTTAGGCTTCTAAGTCACTTAGGGTGAGATTTTCACTTAGGGTGAGGTTACAGGGGAGACTACAATGGGTCACACTGAAAGGTGAACTGTCAGGCTGGAAGGAGGTTACTAGTGGAGTTCCTCAGGAATCAGTTTTGGGACCAATCTTATTTAATCTTTTTATTACTGACCTTGGCACAAAAAGTGGGAAAGTGCTAATAAAGTTTGCGGATGACCCAAAGCTGGGAGGTATTGCGAATACAGAGAATCACCACGATATCATACAGGAAGATCTGGATGACCTTGTAAACTGGAGTAATAGTAATGAAATTTAATAGTGAAAAGTGCAAGGTCATGCATTTATGGATTAATAACAAGAATTTCTTTTATAAACTGGGGACGCATCACTTGGAAATAACAGAGGGGGAGAAAGACCTCAGAGTATTGGTTGGTCACAGGATGACTATGAGGTGCCAGTGTGATATGCCATGAAAAAAGCTAATGCGGTCCTGGGATGAATTAGGTGAGGTATTTCCAGTAGAGATAAGGAGGTGTTAGTACCATTATACAAGGCACTGGTGAGACCCCATCTGAGATATTGTGTGCACTTCTGGTCTCCCATGTTTAAGAAGGATTAATTCAAACTGGAAGAGGTACAAAGAAGGGCTACTAGGATGATCCGCTGAATGGAAAACCTGTCTTATGAAAGGAGACTCAAAGAGCTTGGCTTGTTTAGCCTAAGCAAAAGAAGGCTGAGGGGAGATATGATTGCTCTCTATAAATATATAAGAGAAATAAATTCCAGGGAGGAAGAGGAGTTATTTAAGCTCAGTACCAATGTGGATACAAGAACAAATGGCCATCAGGAAGTTTAGACTTGAAATTAGACAAAGGTTTCTAACCATCATAGGAGTGAAGTTCTGGAACAGCCTTCCAAGGGGAGCAGTGGGGGCAAAAGACATATCTGGCTTCAAGACTAAGCTTGATAAGTTTATGAAGGGGATGGTATGATGGGATAGCCTAATTTTGGCAATTAATTGATTTTTGACTATTAGCAGTTGTCATAACTATAAACGGAAGGGTAACAGCCCTCCTGTGTACAGTACTATAAAATCCCTCCTGGCCAAAGACTCCAAAATCCTTTTCCCTGTAAAGGGTTAAGAAGCTCAGGTAACCTGACTGGCATCTGACCCAAAGGACCAATAAGGGGAAAAGATACTTTCAAATCTTTGGGGGGGGGGGGAAGGCTTTTGTGTGTGCTCTTTGTTTGGGAGTCATTCGCTCTTGGGACTGAGAGGGACAAGACATCAATCCAGGTTCTCCCCATCTTTCTAAACAAGTCTCTCTTATTTCCAACTTGTAAGTAAAAAGCCAGGCAAGTCGTCTTAGTTTTAATTTGTGTTCCTCAACTTGTAAATGTACCTTTTACTAGAGTGTTTATCTTTGTTTGCTGTACTTTGAACCTGAGACTAGAGGGGGGGTCCTCTGAGCTCTTTAAGTTTGATTACCCTGTAAAGTTATTTTCCATCCTGATTTTACAGAGATGATTTTTACCTTTTTCTTTAATTAAAAGCCTTCTTTTTAAGAACCTGATTGATTTTTACTTGTTTTTAGATCCAAGGGGGTTGGATCTGTATTCACCAGGAGTTGGTGGGAGGAAGGAGGGGAATGGTTAATTTCTCCTTGTTTTAAGATCCAAGGGGTTTAGATCTGTATTCACCAGGGAATTGGTGAAAGGTTTCTCAAGGCTACCCAGGGAAGGGAATTAGTTTTGAGAATGGTGGCAGTGGACCAGAACTAAGCTGGTAGTTAAGCTTAGAAGTCTTCATGCAGGCCCCCCACATTTGTACCCTAAAGTTAAAAGTGGGGATACAGCCTTGACATGGTGGCATAGTGGTGGGATCATTTTAAACCCAAAAGCCAGTAAGATTTTTTTTCCTTCTAGCTGCTTGGAAAGCAGAGCTGAAGGTAGATGCTTATCTTATCTCTCCCTGCCTGAAGGCAGAGGTGTTAAGTTTTTTTTAACAAGAGCCTTTGTTAAGAGGGTTCAATTAATGAGCAAATGACTGGTAAAAGGAATTTACAAGCTGAATTTTTTTTTTCTTTTTACATCCTCGGGAGTAGCTAGTTAGAAAGTCTCTGTTAACTCAGCAGCAGCCAGAGCTAAGTGCATCCCAGTTTCAGTCAACTGCAGAGCGGTGTGACCCAGCACAAGAAAACAGGAAAATGACTACCAAAGAAGTAGCTTACAAAATAGAACTGGCCAAACTAGAAGCAGAAGAAAATGAAAGAAAACATCAGAGACTGCTTCAAATTAAAAAACTCGAGAAAGAAGCCAAAGAGGAGGCCTATGAAAGAGAAAAAGAAGCCAAAGAGGAGGCCCATGAAAGAGAAGAGAAAGCCAAAGAGGAGGCCAACAAGAGAGAGATGGAGCTGGAAAAAGCCAAAGAGGAGGCCCACAAGAGAACTATAGAGCTGGAAAAAGCCAAAGAGGAGGCGAGAGAAAAAGAAAGGAAGCATGAACTGGAAGTAGCAAGGGCTAGGCAGGATGCACCAGCCCATCCTAGCAACTCCTCTCCAGGTACCACTTCCCATCCCAGAAAATTCCCCACCTACAAGGCAGGCGATGATACTGAGGCCTTCTTAGACAATTTTGAAAGGGTCTGCCTTAGATACAGCATCACTCCGGACCAGTACATGGTAGAGCTGAGGCCGCAGCTCAGTGGACCCTTAGCAGAGGTGGCAGCTGAAATGCCTAAGGAACACATGAACAGTTATGAACTTTTTAAAAACAAGGCCAGACTCAGAATGGGGCTAACACCCGAGCATGCCTGTTGACGGTTCAGAGCCCTAAGATGGAAACCCGATGTGTCATTTACCCGACATGCCTACCAGATTGGGAAAAATTGGGATGCCTGGATATCAGGAGCAAATGTTAAATCTACGGAAGACTTGCCCTTACCTAATGCAAATGGAGCAGTTTTTAGAGGGTGTTCCTGAGGAAATAGAAAGGTACGTCCTAGATAGGAAGCCCAAAACTGTCACCGAAGCGGGGGAGATTGGAGCCAAATCGGTGGAGGTGACAGAAAAGAAAAAAGATAGTAGCAGTTGGAGCGAATATCAGAAGGGGCAAGCCGAAACAAAACCTTACCACTGGGGACAACCCAGGCCCCACCCACATCCCAAGGGAAACCCCAGGCGCCTTCTCACCCCACCACACCAGTCTCCACTAACCAACATCGCCCCAGTGATACCTTAGCAAGACGATGTTTTAAATGTAATGAAAATGGGACATATAAAGGCTCACTGCCCCGAGAACCCGAACCAATTACAGTTCATTACACCACAATCACACCAAAGATCCCCAGACCCAGATGCCTCTCTCATACCCTCGGAGCGAAGGGAAACCTTGAGAGTGGGCGGAAAGAAGCTTATCGCTTGGAGGGACACTGGGGCACAAGTGTCAACTATCCACCAATCCCTAGTGGACCCCAAACTCATCAACCCGGAGACTCCAGTGACAATTCAACCCTTCGTGTCACAGTCTGTAACCTTGCCTACAGCCAAGTTGCATGTCCAGTACAAAGGCTGGTCAGGAATGTGGGCTTTTGCAGTCTATGACAATTATCCCATTCCCATGGGAAGACTTGGCCAACCATGTGAAGCTAGCCAAGAGGGTGGGAATAGTCACCCGCAGCCAGGCTAAGCAAGCTTGCACCCCCATCCCTGTTTCTGAGCCGTCCACCAGGGCCCCGTCTGTGTTACCAGAGACCCAAACAAAGGTGGTGGAACTGGATCCCCTGCCAATGACTGCAACAGCCATAGTGGATCCAATCCCAGAGACCCAGCCAAAGCCAGTCCCAGAACCGGAACTGGCAACTAGAACCATTGCCAGCACTAGAACCATTGCCAGCACTGGGTCCAGCGAGTAACTGTGGATATTCTGGGTCCTTTCCCAAAGAAGACACCCAGAGGAAAGCAGTACGTACTGACTTTCATGGATTTTGCTACCCGATGGCCAGAAGCAGTACCCTTAACCAACACCAGGGCTAAAAGTGTGTGCCAGGCATTAACAGACATTTTTGCCAGGGTAGGTTGGCCCTCCGACATCCTTACAGATTCAGGAACTAATTTCCTGGCAGGGACCATGAAAAGCCTGTGGGAAGCTCATGGGGTGAATCACCTGGTTGCCACCCCTTACCACCATCAAACCAATGGCCTGGTGGAGAGGTTTAATTGAACTTTGGGGGCCATGATACATAAATTCATAAATGAACACTCCAATGATTGGGACGTAGTGTTGCAGTAGTTGCTTTTTGCCTACAGGGCTGTACCACATCCCAGTTTAAGGTTTTCACCATTTGAACTTGTGTATGGCCGCAAGGTTAAGGGGCCATTACAGTTGGTGAAGCAGCTATGGGAGGGGTTTACGCCTTCTCCAGGAACTAACATTCTAGACTTTGTAAGCAACCTACAAAGCACCCTCCGACACTCTTTAGCCCTTGCTAAAGAAAACCTAAAGGATGCTCAGGAAGAGCAAAAGGCTCATGCAGGCCCCCCCACATTTGTACCCTAAAGTTCAAAGTGGGGATACAGCCTTGACACCAGTAGATATACCCAATGGCTTGTGATGGGTTGTTAGATGGGGGTGGGATCTGAGTTACCACAAATAATTCTTTCCTGGGTGTCTGGCTGGTGAGTCTTGCCCACATGCTCAGGGTTTAGCTGATCACCATATTTGGGGTCGGGAAGGAATTTTCCTCCACGGCAGATTGGCAGAGGCCCTGGGGGCTTTTCATCTTCCTCTGCAGTATGGGGCATGAGTCACTTGCTGGAGGATTCTCTGCACCTTGAGGTCTTTAAACCACGATTTCAGGACTTCAATAGCTCAGACATAGGTTAGGAGTTTGTTACAGTGGGGTGTGAGATTCTGTGGCTTGCATTGTGCAGGAGATCAGACTAGACAATCATAATGGTCCCTTCTGACCTTAAAGTCTATGATTCTATGACCCTAGAGATGGAGATAGGTGCCTAGTGATATTTAAAAAAAAACTAATTAGAATAGAATGGAACAGAATAGAAGTGTTTTTAATGTTTAAAGGAAAAGATCCATAAAATGTCTTTCTTGAGGATGACCAATTCAACACCAAGTTAATTGATCAAGTCTTTCTGGTCGAAAGGCCAGATCCCCAGCTCCATGAAATCTGATGTTAATCCCAGTTAGTGTAAATTGACATGGCATCATTGAAGTCTAAATCCCCAGATACTGTCAGTGTCAAAGCTCCATTGGAGTCAATGGAACCAGAAGCTCAGCAGGTGTCAATCAGCCATTGCCCCAGTGGAGTCAACTGGCCAGATCTCCAGTTAGTATAAGTCATCATTGCTCAACTGAGCCATTGAGGTCAGTGGATCTGTGCTGATGTACAGCATTCTGAAATGTTCTGGTTCAATTTGTTCAAGTGAAACAGACACAGCTTCTCTCTCACTGAACACACAGGGTTAGATTCACAAAGGGACTTAAGTGCTTAAATCCCAGGATCAGGTAACACCAGTATTCACAAAAACCTGCTCAGCTGCCGCTTAACTGTGGAGGGGCCTAAACCACTTGGCACCTATGTTTTTACAGTCAGTGCTCCCTAGGGGCCCATGTTTCTGCCTCTGAGCATGTGTGTGGCTACCTCACTTTAGCCATAAGGATTCCTAAGCCCCAGAGAGATGAACGAATCAGGGGAAGATTCTCTGCCTAACTTCCCTGCAGGCCTGATCCATTAAGCATGCTCAGGCCACACCTAATTCCACATAAAACAGCCTGTGGGATGGGGGAGGAGGAAGAGTTTGCTCATAATTTTTAGCCCAGTGCTGGAGTACTCCGCTAGGATGTTGGAGACTATGGGTTCAACTTCTCCCTTCACCTGACAGGGAGAAGGGTTTTAAACAGTAATCTGCTAACTCTGAGGGAAGTGCCCTAGATTTTGGGTTATGGGATATTCTGATATGGGACTCCGTCTTTATCTGCCATTGAAGCTGTTCCATTTTGGATAAATAATCAGTCATTGGAGGAGGTCGACTGGATTCTGGGTGTCTGCTCCAGTCACCAAGTTACAGGGTCATTCTCATGTGCTCTCACTCTCTCTTTCTGGTTCTGTGTCTCTTTCATAATTTAATCCAAATTAGGACAGCTCAACAGGGGACACTGAGAGAGCTCTACATCAAAATATCGCAGAGCTCAGTGGGTTGGGCACTCAGCTACAAGATGGCAGGTCTCTGTTCAAATCCCTTCTCTCCCCTTGGGTTGAGGGGGGACTTGAGCCAGGGAGCTCCCGCATCCCACGTGAATATTCTAACCACTGCACTAAAAGGTAGGACGGAGCTTCCCCGCTGCAGATTATTGCAAAAATAGAGTGGGTGCCTAACTAGAGGAAAGGGTTCACAGATGTGACTTCCACCAGAGGAAGATGCCTCCCTCCAGCATGGGTTTAGGCCTTGAACTCCCTTCCTTGCCATCTCCCATTGGTAGCCTTAGAGAGCATCCCGAGTAGTCTGCTGGGTCTAGAGAATCCCATTCTGAGGCCCTCTAGCCTTTACATGGGGAGTGTAGGTGCTGAACTCAGGCTTTTTGAATCACAGTGATTTCCTAGGCATCTAAAAGTTAGGCACCAGGGACACCCAGTGTTGCGCCTTCTAAGTCCCTTTCTAAATCTGGTCCACAGAAGCAGGAAACTGCATTCAACCAACTCACCAATCATGTTTCCCTTTAGCCACTGGAGTCTTTTCTTTTGGTAAAGCTTCTCTCTCAAACTATTGCCAGGTGCTGGAAAGTCAAAGGTGACACCCTGTGTTTCACAAAGACTCAGGATGCATGCACCATGGCAGAGGGGAGGGCTCCATCTAGGGCCCTGTACAGTCCATGAAAAGACTGCCATTGATTTCAATGGGCTTTGCCTTAGGCCATAGAGTCAGAACCTGTCTGTGAGGTGAGGAGTCATCCAGGAACTACAACCTGATTAAGGCACATACGGTGATGAGTCATTCCTGTGCTAGGCTCCAGCCAATCCACTAGCCAGGCGCTGGGCTGGTGGCTCTCAGGACAGGTATATAAGCCCCACAGGAGGAACAGCAGCTCAGTCTACTCAACATCACTTCATGGCTTGGACTTTCCCCTGCCTGTCTGACTCCATCTTGTACCCAGTCTTGCTCCAGACATATTCCTGTTTCAGTCCAGCCCTTATGTCACCAAATGGGTCACAGCTGAGAGGGCCAAACTCAGACCACACTGTCAAAACCTGGGAAGACACCCCCACAGTGGTGGTATATACTATAATTAGATTTAACTAAACCAGCAATAAATGTGTGCTCCTGGATTGCTATACTAGCTTAAAATGGAGCCACAGATAGGCCCCTTAGACACTCTAGCTTATGTTACCACCCAGACAAACTGGACTTCTGTGATGAAAGCTTATTAAAATCAAAAATCACCACACATTAGGTTCTTCCAGCCCCAGAGGGCAAGTCACTTACCCCGGTCAATTGATGCTCAGGACCTTACTTCAAAGACAATGCTGTAGTCAATACTTTAGTAAACTAACTAAAGATTTATTAAGTAAGAAAACAAAATGAGAGTTACTAAAAGGTTAAAGCAAATAAAATACATTATAGTTGGGTCAAAGAAGGTAGTCCAAAATGCCAGCAGGAATGTTAAATCTGCTAGCTTTCTGTAAGTCTCTCTGAGTTGCTCAAATAGTTCTTAGGGACCTTAGTTCTTTTGTTTAAAATTTCCCCTATCAGAATTCACCAGTCCAGAAATGGGGCAGGAAAGAGGTGACCAGGATCATTTTTTCTCCCTTTTTATATCTTGACCCTTTTTCTAGAAAAATCCTTGCTGTGTCATGGACTCAAGCAGTTCAGTGATGTACATGCTTTGCCATTAGTTCATCAAATGAATTACAAATTCTAGTTTGCACCTTTTGTGTCCATGCCATTTGAGGTGATTTTGAGAATGGCATGCAGACGCTCTTGTTTACAGTTCCTTTGTTAGTCCTAAAGAGCTAGCTTGTGGACGTTTCTCAGACACATAACATGTTTGAGTTATAAACATATAGTAAAATTTCCTAACTCGACACACAATGTTGTTACACACATTATAATAAAATGATAATACTCGGCAGATTACTACTTTTCCAATGATACCTTACAAGGCATACTTTGTACAAGGTTTATCACAATTTTGTAACAGTGGTGAACATATTAGTGTAGACAGCCAACTTCCCCTTTAGACAGCATCACACTTCGTTCTAGCCTGACTCCCAGCCCCATTCTTGCTTTGTTCCAAACCAGCTCTTGAATCCTGACTCCAGATATAACCTCTCTCTCCAGTTCCTGGCCTGGCAGTGCTGACCACTAGTCCTGACCCTCCACATCCTGGTTTCTGACACTGGCACAATATGTTGTGGCTCAGATAGTAACATATGCAGTTAGCTGATGTGAAGAGAATAGCCAGGGACATTTTGTTTATAATAAGTGCTACCCCGCCTTCTTTTGAAATCACTGGTAAAACTCACATTGACTTGAATGGCAGCATGACTGCACTCAAATTGATCAGCAAAAGTAAAGTCACATCACAAGCACATGATTCTCTGCTCCCCATGAAATAAGGGCCGAATTGTGAGCTTCTTACTCTCACTGTGTAGCAATTACTGACATTAACAGTCCATTTGACAACACTAAGACTCCTCAAATGAGGAAGGGCAAGATTTTAAAATATATTTAGGCACCTAACTCTCATTAAAATCAGTGCTTATGAATGAGGGAGGGAGTGCCACATGCTGGCCTTTGATCTTTTGCAAGAGGGATGTGAAAGAAAGAAAGAATCTCTTAGCTTGTCCTTTGCCAAACAGCAGTGAAGAATGGAATTCAAACACTGAAATCAGACAAAATGCCTCTCTCTTCATACTTAGATTTTTTTTTTTTGCATATGGTATTTTCTAAATTTCATTAATTAAGTTTGCAGGTTAATAAAC
The DNA here is from genome assembly GCF_013100865.1 of Trachemys scripta elegans. Lineage (NCBI taxonomy): Eukaryota > Metazoa > Chordata > Testudines > Emydidae > Trachemys > Trachemys scripta. The sequence goes on from NC_048309.1 coordinate 38,387,860, forward strand.
TGGGAGTTCCATGGTAAATCCACATAGTAACTTCAATTTGGAAAGACATCATGCACAGAAATCTCCCCTAAAGTCAGGGTGATGTTATTCTCAAAAAAATGCTGCTGAATTGGACTTGAAGTGTGGTTTTCATTTCATGACCAAATGAAAAGGGAAAAGGTTTATTTAGTTGTTTGTTTTATTAAGGTTATTGCATCTTAAAATATAGAGCAAATGGGGCTGATTCTCTATTTATTTATAGAAGTTTAGAACAGTGTAAATGCATTTTTTCAGCAGAGCAACTCCTGATTTACATCAGGCTGACTGATAGAGGGATCAGGCCCATTGACTCCCATGGTGTCACTGCTGTTTTACACCTGGGTAAGTGAAGGTTCCTTAATTACACAAATATGAGTGAGTTTGGTGTCAAGGCCACTTGCTTTTTTGAGCTGTGTTGAAGACACAACATAGGAGTATTGTACATAGGTGATCCAACTGAATATAGACTCTATCAGTTTCCATTATCTGAGACAAGTGTGTCACTTTGTTCACCATTTCCAATCAGCTACCCAAGCAGGACATCAGTGATAATAAAAAAGGCTGGATCTTCAGCTGGTGTAGATCCGTGTAGACGCACAGAAGTCAGATTAGCTCACCCAGTTTACATTACCTAAGGATTTGGACTGAGATGATTCCTTATCGAAGTATCTGTAAATATTGTGACAAAGTTCCTCCTCTGCCTTGGTGGGTCCTGCGCTTATTGGCGGATTTGCTCACCTCAGAGATTCACAGCAGCCCTCAGTTTGGCCACTTCTGCTAGTGGCTCAAATCTGCCGTTCACTCAGCTATCCTCATCACTGGCCAGCATGGGGAAAGGGAGGAGAACAATCCCTGCAGTCTCTGCTGACCCACCTAGTGGGTCGAGGGATAGGCCAGGGACCATCCCCACTGCTGGGACCCACAGTCCATATCACCTCCTTTTGTCTCAAATAGAGAGTTGAGGGAGATGGGGGGTGACCCAGGCCCACCCTCTACTCTGGGTTCCAGCCCAGGGCCCTATGGATTGCAACGGTCTACAGTGTCTCTAGTAACAGCTGCGTGACAGCTGCAACTCCCTGGGCTACTTTCCCATGGCTGTCTCCCAAAACCTTCTTTATCCTCACCACAGGACCTTCCTCCTGATGTCTGGTAATGCTTGTACTTCGCAGTCCTCCAGCAGTACACCTACTCACTATCAGCTTCTTGCGCCTCTTGCTCCGAGCTCCTCACACACACCTCACTAACTGAAATGAGGTCCTTTTTAAAACCAGGTGCCTGGAGTAGCCTGCCTATTATAATTGATTCTGGTAGCTTCTTAATTGGCTCCAGGTGTCCTATTTAGCCCACCTTAATTGGTTCCAGCAACTTCCTGATGGTTCTGAAACAGCCCATTATCTTACTCAGAGAAAAGGGACCTGCTTAATCTAGCGCTAATATCACCTTCTATCACTCTCCTATAGCCATCTGGCCGGACCCTGTCACAATATGGAAATATATACAGAAATATATTATTGTCTTAAATATGTTCTATGGCCAGTGTTCTGGAACATTATAGGAACAGCAGCATCCTGTCTCCAGTGGTGGCCAGTATCAGCTGTTTCAAAGGCAGAACAATTGTATTATAAATCATGGAAAAAATGTATTACTAACTCAGACAGTAGATGATTCACATCCTGAACCATGAAATCCCTATGACTATCAAAGACAATTTAGAATTCTGAGAATATATTTAACTGAATAATATCCAGAGACAATGAGTTCCACAAGTCAGCTAGTCAGGTAGGTGGAGATAGAGAGAAAGAGAAAGCCAATGACAGGCACATGGAAAAAAGATAGATAGACTGATAGATACTGTGGATCCCAAAGATTTGTTTATACCTGAAAAAACTTGCTCACATAAAAAATGAACATTTGGTCAGAATATGCAGTTGTATTGCACAATAACTTAACCAACTGGATTTCAGCTCTATGTTCAAGGACAATGTTTATTTTTTCAAGCACTTCTTGCCCATAGGCTTTCTCAACGCATCTTTTATGTCCTTGTTCCTAAGGCTGTAGATGAAGGATTCAACATGGGAATGAAAAGGGTATAAAACACCGACACCACTTTCCTTTGATACAAAGAAAATATCCAAGTGGGCTGGGCATACATGAAAGCATTGGTACCATAAAATAAAGTCACAACCATCATATGGGAGGTGCAGGTGGAGAAGGCTCTTTGTCTGCCCTCAGTAGAGTGAATCCTGAGGATGGTGGAGATGATATAGATGTAGGAGACAAGCACAATCAGGGCAGTGCTTGCTATGATGAGGCTGCGTATGGTAAACATCACAAGATTATTGATGTACGTATCACTGCTGGACAGACTAATCAAGGGAGGGCCATCACAGAAGAAATGATCAATCTCATTAGACCCACAATAGTGCAGCATAAAGGTGAAGCCTGTTTGCACCATGGAATTCACACAGCTGATCCCACCACCAGCTGAATGCAAACCCACTTGGACATGGTGGTGGGATACTGGAGCTGGTTGCAGATGGCGGAGTATCGATCAAATGCCATCGCTGCAAGGAGAAAAGCTTCAGTGGTGAGGAACAGAACAAAGAATAAGAATTGAGTGGCACATCCATTGTAGGAAATGGCTTTGCTCCCTGCTAGGAAACTCACCATGGCTCTTGGGGCAATGGTGGACAAGTAGCAGAGATCTAAGAGAGACAGGTTCATGAAGAAGAAGTACATGGGGGTGTGAAGATGAGAGTCAGCTCTAATGATGACGATCAGGATGGTGTTTCCCAGCACAGTTACCATGTACATTGCTAGGAACATCAGAAAGGGGACAAGCTGGAACCCTGGACCTCTTCCAAACCCCAGCAAGATGAATTCTGTTCCTGCTGTGCAGTTCCCTCCTCTTACTGGCTCCTTAGCTGACATTTCCTTTAGAAAATAGAACAAGACAAAGGTTAAAAAAGATTCAAATATAGAAGACAGATTGACATTTCTCCTAAGTGTTCTTGACATCAATGGAGGTTACTCACCTAGATGTTTTGGAAAATCCCACTAGGTGCTTAATCACCTTAAAAAAATCTGACACCAGTTTGTCTGTTTTTTTTTTTTTTAATTTACTCTGAAGTCCAAATTAATAATCTTTCCTCTTTAATCCGGATTTAAGACTCTTCTTTGTGGCTGAGTAAGAAAGAGGCAATATCCCCCATGAGCAATGCCATTGATTTAGAAAAGGGAGGTGGAAATGGGCTCTTTTACATCAATTACTCTAATAATTTCTGTCTGTGAATCAGGATATGCTCCTGAGAGACTGAAATAATTCTAGTTGACAGGTTTAACCTCTGTACAGAGTACCCTTACTCAGGGACATTCAATGGGAGTTTTGCCTGAGTACTGACAGAGTAAAGTCTGAATATATACTTTGAAATGTTGAAATTTTCCAAGTTTTGAGTAAACCCAGCAAGGAAAACCAATTAGGCCATTTGATATGTGACCCGCTCTGTGAGGCAGTTTCTGCAGCCCAAAGGAGTGGCTTCAATTTTTCTATGGGCTTCCTTTCAAGACTTTACTCACACCGGCTTCAGCCCCCACCCAGAAACCTGTGAAATGATGTACATCATCTTGGCACCCTTGATGGAAACTTTTCCCCACTGGCAAGCACTGAATCCAGGGAGAGAACTTTATTTGCGGTGGGCAGACAGGAGGAAGAGAACAGACTGGATTTAGTAAAACCATCAATCAATAAATTAAGAAGTTCTATGGTGTGAGATTCCCCCTGGGTATTTTAAGAGCCGCCCCAACCTTGGTCCTCCTCTAGCCAGTGTAAGAGGCTGACGAGTTCTGGCCAATTCCCTCTTCCCCAGCTGCCCCCTCACCATTAGTCATCCTGGGTTGGAGAAGTCCAAGGATTTTAGCTGGTCAGTGCTCCAGGGGCTACTCTACTACCTAACCCAGCCGCAGTGATTTCAGCTTTCCTTGCTGGGTAGGGAGGCCTGGACCAGTGTCCCTTGGGTTGGCTGCTGTTCTTGCTGTGGCTTCAGTCCAAGCTGCCTAGCTCTGCCTCCTTCTGTCCCCTCACAGTTGCCACCTTTCCTATCCATTGCCTGAGCCATCCACTGCCTCTGAGAAGCTGCCGGTGCAGCCTCTCTGTGCCACCCCTCACCTTGGAGCTGCTGCCAATGCTGATCTCTCCCACCCATGGCCATCAACCTGCCCCGACAGTCTCAGCTCAGCTCTTGGGAAGGGATCAGTGGTGCTTAGGGCTCTGGAGAAAGGCCTTACCACCTGAGAGGCACAAGCAGCACATTTTTCCCTCTTATTTTCCTTCTTCTAGTTCTATCCAGGCTCCCTTGTCTCACTGTGCCTGACAGACGTCGTTTGTCGTGGCAACTTCAAGCACGTTCAATGTCAAGTCCTTCTAGCTCCTAACAAGGTCAATTGCACTTTACCTCCCCCCCATCCCAAAACTCAAAATTGAACTGCACTTTAACCAAAATGCTCCACACTGTCATGTAACTGAAATGCAATGAGGCCAGGTCCATCCAGTTAATTCCCTTTGCTCTCCAATAGACAGTGGCAGGGAGCTCCCTCAGCAATGGAGTCCTTCCACATCCACAAGGCCCCTCTTGCCCCATTTCATCCATAGGTGACAGTGCTGAGCTCCCTTCTTTCTACAGCTTAGATCACAGAGTTCACAGGTAGATCGATAGAGGAGAGAGAAAGGGAGAGACAACCAGACAGACAGACAGAGACTTTCCCTGTTGGATACTATGTACATTTTTTTAAAGAGATCTTTCTTCCAGGGGCTGCAACATCTTAAAAATCCAACTCCTCTCTGAAATTTCTTTTGCCCGCCATTATCACAATTATCACTGAAAATCCACTGTTAGTAAAAGAGCTTCGAGAGCAAACATTATTCAAGGTTCTCCAGTGAGATCACGACATGTTTTACACAGAAGTCACCTGTGTAAAGTCACTTGCTGTGTTTCCACCCTTAAATGGTCAGTTTTTCCTGTTGTTTGTGCTACTGGTTAACACCCAGCAGAGGAGACAAAGCATTTTAAAATAAATCATAAATCCCCAGTGGATGGCAGGGGACGCTACACCTGAATACACCAGCATATGCCACACCAGAATCTCTTTAAAATCTATCTATTGATTAGATTGCTGGTTAACAAAGTCCCTATTAAGGTCCTGATGCTACAGACAAACTTACTCCTGTGAATAACTTGTGTGAATAACACATCTCAGGGATGGTATAAGCATACTTAATCCTGCTTCAGCACAGGGGGCTGCACTAGATGACCTCTTGAGGTCCCTTCCAGCTGTACATTTCTATGATTCTCTGGCAACACTCTGGTTGAAATCAATAGCCTGATTCCTAACAATAAATATCTTCATTGTCTTTTTTGTGTTTCCAGGAGCAGACTCCAATTTTAAAAATTATTTATTTATTGCAAGAGCAAGTTTTTTTTGTGATGTGGAATGGAAGAACTGGTTGATTGCCAAACACTTAGCAATTTTGGACCCAGTTCTCTAAGCACTTCCCTTGTGGCACAGTGCTCACTATGGTGAAGTTCTTCCATTGACTACAGTGCTATTCGTGGTGATAGGTAAATGAAGAAATGGACAAAAAGTCTTTTTAGTGCTACGCTAAAAAAAATATATAATTCATATCTTGTACTAAGAAGGAAATTTGTGGGAGTGTTCACCTAAACTCAATTAAACTTGAGAGCAGACAGACAGATTAAGAAAGAATAACCAGGAAACCAATAAGGCAATAAAGCTTTAAATACCTTTTACCATTGTTTGGAATCCAGGTAAAATCATCAGAATATCAAGTGTCTGGGGGAACTGATGCCTGTTTTATCAGGGCATTATGACAAATCTCAAATGCTGTGTTTGAAGAGATAACACTGGACATTCGGCAGAGAACAGTTTGTTCTATTGTAGACTTCATCTATCTATTGTAGACTTTATCTATTGAAAAATCATGGAGCAGGTCCTCAAGGAATCAATTATGAAACATTTAGAGGAGAGGAAAGTGATCAGGAACAGTCAGCATGGATTCACGAAGGGGAAGTCGTGCCTGACTAACCTAATTGCCTTTTATGAGGAGATAACTGGCTCTGTGGATGAGGGGAAAGCAGTGGATGTGTTATTCCTTGACTTTAGCAAAGCTTTTGATACGGTCTCCCACAGTATTCTTGCCGCCAAGTTAAAGAAGCATGGGCTGGATGAATGGACTGTAAGGTGGATAGAAAGCTGGCTAGATTGTCGGGCTCAACGGGTAGTGATCAATGGCTCCATGTCTAGTTGGCAGCCGGTTTCAAGCGGAGTGCCCCAAGGGTCGGTCCTGGGGCCGGTTTTGTTTAATATCTTTATTAATGATCTGGAGGATGGTGTGGACTGCACTCTCAGCAAGTTTGCAGATGATACTAAACTAGGAGGTGTGGTAGATACACTAGAGGGTAGGGATCGGATACAGAGGGACCTAGACAAATTAGAGGATTGGGCCGAAAAAAAACTGATGAGGTTCAACAAGGACAAGTGCAGAGTCCTGCACTTGGGACGGAAAAATCCCATGCACTGCTACAGACTAGGGACCAAATGGCTAGGTAGCAGTTCTGCAGAAAAGGACCTAGGGGTCACAGTGGATGAGAAGCTGGATATGAGTCAACAGTGTGCTCTTGTTGCCAAGAAGGCTAACGGCATTTTGGGCAGTATAAGTAGGGGCATTGCCAGCAGATCGAGGAACGTGATCATTCCCCTTTATTCGACATTGGTGAGGCCTTATCTGGAATACTGTGTCCAGTTTTGGTCCCCACACTACAAGAAGGATGTGGAAAAATTGGAAAGAGTCCAGCGGAGGGCAACAAAAATGATTAGGGGCCTGGAGCACATGACTTATGAGGAGAGGCTGAGGGAACTGGGATTGTTTAGTCCATTGGAAAGGGTTCAGACAAGAACCCTTATTTAGTCTGCAGAAAAGAAGAATGAGGGGGGATTTGATAGCAGCCTTCAACTACCTGAAGGGGGGTTCCAAAGAGGATGGAGTTCGGCTGTTCTCAGTGGTGGCAGATGACAGAACAAGGAGCAATGGTCTCAAGTTGCAGTGTGGGAGGTCCAGGTTGGATATCAGGAAAAACTATTTCACTAGGAAGGTGGTGAAACACTGGAATGCGTTACCTAGGGAGGTGGTGGAGTCTCCTTCCTTGGAGGTTTTTGAGGCTCGGCTTGACAAAGCTCTGGCTGGGATGATTTAGCTGGGAATTGGTCCTGCTTTGAGCAGGGGGTTGGACTAGATGACCCTTGAGGTCCCTTCCAACTCTGATATTCTATGATTCTATCTCAAACATAAACTCAATATCTTTGCTAAACTAAGCAGCAGTACAAAGTAAAGTATGCACTGTGTCCTCGAACGGAGACAGCCCTGCTTCTAGTGGTTCCACCAGGATTTCAGAGGCCGGGCCAAAGTGATAAAAGAGTTAAAGAGATGCCCAGATGGCTGATGTGAGACAAGTCAAGCCTTGAAATGAAGCATGGTTAATGTGTTTGAACTTTGTTAATATTTCCCCAGAGGAGGCACAAGAAACTTGTACTTATGATCAGACTAGTGGGAATAAAAGAAATCCAAGTGATTAAGACATAGAAAGAGTGTGCTTAACCAGAGAAAATAATATCTATCTCTCTATCTACATCCTCATGTTAAAGAATTTCAAGGGCATTACTCTGAATTTACCTTGGACTTATTTCCATTCTGAATTAATCTTACTTCTTCTTCTGGCGACTGGATCCATGTTATATCTTTCTCTGCTATGCTGAAAAGACCATTTTAAAATATTTGTTCCCCATGCAGAAACTCACAGTGATCCTTAACCTCTTTGTTAAGCTAAATGGATGAGCTCCTAGAGTCTATCACTATAAGGTATGTTTTCTAATCCTTTGGTATCCTCAAGGCTCTTAGAATCATAGAAGATTAGGGTTGGAAGAGACCTCAGGAGGTTGTTTAGTCGAACCCCCCTTCTCAAAGCAGGACCAACCCCAACTAAATCATCCCAACCAGGGCTTTGTCAAGCCAGGCCTTAAATCCCTAAGGATGGAGATTCCACCACCTCCCTAGGTAACCCATTCCAGTGCTTCACCACCCTCCTAGTGAAACAGTGTGTCCTAATATCCAACCTAGACCTCCCCCACTTTAACTTGAGACCATTGCTCCTTGTTCTGTCATCTGCCACCACTGAGAACAGCTGAGCCCCATCCTCTTTGGAATCCCCCTTCAGGTAGTTGAAGACTGCTATCAAATCCCCCCTCACTCTTCTTTTCTGCAGACTAAATAATGGTTCTTGTCTGAACCCTTTCCAATGTATCAATCTGGGGAATTTCGGACACCAGAACTGGACATAGTATTCCAGCAGCTAATGGAACACTACCAAACAAAGCGTTAAAATAACCTCTCTACTCCGACTCGAGATTTCCTTGTTTATGTATCCAAGGACTACATTACACAGTGTTGCACCAGGAATTCATATTCAGCTGGTTTTCCACCAGGCCACCCAAATAATTTTTTTTGCTTTCTCATTCTCTAACTATGGCCTACATTTCCCATAGATGTATATACTTACAGTTAGCCATATTAAAACTCACATTGTTTGCTTACACTCAGTTTACCAAGCAATCCAGATCGAGCTGTACCAGTGACCTATGTTCTTCATTATTGCCCATTACCAGATACTGGTTTCACATTGCTCACCATTTTCCAGCAGTTGACAACACTCATAGACTCATAGACTTTAAGGTCAGAAGGGACCAGTATGATCATCTAGTCTGAACTCCTGCATGATGCAGGCCACAAAAGCTGACCCACCCCCTTTCCCTTGACTCAGCTGTTGAAGTCCCCAAATCCTGTGATTTAAGGACTTCAAGTCGCAGAGAATCCTCCAGCTAGCGACCCCCGCCCCATGCTGCGGAGGAAGGCGAAAAACCTCCAGGGCCTCTGCCAATATACCCTGGAGGAAAATTCCTTCCCGACCCCAAATATGGCGATCAGTAGAACCCCGAGCATGCAGGCAAGATTCTCCAGCCAGACCCTCATTGAGCATTGATACTATTTACCAGCGATGGCACACTGTTGATTAATTGACTAAAATCACGTTATCCCATCAAACCATTCCCTCCATAAACTTATCAAGCTTAATCTTAAAGCCAGAGAGGTCTTTCACCCCCACTGTTTCCCTCGGAAGGCTGTTTCAAATTTTCACCCCTCTGACGGTTAGAAACCTTCATCTAATTTCAAGCCTAAACTTCCCCATGGCCAGTTTATATCCATTTGTTCTCGTGTCCACATTAGTACTGAGCTGAAATAATTCCTCTCCCTCCCTGGTATTTATCCCTTTGATATATTTAAAGAGAGCAATCATATCCCCCCTCAGCCTTCTTTTGGTTAGGGTAAACAAACCAAGCTCTTTGAGTCTCCTTTCATACGACAGGTTTTCCATTCCTCTGATCATCCTAGTGGCCCTTCTCTGTACCCGTTCCAGTTTGAGTTCATCCCTTTTAAACATGGGAGACCAGAACTGCACACAGTACTCCAAATGAGGTCTCACCAGTGCCTTGTATAACGAAAGCAGCACCTCCTTATTCCTACTAGATATACCTCGCCTAATGCATCCCAGGACCGCATTGGCTTTTTTCACGGCCACGTCACATTGCCGACTAATAGTCATCCTGCGGTCAACTAGGACTCCAACGTCTTTCTCCTCCTCTGTTACCTCCAACAGATGCGTCCCCAGCTTATAACTAAAATTCTTGTTAGTCATCCCTAAATGCATCACCTTACACTTTTCACTATTAAATTTCATCCTATTTCTATTACTCCAATTTACACGGTCATCCAAGTCTCCCTGCAGAATATCACGATCCTTCTCCGAATTGGCAATACCTCCCAACTTTGTGTCATCAGCAAACTTTATCAGCCCACTCCTACATTTGGTTCCGAGGTCAGTAATAAATAGAGTAAATAAAATGGGAACCAAAACCGAACCTTGAGGAGCTCCACTGGTGACCTCCCTCCATCCTGACAGTTCACCTTTCAGTACGACCCGCTGCAGTCTCCCCTTTAACCAGTTCCTTATCCACCTCTGGATTTTCATATCGATCCCCATCTTCTCCAATTTAACCAATAATTCCTCATGCGGTACCGTATCAAACGCTTTACTGAAATTGAGGTATATTAGGTCCACCGCATTTCCCTTATCTAATAAGTCTGTTACTTTCTCAAAGAAGGAGATCAGGTTGGTTTGGCACAATCTTCCTTTCGTAAAACCATGTTGTAATTTGTTGCAATTGCCATTGACCTCAAGGTCCTTAACTACTTTCTCTTCATAATTTTTTCCAGGACCTTGCATACTACAGATGTTAAACTAACAGGCCTATAGTTACCCGGGTCACTTTTTTTCCCTTTCTTGAAAACAGGAACCACATTAGCTATTCTCCAGTCCAACGGTACCACCCCTGAGTTTATAGATTCATTAAAAATTATCGCTAATGGGCTTGCAATTTCTCGCGCCAGTTCCTTCAATATTCTCGGATGAAGATCATCCGGTCTGCCCGATTTAGTCCCGTTAATGTGTTCAAGTTTGGCTTCTACCTCGGATACGGTAATGTCAATCCCCCCTCCTTTATTCCCCTCTGTCATGCTGCCACTATTCCTAAGACGTTCATTAGCCTCATTAAAGACTGATGCAAAATATTCGTTTAGATATTTTGCCATCCCTAGAATATCCTTTATCTCCACTCCATCTACAGTCTTCAGCAGTCCCACTTCTTCTTTCTTTGTTTTCTTCCTATTTATATGCCTATAAAACCTCTTACTATTGGTTTTAATTCCCCTCGCAAGATCCAACTCTACACGGCTTTTAGCCTTTCTCACTCCATCTCTACATGCTCTGACCTCAATAAGGTAGGTTTCCTTACTGATCCCTCCCCTCTTCCACTCTTTGTACACTTTCTGTTTTTTTCTTAATCACCCCTTTGAGAGGCTCGCTCATCCAGCTTGGTCTAAATCTCTTTCCTACTAACCGTTTTCCCTTTCTCGGGATACAGGCCTCTGACAGCTCCTGCAACTTCAACTTAAAATAATCCCAGGCACCATCCACCTTTAGATCCATAAATATGTTAGCCCAATCCACTTCCCTTACCAGTCCCCTTAATTTATTAAAATTAGCCTTTTTGAAATTGTAAACCCTAGTCTCTGATTAATTCTGTTAATCTTTCCATTTAGTTTAAATCGAATCAGCTCATGATCAATCGAGCCAAGGTTGTCCCCTACAACCATTTCCTCAATGAGGTCCTCACTACTCACCAAAACCAAATCTAAAATGGCCTCCCACCTCGTTGGTTCAGCTACTACTCGATGAAGGAATTCATCAGCTAGCACGTCTAGAAACATCTGAGCCCTATTATTGTTACTAGCATTTGTTCCCCAATCTATATCCGGGAAGTTAAAGTCTCCCATGATTACACAGTTCCTATTAGTATTTACTTCCCTAAAAACATTAAATAGTTCTCTGTCCATATCCAGGGTAGATCCCGGCAGTCTATAGCACACCCCAAGCACTATCCCAGGGGAGGCTCTAGTAGTTCTTTTGCCCAGTGTGAGTACTGCCCAGACAGACTCCGTCTTATCCATTCCATCAGTTATTATTTCTTTACAGTTTACGTCATTATTGTCATACAATGCTACCCCCCCCTTTACCTTTGTTCCTATCGTTCCTAAAGAGCACATACCATTCCATACCTGTATTCCAGTCATGACTACCGTTCCACCAGGTTTTGGTTATTCCGATGATATCCGGTTTCATTTCTCGGACCAGGAACTCCAATTCCTCCATTTTGTTACCTAGGCTTCTCTCATTGGTGTATAAACATCTTAATGTATGCGGTTTAGCCTGTCTCCCATTAGTCATGCAATTTGGTACGGACCCCTTGCTGTTCATCCCCCCTCTCCTTCTTATGTTCAATCCCTTCCCCCCGGCTATATCTGTTCTTATCTCATCACCCTCCTTTTCAATGTTGGAATCTGGCGTGGAAATTAACTGGACATCTCCCAACCGTCTCCCCCAAATTCCTAGTTTAAAGCTCCTTTGATGAGATGAGCCAGCCTCCCTCCCAGAAATCTATTTCCTTCCCTAATCAGGTGAAGTCCATCCCATGAGAACAGTTGTCTGTCGCCAAAAGACTCCCAGTGGCCATACATCCCAAAGCCCCCCTTATAGCACCACTCCCTTAGCCAGCTATTTATCCTCACAATCCTGTCTGCCCTTTGCTGCCCTTCTCTAGGAACAGGCAGAATCCCACTGAAGATGATCTGAGCCTCGATTTCCTTGAGCGTCTTCCCCAGTCTGGCATAATCTCCCTTGATTCTCTCTAACGAGAATCTAGCTGTGTCATTCGTTCCTACGTGAAGGATTATCAAGGGGTTCTTACCCGCTCCTTTTAGGATCCTTTTCAACCGTAGGTCCACATCCTGTATCTTAGCACCCGGTAGACAGCACACCCTTCTGTTCTCCGGGTCCGCCCTGGTCACAGGCCTGTCTAACCTCCTCAGTAAGGAGTCCCCAATCATGTAAACCTGCCTTTGCCTGGTGACAGTGCGATCTACTAATCTATCCTCTGTTCCTTCTAGTCGTAACCTGTGTCCGTTCCTATTTTCCCTTATACTCCCCCTTGTGCCATCCTGTATCCCCCCGGGGCCCAGATTTGGTGCTGTCTCCATCAACTCCTCCCCTCTCTCTATTGGACTAGCTGCTCTTCTCTTCTTCCTCACCCTCCCACCTTCAGTTACCACCTGCTGCCCCCCCTCCTCGCTATCCAAACACCCAAACCTGTTCCTGAGTTCTATTTCCCCTTCACTACCCCTCCTTTTCCTTGGCCTGCTTTTCACGGTCACATGTTTCCACTGCCCTTGTTCTCCCTCAGATATTCCCCCCTCACAGACCTTAGCCCCTGCTTCCACCTGTATCCCTGTCCATTCCCCTTCAGCCCCTCCTTGCCTTTCCTCCATCAGCTGCTCAAACCCCCTTCTAAACTCCACCAGGGTATCTACTTGCATCTCCAACCCTCAGATCTTTTCTTCTAGCAGCTCTTTTAGGCGGCACTTCATACAGACATACCTCTGTTCGGGCACCCCCGCTAGCACCATGTACATACCGCAGCTTCCACATGCAATCATCTGCATTGTGTCCCCTGCTGCCTGGCTCATGGCTGCTGTAGTCTCTGCCCACTGCACGTGGGGAAACAGAGCACACAAGACACCACACCCTCCTGCCTCCCATTTCACCTCCCCCGGTAAACTCCCACACAAACTCCCCTGTTAGCAGCCCTGTTCGCTGCCTCCTGTGCCACTGTCTGGCTGGGCGGCCGCTTTTATAGGCCCCCTAATCAGCCAAGCTCCACCCCCTACTCAGGGCTCAGCTTCCCTCCCAGCACAGTGCCCCTACAGGCCTCTACACAAACAAGCACTAGGATACTGCGAAAACCTCAGCTGGTCTAAATCAGTGCAGCTCCATGGAAATTTTTTGGGTATATATTCACAACAGGTACTTAGGCATTCAATGCTTAACTTTAAGGCACCTTGGCCTGGTTCACAGAAGTGATGCATGGGGGGAGAAGGGGCATGCAGAGTCACATTCTGCCCCCCTCCCCCACTATGCTGCTTGGCTTACACAGAGCATGCTCACATGGACAGAGCATGCCCAGTATTAATGCTGAAGCTGGCTGCCCTCACTCTCACCCCCCACTATCAGCAGGCACGGGTTGTCTCCGCTGGTTCATCAAGGTATTTAGGCACCTAGGCCTAGAATCACAGAAGGATTTATGTGTTGTGATGATCATATTCACAACTATCTACTTCTAGGTGCTTTGAAATAAATCACTGGGATTAAGAAAGCTTTAGTTAGGTGCTCAGATTTCCCATCAGGGAGCTAGTTGTCTGAGAACAGGCTTTTGCAAAGCAAGCACACTGGATCGCCCCTCACCTCAGCCAGCCAATAAGACATGCCAAGAAGAAAGGGGAGTGTTAAGCCCTGCCCCTTTAAGAGATTTCTGCATCTAGCTTAATTTGGGATTCTCAGCTATGAACCCTTTTCCTGAGTTTGGTGCCTAAGGCATTTCTTCAAAGGGGAAGAGAGAGAGGAAGAAAGTCTTCCCTTGTTGCTTTTTTCTCAGTAGTACAGGTACTCAGAAAGGATATGGGAGACAACTGGTTCACATCCCCCATCCGCTGAGGGCAAGAAGTGATTTGAACAGGGCTCTGCCACTTCCCATGTAAGACTTTAACCACAGAGTTATGGGATGTTTTTATATGGGGAATCCATCTCTCTCTCCTGCTGATGCAGTACCACTGTGAATAAATAATTAAAACATCACTGGAGGTGGGGGTCCAGATCCAAGGTCTGGATGAGTGCACTAACCACCATGGTATAGAGTCATTCTTGTGCACTTTCTCTCTTTCTTCCTCCCCTCCACTGCCCCACCAATGACGCTTTTTTATTCATCTAAATTGCAACACCTTGAACAAGAGAAATTGAGGGAATTCTAGAGCCAAAAATCCCATAGCTCAGTGGTTTTGACACTCACCTGAGAGGTGGCAGATTCCTATTCTCATCCCCAGGGGCAGTGGGGGGAGTGGCTTGATTGAACTAGGGATATCTTAACCCCTAGGCTAAATGCTATAAATAAAGTCCTCCCTTGCTCTATTTTAAAGTGGATTTGTTACCCAGGGGTTTCAGAACCCAAAGCAATGGTAACTTAATTGTTTCTCTCCAGCCAGTGTCAGGAATAAATCAATGGGAACACATCTCCTCCATCTGATGAATGATTGAAACAAACCAGAGTGCTTTTATCTAAAACTTACTTTTTTATTAGTTCTCAAGCACACATACATGTATGCAATGGCAATAGGTTAAGAGCACCCCAAACGATAGTTACCCAAAGTCTGAGATGGTTTTGAGTGATCAACAGCCAGGCTTCTGGGGCCCTCCCTCTGTCCAGCTGCTGGGGAGTTTACAAGTTAGATCCTGGACTAAAGAGAAGATCCCTTGGACTGCTCCAAAATGTATATTTTACTTAACCTTTTATAACTTAATTAAACAGAGCACATAACTCATAGTGACTCCTAGTGGATCACCATAGTAACCCCTAGTGGGTGACCAATTCTCCTAGTTTCAGCAAATATCTCATGATCTCTTATCATCAAAACATTTCTTGTCATAACAACAATAAAACTTATATGTCAGAGGCACTTAAAACCAAGTTTGTCTGTCCAAACATTGTTTTCATTCTCATGATACATTAACTCATGGCAAGTCTATGGGGAAAAACAGTTCAAGAGAGATGGCAGTTTTTCAAATAGAAACTATTAAGGGCACAAGAGCAAACTATCCCATGGTATAGAACAAATAGGAAATTTGGCAAGAGACCACTCTGGCTTCATGAGGAGATTCTCAATGATCTGAAACTCAAAAAGAATCCTACAAAGGTGAAAACTAAGTCAAATTACAAAGAATGAATATAAAAAAACCAACACAAGTTTGTAGGGACAAAATTAGAAAGGCCAAGGCACAAAATGATATTCAAATAGCTAGAGACATAAAGGGTAACAAGAAAACATTCTACAAAAAACATTAGAAGCAAGAGGAGTACCAAGGACACAGTAGGCCCATTACTAAATGGAGGTGGGGAAGGGGGGAAATGATAAAAGAAAAGGTGGAAATGGAAGAAGTGCTAAATGACTTTTTTGTTTCAGTTTTCTCCAAAAAGTTTAGTAGCAATTGAACATCTAACACAGTGAATGCCAGTGGAAATGAGGTAGCATCAGAGGCAAAAACAGAGAAAGAACAAGTTAAAAATTACTTAGACAAGTTACAGAGGGGTAGCCGTGTTAGTCTGAATCTGTAAAAAGCACCAGAGGGTCCTGTGGCACCTTTGAGACTAACAGAAGTACTGGGAGCATAAGCTTTCGTGGGTCAGAACCTCACTTCTTCAGATGCAAGTAATGGAAATCTCCAGAGGCAGGTATATATCAGTGTGGAGATAACGAGGTTAGTTCAATCAGGGAGGGTGAGGTGCTCTGCTAGCAGTTGAGGTGTGAACACCAAGGGAGGAGAAACTGTTTCTGTAGTTGGATAGCCATTCACAGTTTTTGTTTAATCCTGATCTGATGGTGTCAAATTTGCAGATGAACTGAAGCTCAGCAGTTTCTCTTTGGAGTCTGGTCCTGAACTTTTTTGCTGTAAGATGGCTACCTTAACATCTGCTATTGTGTGGCCAGGGAGGTTGAAGTGTTCTCCTACAGGTTTTTGTATATTGCCATTCCTGATATCTGACTTGTGTCCATTTATCCTCTTGCGTAGTGATTGTCCAGTTTGGCCAATGTACATAGCAGAGGGGCATTGCTGGCATATGATGGAATATATAACATTGGTGGACGTGCAGGTGAATGAGCCGGTGATGTTGTAGCTGATCTGGTTAGGTCCAGTGATGGTGTTGCTGGTGTAGATATGTGGGCAGAGTTGGCATCGAGGTTTGTTGCATGGGTTGGTTCCTGAGTTAGAGTTGTTATGGTGCGATGCGTGGTTGCTGGTGAGAATATGCTTAAGGTTGGCAGGTTGTCTGTGGGCGAGGACTGGCCTGCCTCCCAAGGTCTGTGAAAGTGAGGGATCATTGTCCAGGATGGGTTGTAGATCACTGATGATGCGTTGGAGAGGTTTAAGCTGAGGACTGTAGGTGATGGCCAGTGGAGTTCTGTTGGTTTCTCTTCTGGGCCTGTCTTGTAGCAGGAGTCTTCTGGGTACACGTCTGGCTCTGTTGATTTGTTTCTTTATTTCCTTGTGTGGGTATCATAGTTTTGAGAATGCTTGGTGAAGATCTTGTAGGTGTTGGTCTCTGTCTGAGTGGTTGGAGCAGATGCGATTGTATCTCAGTGCTTGGCTGTAGACGATGGATCGTGTGGTGTGACCGGGGTGGAAGCTGGAGGCATGAAGGTAGGCGTAGCGGTCGGTGGGTTTTCGGTATAGGGTGGTGTTAATGTGGCCATCGCTTATTTGTACGGTGGTGTCCAGGAAGTGGACCTCCCATGTAGATTGGTCCAGGCTGAGGTTGATGGTGGGGTGGAAGCTGTTGAAAGCATGGTGGAATTCTTCCAGGGCCTCCTTCCCATGGGTCCAGATGATGAAGATGTCATCAATATAGCGTAGGTAGAGAAGGGGCATGAGTGGACAAGAGCTGAGGAAGTGTTGTTCCAGGTCAGCCATAAAAATGTTGGCATATTGTGGGGCCATGCGGGTGCCCATAGCGGTGCCACTGGTCTGGAGGTATATATTGTCACCAAATTTGAAATAATTGTGCGTGAGGATAAAGTCACAGAGCTCAGCAATAAATTGTGCTGTGTCATCATCAGGGATACTGTTCCTGACAGCTTGTATTCCATCTGTATGTGGGATGTTTGTGTAGAGAGCCTCTACATCCATGGTGGCTAGGATGGTGTTTTCTGGGAGGTCACCAATGCATTGTAGTTTTCTCAGGAAATCTGTGGTGTCACGGAGATAGCTGGGAGTGCTGGTGGCGTAGGGTCTGAGTAGGGAGTCCACATATCCAGACAGTCCTTCAGTGAGAGTGCCAATGCCCAAGATGATGGGGCGTCCAGGATTTCCAGGTTTGTGGATCTTAGGTAGTAGATAGAATAACCCCGGTCAGGGCTCTAAGGGTATGTTGATTTGTTCCTGTGTTAGTGTAGGGAGTGTCCTGAGTAGATGGTGCAGTTTCTTAGTGTATTCCTCAGTGGGATCTGAGGAAAGCGGCCTGTAGAATTTGGTATTGGAGAGTTGTCTGGCAGCCTCCTTCTGGTAGTCAGACCTGTTCATGATGACAACAGCACCTCCTTTATCAGCCTCTTTGATGATAATGTCAGGGTGGTTTCTGAGGCTGTGGATGGCATTGCGTTCTGCACGACTTAGGTTATGAGGCAAGCGATGTTGTTTTTCCACAATTTCTGCCTGTGCACGTCGGCGGAAGCATTCTATGTATAGGTCCAGACTGTCATTTCGACCCTCAGGAGGAGTCCATGTGGAGTTCTTCTTCCTGTGTTGTTGGTGGGAGGGTATCTGTGTATCAGTGCGCTGTTCAGTGTTATCATGAAAGTATTCTTTGAGTCGGAGGCGGCAAAAGTAGGCTTCCAGATCACCACAGAACTCGCCCACAGACAACCTGCCAACCTTAAGCATATTCTCACCAGCAACCATGCATCGCACCATAACAACTCTAACTCAGGAACCAACCCATGCAACAAACCTCGATGCCAACTCTGCCCACATATCTACACCAGCAACACCATCACTGGACCTAACCAGATCAGCTACAACATCACCGGCTCATTCACTTGCACGTCCACCAATGTTATATATGCCATCATATGCCAGCAATGCCCCTCTGCTATGTACATTGGCCAAACTGGACAGTCACTACGCAAGAGGATAAATGGACACAAGTCAGATATCAGGAATGGCAATATACAAAAACCTGTAGGAGAACACTTCAACCTCCCTGGCCACACAATAGCAGATGTTAAGGTAGCCATCTTACAGCAAAAAAGTTCAGGACCAGACTCCAAAGAGAAACTGCTGAGCTTCAGTTCATCTGCAAATTTGACACCATCAGATCAGGATTAAACAAAGACTGTGAATGGCTATCCAACTACAGAAACAGTTTCTCCTCCCTTGGTGTTCACACCTCAACTGCTAGCAGAGCACCTCACCCTCCCTGATTGAACTAACCTCGTTATCTCCACACTGATATATACCTGCCTCTGGAGATTTCCATTACTTGCATCTGAAGAAGTGAGGTTCTGACCCACGAAAGCTTATGCTCCCAGTACTTCTGTTAGTCTCAAAGGTGCCACAGGACCCTCTGGTGCTTTAGACAAGTTAGATGTCTTCAAGGAAGCAGGGCCTGATGAAATATATCCTAGAATACTAAAGGAGCTAACTAAGGAGATATCTGAGCCATTAGTGATTAGCTTCGAAAAGTCATGGACGATGGGAGAGATTCCAGAGGACTGGAAAAGGGCAAATATAGTGCCAATCTATATTAAGGGAAATAAGGACAATCCAGGGAGTTACAGACCAGTCAGCTTCACTTCAGTTCCCAGAAAAATAATGGAACAAATAATTAAGCAATTAATTTGCAAACACCTAGAAGATAATCATGTCAAAACAACCTAATAGTTTTCTTTGACAGGGTAACAAGCCTTGTGGATGGGGGGAAGCATATCTTCACTTTAATAAGGCTTTTGATACTGTCTCACATGACCATCTCATAAACAAACTAGGGAAATACAACCTAGATGGAGCTATTATTAGGTGGTAAATGGTTGGAAAACCATTTCCAGAGATTAGTTATCGGCAGTTTACACTCAAGCTGGAAGGACATATCAATGGGGTCCCATAGGGATCATTTCTGGGTCCAGTTCTATTCAATATCTTCATCAATGATTTAAATAATGACAGAAGAAATGGGCTTAAATTGCAACAAGGGCAGTTTGGGCTGTGTAGTAAGAGAAATGTTGTAAGAGTAGAAAGAGGGCCTGAAACATAAGCCCATGTATCAGAGGCCTGATATGAGTCCTGAGGCCTGGGCAAAAGTAGTTAAAACTTTGCTGATATAAAGCAAAGTTAAGTTGTGAGCAAGAGGCAGGACCTGCTCTCAGAATTTGGCAAGCATAGGGCTGATATTGCAAAACCACATATTCCTAAGAGGTGCTAGGCACAAAGCACTCATGCAAGCTGTAGTGAGTCGGTGTGGCTCCCCTCCTGCCCAGAAGAGGGAGCCCGCGTGCAGGCACCAGAGTGGTTGGGACCACCACCGCCTGTCCCCACCCCCTGGAAGTCAAGGGGCGGGACAGGAAGTATAAAGGCCGGCCGCCAGAGCTCAGTTGGCGGCCAGCCACCGCAGGGAGCAGACGTGTGGCCGGGAGATCCCGGCCAGGAGACCGCCGAAGACCGAGGCCTGGACCCTAGCTGGCCCGAGCTACCCCGGGCACGCTACGAGGAGGAGCCACCGGAGCCCGTCCGCTCCCGTCACTGGGAGAATCCCTGGGAGCCTCACCCCACCAATCCTGAGGGTGAGACTGTACCCGAACCCCTCCGCCCCTGCTGCTACCCAGAGGAGCCGCCTGAGGACCGTTGGCCTGACTTCCCGGCAGAGCTACCGGACCTGCCACCGAGCCCTGGCCGAGAGGAGCCCATGCAGATGGACTGGCCTGAGCCTGGTGCGACGAACGAGGTAGGCTCTGAGGGGGATCACGGGAGTGGCCCGGGGGTAGCCGTCTCCGGTCCGGCTGCAACTGAATGTGAGCCAATGTCAGTGTGTTGCGGTCTGGATACCCCACTGACCAGCAGCGGCAGTAACCGCTGCTAGGGCCCCGGGTTGGAACGCAGTGGAGTGGGTGGGCCTGTGTTCCCCCCTGCCACCCCCGCTCACGGGTGGCAGGCATCCCCCTCACCCAACACTCGGCTACAGAAAGCCTAGGCGTGCCTTGCCTGGGCTCTGAACTATTTGCTTGCTCAGCCCCTGCAAACAAGGGCCTGAGCTTACTTGTGTTTGCCCCGCCCTGATCCAGGGCCTGGGCTTTGAACTATTTGCTCACTCAGCCCCCTGCAAACAAGGGCCTGAGCTTATCTGTGTTTGCCCCGCCCTGATCCAGGGCCTGGGCTTTGAACTATTTGCTCGCTCAGCCCCCTGCAAACAAGGGCCTGAGCTTACCTGTGTTTGCCCCGCCCTGATCCAGGGCCTGGGCTTCTGAACTGCTTGCTGGCTCAGCTCCCTGCAAATAAGGGCCTGAGCTTAACTGTGTTTGCCCTGCCCTGATCTAGGGCCTGGGCTCTGAACTGTTTGCTCGCTCAACCCCTGCAGTCAAGGGCCTGAGCTTCACTGTGTTTGCTCCGCCCCTGCAGTCAAGGGCCTGAGCTTTAACTGTGGTTGCTCCGACCCTGCACCAAAGAGCCGGAGCTTCAGGACTAACTGACTGCTTGTTCCCACAGTAGTGAGTCGGTGTGGCTCCCCTCCTGCCCGGAAGGGTCGAGCCCCGGCTAGGACCTATTACACAAGCACATTCCAGAAGGGTGGTACCAGAACACCCCTATATCAAACACATTCCCCAAAGATAATAGGAACACACTGACCCATTTTAAGGAGAAAGTCAGGATGACAGCATGATGAATAGAGATGTTTTGATCAAACCTACAGATACAAGGCAATGGGTGGCACCCTAATATGTCAGAGGGTGGCACCCTGATACATCAGAGGTGACACATAACTTGTTTGTATTGGTGTATAAAATGAAGTCTCAAAGGGAGCATCTTTGGTCAGCTAAGGGGGAAATGGAAAGCCCCGCCATTCACTGAGCTTTGTCCATTGTCATGGGCATACATGTGCTAGTATGTGAAGCTAGGACCGTGCTTCATTGACAATAAACCTGGCTGGGTGCATTCGTATCTTAACAGATCATGTGGTCATTGGGCAGTTTGCTTGGGGTCTGCTGTGCCAGAGCTGGGATGGACACTGAGAGAACACACAAACGCAGCAAGGAGATTCTTCCTAACTGTCAGGATAGTTAAGTACTGGAATAAATTGCCTAGGGAGGTTGTGGAATCTTTGTCATTGGAGATTTTTAAGAGCAGGCTAGACAACTCCCTGTTAGGGATGGTCCAACTAATCCTTAGTCCTGCCATGAGTGCAGGGGACTGGACTAGATGACCTCTCAAGGTCCCTTCCATTCCTACTATTCTATGATTTTAACTGTCTGTCCCCATCCTTCCATTCTGATTAGCAAAGGTGGAATACAGACTGGCCCACCAGGGTTCCTCCCCCTCCACATGTTGTGGGGATCCCACCGCTAGTGTTGGGGCAGGACACGAGTTTGAGGAAAGGGAAAGTGTGGAGAATGAGTGTGTACAGCTGTTTCCCAGGAGCAGTTTGGAAATGGAGTGGCTTCAGGTTTTGCAGCTGGCTCGGGTTTTCTAGGGGGAGGGATGTCTCATGGGGCAGGGGCCTGTGAGGGGTGGGTGGGGAGCACCCTTCCACAGGGCCCACTCATGGAAGACCTGAGAGGTGAGTGGTAAGGCTGCCCTCACCCCCTGGAGTATGCACTGGTGGGAATGAGGGGTGGAGAGCCCCATGCATGGGCCAAGCACCAGGGGATCCATCCACTCCTTCCAGTGGTAGTTCAGGAGGTCTTCAATACCAGTGAAGCTGCAGCTGAGCAGGGGTTTGTGGATCTCAGTGTACTCAGATGTTGGATTTAGGAACTTAAAATATCAGTTAAATGCCTAGGTCCTTCTGTGGTGTACAGTAATGTAATTAGGATTTGGATATGGCTCAGACCTATTCTTTGATTATAGGAAAAAATATACATAAGAGTTTGAAGTCCATGGAAATACTTTCCTGCTGTTAACAGGCTATATTTTCACTTGTCAGAGAAATAAACATACAGCATCAGCCCTGTGTCCCTCTTCGTCCAGGCACCCCTAGATAATGGTAATAAGTATCAGCAGCTTCATAAAAAGGACAATTATAGGGAAAATTGTGACGAATATTTCTTTTAGCCAAGCCAGTGAGTGGTTGTCTCAAGTCTAGTAGCACAAAAGTCTCCATAAATGATACTGTAAATCTCTCAATAATCTCCAGAGCCACTGATGTGCACAGGTCTAATTGGAGAACTACCTAGAGAGAGACAGAGAGGCAGGTGGTAACAACAGTCAAAAACAGAAAGCGAGACAGAAAGATGAGCTGTTACACTACTTGTCCACCCACATATCTCAAAAACTCATTGTGTTATAGATGAACAAGAAATAAAGAAGAAAGACAATGAAACATTTTGTCATAATTTGGTTTTACTTTTTCTTGTTACTCCAGATTTTTTTGTACAAATTAAAAAGAACCCTGTCACGGTGTGCTCAGTCTCTATGTTCAATGGCAAGATTCATTTTGTCATGGATTTGTGGCCCATAGCCCTGCACAAACCTTCTCTCACATCCTTGTTCCTAAGACTGTAGATGAAGGGATTCAACATGGGGATGACAAAGGTATAAAACACTGATACTGCTTTCCTTGGGTACAGAGAAGACAGCCAAGTGGGCTGGGCATACATGAAAGCAGTGGTCCCATAAAATAAAGTCACAGCCACCAGGTGGGAGGTGCAGGTGGAGAAGGCTTTGCGTCGGCCCTCAGCAGAGCGAATCCTGAGGATGGTGGAGATGACATAAAAGTAGGAGATAAGCACAATCAGGGCAGTGATTGCTATGATGAAGCCGCATAAGGTAAACATCACAATATTATTGAGGAACGTGTCACTGCAGGACAGATTTATCAGGGGAGGGCCATCACAGAAGAAATGATCAATCTCATTAGACCCACAATAGTGCAGCGTAAAGGTGAAGCTTGTTTGGACAATGGCATTCACACAGCCGCAGATATATGATCCCACTATCAGCTGAATGCAAACCCACTTGGACATGGTGACTGGATAGAGGAGTGGGTTGCAGATGGCAGTGTATCGATCATACCCCATCACTGCCAGGAGAAATGCTTCAGTGGTGATGAAGAGACCGAAGAAGAAGAATTGGGTGGCACATCCGTTATAGGAAATGGCTTTGCTCCCTGATAGGAAGCTTACCATGGCTTTTGGGGTGATGGTGGAGGAATAGCAGAGGTCTACAAGGGACAGGTTCATGAGGAAGAAATACATGGGTGTATGGAGGTGAGAGTTGGCTCTGATGATGAGGACCAGGATGGTGTTCCCCATCATTGTTACTATGTAAATCACCAGAAATATCACAAATGGGGCCACCTGGAGACCTCGTCCCTTTCCAAACCCCTGCAGGATGAATTCCGTGACTGCTGTGCAGTTTCCCTCTCTCACTGGAGCCATGGCTGATAAATCCTTGGGAAAAGGGATGAGATAAGTATTAATGAATGGGCAAATGATGCAGTGAAGGGCTTAATGAAAAGAGGGAGGATGGTAATGGGGAAAAGACCCAAACCAACCTTATTTCCTTCTTTGACAGGGCTGCTGGCCCAGTGGATATTTGTCAAGCTGTAGACATGATATAACTTGCTTTTAGTAAGGCTTTTGATGCACTTCACATGACATTCCCATAAGCAAACTAGGGAAATGTGGTTTATATTAAAGTGCTGTCAGGTGGATGTCACACTCTGCTGGAGATACCCAGAGCTGTGAGCCACTGTGTTACCTCTCTGCCTCAGCAAGTATGAGCTAGGTTGGTGATTAGACTATGTTAGCTCCCTGCCATACCAGCCTGTCTTCCCCACCAGCAAACTCCTCATGGGTTTTCCAGCCCAAACCTTGCCTAGCAGGTAACAGTCAGTGAACTCCAGGCCCCAATCTCCTTCTCTGCAATGCACAGCAACTACCCCTGTACATTCACAGAAGGTTGCAGCTCTGTTAAAGAGCTAGTATGTTACAGTTTATTTACTTAACTGGGGGATAGACACACTTCCTTGCAAACACAGCATTGGATTAGTTTACAGGAGAAGTAAAACAAAAGTTTATTAAATAAAAGACTTGATTAAGTGACACCGCGTAGCTAGAATACAGGCAGACAGGGTTACAAACAAACACAAGTAAAAATACACTTTCTAATAGCTGAGACCTAACTTAATAAGTTAGAGCCTTTGTACCTAAGGGAAGTTAATCTCCAGTCTGTCTTTAGCAGTAATGGCCATTAGCATTCAGCTGGGATCCAAACCGAGTCCAAGGTGCTGGTTTTCCTTGTCTCCTCAGGTGAAGGTTTACTTAGGGGTTCACTCCCCCTCTCTTTATAGCCCAAAAAAACTTTGAAATGTGTTCTTCTTACAACTGTCCATAGATAAAGTTCCTTTTCCCTGCTGGCTGTGGACATCAGGCTGTCTGGGGTAGTTTCCATGCTGCCTTCTCCCGCGTTGCTGATTGTTACAGTGCAAATGATCTCTTCCTGCAGCCTTCAATACAAATGAATAGCTCATTGAATTTGGCCACACTTGGTCTGAGGTGTGGGTCTCTTTCCATTATCTGGAGAGAACCTTTTATCAGCTCCCCCTGACATGCCTGATTTAAATCTCTATTCAGACTTAAAAGCACAGACTTAAAAGAACAATATCAGAGAGTATCCAGAATTCCACATGCAGCATTATCACATACATTTCTCCTGGATATTATTGACTGGTGTGTTATCAGTTTTTGAATGATACCTCATGTTATCAGTTTTTGAATGATACCTCATCAGGCATATTTTGTACAAATATTATTGCAGTAGTGTGCAGGGGGTAATCAACAAATTTTGTAATAAAAATAAATATAAAGTGAGCACCATACACTTTGTATTCTGTGTTGTAATTGAAATCAGTATATCTGAAAATGTAGAAAAGGTCCAAAAATATTTAAATAAATGGTATTCTATTATTAACAGTTGGATTAATTGTGATTAATTTTTTTAATCCTGCAATTAATCATTATTAAATTTTTTAATCGCTTGACAGCCCTAATGGAAATTACTTCACTTAGGAAGAATATATCAACTACAATGCTACAAAATGGGCTAGGTCGGAGTACTGCTGGAAAGGATCTGGAAGTTATGGTGGATCAGCCATTGAATACGAGTCCACAGCGTGGTGCAGTTGGACAAAGGGTGATATCATTCTCAGGTTTATTAATGGGAGTGTCATCTGTAAGACACAAGTGGTAATTGTCCCACTTTACTTGGCACTGGTGATGCTTCAGATGAAGTACTGTGTCTGATTCTGACCACCATGCTTTAGGAAAGATTTGAACAAATTGTAGAGAGTCTCAAGAAGAGCAACAAAAGTGATCAAAGGTTTAGAAAACCTGGCATATGAGGAAAGGTTAAAAGAACTGGTCATGTTTAGTCTTGAGAAAAGAGGACACATAGGGCACCTGATTAGAATCTTCACATATGCTAAGGGCTGTTATATAGAGAACTGTGAGCAATTGTTCACCATGTCCACTGAAGACAGGACAAGAACACAACACAAGGGAATGGACAATGAAATCTCAAGGTCCTTTCCAGTCCTACATTTCTATTGTTGCTACACTTATATCTTCTCTTGTGAGATTTTATGGGTTCCATTTGTGAGCTTTTACCTTCATGTCTTTATAAAGGTAAACTCAAAGGGAGTTTTGCCTGAATAAAGAAGGACTAAAGTCTTAGTAAGAATCTGAGGACTTTTATTTTAACTAAAAGGCACTTCAAAATAAGCTGGTTACTTACATTTAGTGCCAGATTCTGCCACCTTGGCTCACATTCTGTGCTACATTATTCCCAGAGTAGTTCCACTGATAACTGGAAAAAGAACAGGAGTACTTGTGGCACCTTAGAAACTAACAAATTTATTTGAGCATAAGTGATAACTGGATAATTCATTTCTACTGTACTATTCTTCAGATTGTAAGGGGATTCACTGATAGCCACCATAGATATGCTTCTCTTCTGTCAGATGAATGGCAGCTGGGTCTTGTCACTGGCATCTATGGCAGCATCTGAAGATTCTATTCCAGTGCTTAACTATTCCTATAGTTTTTTGCCTAATATCTAGCCTAAATCATCTCTGCTGCAGATTAATCCAGTTTCTTCTCATCTTGTCTTCAGTGGACATTGAGAACAATAGACGTATCTCTTCTTTATAACACATCTTAACGTATTTGGAGACTGTCATCAGTCTTGCCCCACCCGGCTCAGTCTTCTTTTCTCAAGACTAAACATTCCAAGTTTTTTTTAAACTTTCCTCATATGTCAGGTTTTCTAAACACTTTATCATTTTTGTTGCTCTCCTCTGGATGCTCTCCAAATTGTGCACATTTTTCTTAAAGTCTGGTACCCAGAACTGACACACTACTCCAGCTGAAACCTCAACAATGCCAAGTAGAGAGGAACAATTACCTCCCATATCATACATAGGACATTCCTGCTAGGGCATTCTAGAATACTAGCCTTTTACACAACTATGTCTCAGTGTTCACTTATATTCAGTTTGTGATTCATTACAACACGATTCTTTCCTGGAGTTCTACAACATAGCTAGATGTTTCCTATTTTATAGTTGTGCAAATTTATTTCTTCCTAGGTGTAGTGCTTTGTTCTTTTCTTTATTGAATTTCATCTTGTCGGTTTCAGACCAAGACTCCAACTTGTCTAAGTCGATTTGAATTCTAGTCTTGTCCTCCAAAGTGCTTGCAAACCCCACCGAGATTGTTTTCATCCACACATTTTATAAACATACTCTCCACTCTATTATCCAAGTCATTAATGAAAATACTGAATAATACCAGACCCAGGACAGATCCTTTCAGTTCCCACTACATATGTCCCCTCCCTCACAGTTTGACAGCAACCATTGATAATCATTTGAATAATGTCTTTCAGTTTTGTACCCACCGTATGGTAATTCCATCTAGACCCCATTTCCCTACTTTGCTTATGAGAATGTCATGTGGAACATTCAAGATATATCACATCTAGAGCTTCCCCCATCCACTACGTCAGTAATCCTGTCAAAGAAGGAAATTGATTGCTTAATAATTTGTTCCAGTATCTTTCCAGATAGCATAGTTAGGCTGACTGATGCACAATTCTCTGGGTCCTCTTTCTTCCCCCTTCTTAAAGAGAGGAACCATATTTGCCCTTCTCCAAACATCTGGGACCTCATCCATCCTCCATGAGTTCTTGAAGTTAATTGTTATGGTTCTAAAATTGCTTCATCTATCTCCTTAAGTACCCAAAGATGAATATCATCAGGCCCTGTTCACTTGAGTATGTCACTTATCTATATATTTTTCAACATACTCTTTCCTTTGTTGTTAAAATTAACTGTGTTATATATCTGGTCACCATTAACCGTTATAGTGACGACTGAAGCTGAAGAAATGTTAAATACCTCAGCCTTATTCATATTATCCTTTATTGGCTCTCTTTTCCCACTCAGAATAGGAACTACACTTTTGTTCTTTCTTCTCTTGCTCCTAATATAGTATGAAAGAACCTCTGCTTTTTACCTTTTATGACATAGGCTACGCATTATTCGTTTTGTCTCTTAGCCTTTCTGATTTTGTCCCTTGTGATGGAGCTATCTTGGCTTTTACCATTCTTCCTGTCTTTCCTTCAAATAGGGATAGTTTGCTCTTGCACCTTTAATATTGCATTTTTGAGAAACTGCCAGCTCTCATAAACTCCTTTTCCCCTTAGATTATCTCCTCATGAGACTTTACATGCCAGTTCGCTGGATTAGTTAGGCTGTTTTTTTATTATTATTAATTATTATTATTATTATTTCTATTGTCCTTATTAGCTGCTTTCATTCCTTCCTTTCCTTAGAATCATTAAATTTATCTTTTCAGGATCACTTTTACTCAATTTGCCTTCAGTCTTCTGATTCTCAACCAATTCCTTCCCGTAGTCTGAAATGACTGTCCCCCGAATTACTTCCTCCACCCTTTGAAAAAAAGTTTCCCCCTGCATGTTCCAAAAACATACCAAATATTTGTTTTGCCTTGTTACTTTTACAAGAGAAGACTGAGTAGTTAAAGTCCCCCATTACTATTAGGTCTTGAGTTTTGGATATTTTTGTTAATTGTTCTAGAAAAGCCTCATCCACTTCCTCTTCCTGATCTGGTGGTGTATAGTAGACCTCTATCCCCCTACCAAAACATCACCCCTGTTTTTTTCTTCTTTTAGCTTTACCCAGAGACCTTCAACTATCTGTGTCTCCCCTCCACCTGGACCCAAGAACAAGTGTGTATATACTCTTGCTATATAATGCAACGCCTCCCTTTGTTCTCTGCCTATCATTCCTGATTAAGCTATACCCCTCTATACCATTATTCCAGTCATGACATTTCTTCTACCAAGTCTCTGTGCTGCCAGTTAAATTATCATGGCATAAAAGGAGATAAAATATAATGTACTAAACAGCTCTTTCATCTTGCAGAGAAAGGCATAACAAGAATCAATGGCTGAACATCAAAACTAGCCAAATTCAAATTAGAAATAAGGCAGAGATTTTTAACAGTGAGGGAAATTAAACATTGGAGCAAACTAACAAAAGGAGTGTTGAATTCTCGATCTGTTGATGTCATTTTATCCAGACTGGATGCTTTTCTGGAAGATATGCTTTAGTCTAATAGACAGTGCTGGGCTCAATACAGGGGTAATTGGGTGAAATTCTATAGCTGGCATAATACAAAAGATAAGACTAGATGATCTCACAGTCCATTCTGGCTTTACAGTCTATGAATCTATACATCTATGTTATCACCTTAAGGCAGCAAATTATTTAAATTAAGGCTGCTTTAAAAATCTGACAACCTACTCGTCTAGGAGACATTCTCATTCAGACACACTGAAACTCATTCACACTCATGTTTCCTCCACCAAACATTTTTCTGTTAAAAATGCAGATTAGCATATTTCATATTAGCATGTATCCCTTCTGACAAAAGTTGAATACTGAAAGGATAAAGGTTACATACTTAAGAAAGTCCTTCAAACTTTGTGAATCTTATGCCACTTCTTGAATATTGTTTGCTGTTGATGTTGATTTTCTGTGCTCTGCTGTCTCTTTTGCCAGCCTGTGAAAATGATCACAATTTACTGATGTTGTTTTCCTTCACCCCATTGGTGGATAGCCAGGACTGATGCAGAAATACCTCTTCACCTAGTCCTGTGGCTTTTGGATATAAAAATACAAAAGCATAAGTTGATGACTCATCTGACATGACTTCTTAAAGTTTCATGGCTTTATTTTCTCCTCCCTCATGACTTTCCCCAGGGGCTTCAAGACAAATCAGAAAATAACACTCCCTCTATAATTACTAGCCCATTCAGCCAACAGGGATAGAGTCAGACATTTTTATCAAAATCAGGATGGTGAGGTGAGTTCCCTCAATTTTGGAGAAATCATCTGAAAACTCCCCAGCCTCAGCACTGTACAATTGGACATTGCTGAGGGTCTGTTTTCAAACACAGAAATGTGTATTAGAAGTTGAAATGCAAAAGGGAATAATATCTTATAGTAAGGAGTTATACTTTAAGCATGTCTCTTCTTGTTTGTATGCAGTAGATGAAGCTGCATGACCAGTGCCAGGCGGTTCTTCTGATTTACACCATGGTGAGAATCAGCTCCAATGACTCCAGCTAACTTACTCCTGATTTAGACCACATTGAGTGAGAGGAGAATCAGACCCTCAGTCTGTAGCCTGACCCTGACAAGTTCTTTGAACATCTTGAAATTTGAAATTAGGTTGATTAGATTTGATTGGGCTTCTAGGGTAAATGGTATTCTTTTCTCTACTCCCTGAAAAGATTAATTTAACTCTACTCCTAGGGGAATTCTGTGCTAAACACACAAAAATTCTGCACCGAAGAATTAAACATTCTGTGCACAATATATTAAAATTCTGCAAAACTTCTGCATATTTTATTTGTCAAAATGACAAAATATAGTCATGCCAGTTTCAATTATTTTGGTAATTTATTTCAAAATACCTGTCAGCAAGTATGTCCGTAACAATACAGAAAACAAAACAAATCTGGTAATTTTTTTCACAAATAGATTCCTTACCAGGCATATGAATGTAGAACTTTGAGTAATTCATTGAAACTACAATACAGAAACATATTTCCCACACCTGTCAGAAGCAGTGCAAAGGCTCTGGGGAGTTAGGGGTAACAGAGGAGCTGTGGGAGAGGGAACAAGCTTGGAGTGAACCTGGTAGGTTGTTGGTTGTGGGTGGAAGAAGTATGGAAGAGATTTTGGGGGGAAGGGAGAGGGGAAGGACTCTTAGGGAGATGGAAAGCCTCCCTCATGCAGACCATGCCTGACCCCTAACCTCTCCCATTCAGTCAGGCACAACTGCCCCTTTTCCCACACACCCCATCCCCATGTGGCTTTGCATCCCCCTCCTTTATCCCCCCCATCCTCATGTGGCCCGGCATAGTTGCTTTCTCCTGCTTTGTCTATTTATGTTGCGAGATCTTTAGAGCAGGGACATTCACTTACTATGTCCAGCAAAAGTAAAGTGGGGGCCTGGCTTTGACTGGGGTTTGTAGTCAGTAGTGTACTATAAATAATACTAATATGAGAATCCTGAACCCTGGAGGTTCATGGGCAGGGACAGCTGATACAAACTTCTACATGTGGAAAGACACCTGCATAATTCTATTCAGGTTTGTCCTTTCTTTCAGGTTTTCGGCCTTTCTTTCTTTTGTCTTTTTTGCCCTTTCTTTCATTCTTCTACTTTTTTCCTCTGAACACTGTCATATTGCAGACAATGTAACATAAACAACGGACTTAGGTTCATAAGTCACTTAGAGTCAGATTTTCAAAGGTATTTAGACCCCTGAAAATGCAGATATGTGCCTGGAAGAATTTTCAATTGCAGAAGAATAGAATAGAAAAAAGATCAACCAAATGTATTTAAAACACCCAGTTCAACACCAGATTAAGTTAATCAAGTATTTTTCTTTCTGGCTCAATTTCTGTTTAATAATTTAATACAAAGTGGGACAGTTTCAACAGGAGAAATTTAGGGAGCCCCAGATCACAATAGCCTAGAGCTCAGTAGGTTGGGAAATCAGCTAAAAGATGGCAGATATCTGGTCAAATTCCTTCTCCCCCACTTGGGTGGATGGGGGGGGGGGAGCTTGAACCAGGGAGCGCCTACATCCCAGGTGAGTAAACTAGCTGTGACGTTACACCCCATTTTCTTCATAGAAATATTGTAATAATATGAATATGGCATACCTAAGATATGTTTTATGCAAGATGGGTCACATGAGATATCATTGGAAAGGTTATGATTTACTGAATTTGATTATCCAATTTGTATGCATGTATCATTTCTGTATCTAAAGTTAGGAATATTGACTATGTAACAATTACAACTTTGTGTGTATTTGGGAAACACTAAACACTCACCAGACAGCAGGCCATAAGCCTTGATGGGCCATTAGGAAGATACTGATCTCTCTCCTTCCTGAGAAGCATCCTGAGACATTGCTGTAATATTACAAAGTTAGGTGGTCATGTCACCTGATACTAAACACCATCTTGGACTTTTAGTGATTTTCCACTAAAAGGAGGGGGAAGTCAATAATGGGGATGGGGGGAAAGGTTCCTGCCTTATGTAAATTCTATTTAAGGCTGGGGAGTTGTCAAGGCTGCTTCCCAACTCTGAACTTTAGGGTACAAATGTGAGGACCTGAATGAAAACTTCTAAGCTTAACTACCAGCTTAGATCTGGTCCGCTGCCACCACTCCCAAAGTGCTAATTCCCTTCCCTGGGTAGCCTTGAGAAACTCTTCACCAATTCCCTGGTGAATACAGATCCAATCTCCTTGGATCTTAAAACAAGGAGAAATTAACCATCCCCCCTCCTTTCTCCCACCAACTCCTGGTGGATCAAGATCCAACCCCCTTGGATCCAAGAACAAGGGGAAAAAAAGAAGGCTTTTAATTAAAGAAAAAGGTAAAAATCCTCTCTGTAAAATCAGGATGGAAACTAACTTTACAGGGTAATCAAACTTAAAGAGCCCAGAGGAATCCCCTCTAGCCTTAGGTTCAAAGTTACAGCAAACAGAGATAAACGCTCTAGCAAAAAGGTACATTTACAAGTTGAGAAAACAAAGATAAAAACTTGCCTGGCTGTTTACTTACAACTTGGAAATATGAGAGACTTGTTCAGAAAGATTTGGAGAACCTGGATTGATGTCTGGTCCCTCTCAGTCCCAAGAGCGAACAACCCCCAAAACAAAGAGCACAAACAAAAGCCTTCCCCCCACCAAGATTTGAAAGTATCTTGTCCCCTTATTGATCCTTTGGGTCAGGTGTCAGCCAGGTTACCTGAGCTTCTTAACCCTTTACAGGTAAAAGGATTTTGGAGTCTCTGGCCAGGAGAGATTTTATAGTACTGTACACAGGAGGGCTGTTACCCTTCCCTTTATAGTTATGACAGGAGTAAGTTGATCTTGGTTCACTCTTCACTGAATCCCCACCCAGGCTGACAGCTGGAAAGATATGAGAAACAAAAACATAGGGAAAGGGAGCCCAGGCTAGTGGAGCAGGCAGGCTCAGTGAAACCCCAGTACATCAGATGACACCCTGGAAGGGGGGTCCAAACCATCCCTCTAGCCACAAGGCTAAAAGTTATGAGGAAGCTCCCCTCTGCAGATTATTGAAAGAAATAGAGTAAAGAGTGCACAGATGAGACTCCTGAGCAGAGGATTCTGTTTCCCTGCAGCCTGGGTTTAGGCTCTGAACTCCCCTCCTTGGCATCGCCCCTCCTTGGCATCTCCCACTGGTTACCTTAGGCGGCACACATATGTTTTAGTGAATCCTCTTCTGAAGTGCCTATTTCTCCCTCCAACCATTACATGGGGAGCCCAGGCACTGAACTCATGCTTTGTGAATCACAGTGATTTTCTGGGCACCTAGAAGTTATGTGCCGCCTTCATCATCGAGCCTAACTCCCTTTGTGAAGCTAGTCCATAGAAACAGAAAACTGCACTCAGGAAACTCACCAATCCCATTTTCCTTTAGCCACTGGAGCCCATTCCTTTCTTTTCTTTTGTAATCTTCTCTCTCTCTCAATCTATCACCATTTACTGGAAAGTCAAAAGTGACATCCTGTGTTCCACAAAGACTCAGACTGCATGCACCACAGGGGAGGGCAGGCTCCATCTAAGGCCCTATACAGTCCATGGAAAGACTCCCATTGATTTCAATGGGCTTTGCCTTAGGCCATGGGGTCAGAACCAGTCTGTGAGGTGAGGAGTCATCCCTGAACTACAGCCTGATTAAGCCACATGCCAAGCCACAAGCCAGGAGGTGGGCTGTTGACTCTGGGCAGGAATATAAGCCTCACAGGAGGAACTGCAGCTCAGTCTGCCAATGTCACTTCCTGGCTTGGACTCTCCCCTGCCTGATAGCGCTGATAGATTCCACAGGCCTTAGCCTGATCCAGACCTGCTCTTACTTCAGCCCAGCTCTGACTCTAGCTTTGTTCCCATCCTTACTAAAACTTCAGCCTTGTTCCTCATCCTGCACCACCCCTTCTCCAACTCCAGCCTTGTTTCCAGCCCTGCTCTGAATTCAGCTTGTTCCCTATCCTGTTCCAGCTTTGCTCCTGTTCCAGCCCAGCCTTTGCTCCACCCTGGCTCCCAGCCCCACTTCTTTGTTCCAAACCAGCTCTTGAATGCTGACAACAGATATGACATTTGGGTCCCGTTCATGGCCTGGCCACCATAGTGCTGACCACTTGGCCTGACCCTCCACATCTTGGTTTCTGACACTGATTTAAATGAGTGTTAGTCACCTAGATGGTTTTCCAAATCCTACTAGGCTCCTAGAATCATAGATTCCAAGGCCAAAGGGGCCATTCTGATCAACACCTTTAATCCTAAAGACCAAAATACTCTAAATTGATCATAAATATTTTTCAAAATCTGGGGTCTCTCCCTTAAGCTCCTGTGCAAATTCTCAGCTTTGATATTTATGCCTCTCAGTTCCTCTTCCTAAAAATGAGAATAACTTTATTTCCTGAACTCAGAGGGCGTTGTGAAGATAAATTCATTAATATTTGGGAGAGTTCAAATGCTACCATGGTGAGGGGTACAAAAGTATATTGCAACTGATTTTCAAAATGAGCCACCCAACTCTCATTGACTTCCTATAATATTTGGGTCTTTAATTCCCTAACGCTCTATTGAAAATCTCATCCTATATATATTGAGTTTGATAACAAAGCTGCCTTTGTCTTCATTGTAAGCAAATCAGGCCCTCATAAACCAAGTTAAACAAATTCCTAACAAAATGTGAGCTGCTCTTTTGGAAGGCATCTTTTTCCACTGTAGTAGCCAAAGTAACAAACTTTTCCTTGTAGTTGAAATACAAAGCATGTCTACTTAGCCACGTAGGAGAATTGC
Source organism: Trachemys scripta elegans (assembly GCF_013100865.1). Classification (NCBI taxonomy): domain Eukaryota; kingdom Metazoa; phylum Chordata; order Testudines; family Emydidae; genus Trachemys; species Trachemys scripta. Next base: position 38,422,926 of record NC_048309.1, read on the forward strand.
AGAATCTATCCACCAATGTTTGATCCATTTGGTTTCTAAAAGGGTGGCTGAATTGGGACTTTAACATCAATTATTCCATTTCCTATCAGTCTATGAATTAACACATATGATTTATGGATTGGATTGGAAAAAGGCAAGCATAGTACCTACAGTTAGGCAGTCACTCCCTCACCCTCCGGCCAGAAGTAGAGTGATGGGACAGGAAGCTTGAAAGATGGGCCCTACAGCTCAGTTGTGGGACAGCTGCTTAAAGGAGCAGACATCTCACCCATTGCCGAACTCTGTGACTGAGACTGAGCTCTACAGTGCCCGAGACCCAGAAGAAATGACAGGACTTGTGACTTACAGTTGGACGGGATCCCCAGGGTAGAAGGTGGAACTGGGTACCACTGTGCCTGCTTAGCTCTCCAGCATGGGCTGTCTCTCACAATGCTTTGCTACTGCAAAGCAGCAAAGCCCCCCGGGAGCTATCACTCCACACACAGCTAAGTGGCATGAATGCTCCTTGGGCCTCTCACAAATCACACAGAGAAAGGCACTAGCAAATTTCCAGAGCCCCCGGCCTTGCATCCCAGAACTGTACCTCCTCGCCCTGGTCAGAAGCCTGACCAGTGTACGTTTATTGCTTTAGGTAAAATATAAAATTGATTTATTAACTACAGAAAGATTAATTTTAAGTGATTGTAAGTGGTAGGCACAAAAGAAGTTACCAAAGAAAATAAAAGGTAAGAGCACAGTCTAAATCTTAAACCTTATTAGGCTAGGCAGTATTTCAATCAAGCAATTTTTCTAATTCACTGGATGTTACAGTTCTTAATACGCAGGCTTCCCCTTTAAGCCTGGTCCAGTCTCCTCAGTTCAATTCTTTGTCTTCCCAGAATTCTTGTTGCTTCCAGCATAGGTTTGGAAGGAGAGAGGCCAAAAAATGATACCACTTTCCCCTATTTTATATCCTTAATCCATGTGCCTGGAAAACACTATTCCAGGCATGCCTGGTGGGCTTTACTGAGTCACGGAGTTGAATAGTCCCCCATTGTGAGTGCTTGTACAACCCTCATTCAGTACTATAAATTTCTTGTTTACAACTCCCCTACTGATTAATAGTCGCTTAACCCTTGTCACTGAGGAACAAAGAGTAGTGACTCTCAGGGTATGTCTACACTACAGGATTACTCCGAATTTACAGAATTCGATTTTGGGCAACAGATTGTATAAAGTCGAGTGCATGCGGCCACACTAAACTCATTAATTCGGCAATGTGTGTCCATGTACCGAGGCTAGCGTCGACTTCCGGAGCTTTGCACTGTGGGTAGCTATCCCATAGCTATCCCATAGTTCCCGCAGTCTCCCCCACCCATTGGAATTCTGGGTTGAGATCCCAATGCCTGATGGGGCAAAAAACATTGTCGCTGATGGTTCTGGGTACAGCCTCACCCCTCCCTCCGTGAAAGCAATGGCAGACAACCATTTCACGCCTTTTTCCCTGGGTGAACTGTGCAGACGCCATACCATAACATGGAGCCCGCTCAGCTCAAGACAGCAGTAATGAACATTGTAAACACCTCGCGTGTTATCGTGCAGTTTATGCGGAACCAGAACCCGGAAAACCAGGCAAGGAGGAGGCTGTGACTGCAGCACGGTGATGAGAGTAATAAGGACAAGGACATGGACACAGAATTCTCTCAAACCGCGAGCCCCGGTATTTTGGAGATCATGCTGTTAATGGGGCAGGTTCTAGCCATGGAACGCCGATTCTGGGCCTGGGAAACAAGAACAGACTGGTGGGACCGCATAGTGTTGCAGGTGTGGGACGATTCCCAGTGGCTGAGAAACTTTCGCATGCGTAAGGGCACTTTCATGGAACTTTGTGACTTGCTTTTCCCTGCCCTGAAGCACCAGAATACCAAGATGAGAGCAGCCCTCATAGTTGAGAAGAGAGTGGTGATAGCCCTGTGGAAGCTTGCAACGTCAGACAGCTACCGGTCAGTCGGGAATCAATTTGGAGTGGGTAAATCTACTGTAGGGGCTGCTGTGATGCAAGTAGCCAAAGCAATCGCTGAGCTGCTGCTACCAAAGGTAGTGACTCTGGGAAATGTGCAGGCCATAGTGGATGGCTTTGCTGCAATGGGATTCCCTAACTGTGGTGGGGTGATAGATGGAACCCATATCCCTATCTTGGCACTGGAGCACCAGGGCAGCCACTACATAAACCGCACGGGGTACTTTTCAATGGGGTTGCAAGGTGCTGCAAGCGCTGGTGGATCACAAGGGACATTTCTCCAACATCAACGAGGGATGGCTGGAAAGGGTTCATGACGCTCTCGTCTTCAGGAACACTACTCTGTTTAAATGGCTGCAGCAAGGGATTTACTTCCCAGAACAGAAAATAACATTGGGGATGTTGTAAACACCTCGTGCATTATCGTGCAGTTTATGCTGAACCAGAACCTGAAAAGCTGTCTGGCGTTGCAAGCTTCCACAGGTCCTTGGGGACCCAGCCTACCCCTTAAAGCCATGGCTCTTGAAGCCATACACAGGCAGCCTCGACAGGAGTCAGGAGCTGTTCAACTACAGGCTGAGCAAGTGCAGAATGGTGGTAGAATGTGCATTTGGACGTTTAAAGGGTTGCTGGCGCACATTACTGACTCGCTCAGACCTCAGCCAAACCAATATTCCGATTGTTATTGCTGCTTGCTGTGTGCTCCACAATCTCTGAGAGTAAGGGGGAGACCTATATGGCGGGGTGGGAGGCTGAGGCAAATCGCCTGGCCTCTGATTACGTGCAGCCAGACAGCAGGGCAATTAGAAGAGCACACCAGGAAGTGCTGCGCATCAGAAAAGCTTTGAAAACCAGTTTCATGACTGGCCAGGCTACAGTGTGAAAGTTCTGTTTGTTTCTCCTTGATGAAAACCCACCGCCCTTGATTGACTCATTCTCTGTAAGCAACCCACCCTCCCCCTTCGATCACAGCTTACTTTAAAAAGAAATAAAGTCCTGTCATTTAAAAATCATGTACTCTTTATTAATTGATTATAAAAATAGGGAGAGAATTGACAAGGTAGCCCGGGTAGGGTTTGGGAGGAGAATAGGAGGGAAGGAAAAGGCCACTAAAAAAGTTCAGAATAATGACAGCCTTTTGGTTGGGCTGTCCACTGGGGTGGAGTGGGAGGGTGCACGGAGCCTCCCCACTCCCGCGTTCTTACACGTCTGGGTGAGGAGGCTATGGAACATGGTTAGTGGGGAGGGTGGTTATAAAGGGGCTGCAGCGGCACTTTGTGATCCTGCTGCCATTCCTGAAGCTTCACCAGACACCGGAGCATGTCCGTTTGCTCACGCAGCAGCCCCAGCGTTGCATCCTGCCTCCTCATCCTGCTGCCACCTCTCATCTCAAGCGTCTCTCCTCTCCTCACGTTGGTCTCTTCTGTCCTGAAGTTTGTCCTTCATGTCTTCATGTTGGTCCCTCCTGTCCTCACATTCACTGGCATCTTTCCTGTACTTTGATACCACGTCCTTCCACTCATTCAGATGAGCTCTTTCACTGTGGGTTGATTCCATGATTTCAGAAAACATTTAGTCTTGCGTCCTTTTTTTCTGCCACCTTATCTGAGTTAGCCTTCGGGACAGAGGAGGGAGGCTTGAAAAATTTGCAGCTGCGGGAGGGAGGGAAAAAAGGGAGAGAAGTATTTAAAAAGATACATTTTACAGAACAATGCTTATACTATTTTGCGGTGAACAACACTATTCACATTACATAGCACATGTGATTTCAGTACAAGGTCGCATTTTGCATCTTGATATTGAGTACCTGCAGCTTTGGTGTTAGAGATCACAGACTCAGGTCCAGGCAACAGAATTCGGCTTGCATGCGGCCATGGAAAGCCATTGTCTTTTGGCTTCTGCAGCCTTCAGAAAAGCAGTGCCCTCCTTTCCCACATACCAAACAAAGTCCATTGAGTGCTGCAGTTTTCCTGTTAATGTGCAGCAACAGAAACCAAACTAACACTGTCCCCATCCAATTCTCTGGGATGATCGCTTTATCCCTCCCCCCACTGCATGGCTGGTATCAGGGAAGATCCCTGCAGAAACCAAACTAACCCCCCCCCAATTCTCTGGGATGATCGCTTTACCCCAGCCCGCACCGTGTGGCTGGTATCAGGGAAGATCCCTGCTAGCCAAATGTGAAAAACTCAGTGCCAATCCCCCCTAGCCCCCACTTGGCTAACTGCAGGGAAGGATTTCTTTTCAGCCACAGGCAAACAGACCAGTAGGAAGGGCCACCTCTGTCCCCTTAATTAAATTCCCATATTTCAACCAAGTTACCATGAATGATATCACTCTCCTGAGGATAACACAGCGAGATAAAGAACAGATGTTGCTTGAATGCCAGCATACACTGGGACCATACGCTGCCAGGCTTTGTCATGTAATGATACCAGATTACTTGCTACAAGCATGGCGTGGTCAAGTGTCCTACCATGGAGGACGGAATAAAGCTGCACTGCCCAGAAACCTTCTGCAAAGGCTTTTGGAGTACCTCCAGGAGAGCTTCATGGAGATGTCCCTGGAGGATTTCCGCTCCATCCCCAGACATGTTAACAGACTTTTCCAGTAGCGTACTAGCCACGAATGCATCCCAATTCCTCAGGGCAAATTAATCATTTAAAAAAGCTTGCTTTTAAACCATGTTTTATATTTACAAAGGTACACTCACCAGAGGTCCCTTCCATGGCTTCATGGTCTGGATACTGCCTTGGGAGGGTTGGGAGGTTACTTCAGTCAGGCTGAGAAAAAGATCCTGGCTGTGTGCTCTCTGCAAGCTTGTCATCCTCCTCCTCCTCCTCCTTCTCATCTTCCCGTCTGCAGAATCCTCAGGCATGGCTGAGATTACCCCCTCCTCAGAATCCAAGGTCAGAGGTGAGGTAGTGGTGGTGCCCCCGCCCCCCCCTAGAATTGCATGCATCTCAGCATAGAAGTGGCATGTCTGCATCTCTGCCCTGGACCTTCAGTTTGCTTCTTTGGTTTTTTGGAAGGCTGGTCTGAGCTCCTTAACTTTCACGCGGCACTGTAGTGAGTCCCTATTGTGGCCACTCTCTATCATGCCCTTGGAGATTTTTTCAAATGTTTTGGCATTTCATCTTTTGGAACATAGTTCTGCTAGCATGGAATCCTCTCCCCATATAGCGATCAGATCCAGTACCTCCCGTATGGTCCATGCTGGTGCTCTTTTTCGATTCTCGGACTGCATGGTTACCTGTGCTGATGAGCTCTGCATGGTCCCCTGTTTTCTCCACGCTGGGTAAACAGGAAATAAAATTCAAAAGTTCGCGAGGCTTTTCCTGTCTACCTGGCCAGTTCATCTGAGTTCAGACTGCTGTCCAGAGTGGTCACAATGGTGCACTGTGCGATAGCTCCTGGAGGCCAATAACATCGAATTGTGGCCACACTAACCCTAATTTGAAATGGCACTGTCGATTTCGACACTACTCCCCTTGACAGGGAGAAGTACAGAAATCAATTTTAAGAGCCCTTTATATCGAAGTAAATGGCTTTGTTGTGTGGACAGGTGCAGGGTTAATTCGATTTAACGCTGCTAAATTCGAAGTAAACTCATAGTGTAGACCAGGCCTCAGACTTACAACATATTTCAGTTACAATCATACAGTAAAATCTCATAACTTAATACACATTAACGCTACACATATTTAGACAGTACAATGAGTTTCAGATAGGGCCGTTGATTAATCACAGTTAACTCACACGATTAACTCCAAAAAATTAATCGTGATTAAAAAAAATTCATCATGATTAATCACAGTTTTAATTCCATTGTTCAACAATAGAATATCAATTGAAATTTATTAAATATTTTTGGATGTTTTTCTACATTTTCAAATATATTGATTTCAAGTACAACACAAAATACAAAGTGTAGAATGATCTGTTTATACTATTATTTTTATTAAAAATTGCACTGCAAAAATGATAAAAAGTAGAAATAGTATTTTTCAATTCACCTCATACAATACCATAACACAATCTCTTTATCATGAAAGTGCAACTTAGAATTGTAATTTTTTTTGTTACATAGCTGCATTCAAAAACAAAACAATTTAAAACTTTAGAGCCTACAAGTCCACTCAGTCCTACTTCTTGTTCAGCCAGTCACTAAGACAAACAAGTTTGTTTACATTTACGGGAGATAATGCTGCCGGCTTCTTATTTACAATGTCACCTGAAAGCAAGAACAGATATTTGCATGGCACTTTTGTAGCCAGCATTGCAAGGTATTTACGTGCCAGATATGCTAAACATTTGTATGCCCCTTCATTCTTCAGCCACCATTCCAGAGGACATGCTTCCATGCTGGTGATACTCATTAAAAAAATTATGCATTAATTAAATTTGTGACTGAACTCCTTGGGGGAGAATAGTATGTCTCCTGCTCTGTTTTACCCACATTCTGCCATATATTTCATGTTATAGCAGCCTCAGATGATGACACAGCACATGTTGTTTGTTATAAGAATACTTCCACTACAGATTTGACAAAACGCAAAGAAGATATCAATGTGAGATTTCTAAAGATAGCTAGAGCACTCAACTCAAGGTTTAAGAATCTGAAGTGCCTTCCAAAATCTGAGGGATGAGGTGTGGAACATGCTTTCAGAAGTCTTAAAAGAGCAACACTCCGGTGTGGAAACTACAGAACCCTAACAACCGAAAAAGAAAATCAACCTTCTGCTGGTGGCATCGACTCAGAGGATGAAAGTGAATATGTGTCAGTCAACACTGCTTTGGATCATTATTGAGCAGAACCCCTCATTAGCATGGACGTATGTCCTTTGGAATGGTGGTTGAAAGATGAAGGGACATATGAATCTTTAACTCATCTGGCATGTAAATAACTTGCAACGCTGGCTACAACAGTGCCATACAAACACCTGTTCTCATTTTCAGTGACATTGTAAACAAGAAGCGGACAGAATTATCTTGTGCAAATGTAAACGATCTTGTTTGTCTGAGTGACTAGCTGAAAAAGAAGTAGGAATGAGTGGACTTGTAGTCTCTAAAATTTTACATTGTTTTATTTTTGAATGTAGTTATTTTTTGTACATAATTCTACACTTGTAAGTTCAACTTTCATGATAAAGAGATTGCACTACAGTATTTGTATGAGTTGAATTGAAAAATACTATTTAGTTTGGGCTTTTTTACAGTGCAAATATTTGTGATAAAAATAAATATCAAGTGAGCACTTTGTGTTCTGTGTTGTAATTGAAATCAATATATTTGAAAATGTAGAAAACATCCAAAAATATTGAAATAAATGATATTCTATTATTGTTTAGCAGTGCAATTAATCATGCAATTAATTGTGATTAATTTTTTTAATCGTTTGTCAGCCCTAGTTTCAGCAGATCATGACTTTTCATATGATATCTTACATCGCATTCTTTGTATGAAATATATCATAATTCTATGATGGGTGAATATGGGTTTTCCAGAGTGGTGCTTTGAGGTACGGAGTGCCACACAGTACCTGGAGGAGTTACTGGAATTGCCAATAGCCATGTACATTGGGGAGACAGAGGAATCCCCAGAGATGGAGGTATTCTTAGAAGGGGTAGTAGGAAGTGGCCCAGGGACACCAGATATTAGTCCGGTTGTAGGGATATTAAAGAAGGTACTAACAGTGATTTCCCCAAGTGACAGTGACCCCCCAATAATTTATCCCCCATACTTTAAAATCCAACAGGTTCACCAAGTACAAAAATCTCTTGGGTCTTCGGTTAAAACTTGTAAGCTACTGTCTGTAGAAACCATTGATTGTTTCAATCCTGTGAAAGATACTTTATTACTATGTAAAACTTACAAACAAATTAATTGACTTTTTTCTTGAAGTAATTGATACAATGTAAACAAACACTATAAGCCATTAAGTAACTTTCACTTCATTCAACGGCTCCTAGTACAGACCCCCACCCTCTGTGATTAAAGGGCCGGGAGTCTCAAATGAATTAGCACACACCCCAAAATTGGTGGAGACAATAAATTAAAATATGGTTAAGATATGGAATGTATGCTGATGAATGCTTGATATACATGAATGGTTATGGAGGTGCCAGCCTAGAAAGGGAGTATCCATCAGCCGAAGAATGTGTCAAGTGGATGACCAGACAACCCCCGTAGGGTAAACTGGGATCCACCCTATCACCTGGAAGGATGAGAAACACAAACTTTGGACAGTTTGGAGCCACCAGGAATGTGCCCAGGAATGTGTCCAGGAATGTGCCATCTGCTGATTGAGTCAGCAACAGCAGAATGAAACAGCTCCAATAGACTAACATAGGAATTAATTCCTATAAGAATGGACTCTCAAGACTGATGACTTTGAGAGTCTCTGGTTCTGCTGCCAGCCTCCAGGAGCATCAGGTGCACCTGACATAGACTCGGCTCCATTCTCAAGACCCAGATACCTAGCCAGTAACTTGGCATGAGCAAATTCTAGGATGGTAACTATAACACCTATACAGAACTTGAATAAATAATTGTGTAAATGAATCTATATATATATATATGTGTGTGTGTAAGGAATAAGTAGTAATAGGAATAAGTAGTCAAACAACGTTGTTTACTTTTATCTTTTGCTTTATCATTATATTTACAATAAATGTGGCATCTTTGCCTTATCCCTCTTAATAAGATCCTGCTGGTTTTTATTCTATTGGTATAACACAGTTGTATTGCCAGAGTCTAGGTCAGCGTGTTTCAGTGGGATCCCTGATGATCCAGTGGCAGAACCTGGGCTGGGACCTGGTGGAGTAGGGTGGGCCCAGGCCCTGCTACCCCTTGTGGCCAATCCTTGTGTCCTCAGGTGAAGGATGACTTAGTGGTTCACTCCTCCTCTCTTTATAGCCCAGCAAACCATTGAGATGTGTTCTATAGCTGGCATTATACAAATGCTCAGGCTATATTATCACAAGATTCCTTCGGGCCTTATAATCTATGAATCTACAATCTATGTTCTTTACTATAGTTTCAAAAAATTTGCCTGGGACTGAAGTTAGGCTTACTGGCCTGTAATTTCAAGGATCCCCACCGGAGCCTTTTAAATAATTGCTGTCACATTAGCTATCCTCCACTCATCTGGTACAGAAGCTGGTTTTAGTGATAGTTTACATCCCACAGTCAATAGTTAAGTTTTGAAAAGCACCTAGGCACCTAACACCCACTTAAATTGATGTGTCCTTTTGAAAATCCTACCAGGCACCAAAGTACTTGTAAAAATCTGACCTTCAATATAGATGTAGCACTATTGGTTATGAAGTTATTTATACTAATGTAGTCACGTCCCATGAATTAGGTATTACAATGTGGTAGCTTTACTCAGTAACTGCAAATTGAAATTACCATGTGAACTTTAACTGTAAATTCACAAGAATAAGCTATATCCATTTAAATATCTTCATATGGGTATAAATGTTTCCATATGAGAGACTGTCGTAATTTAACTGCATAGCTACAAAATCACACTCCTAAATAAATAATTTAATCAGTAATGAAGGTAATTAGCAATTTGAACAATTTTCCAAGGATTATGGGGCGCAATTTTAAAATCAAGATTGGATTTTTTTCCTAAATATATATTTTAGTTCAAAGAGGAATTAATACAGGGAAATTCTATGTCCCTGTGTTATACAAGAGGCCAGACTAGATGATCACAATGGTCTCTTCTGGCTTTAGAATCGATGTATACTGAATGCACAAATTGTGTGTAGACCAGGCCTAATTGTCAAGGGGTTTTGCCTTTCATAGAGATGATAGGTGGTTGAAAACAGAGGCAAACTTTTTTGTGAAAAATGCTGATAACTGTAAACCATTTTCATATTCAAGTTTTTTGTTGTGAGTCATTTCTTCCTATTTTCTCTCTTTCATGGGATTATTATTGCCATTGGGGTGAACAGCTGTGATTTTCAAAGGAATTTACAGAAATTAGGTGAACAACTCCCATTGGCTTTCACTGTACATGGACACTTATCTGATCCTCCTCAAGCTTATTTGAAAATTCCAGTCTAAGGACTGGTTCATGCAGTCCCATATTCATATAAATAAGTATTACTCCCCAGGGGCAAATTCTTCAACACTTATTTCAGAGGACTATTTGCATCCATAAGTGCTACTCAGGGAGAGTAAGGGTCGTAGAACAGGACACAAGGTTGTTTTCATTAGGTGTGTTCATTTGAGGAAGTTACCCAGGGTCTATATGGAAAGAAGATGAAAAACACACTCAATGCATGAGATCCCAATATTTCTGTTTGGGGAATTATTGTAATCCAAACAAAATTTTGCCAAAAATCTTGCTGACAGGGTGTTTGTTGTCTTCCCGCCTGAAGTTGTGACCCTAATGAGGCACCCAGGGAGGAAGACCCAAAGGTTCTGGGAACCAAGCAGAAATACTCATCTATGGAGCCAGTGCTCATTGTTCAGAGGTCACTGAGGAGGAAACACGAGCATTTGCCAGAGGTAAATGTGACTTTTCAGGCTAGTGATAGAACTATAACTGGTCACAGTCCTGGCACCTGAGTTGGGAGGGGTGGATTTTCACCACCCAGCTCCCTCGGATATGTTTAAAGGAGACTAACTTCCCAAGTGCTTGGGCTGTGTGACAGTCAGTTGTGCAGATCTGTTGATACAATAGTCTGTGTTGTTGCTATTAAGGTTTTGCACTTGAGTGTGAGTTGAATGAAGCTGTGGTATATATTGCTTCAAAGTATCTGTTGCAGATGGAAATGAAAGTCATATGGAGAGTAGTGGTGTGCTATTGACAGTGTATAGACAATGTAAAGTTGACAAGGAATGCAGGAGACTTTTTCCTCCACTTCTAACTTCCATGCTTTATGGTTTTGGTGGGTCAGGTGTGTCCTGACACAACCTGAAATGTCATTAAACCTGTATTTTGTTTGTGTTTATTCTTATTAGAGCTTATTTAGGTGCCTAAAAATCTGGCCTTAGGTGCTTTTGAAAATTCCACTAGGCACCTCTTTGTACCTTTAGATGCCTAAATACCTTTTAAAATCTGGCATCTAGGCTCCCAACTCAGTTCATTGGGATATGAGGACTCCGTCCTTTAAAAATTCCAGCCTTACTACATGAGGAGTCTAACTGAAGTCAGTTGGGTTACTCAAAGTCAGGTACTTCACACTGTAAGAGTGCCCATTGTAAGCCGGATTTGAAAGAATGTTATGACCCTTCCTAATCTTGAAAGTGAGAGAAGAAACATCATAAAGCCCATATGATGAGTCTCCTGATACTGAAAAAAGTTGATAGATGGAACATCAGCATTGATGTAAGCTGGGATTTTCAGAGAAGCCTAAAGGATTTAGATACTCAACTCCCACTGATTGTCAGTAGAAAAGAAAAATCCCACCTATAGTTTTTAACTTTTAAAAAGTTGTTATGATTATTATTTCTGTGTGTCGTTGCAGTGAGGAAGAGCCCCCGTTATGGACCAGAATCCCCTGCAAATGTTACATTGGCAATGCAAAATTGTTGTTATAGGAGTGCTTGATAGTGCTACCGATTATTAAGGTTACCCGACACTTCCCTTTGTAAGATCTTGTTTTCAGTTCCTTTCTAATGTGGCAAAATGCTAATTATCTGGGCTGAAATATTCCAGGCCAGGTATCAGCTTCAGGCTGATTTCTTTTTGGAAATGTTCAGCTAAAACTGTTCAGCTGGTCCCAAGAACGAGTCAAGGGAAACACACATTGTTTTGCCTGGCTTAAAAATTCTGGTGGCCTCATGTTTGAGAAGCTCTAGCACCTCTAGCTTTGGAGCAAGAACTTTAAATTGGGCAGGGGGTGGCCTTTGTGTCAGAGATGTGCCTTTTGCCCAGCTATAAAAATCTGTCAAAATTTGTCCAAGTTATAACATTGAAAATTAGCAGTTTGTGCCTCCACTGTAGAGACTTAGTTTTAGAAGCTAAATTCCCCAAAGATTCCATCAACACTGAGCATTCTTCAGTGTGGGGCTGAGAAGGACTTTCCCTGCAATTGCAGCTCTGAGCTGTGCTAGGTCCAGAATCTTTTCACTTGAACTGAGAGAAAAGGTCTATCCCTCCTGTGCTCTTAATAATCTGGCTGGCAGCATAGAGGAAGAAGGTGCCTGATTCAAGTGCAGTGGAGAAAAGAGCCAGACTTGAGTGGGGGCAGAGGGAGTAGATTGGGAAAAGGACCCTGGTGGAAAGGCAGGGACTGAAAGGTGGTGGGGTGGGGAGAGGGAAACTGGGTAATGGAGTGGAGACTTGAACAGGCTGGGCAAGAAGATTGGGACTGGGAGTGGGGGGCAGACTTGGACTTGTTGGCAAAGATACTAGTACTGGGGGCCAGAGAAGGAATCAGGGATAGGGATTGGGTGCCAGTTGTCAAGGGGGAGACTGAGATCAGATGAGGAACTGCAGGGGATACTGGTACTTGTGGAGCAAGAAGACTGGGACTGATAACCAGTGGGATGGGGGCAAGGAGATGAGGGAGGATGGGAGACAAATCTGATGAGGATCCTGGATGAAGGGGCAGAATTGTCACTGGCTGTGCAAAGTGGGTAGGAAGCCAAGGTTCCTGGGTCTTATCATTCCTCTGCTATCAGCAAATAGCTTTGAAACTCACTGGGAAACGGTCCCACCTCTCCATAGAACTGGTCCACATAGATGATGACAACCCTGTTTCCAGTATCTTAATGACCAGCTAGTCAATATTTTGTTTTATCCATATTGCTCAGTGTGGGGCCCCTGGCCTCATTTACTGCACACTAGTCAAACCTCTCTCTGAATAAATAATTTATTAATTTCTTCATAGGCTTTTCTCTGATACCCATCCCTGTACTGTCTGAGTGCTTCAAAAATATTCATGAATTTGTTATCATAGCACCTGAGACCAGGGAGATGTTGTGTTAACTTACATGGAATATAGGAGCCACATATGTTAACATAACACAGCCACTGTTCAACATTAAACACCTTTAAACAAGATTTGGGTTTGGTATAAAGAGACCTCAACCTACTTAGTGCCATGGCAAACCCACCATTAAACATCCTTTTAACCCTGAATTAAAGATGGGGGGCAGTTAAAGCCAATGTTTCTCCCCAAAGACTTTTTAAGGGCCCCAAAGGGGAGCGATGAGTGGAATAGCCTATCCCCTCCTTATTTTGTCCTAATTTCCAATACTCCAGTTTTGGCTTCTTGATTTTCACTTTCAAAATGTCCTTGTTTACCAGGCATGATTTCAACACAGCTCACAAATTATGTCAGCAGTTCTCTTCGTTTGCACTTTTTCCTATCCACATATGTTGCAAGATGTTATTGTGATATCTTATGAAATTTTGCTCATTTTTTACAGCTGAGCTCACAATCAGGGTACATGTGGCGGTCTATTTATTTTAACAGGAATTATATTCTCTATTTTACAGATGGGGAACTGAGGAACAGAGAGATTCAGGTCAAAATTTTGGCTGCCCAATCTGAGATGCGTAGTGCCTGATTTTTCAGAGTGCTGAGCCCATCACCCAATGACTTTAGCTGCAGCTGTGATTGCTCAGCATTTCTTCGTATTAGATCCCAGGGTCTCAGGTAAGGCCCCCAGAACATGAGGAACACACAGTTAGTGACCACCTGTGAAATGTCTGTTTTAAGTGACTTGCAGGGGTAGAATGTAGTTTACAAGGGCAACATTCAACTGCCGTACCTGCCTTAGACCATCCTTTCTCTTGCTGCAGTTCCCTGCCTCAATTTCTAAACACCTTCCACCTTCTGCAATAAATGAGGCAGGGATCCTACAGACTAGAGCTTCCTTCACTACACAGCCATGATTCATTCCCCAGAGCACTGTTCCACCTCTGCACTGAATGAGGCGGGGGACTGGTGGAAAAAATTAATATGGATATCATAATGGATATATACAAGGGGGCTGAATTAAGATTGCATGGGCATCTTTAATTCCAATGTTTCCTAACTTTTGCGTACTTGTCTTTCAGTCTTAATATCATTCTTTTAATGTAGTTTTTTAGTGAGCAATTTAAGGTGTGTAACTCTATACAGGTGAAATTCGCACTATGCAGGGGGCCAGTACAAATAGCAGGAGCCAAAATAATGTTGGACTTAAGCTCTAGGTTGAACCCCAGTCTATGGAATCATTAAGCCACTATTGCAGCCTTGCAATTGCGCTTATTTTACAGGAAGAAACTGATTTTTTCCATTCACTGATAGATTTTAAGGCCAGAAGAGACCATTTAGTCTGACCTCCTGGGTAGCACACACCAGAGAAACTCACCCAGTGACTCCCACATCTGTTTAAGCTAGAGCAGATCTTTTAGAAGGACAACAAGTCTGACTGCTAAGAAGTCAGTGAAGTTCAACGGAAATCACCCAGCAGGACCAGTCCTATGACTGTATTTACAGCTTATTGTTAATGCTGGTATTTGGATGGGGTGCATGTGTTGGAGTTGATGAGAAGCAATCTGATAAATCTGTTGACTCATCCTCTTGAGTAATTACTGTGGCATGGGCAGAGATATGCTCTAGTTCACCTAAAAGTTATTGGGCAAGAGGTCATATTAGATGCTCATATTGCTCTCTTCTGGCTTTAAGCTATATGAATCTGTGGATCGAGGGCAACATTCCACCACACAGACTCATGTTGAATAGCACCCAGACATGGGCATCCTTACACACTCATGCAGGGAGTGGGTAAAATTACTTTTACTCACAGGAGAGTACCATGGATTTCAAAGGGACAGGGTATCCAGGTGGGTTACGAGATAATCAAAATTTTGCACTATCAGAGTCCACTCTCACGAATCATTATTACATGAGAAATGTAATACATTTTTGCTTTACAGCAAAAAGGTCAAAATTCACACAGAATTTCTCCAGGTTTGTTCAGAATACATTTAACTAGTTTTCCAAAGTTTCTGACCACTGTTAACAAAACCAATGGGAGTCTTGTGCTCGACTTCAATGAGGATGAACCCAAACACACCTCTAGCCTGCTGCAATCTATCCAGCACCTTCAGTTCTTCTTTAAACTTGTATCTCATCACTTTTCCAAAGGAAATGACAGCGGTGGAGCCAGGGAGAGATGCAAACCACACTGCAGTGACGGAATTCATCCTGCTGGGGTTTGGAAGAGGTCGAGGGTTCCAGGTGGTCCCTTTTATGACATTCCTGGTGATTTACATAATAACTGTGCTAGGAAACACCATCCTGGTACTCACCATTACAGCTGACTCTCGCCTTCATACCCCCATGTACTTCCTCCTCATGAACCTGTCACTCTTAGACCTCTGCTACTCCTCCGTCATTGCCCCCAGAGCCATGGTGAGCTTCCTAATAGACACCAAAACCATTTCCTACAGCGGATGTGCCACCCAATTATTCTTCTTCTCTCTTTTTGTCACTACTGAGGCATTCATCCTGTCGGCCATGGCATACGATCGATACACCGCCATCTGCAACCCTCTCCTGTATACTGCCACCATGTCCAAGCCAGTCTGCATTCAGCTGGTGGTGGGGGCCTATATGTGTGGCAGCATGAACTCCATGTTGCAAACAGGCTTCACCTTTACTCTGAGCTTCTGTGGCTCTAATGAGATCGATTACTTCTTCTGTGATGTTCCACCCCTGCTAACCCTCTCATGCACTGAAACCTATATCAATCAAATGGTGCTGTTTCCTTTATGTGGCCTCATCATAGTGAGCACTGCCCTGATCATTCTTGTCTCTTATGCCTATATCATCTCTGCTGTCCTCCAGACTCGCTGTGCCACGGGCAGGAACAAGACCTTCTCCACCTGCACCTCCCACATAGTGGTTGTGACTTTACTTTACGGGACTGTTTTCTTCATGTATGCCCAGCCAAGTTCATTATCCTCTCCAGATCAGAGCAAAGTGGTGTCTGTGTTTTACACCCTGGTCATCCCCATGTTGAATCCCTTCATCTACAGCCTAAGGAACAAGGATGTGAAAGAAGCTTTGAGAAGAACCATAGGCTGCATAATGGTTTTGAAATGAACCTTTTCTATGAACATTGAGCTAAATAATCCTTTGGTATATTTGAAGGATCTATCTATCTATCTATCTATCTCACCTAAAACACTGTCCTATGCCACTAGAAAAAAATGTAATAAATAAATCCTCCATGTGATTATGTTATTTTTCACATTTCCCTTAGAAATGCACTGATCTAGAAATCTGGATCCAAACACCCTTGAACCTTGGGGAGAAATAGGTGTGTGTGTGTGTGTGTGTGTGCGCGCGCATGCGTGCACACTTTATCTGCCATTGGTTATTTTCAGTCAAACCAGAATTTCCACCCGGTGTGGCTTATATGGATAATTGGTCCTATCTGTGTCATCTTACCCCCTTCTAGGATCATGTGGTGTGATTACACATAATCAATCAAAAATTAGAAAAAAGAAATTGGGAATGGGGAGAGTTGCCCATTCCCAGCTTCTGGCAAACAGAGGCTAGGGATATCAGCCCTGCCCATACTGACTAATAACCATTGATGGACCTATCCTCCATGAATTTATCTAGTTCCTTTTTGAACCCTCTTCTAGTCTTGGCCTTCACAACATCCTCTGGTGAAGAGTTAAACAGGTTGACTGTTCTTTGTGTGAAGAAATACTTCCTTTTGTTTCTTTTAAACCTGTGGCCTATTAATTTCACTTGGTGACCCCTTGGTCTTGAGTTAGGAGGACTAAATAACATTTCCTTATATATTTTCTCCACACAAGTCATTATTTTATAGACCTCTACCATCTCCCCCCTTAGAAATCTCTTTTCCAAGCTGAAAAGACCCAGCCTTATTAATCTCTCCTTATACGGAAACTGTTCCATACCCCTAATAATTTTTGTTTTCCTTTTCTGAACCTTTTTCAATTCCAATATATCTTTTTTTGAGATGGGGCAAGCCCATCTGCAAGATGTGGACATATCATGGATTTATATAGAGGCAATGTGATATGTTCTGTCTTATAATCTAGCTCTTCATTCTGTTAGTGTTTTTGACTGCCGCTGCACATTAAAATGATGTTTTCAGAGAACTATCCACAATGATGCCAAGATCTCTTGCTTGAGTGGTAACAGCAAATGTAGATCACCATCATTTTATATGTATATCTGGGATTATGTTTTCCAATGTGCATTATTTTGCATTTACCAACATTGACTTTCATCTGCCATTTTCTTGCCCAGTCACCCAGTTACCTTTGTATCTCATTGCAGTCTGCTTTGAACTGAACTATCTTGAGTAGATTTGTATCATCAGCAAATTTTACCACCCCACTGTTTACTCCTTTTTCTAGATCATTTATGAATATGTTCAGTAGTACTGGTCCCAGTAGAGACCCCTGAGGGATACCACTATTTACCTCTCTCCATTCTGAAAACTGACCATTTATTCCTACCCTTTGTTTCATATCTTTAACCAATTATTGGTCCATGAGAAGACCTTCCCTCTTAATCCATGACATCTTACTTTGCTTGAGAGCCTTTGATAAGGGACCTTGTCAAAGGCTTTATGAAAATCTAAGTACACTATATCCACTGGATCCCCCTTGTGCACATGCTTGTTGACCCCCTCAAAGAATTTTAGTAGACTGGTGAGGCATGATTTCTCTTAACAAAAATCATATTGACTCTTCCCCAACAAATTATGTTCAACTATGTGTCTGACAAATCTGTTGAAACAAAGTCTTGTTCAATTTTTCAGTGAAGCAAACAAGTAAAATAATTCTTTTTGGATTGAACAAAATATTTGCTTTGACAAAAATTGAAGTGTTTTGTTTCTTTTTTTTTAACTTTTGTTTTAAAATAATATAGCAAGCACCATTCTAAACAAAAATATATTTTTGTGAATTGAAACATTTCTTTTAAAAATATTAAGACTGATTCAGCTTTTTCTGATCTAATTATTTATTAAATTATTTATGTATATCTTTATTTATTGTGGACTGAAACTTTTTGGTGAATTTGACCCACATTCATGAAATATTTTGGCCAAGCAAAATCTACAATTTTTTGGCTGAAAAATGTTTGCCCATCTCTACCCATGAGTTTGTTCTCTCACTCCTTTCATTTCCTGCTACACATAGTTCCTTTCTCCAGTGCACTTTTATGCAACTTTAAAATCAAGATTGTAGGCTTTTGTAAAAGGTTATCTCTAGTATTTATTTTGGGGACGTTTTATGGCCTGTGTTTTACAGCTAGATAATCACGGCTGTCCATTCTGGTCTTGGAATCTATGAGTCTATAAACCAGAGATGTGTTTGAACTGAAAACTGTGGATAAAGTTTGTGAATATCCCCAAAGGGAGTTTGGCACCCATCTGCCACTGAGCAACAAAGGGAATTAGGCCCCTGTTTCTTTTAGGCCACTTTTAAAATCACCATCACAGAGCACAAAGCCCTGCAATTTGAACTGAAAACATAAGAATAAGATTTTCAGAAGTGTTTGCTGTTAGCCTAAATCTGTCCCCATTGAAGTCAAAGTTAAAATGCCCATTGACTGCAACACTGAGTGTTCCTGAAAATCCTACCTTAACCCCTTTGGACAATAGCAGGGCATGTAATAAATGAGGTCGGCAGTAGGGGAAGATACGATAACACACTTCTGTTTGCCAGAAGTTGCAAATGGGCAACAGGGGATGGGCAACTCACCCCATTCCCAATTTCTTTTTTTCTAATTTTTTATTCATTTTGTGATCGGGTATTCACACCACATGATCCTAGAAGGGGGTAAGATGGCACAGATAGGGCCAGTTAACCTTATAAGCCATACCTGGTAGAGATTCTGGCTTGACTAAAAATGACCAATGGCTAATAAAGCCCAGCTGGTGGAGAAACTGGCTAAGGAATAAAACCAGGAAGTCTGCAGCAGAAAGGGGCTACAGTGTGGAAGCCACCAGTGACTCTCAGGGCTTGGAGATGGAAAAGGAGGAAAGCCAAGTGGAGTGAGAAGCCCTGGGATCCTGGCCTGATGGAAGGGTTTACCCAGAAGGGTGGAGAAGAGAGTCTGTTGGAAGCAGAGTAGAAAGCAGCCCAAGGAAAGAGCAGTGAGATTTGAGATTGTGCAGAGCTTGGCTGCTGACTGTAGGGTCCCTGGGCTGGAATGTGGAGTAGAGGGCTGGCCCTGGTTTCCCTACCAGCCACTGGACACAGAATTGTGGGAGATGCCAACTGGTCAGCTGGTCTGGAGGGATTTTGTTATCCTGGAAGGGGGCAGGGGACTATACAGTGATCCAGTCGGAAGGCTGAGTAGCGAAGGAAGAGAGCACCCTGATTCAGAGAGAGAAAGAGAGCGAGAGGGCTCAGAATGAGCAAATGATAGAAGACAGTGCCAGACTGGACCAGAGCTCATTTCCCAGACACAGACACAAGGAGTTGTCCCTATTACACCACCATTGAACAGAAAAATCAGTTATTTGCACAGCACTACTCCTGGGTAATGGAGAGATTATTACTCTCTTAAAGAAAACCCACTGTGCTCACTGAAGCCAATGACTGTTGCACCTGAAAAAGAATAGATATGGTAACAATTGAACTGGAGATCATCCACAGAATCTAACTGACATCATGATGCTTATACTGGAGATTATCTGTCTGGAATCCTAGGACAATAAAAGGGAGTTGCACCTAGGATGATAAAGCTGATTAGCAATTGAGCTGGGTATGTGCCTTTCCCTCTATTTATATTAAAAGTAATGCCATGAAGCCTCAACTGTGATCAGAGCCCTATTGTGCTAGGTGTCCTACAAGACACAGAGTAAGTCCTGGTCTATACACAGCTTTTGTATCTATTTTAGTTAGGGGTGTTAATTTCTTGTTGTTGAAATAGTTATACAGATACAACCCATAGTATGGACACAGTTATACCAGTAAAAATGTGCCTTATATTATATAATTTATTCTTCTTCCAGTACAGGAATAAGTAATACCAGTATTACTTCCATCATTTGCTCATTCTGAGCCCTCTCTCTCTCTTTCTCTCTCTGAATCAGGGTGCTCTCTTCCTTCGCTACTCAGCCTTCCGAATGGATCACTGTATAGTCCCCCATCCCCTTCCAGGATAACAAAATCCCTCCAGACCAGCTGTCCAGTTGGCATCTCCCAACTATTTCATCTTTATGATGCTATAAGTGCATCCACATGAGAGGAGTTGTACATACATGATGTAGAAGAGGAACTAGAGAAGAGAAAGGTCAGAAAACTGGATAGTGTCAGTGCCAGGAATAGACCTGGAGTCTCTTGAATGACAATTTTGCATCCTGTTGGAAAGGGTCTGTTGCCTGTCAGACGTCAGACTGGCTGCTCTGGAGACAGTCCACGGTGAGTCCTAAGATAAGTGGGGGCTTGGTTTTGCCTATACAACCCAGTTTTGCATTGGTAGTGGTTGGAGACAGATCCAGTCAGTCACAGAATCCTTTGAGATATACTTACCTCCCACCACACTGGAGTTGCGCCCAGCTTTTCATATAAGTGTAATGGATTATGGAGGCTCTTCTGCCTTGTAACTAAGGATGGTTGGAAATTTTCTATGGAAATTGTTTTTCTTTGAAAATTAAGCTTTTTACTAAACTTTTTTTTACCAAAAGTTTCTGCATTCTGGATAGGGGGAAGGAGAGAATCAAGTGTTTATTAAGAACTATGCATTTTTTAATTTGTATCTGAATAAAGTAAAATAATAATTAAAACACCACAACTTTGGTGTAAAAATTGTTAATCGAAAAATGATTTCTTGGCAAAAGTTTTGGTGTTAGTTTTTCAAAGAAAAGTCAAAATTTTCATGGAAAAACAACCATTTTCAAGTGTGTCCTATCTGTAACCCTTGCTGCCAATGGCATGCTCAAATGGTGCAACCATGGGTAGCATTACACACATATGCAGAGAGTGGGCAAAATTTGTTTAAGGCTGGGATTTTCAAAAAGGCCTGAAGGAGTTAGACATCCAGTTCCCTTTAAAAGTCAATGGGTATTGAGCACCAATTTCATTTGTCTTTTTTGAAAATACCAGTTTAAAATATTGTTGTCTCTCCTATGGCCTGTGTTATGTAGGAGGTCCAAAACCAAAAAGCTTTGGGCTGAAAAATGTTCTGTCTAAAATGATTTTTTGGCCAAATTTCAAAGTAAAAAAAAAAGTCAGCCCCCAGAGCCCTGGCCAATTTCTTCACCCAGAACCAGGCCATTTCTTATGCAGGATGCGTGACCCAGTTGCTGCTGTTATCCCTCTTCATCACCACTGAAGAGTTCCTCTTGGCTGGCATGGTGTATGACCGCATCATTGCCATCTGTTACCCACTCCTCTACCCCATTTTTGGGGTAGGGGAGTGGGTAACAGATGGCAATGAGGCAGTCCCATTTTTGGCCCTACAATACAAGAAGGATGTGGAAAAATTGGAAAGAGTCCAGCAGAGGGCAACAAAAATGATTAGGGGGCTGGAGCACATGACTTATGGGGAGAAGATGAGGGAACTGGGATTATTTAGTATGCTGAAGAGAAGAACGAGTGGGGATTTGATAGCTGCTTTCAACTACCTGAAAGGGGGTTCCAAAAAGGATGGATCTAGACTATTCTGTGGTAGCAGATGACAGAACAAGGAGTACGGTCTCAAGTTGGAGTGGGGGAGGTTTAGATTGGATATTAAGAAAAAACTTTTTCACTATGCTGGAATGGGTTACCTAGGGAGGTGGTGGAATCTCCATCCTTAGAGGTTTTTAAGGTCAGGTTTGACAAAGCCTTGGCTGGGATGATTTAGTTGGGGACTGGTCCTGCTTTGAGCAGGGGGTTGGACTAGATGACCTCCTGAGGTTCCTTCAAACCCTGATATTCTATGATGCACCACAGCCATATGACTTGTATGATGTACCACCTCCCTTCATCAAGACTTTACCTGTATGGTAATGAGACTGGAATTCTTAAAGGAGGCTGCTGGAGTTAGGCACCTGATTCCCTTGGAAATTCAATGGGAGATGGCACCTAACTCCCATAGGATATCTCCTCAAATTTCAGTGATTTCTGAGTTCTTAGTGGGAGTTGAGAGCATTTAAGGGCAATTCCCAGCATCTTGTAGGATTGAACCCTATGCAATCATGGTGCTTTCATTCACTCATATCAGGATTCTCAAAGAAGCCTAAAGGAGTTGGGCACCTGACCATCACTGAAATTCATTAGGACCCCAGCTCAGCAAATGAAAGATCAGCTCATCAAACCAAGTATGATTCAGTGAAAGAAGAGATTCATTTCAAAGCAAAAGCCATCTCTCTTCCAAGAATATGGCATCATTGGTACTATTGCTGTTTTACACCACATAGGGACTTGGCCCCATTGACTTTGAGAGAGCTACACCAATTTACACCAGCTGGGGTTCTGGCTCATGAGCTTTATAGTGTAACAAACCAGCAAAGCAGGCCTACACAGAGTGTAGCTTTGAGAATTTTTGAACCCTAACCCTAACCTTTAACTCTGAAGAAACCATCAAACTATGAGGTGAACTATTTTCTATCCATCTCGCCATATTAGCAGATCAGGATCTAATTATGAATTGAGGATCCAATTAGCAGATAAGGTGTCCAATTTTGGTCACCAATGTATAGAAAGGAGATAGAGAAATGGGAAAGAATCCAGAGGTGAGAGATAAAGATGATCAGAGGGATAGAATGCAAGCCGTATGATCAAAGGCTGAAGGAACTGGGTATGTTTAGCTTGGAAAAGAGGAGATTAAAGGGGGCATGATAGCGGTCTTGAACTACTTGAAAGACTGCCATAAAAAAGATGGAGAAAAGTTCTATTTTGCCATAGAATGCAGGACAAGAAGGCATTGGGTTCAAACTACAGCAGAGCAGATTGAGATTAAACTTCCTAACTGTAAGAACAGCAGGACAATAGAGCAGACTGCCTAGGGAGGTTGTGGAAGTTCCTTCACTGGAGGTTTTCAAAAGGAGGCTGGATAAGCCTCTGTCTTGGATGGTTTAGATATAACAAATCCTGCATTTTGGCAGGGATTAGATTAGATGACCCTTGCAGTCCCTTCTAACTGTATGGTTCTATGATTCTATGATCATGGTGGGGAAGCTTTGTTAGTTTGGTTCAAGAATATCTAGACACCACTTGCAAAGTTATTTTATTTGAACATCTCAGGTCCATACTGAAATCCAAACAGTGGCATCTGAAGAAGTGAGGTTCTTACCCATGAAAGCTTATGCTCCCAATACTTCTGTTAGTCTTAAAGGTGCCACAGGACCCTCTGTTGCTCCGAACAGTGGTGTTACTCTTCCGAGCTCCGTCCACAACCTAAATTCCACTGTAACAAGGAGGCGTGACCTCCCTTGGAGATTGACAGGGAGGGACATCCTCACACACCCTAGTAGGCAGAACCAAAAAGTCCCCACCTCCCCAGAAGCAGAGGGGCAGGACAGGAACAGGCAGTAGAAAAGGAAGACCCTGAAGCTCAGTTGGTCTGGAGCATCCGAGGGAGACAGATTCTTCTCCTCTGCTGCCAGAGTGGGATGCTGAGGACCGTTGCTGCCCCAAGGATTTGCATGAGCTTCCAGATCATCCCGCCACTCCAAACACCAAGGAGCTACTAGGACTACAAGTGACAATGTATCCCTGGGAGACAGAGGATGACCCCTGGATCGAGATACACACCAAGGGTAGGATAGTAAGTAGACCAGGGACAGCCAACTCTAATCCAGTTGTGTCTTCAGGCAGCATGTTGCAGCTGGGTTTCCCGCTGACCCAGTTGTGGAATACTCCATCACTGTTAGGGCCCTGGGCTGGGACCCAGTGGAGTAGGGTGGGCCCCGATTCCCCTGCCCACTGCCACCCCACCCCTGAGGTGGCAGCCTCCCCACTGTAGGCCAGGAGACCTCTGTAGTCTATCATCTACCAGAGTTAGGATGCTAGAGACCCTGTACTGCTCTGCCCTGCCTGAGGGATGGAGCCTTAGACTCCTTGGTGCCTTGCGCCGCCTAAGGCCTGGGCCTCTAGACTGTTTGTTGCTCCACCTTGCCTGAGGCCTGAGCCCTAGACTATTTGGAGCTCTGCCTTCCATGAGGACCAGAGCTCCCGTAGACTATTTGTGCCCCACCCTGCTTGAAAGTCGGGGTTCAAAGATTACTTACTGCTCTGCTGAGGGCCAAAGCCCTAGGCTGTTTGGGGCTTCCCCTTGCCTCAGGGCTTGAGTTCCAGAGCCTGATTACTTCCCAGTCCCACTCAGATGGCCTGGACACCAGAAACAGCTGATTTCTCTCTTTTCCAGATTGCCTTCTTAGGAACGAGACAGCGAGGAGGCACGGCCTCCCTCCAAGATAGACAGGGAGGGACGGCCACAGACTCCTACATCCACCCATTCGCAATTCAAATTAAAATGTCACTCACAACAGACTATCCATCTTCTTCCTTGCTTCATTTCATCAGCAGGGAAATAGTTAATGGCTTCTTTGGCATGTACACAATCACCATTAGGTTTCAGGATCAATATCTTACTTCCAGGGTTTGTCAAAAATTGGGTTTGTGACAAAACAAAAACTTTTCTCCAAAATCTGCTTTCTACAATATGTGTAATTTTTCATGTGAAAACTGAAAATTGACACCCCCAAAACTTTATTTTTTAGTTTTTGACCAAAGCAAGTAAGATTTTGGGTTTTCCCTATTTTGACAAAATGTCATTTTTTCAGTCGAGAGGAAAAAGAAAACAAAAACAATCTCTCACCACCTTTTCTGAGCCACTCTACTTTCTGCAGTGAATAGGAGCAGCTTGTACCTACCCCACAGTCATTGTCTTAGGCTCTCTGCAGACTCCGAAACACACTACATTTTTTCACTAAAGTCCTGGCCCCATAAAGATTAAAGGGATACTAGCCACTGTGACAATTTACCAAGGGCTGTGGCAATTTTAAATTCCAGATGGGATATTTTTCTTAAAGATCTACTGTAGTTCAAAAAGGAATTAATTCAGGAAAGGGCTCTGGCCTATGTTATACAGGAGTCCTGACTAGATGATCACAATGTCCCTTTCTGCTTAATATTTTATGAATCTACAGGCTCAGGTTGGGATTTTCAAAAGATCCTAAGGGATTTAGGCACTCAAACTCTATTGATGCTTTCCTCTATTGACCTTTTTTTTAAAAAAAATCCCAACTAAAACATATAAAATCTTAAATTCTGGTGCACAAGTTGTAATGGCAACAATCCAGGGCAACTTTGTCTAAGCTAACCTTGAACTATCTGCTTCATCTGGAAACTCATCATTTAATAGCATGGGGCAAATTTTCACATCTTTGCTCAGTACTGGGCTTGATCTGGGTCTGTCTTCTCTGTGGCGTGCCGCTTTGGGAAGACTGGTTTCTCTAGGGTTTCGGTACCCGACCCCAACCTCATGCACAGGGCTGTCCTATTTTGCCTAGTTATTTTGTTGCCACAAAGATAGAAAAAAATAAATAAACTACTTGTTGGACTCCTTGGTTTGGCAGGCTGAACCCTTTGAGTGCCTGTTCTCCCTCAGGCAGCAAAGAAAAGAATGAAAGAAAAAAGCTCCCTGGCTTTGCAGGCTGCCAAAAGGAAAAGTGTCCTTTTAAAATCCTGGGATCTATGCTTCTGGTTCAAAATGATCCCACTGCTCTGGCATCATGTCAAGGCTGATTCCCCACTGGAGTGCAGAAGTTGGGCACCCACAAGGATTCTTAAAATTAATACTGGCCACTCCAGGCTTGTATTAAACTCCCAAGGTTACAGTTTTTCTCTGACCTTGGATGAGTAGATGCTGCCACCACCCAAATGCAAAAAAACCCTTTGAACCCAAGAAAGCACACTTGGGGTAACCTTAAGCCCTTTCTCCCACCCCACCCCCGTCCAGGGAAGAGCTGAGAAAGAAAACAAAAGAAATCAGCTGTTGCCACCAGCTAATGAAACAGCATATGCACAAACTCTTAGGACACAAAACCCCCCAATCCTGTTCTTTAAAAAGGTAAATTTTATTCAAAATCATAGAATCATAGAATATCAGAGTTGGAAGGGACCTCAAGAGGTCATCTAGTCCAACCCCCTGCTCAAAGCAGGACCAATTCCCAACTAAATCATCCCAGCCAGGACTTTGTCAAGCCGGGCCTTAAAAACCTCCAAGGAAGGAGACTCCACCACCTCCCTAGGTAACGCATTCCAGTGTTTCACCACCCTCCTAGTGAAATAGTTTTTCCTGATATCCAACCTGGACCTCCCCCACTGCAACTTGAGACCATTGCTCCTTGTTCTGTCATCTGCCACCACTGAGAACAGCCGAGCTCTATCCTCTTTGGAACCCCCCTTCAGGTAGTTGAAGGCTGCTATCAAATCCCCCCTCATTCTTCTCTTCTGGAGACTAAACAATCCCACTTCCCTCAGCCTCTCCTCATAAGTCATGTGCTCCAGACCCCTAATCATTTTTGTTGCCCTCCGCTGGATTCTTTCCAATTTTTCCACATCCTTCTTGTAGTGTGGGGACCAAAACTGGACACAGTATTCCAGATGAGGCCTCACCAATGTCGAATAAAGGAGAACGATCATGTTCCTCGATCTGCTGGCAATGCCCCTACTTATACAGCCCAAAATGCTGTTAGCCTTCTTGTATATATAAGAAAAAAAATAGATCTGGAACTTAGGCTACTGCTAGATTTAAAAAGAGTAGAGATAATAATTAAGCATAAAGAATGGTTTTCTTGAGGGCCAGCTTAATGGTTACAAGCAAAACAAAAGCATTTCGGGTTAGCACAGAGGAGTCAACAAGCATTACAGAAATAAAAGAGATGAACCTAATCACGTCTTTCTAGACATTTCCTGATCTACTTACATATCTGGGGTTTCAAATTGAGTAGTTCCTAGGTATGATCTGGTGATTTTCATACCTGGTTCGCAGCTTTTTACAGCATAGCTCCAGCCCTGTCTCTGCTCTGTCCCGTCTCTCCAGAGAATAACAACAGACAGACAAAGGGAAAGTTTTTTCCTGATTTTAAAAAGTTCTAGCCCTCCCATTGGCTCTTTTGGTAAGGTGCCAACTGGCTGGCTAGGTGTCCATAAAAGGGAGCTCCCCATCCCTTCATTTATCACATTTTCTATTTCTGCCCATAAATCATCACAGACAGAGCTGGGCAAAGACATTTCTGACAGAAAATGCTGATTCTATTTTGTCAACGTCTATGTGGGAAATTATCAAAAGGTGGCTAAAAAGTAAATAAATACAGGAGACGATTTTGGGAGGAAATATAAACACAACACCCCCCATTGAAAAAAATGAACATTTTCATGTTTCAATATTTTATTTTTAAAAATTGATCAAAATGACTTTTTTGGTGATTTTTTTTTTATTTTTGGTCAAAAAAATGATATTGTGACAATATTTTCATCCAGCTCTAATCCCAGTCTGAGTGATGATAAGATAGATAAATAAAGAGTGTTTGACAGGAGAGAGAGAAATCTATCTATCCTGATACACAGTCCTCTATATATATAGAACCAGGATCCTGTGAATGTTCATGCATATAACTTCCCACAGCTGAGTAGCTACATTGAATTCTGTGGAACTCCTCAGGAGTATAAAGTTACTCATGTATGTAAGTGTTTGCAGCATTGGGGCCTGCACTGCAAATTCCTCTAAGCTATAACGACCTTAGCTGTCCCTTGCAAGTGAGGCCCAAAACCTATCTGCATTGCTCTGGGTGCTCAGGGGTGAAAGTAAAATGGAGCTCTTACCGGTACGGGGCTGCTCTGCCCCCCCCCCCCAGAAGGGGTGGAGCCTCGGGCAGAAGGGGTGGGGGTCAGTATCCCCCAGCCAGTCCAGCTGCACTCCCTGGCCTGCACCGCCCAGGGCTCCAGCTGTGATTTAAAGGGCTCGGGGCTCCGGCCGGCACTGCCATGGTAATGGCAGCTGGAGCCCCTGGCCCTTTTAAATCGTGGCCCCGGGGCAGCTACTTCTTCCGTCTGTCCCCACCGTCGGTGGCTGGGGGGCAAAAGGGGCAATGACATTAAAGTGCTGCCCCTTTTGTGCCCCACATTGGTGGCCCTGCTGGGTCATTGCTGCCCCTTTTGTGCCACCCCATTGACGGCTCTGTTGGTAGGGCAGAGTTCTTAAAGCGCTACCACGGCAGCACTTTAAAGTCAGTGGTACGGGCTGGTACTGGTGGCTATCTTTTACCAGTACACCGTACCGGCCAGTACACCCTTACTTTCACCCCTGTGAGTGCTTAACTTTACTCACATGAGGAATGCAATTTAAGTCAGTGGGATGATAATCGCCTGAATAATGCATCCCAAGCAGGACAGCCAAATGTCCCATATCTGCATGATACTCATGCATCTGACAGTGCCATCATGAGTCTCTGCAGCCTGGACTCACAGATAGCATATGCTGAGCTGAGCTGCAACAGAGCCTGGTATCCCTGCCACAGAGATGCTGTGTTAACTACAGCCCAGGCAGCCTCTGTGCCTCCCTACAGGATGCCAGCTGCGAGGGGCCCACAGGGGCAGCAGTGCAGGCAGAGGTGTCAAGACAAGAAGGGGAGGGGCCCAAATACTGCCCCGCCCACATCCTCAGCTTCCTCCTAGATACCATTGTCCAGGTCCAAATCCCTCACCTCAGCACAACCTCAGGGAGTATCATTATTCCCATTGTACAGAGGGGGAAACTGAGGCACAAAGAAAGGAAAATGACTTATCCAAGGTCATACTGAAGCACCGGTGGGAATAGACCTGAGGCCTCCTGCATTCTAGTTCTGAGTCCCTTCCTCTGGACTGCACAGCAGCCATCAAAGGTTGCTGGGTAACATTCCTGGAAGCGCCTAAGTTACTTTAAATGAAAAGTGATATCTCACTTTAACTCTATCAGTTTAGTTAAAGCCTGCTCATGTGGATGCAGCTAACTTAGTAGGAAGGTGTTTACACTGGCATAGCTGTTCTTGTATAGGAAGGTGTGTAAGCTATCCTGGGAGAAGGCACTTTTATACCAACCTAACCTTATCCACAACAGAGTTAGTATCAGTATAAATATCTTGGTGAAACCCTACACCCCACGATATGGTTATACCTGTATTGGGTGTAGACAAGGCCTTAGGGCTTGTCTACACCTGAAACATGGCTGTGGGGCAGCTATAGGGATTATGTGTACATACGCCCTGTGCTGATGGGAAGGATTCTCCCATCAGTGTAGGTAATCCACCTCCTCGAGAGGCAGTAGCTAGGTCGATGGAAGTGTTGTTCCATCAACCTACCACTGTCTACACTGGGATTTAGGCTGGTTTAACTATGACGCTCAGGAGTGTGGATTTTTCACACACCTAAGTGACACAGTTATGCCAATCTAATTTTCCAGTGTATACCAGGCCTTACAGTAGCCAAAGAGACATTGTGTCATGGCCACCATCTTGACTGACACACTGGGGATTGAACTGGGGACCTCTGAAGCTTGAGCTAAAGAGCCGTGGCTCTGTAGCTGCTGACTGTAACAGCTCACATCTTCTGAAGATAGGCACACAGGGGGGCCTGTTACATACCCTCACCAATGGGTGGCAGTTGCACCTGTTGAACTTGAATCAGTTTAATCAAACCAGGGCAACTTTTATGTGTGGATTCTCTTACAGTGGTTTAAAACTGGCCATATAGATTCAGCTGGTGCTTGTAAATTTGCAGGCACAGGCTTAAAATGCTATGTGCCAGACTGAAACTGATCTAAGACCTTCCACCCATAGAATCTCAGGGGTTCATCTAAATCACTATAAAATCAAACCTTCAGTTATATCAGTACCAGTTTACATGGCTTCCAAGCTTAAGTCCCATTGGCTCTGAAAGGGAACTGGCCCAGATTTAAAAAAAAAAAAAAAATCAGGCAAAGTTACATAAAAATTAACATATTACAGAGACAAGGTGGTATCTTTTGTTGGACCAACTTCTGCTGGTGAAAGAGAGAAGCTTGCAATCTTACACAAAGCTCTCCTTTAGGTCTGGGAAAGGTACTCAGAGGATCAGAGCTAAACACAAGGTGTAACAGCTTGTTTAGCATAAGGAGTTAACAGGTTGTAAGAGACCATTCAAAAGGAAGCAGGCAGTTAACATACTACGTCATACCACTTAGCATTTTACTAATATTCAAACAATCTTCCCAAATTTATACAATTCTCCACTTCGTGCAGCAAAACCAAAGGCTCAGATGCACAAAGGTATTTGGGAGCCTAACTCCCTTAGGCACCTAAATACCATTAAAAATCCAGGCCTATGTGACTTAGATGGGCAAGGCCAATTTTGAAGCATGATTTATGGTCAGATTTTTAAAGGTATTTAGATGCCTAAAAAGCAGTTGGCTGCCAAGTGGGATATTTGAAGTGCCCAAGCCCCTAACTCCCTTTGGCATTTGTATGTTTTTTAAAAAATTGGGCCTTACACTCCTAAATCACTTAGACACTTCTGTAAATTGTACTTGTTAGCCTCAAGTTTCTCAAGCCCTGACAAAGTTCTGGGGGTGGCTGGGGCCTCAGGTGCTGCCATGATACAAATAATAAATGATTATAATAAATATTTCTGTTTGGCTCAATCTGCCACAATCACAGTGATTTTTGCAGATGGGTATTCCTGCCAGCAATTCTCAGCTGCTAGTTCATATGCAGGACTGTTCCAGGGGTTTTACCAGCGCTTGTGTACAATGAAAATGCTGTGAATGACCCAGCTAGACTCAAATAGCAGGGGATGCACAGGAGGATGGTGGTTTCACACTTAATTCAATTGCGGGCTCTGGCCAGGGATGCAGGACCCACAGTAAGAGGATGATTAGACCTGAAATGACAAGCATCGGGAGTATCAGTCATTGCGGTTACAGTCACATCAAAGATGCTCCTAGCTTTGCCTCTGGGATGCCCAGCTGCCAAGAACCCCAATTTGCTAGTCTAATGAGTCCCCTTAGGGCATGCTGCACAACTACAGTGCTTCCTGGCCATGGCTTCCTACCTTAATTAGCAGGGAGACACTTACTAACCAGGATCTCTAATGACTCCCTGCAGACCCAGGGACCTTACTGGGCCAAGAGAAGTCTTCACATCGTTAAACACCTGGAAAAAAGTTGCTTTCTGATTTTATTCTTTCACAGCTTAGTCCCCTGCTAACAAAAGAGAGCAGAGATATGAATCTCTATTAATATGCTACTATAATACACTGGGTGAAACAAGGAGAAAATTCACAGTACAAATAAAAGTCTAGTGTTATTATTATGAGTACACTGGTCACATATTACAACAATAAGCTATGTTTGTAGTCTTATTGCTGCCAGTTTGTGGATATTGATGATGATCAGAAATTGGCCTACACTCATACTCCTATTGTATTATAACAATAGTAATAATGACAGGGAATAATAAAGGCCTATGCAAAACTTCAATCATATGTTGTCCAATAAGGAACGACTTCCGTGGTGTATTGGAATTGTGCTGTCTCTTTAGACAAGGGTTTGAATTTTCAAAAGGGCACTTTACTCCTATTGAGATTCATTTTGAGTTGCGTGTCAACTGAAAATCACAGCCTGGGTGAATTTCACCCAAAGTGATATCAAATACACGCATTTGACAAATGAATCAGTAGAGGAAAAAACAATTTTCTTCTAAATACATTTCATTTTTCTAATCTGAGGTGTGTGTCTAGCAACTACAATTATTTACATTTTGGCTCAGAATGATTAGAATTGTATCGTAAATGTCATTTCACCGCACGCATACAAAATGATGAAAAAATATTTCCATCGATAATATTCAAAATTTACAGATAGACAAAGTAAGAAAAATGTTGTTTAAGAACTTACTAGAGTTTGCTTTAAGGATATTTGCTTTGAATATTTTGACATATGATGTGACAATTTGTGTTTTAATTGTTATAAAGTGTTAACTTTTGATTCTCAGCATATACTGTCATTAAATAATTATAATCTAACCTCTCTATTATACCCTCCCCCATTATTTCCTGCAACTATGAAAATGGAAATCAATAATAATTGAAAAAAAATATTAAAATATATAATTTTGTGCAACTGTGGATATTTAAATAGTTAAAAATAGAAAAAAGTTTAAAAATAAACACAGATATTATCCATCTAAATTATATATATTGCCAAGCCCAATGATAACACCTATAACAAAAATTCCTGAGCATAGTTTGTGTCAGTCTCTCAAAACTGAGCTCTCAAAACTGGATGTTCTCATGAAAAAACAACTCTCCACACAAACTTCCTCATGGATTGACTTTACAAAAACTAGACAAGCCATTTACAACACAAACTTTGCTTCTCTACAAAAGAAAAAGGACACTAAACTATCTAAACTGCTACATGCCACAAGTAGCCACAACAGTAGTTCCCTTAAAACACCCAACAATATTGTTAATCTTTCCAGCTATACTCTTAGCCCGGCAGAAGAGTCTGTCCTATCTCAGGGCCTCTCCATTTGTCCCTCCAGGCCCACTAACATGATGCAGTTCTGCGGTGACCTAGAATCCTACTTTTGATGTCTCCAACTCAAAGAATATTTCCAGCACACCTCTGAACAACATACTAACCTACAGAATCCTTCCTACCAACACTACAAAAAGAAGGATTCTGCGTGGACTCCACCTGAAGGTCGAAACAACAGATTGGACTTCTACTTAGATTGCTTCCGTCGATGTGCATGGGCTGAAATTGTGGAAAAGCAGCATCACTTGCCCCATAACCTCAGCCGTGCTGAACACAATGTCAGCAACAGCCTCAGGAACAACTCTGACATCAACAAGGCTGGCAAAGGAGATGCTGTCGTCATCATGAATAAGTTGGAATATGAACAAGAGACTGCCAGCCATCTCTCTAACTCCACATTCTACAGGTCATTATCCTCTAATGCCACTGAGGATTACCAAAAGAAACTACACCTTCTGCTCCAGAAAGTCCCTGAAAAAGCTCAGGAACAGATCTGTACAGACACATGCCTAGAACCCTGACCATAGGCATTCTATTTGCTACTCAAGATCCATAAACCTGGAAATCCTGGACGTCTCATCATCTCAGGCATTGGCACACTAACAGCAGGATTGTCTGGCTATGTGGACTCTCTCCTCAGGCCCTGTGCTACCAGCGCTACAAGCTATCTTTGAGACACCACTGACTTCCTGAGGAAACTACAATCCATCGGTGATCTTCCAGAAAACACCATCCTAGCCACTATGGATGTAGAAGCCCTCTACACCAACATTCCACACAAAGATGGACTACAGGCTGTCAGGAACAGTATCCCTGATAATGCCACGGCAAACCTGGTGGTTGAACTTCATGATTTTGTCCTCACCCACAACTATTTCACATTTGGGGACAATATATATACTTTAAAGTCAGCGGCACTGCTATGGGTACCCGCATGGCCCCACAGTATGCCAACATTTTTATGGCTGACTTAGAACAACACTTCCTTAGCTCTCGTCCCCTAACGCCCCTACTCTACTTGTGCTACATTGATAACATATTCATCACCTGGACCCATGGAAAAGAAGCCCTTGATGAATTCCACCATGATTTAAAAAATTTCCATCACACCATGAACCTCAGCCTAGACCAGTCCACACAAGCGGTCCATTTCCTAGACACTACTGTGCCAATAAGCGATGGTCAAATAAACACCACCCTATACCGGAAACTTACTGACCGCTATACTTACCTACATGCCTCTAGGTTCCAGCCAGGACACAACACACGATCCATTGTCCACAGCCAAGCTCTAAGATACAACCACATTTGCTCCAGTCCCTCAGACAGAGACAAACACCTACGATATCTCTATCAAGCATTCTTAAAACTACACTACAAACCTGCTGAAGTGAAAAAAAAAACAGATTGACAGAGCCAGAAGAGGACCCAGAAGTCACCTACTACAGGACAGGCCCAACAAAGAAAATAACAGAACACCACTAGCCATCACCTTCAGCCCCCAACTAAAACCTCTCCAGCGCATCATCAAAGATCTACAACCTATCCCTCACTCTCACAGATCTTGGGAGACAGAACAGTCCTCGCTTACAGACAGCCCCCCAACCTGAAGGAAAAACACTAACCCAGGAACCTATCCTTGCAACAAAGCCCGATGCCAACTCTGTCCACATATCTATTCAAGTGACACCATCATAGGACCTAATCACATCAGCCACACCATCAGGGGCTCGTTCACCTGCACATCTACCAATGTGATATATGCCATCATGTGCCAGCAATGCCCCTCTACCATGTACATTGGCCAAACCGGACAGTCTCTATGCAAAAGAATAAATGGGCACAAATCTGACATCAGGAATCATAACATTCAAAAACCAGTAGTAGAACACTTCAACCTCTCTAATCACTTAGTGACAGACGTAAAGGTTGCAACAGAAAAGCTTCAAAAACAGACTTCAATGAGAAGCTGCTGAACTTGAATTAATATGCAAACTAGGTACCATTAACTTAGGTTTGAACAGAGACTTGGAGTGGCTCGGTCATTACACTAATTGAATCTATTTCAACATGTTAAGTATCCTCACACCTTTGTGTCAACTGTCCGAAATTAGCCATCTTGTTTATCATTTCAAAATTTTTTTCCCCTGCTGATAAATTAATTAGCCTCTTACAGTTGGTATGGGTACTTCCAACTTTTCATGTTCCCTGTATGTATAAATATCTTCTTACTATATGTTCCATTCTATGCATCTGATGAAGTGGGCTGTAGCCCACAAAAGCTTATGCTCAAATAAATGTGTTAGTTTCTAAGGTGCCACAAGTACTCCTTTTCTTTTTACATTCCCCAAGGAGGCTTCCACTGGCATGAGCTAGGGACTGCCTAGATGTTACTTCCATTGCTAATTACACCAGACAGATTCATCCCCACATCAGTGACTTCACCTGAATTCATTTGAACCCCATACATTTATTGACAACTTTTCTGAAGGCTCCCTTGACCTCCTTGTTTCTCAGGCTGTAGATGAAGGGATTGATCAGGGGAGTCAGGACTGTGTAGAAGACAGAAAACATTTTGTTGAGGTCTCTGAGCGTATTGGAGTCTAGGAGCATGTACACTATCATTAGGGTCCCATAGAAAATTGTCATCACTATGAGGTGAGAGGCGCAGGTGGAAAAGGCCTTCTTCCTCCCAGTGGAGGAAAGAATTCTCAGGATGGTGCTGATGATACAAATGTAGGATATCAAGGTGAATAGAAATGGGAAATGGGCATTTAGGGTAGTGGTTATAAAACTAAGCTGTGTGATCAGGCTGGTGTCACTGCAAGAGAGTTATAATTGCAGTAAAATCACAAAAGAAATGGTCAATTTCATTGGGACTGCAGGAAGTTAATTGTGACAAAAACATATTATTATTGTACAGTCCAGCAATCCACTTATCCAAGGCCCAACTGCTACCTGGATGGAAAACCTGCCATTCATAAGAGTTGCATAATGCAGTGGTTTGCATATCGCTAAATACCAATCATAAGACATTGCTGCTAGGAGACAACATTCTGTAGGCACCAGACTACCAAAGAAATACAATTGTACAATGCAGCCACTGACAGAAATGGTTCTGTCCCCAGGAGACTGGCCAGCATCCTGGGCAGGATAGTGGAGCAGATCTCCAAGCAGGACAAGTTCCCCAGGAAGAAGTACATGGGGGTCTGAAGATGTTGATCAGCCACAACTATCACAGCGATGAGCATGTTCCCAGTCTTGGTCACAAGTAGATCACTAGAAACATAAGGAAGAGAGGTTTCAGAATAGCAGCCGTGTTAGTCTGTATCCGTAAAAAGAACAGGAGTACTTGTGGCACCTTAGAGACTAACAAATTTATTAGAGCATAAGCTTTCGTGGGCTACAGCCCACTTCTTCGGATGCATAGAATGGAACATATATTGAGGAGATATGTATACACACATACAGAGAGCATGAAAAGGTGGGAGTTGTCTTACCAACTCTGAGAGGCCAATTAAGTAAGTGAAAAAAAACTTTTGAAGTGATAATCAAGCTTGATTTTTTTTCACAAGTACTCCTGTTCTTTTTATAAGGAAGACAAAAATTTGCAGTTCAGGTTGATTTTTGAATCCCAGTTGAATGAACTGCATGATGATTGTTTGATTGTCTTCTTCTGCCTTCTTTATCAGGTGCACTTAGATAAATATAAAAATACTACATTTCAGAGGTAGAATTTTCAAAGGTACAAATAGGAGGCAAATGCCCATTGATGTAGGGACAAATTTTAAAGGTATTTAGGTGCCATGGGGGATTTTCAAAAGCATTTAGATATCTAATACCTATGACATATCTCACTAGGTGCCTAAATACCTTTGAAAATCTGACCCTTGATTAAGGTTGCAGATAGATTCTGTGATACAGGAGGGCCAGGGAGCAGTGGGAAGTGGTAGAAGGGAAGTATATAAACCCTAGATTAATTAAGTCATGGTTCCCTGTAGACTAGGGAGGGTTGCTACAGGTTAATTGGAGCACCTGTAATCAATTAAGGCCCTTTTAGAAACCTAATAAAACCCCCTGCTTCAGGCAGTCAGGGGGAAGGAGAGAGGACTGGAGCTTGGAGGTGTGCTGTGAGGCCTGGTCTACACTACGGGTTAGGTCGACTTTAGCAGCGTTAAATCGAATTAAGCCTGGACACGTCCACACAACGAAGCCCTTTCTTTCGACTTAAAGGGCCCTTTAAACCGGTTTCTTTACACCACCTTGTACGAGGGGATTAGCGATAAAATCGGCCTTTGCGGGTCGGAATTGGGGTAGTGTGGACGGAATTTGACGTTATTGGCCTCCGGGAGCTATCCCACAGTGCTTCATTGTGACCGCTCTGGACAGTACTCTCAACTCAGATGCACTGACCAGGTAGACAGGAAAAGACCTGCGAACGTTTGAATTTCATTTCCTGTTTGCCCAGCATGGAGAGCACAGGTGACCACGCAGAGCTAATCAGCACAGGTAACGGTGATGGAGTCCCAGGATAGCAAAAGAGCTCCAGCATGGACCGAACGGGAGGTACGGGATCTGCTCGCCATAAGGGGAGATAAATTAGTGCTAGCTGAACTCCGTAGCAGTAAAAGCAATGGCAAAGTATTAGAAAAGGTCTCCAAGGCCATGAAGGACCGGGGCCATAACAGGGACACACAGCAGTGCCGTGTGAAAATTAAGGAGCTACGGCAAGCCTACCACAAAGCCAGAGAAGCAAATGGAAGGTCCGGGGCAGAGCCACATACTTGCCGCTTCTATGCGTAGCTGCATGCCATTCTAGGGGGTGCAGCCACCACTACCCCAACCGTGTGCTATGACTCCGTCAATGGAGAAACACACAGGGAAGATGGTTTGGGGAACGAGGAAGATGAGGATGGAGGTACTGTAGGTAGCTCACAGCAGCAAGGAAGCGGAGAAACCAGTTTCCCCAACAGCCAGGATATGTTTGTCACCCTGGACCTGGAACCAGTAACCCCCGAACTCACCCAAGACCCTCAGGGCACACAGGAGACCTCTGGTGAGTGTACCTTTGTAAATATTACACATGGTTTAAAAGCAAGCGTGTTTAATGATTAATGATTAATTTCCCTGGCAATCGCGGCCAGTACATCTACTGGAAAAGTCTGTTAACGTGTATGGGGATCGAGCGGAAATCCTCCAGGGACATCTCCAGAAAGCTCTCCTTCATGTACTCCCAAAGCCTTTGCAAAAGGTTTCTGGGGAGGGCTGCCTTATCCCGTCCGCCATGGTAGGACACTTTACCATGCCAGGCCAGTAGCACGTAGTCTGGAATCATTGCATAACAAAGCATGGCAGCGTATGGTCCCGGTGTTTGCTGGCACGCAGACAATATCCATTCCTTATCTCTCTTTGTTATCCTCAGGAGAGTGATATCGTTCACGGTCACCTGGTTGAAATGGGGTGATTTTATTAAGGGGACATTCAGAGGTGCCCGTTCCTGCTCTTCTGAACAGAAATGTTCCCCGCTGTTAACCACGCGGTGGGGGGTGGGGTGAAGTGATCATCCCAGAGAATCGTGTGTGTGTGTGGGGGGGGTGGTTTACTTGGGTTTGTGCCGCATGTTAACCGGGAAACCGCAGCCCCTCCTTTTACATTGAAAACCCATTTTAAATGGCCAACCCAATTCATCCTTGATATAGGAAATGCGCTGTTGTTTGAAACCTTTCCCGCATGTTAAGAAGGTTAAAAAAGCCAAAAGACTGTGGCCTACCGTGGCTGCCTGCAAGCCGAAATATGTTGCCTGGGGCACTGCGCGAGTGATCTCTCATACCAAACCGGCAGGCAGAGGAAAAATGCGACCTTGTAATGAAAGAGTGTACCCATTGTTCTCTAAAATGTGTCTTTTTAAACCATCTCTCCCTTCTCCTCCACCAGCTGCAAATGTTTCTCCTTCGCAGAGGCTAGTGAACATTAGAAAGAGAAAACGGAGGACGCGGGACGATACGTTCACGGAGCTGCAGATGTCCTCCCACGCTGATAGAGCACAGCAGAATGCGTGGAGGCAGTCAATGTCGGAGATGAGAAAAGCCCAATATGAACGAGAGGAGAGGTGGCGGGCTGAATGGCGGGATGAAAAGAGCAAGTGGCGGGCTGAAGATGATAGGTGGCATCAGCTTGCAGACAGACGGCAAGAGTCAATGCTCCTTCTGCTGGAACATCAAACTGATATGCTCGAGCGTATGGTTGAGCTGCAGGAAAGGCAGCAGGAGCAGAGACCGCCGCTACAGCCCCTGTTTAACCAACAGCCCTCCTCCCCAAGTTCCATAGCCTCCTCACCCAGACACCCAAGAACACGGTGGGGGGGCCTCCAGCCACCCAGTCACTCCACTCCAGATGATCGCCCAAGCATCAGAAGGCTGGCCTTCAATAAGAGTTAAAGTTTTAAAATGCAGTGTGTCCTTTTCCATCCCTCCCCCCCACCCATCCCAAGCAATTATCCCCCTACTTCTGTGAGGAATTAATAAAGAATGCATGAATGTGAAAAACAATGACTTTATTGCCTCTGCAAGCGGTGCTCGAATTGGGGAGGGGAGGGTGGGGTGGGGTGGTTGGTTTACAGGGAAGTAGAGTGAACCAGGTCGGGGGGGGGGGGTTGGAGGGTTCATCAAGGAGAAACAAACAGAAGTTTCACACAGTAGCCTGGCCAGTCACAAAACTCGTTTTCAAAGCTTCTCTGATGCGCACCACGCCCTGCTGTGTTCCTCTAACCGCCCTGGTGTCTGGCTGTGCGTAATCAGCGGCCAGGCGAGTTGCCTCAACCTCCCACCCCGCCATAAATGTCTCCCCCTTACTCTCACAGATATTGTGGAGTACACAGCAAGCAGCAATAACAATGGGGATATTCTTTTCGCTGAGGTCTGAGCGAGTCAGTAAGCTGTGCCAGCGCGCTTTTAAACGTCCAAATGCACATTCCACCACCATTCGGCACTTGCTCAGCCTGTAGTTGAACAGGTCCTGACTACTGTCCAGGCTGCCTGTGTATGGCTTCATGAACCATGGCATTAAGGGGTAGGCTGGGTCCCCAAGGATCACGATAGGCATTTCAACATCCCCAATGGTCACTTTCTGGTCCGGGAAGAAAGTCCCTTCCTCCAGCTTTCGAAACAGAGCAGAGTTCCTGAAGACGCGAGCATCATGTACCTTTCCTGGCCATCCCACGTTGATGTTGGTGAAACGTCCCTTGTGATCCACCAGGGCTTGCAGCAGCATTGAAAAGTACCCCTTGCGGTTTATGTAGTCGGTGGCTTGGTGCTCCGGTGCCAAGAGAGGGATATGGGTTCCGTCTATGGCCCCACCACAGTTTGGGAATCCCATTTCAGCAAAACCATCCACTATTGCCTGCACGTTGCCCAGAGTCACTACCCTTGATATCACCAGGTCTTTCATTGCCCTGGCAACTTGGATCACAGCAGCCCCCACCATAGATTTGCCCACTCCAAATTGATTCCCGACTGACCGGTAGCTCTCTGGCGTTGCAAGCTTCCACAGGGCTATTGCCACTCGCTTCTCAACTGTGAGGGCTGCTCTCATCCTGGTATCCTGGCGTTTCAGGGCAGGGGAAAGCAAGTCACAAAGTTCCATGAAAGTGCCCTTACGCATGCGAAAGTTTCGCAGCCACTGGGAATTGTCCCACACCTGCAGCACGATGCGGCCCCACCAGTCTGTGCTTGTTTCCCGGGCCCAGAATCGGCGTTCCACGGCATGAACCTGCCCCAGTGACACCATGATTTCCACATTGCTGGGGCCTGTGCCTTGTGAGAGGTCTATGTCCATGTCAATTTCCTCATCACTCTCTTCGCCGCGCTGCAATCACCTCCTCGGCTGGTCCGGGTTTCGCCTTGGCATGTCCTGGCTCTGCATATACTCCAGGACAATGCACGTGGTGTTCATAGTGCTCATAATTGCCGCGGTGACCTGAGTGGGCTCCATGATCCCAGTGCTAGCTATGGCACCTGGTCAGAAAAAAGGCGCGAAACTAGTATCTGACGGACCAGGAGAAGGAGGGAGGGTGGGAGGGAGGGAGGGCCAAGTGACGACATGGCGTACAGGTACAGGTACAGGGAATTAAAATCAAGAAAGGTGGCTGTGCATCAGGGAGAAACACAAACAACTGTCACACAGAATGGTCCCCCCAAAGATTAAACTGAAAACCCTGGGCTTAGCAGGCCGTTGATTTCACGGAGGAAGGGGAAGCAAATGAATACAGAACAAATCTATTTTTTACATCTTAAGCTGGCAGCCGACGGTGCAGCATGACTGATAGCCTCTGCAGTACGATGACGATGGATACCAGTCGTAATATACCATCTTCTACCAAAAGGCAAAGGGGTGCTGCCGTGTAGCAATGCAGCCCCACGTCTGCCAGCCCCACGTCCGCCAGCACCCAGATCGCCCTCGGCCTCTTCTGGGTGCTTAGCAGACAATACTGGGCAATTAGCAGAAAATAGTATACTACGACTGATAGCCATCATCATCGAGACAGTAGCATGTCTGTCTAGGTGCCCATGATTGACAGCCACTGCAGTATGACGACGACAGATACCAGTCATAATATACCATCTTCTACCAAAAGGCAAGGGGCTGGTGCAATGTAGCCTTACGGCTGCCAGCCCCACGGCTATTAGTCATGCTACACCGTCTACCGCCAAAAGGCAGTTAGCAGCTGCTGCTGTGTAGCAATGCAGTCCCACGTTTGCCGGCACCCAGAGGACATATGGTGACGGTGAGCTCAGCTGAGTTGAGCGGGCTCCATGCTTGCCGTGGTATGTTGTCTGCACAGGTAACACAGGTAAAAAGGCGCGAATCTATTTTCTGCCATTGCTGTGACGGAGGGGGAGGGCCCTGACCACATGTACCCAGAACCTCCCGCGACACTGTTTTGCATCATCCGGGCATTGGGATCTCAACCCAGAATTCCAGTGGGCGGTGGAGGCTACGGGAACTGTGGGATAGCTGTGGGATAGCTACCCATAGTGCAATGCTCCGGAAGTCGACGCTAGCCTCGGTACTGTGGACGCGGTCCGCTGACTAGAACACTTAGAGCATTTTATGTGGGGACACACACAATCGGCTGTATACAACCGATTTCTATAAAACCGGCTTCTATAAATTCGAACTAATTTCGTAGTGTAGACATACCCTAAGACTTGGAGTAACAGAAAACGGGAGTAAGGGAAACCCTGTCCCAGCAGGGGAGGGATATTCCCTCCCCTAGTGTTTAAGGACTGAAGGTACCCCACCCAAGGGGGAAGAAGGTAAGAACCTGCAAGGGTTGAGAGGGGCTGGGACTCAGAGTGAGGTGCAAACCCAGACCCCTCCCCTGCTTCCCTCCTTTACCACCTTCCTGGGCCACTAGTGGGGCCCTTGGGGCCCCAAAAGCAGGGGTAAGGGGTGGTATTTTAGCCCCCCCTGACCAAGAAAAGTGCAGGACCCACCATACTATATCAACCATCTTGTCACAATACCTAGTGGGTGTTTCAAAGGCACCTAGCTGCTTTTAAAAATCTCACTAGATACCTATCTACATTTTAAGGCACCTAATAACATTAAAATATGACTGTACATGTTTTGCTGAATAAGCACCATTAACAGGCTATGCAAAGTAACAATGGATTTGTGGTTCCTCAAGCCTCTGGTAAATACCAAACTCAGCATATCTGAGAAGCTAAGAGAGAGTAAAGAAATGGCTTTAATATTAATGGGACCAAAACAGATTTTTTTTTCCACCAAAACCTCAACATTTGGGTTTTGACCATTTTTTTTCCAGTTTGTGTCTGATTTTTTTTAATGAAAACATAACATTGTCCATGGAAAGCAGAAAGTACTCATGGAAAAAAAAATAGTTGAACACCCAATTTTCCATAACATCAACAACAGTTTAATGGACCCGCTGTATTTAACACTTTATCAAACATGAAATAACACCCTAAAAAGCTTTATAAAAAACCTATATATTATAAATTTGCACAAAGAAAGGGCTAAATAAGTAATAACTCTAGACAAATA
Organism: Trachemys scripta elegans; assembly: GCF_013100865.1. Classification (NCBI taxonomy): domain Eukaryota; kingdom Metazoa; phylum Chordata; order Testudines; family Emydidae; genus Trachemys; species Trachemys scripta. The sequence goes on from NC_048309.1 coordinate 38,465,496, forward strand.
ATGTATCACTGTTACAAATTACACTCAATGGTCACTATTACAACAGATCAATTGTCATGTGACCAAATTAGGATTCAGTTTCCAGAAGAAGTAATCAACCCTTGGCCATGACCAACATGCAGAAACCCGTAAGCACATCATATCCCTCCAAACCTACTTTTTTTTTTTCTTTATAGGAGTTCAAAACAGCTGATTTGGCTTGCCCCATTAAATATACAGCTACATGGGGAACAATAAACAAACAAAAAATGGTCAGTATATCTCATTCTTACAATAAACCATGGCTTGGAAAATAGCAGCACTACTGTGCTTAAAAGTTAGTGCAAAATATCAGAGAGAGGAACCAAATACAGGCAATCAAAGAAACTGTGAAACACTGTGTCAGGGACAGGGCACAAGAGGGAATGCTCAGAAGCCAAAAGAAAGAGAAAGACAGATTGGTCCTTTGTCCTTTAATTGCCCATAAAAACAAATAAAACAAAACAAATAATAGGTTTAGGTGGCAATTTTTCAATCACCCCTACCATTTACTGTGAGCGTGTAGGGGTGACTAATGGATTAGTATGGGAGGAATGACAGGTTTATCAATGGTGGCTGGTTTGGGGAATCATGATCCAGTTTCCACTGTCATTCTTTTGTCTTCATTTTCTTCATACACATTCACTTGCACTGTTAATTTTTCTTTTCTCTCCTTTTCTTGATGGGATGCTGGCCCTGCTACCCTGGCTCTTCTATTCGGCTGTGTACATTACACAAAAGGCCCATGTCAGCTTTCTCTCGGTTACTATAGGCTTTATAGAAGAAAGCAGGCCCTTCTCTGGCTGTTGGTGATGGAACAGCCACCCCCGAGACTGATTGCAATCATCATATTTAAATTGGTATGAGTGGGATTAGATGATATTTTGCATTTCTAAAGAGAAATTAACTAGACTGAAGAAAACAGCATACTGACATTGCTAAGTATTTCACTCAGTAATAATTGCATCAAGACCCTATTTTCAAGTTGAGCTAGCTTACTGTTGCTAGGAGAACATATAAACCCAAAGGACATACAGAGACACACAGGAAGCTTGGGGAAGGAGAGAGGGACATACTTTCATAGTAGGGATGTCCTGTTTAACTGTAAGACCAGTGAAAGTCAGAGAAAGCTATCTGACCTAGAGAGAGAGAGACAGACTCCATGATTCTGAAGAGAAGCCATGAGCTGCCGAAGAAGGATCATGGATGCCACAGAGGACTCTTTCCAAGCTGAAAGAACTGTCCAGAGTGGTGAGGAAACTGAGGCAGGGAGTTTAGTATTTTGTCTAGATCTGTGTATCTCTTGTGCTGCTAAGTAAAGAGTAATAGAGTTTTAGAATCCTGTGCAAAATTTGCCTGTGTCTATTGGTTTTGACAGTCATGTGCCCCTGGAGAGTTAAACTGTAAACCTAGAGCATCCAAGTGGCTGGAGTTCTGGGAGGAGGTTTGTTTAAGGGTTTGTCTTCATTACCCGCCTGGATCAGCGGGTAGAAATCGATCTCTCGGGGATCGAATTATCGTGTCTCGTTGGGACGCGACAATCAATCCCCGAATCGACACGCATACTCCAACAGCCCAGGTAGGTGTAAGCACAGTCGACGGGGCAGCCGCGGCGGTCGATTTGCCGCCATCCTCACAGCGGGGTAAGTTGGATTGGATATATCGAATTCATCTATGCTATTCGTGTAGCTGAATTTGCATATCTTAAATCGATTCCCCCCCCCAGTGTAGACCTAACCTAAGCTACTGGGGAGTTGGGCTTGGGGGATCCACACTAGTCTCAGGGCCTTGACAGTTAGACTTCAGGGCATCAGTTCTGAGAAGAGGTGCTAGACAGGGGATCTGCACCCTTAGATTTTTGCCTAGTGACCCAGCCAGGGAGAATGCCTGGACTCTGTTCAGACTCGAGAGGCTTAAAGAGCACAGTGAGACAGTATCAGAATTGCCAGGTAGACGGCTGATGTAGGAGCAGGGGGGTGACTAGAATGGAAACAGTCATGGGCAGGAGCAAGGGCTGGCTGGAGCAGGAGCAGAAGCAGCAGCAGGCTAGAGCAGGAGCATGGGCGGTTTATCAGAATGACTAGAAAATGGGAGTGATCCCAGCCAGGTATTGACATTGTCAGACCTAAGACAGCTTCCATTAGGTGTCTATATGCCTGCCTTGGGATCATCTGGGAGGCGCCTCGCCTGTGGATTCGCTGAACCCTGGTTGAATGGCTTGGGGCCTAACACAAGCCTCTTATGACTCATCAGTATTTGGTCCTGCCATGCAGGCAGGGGACTGGACTCGATGACCTCTTGAGGTCCCTTCCAGTCTTAGAATCTATGAATCTATGAATCACACTCTCTGGCTTAGGGATGACTCATTGGGCTTAGGCAGGTTCAGGCTCAGAGGTCACTGAGGGATGACTCATTACAGCTGGTCCCCTACCACCAAAGCTTGGGTACTGTCCACCATCGGGCATGTGGGAACTCTACCAGGGCTGTGATTGTGTACCAACTAAACCTGGTCAGAAAATGGTGTGGCTTTTTCCCCTCCTGGGAATTTTTTGAGGTTTCTGTGAAAAATCAAAATCTGAAATATTTTGGCCAAAAAGCCAATGCATTATGATTCTCCAGTACCACCCAGTTGTGTCTCAATGGGGTTGTAGTTCAGCTGCCTTGTGAACCATTCTACTCTACAGGTCAGACTCCCACATTTTGGTCTACATATCTGGCGATATGCCAAGGTCTCCCCCTCATCATCATTATCATCATCATTTTCCTCAAAAAGAAAATTCCATTGAGAAATAGTTTCAATTAAAATTTCCCACCAGCCCTACGACCAACCCCTGTGATTCCAGGAGAATATGGGGAAAAAATGGTCACTGTTCCAATTCTGCTTGGCCTGAAAAAGAAGCCAGGAGCAGTCCTTACTACAGCTGAGTGCGAAACAGTTTTCTTGTGTGGTGAGAATTTGAGAGATTTAAAACAAACAAATAAAATCCATGCTGAATCAGGATGAAAGGTCAAAGTTTTCTCACACACACAAGTTTTACACAAAAAAATTGAATCAGGTTGATCAAAATATTAAATCATGATAATTTCAAAAACATTCATTTCAATTTTGATCTTTGGTATTTTTTACTGTACATTTCCAAACAAAAGTCATTTTGAATGAAAAAATGAATTTTTGTTTCATTTCATAAATATCCAAATGTCCCATTTTGACAATTTCAGAACTTGTTTCTCAAATACATTGAAAAAGGAAATTCATCAAAGTTACCCCCTTCCCCGCAAATGATTCTGGTTTCAGTGAACTAGCATTTTTTGATGTCAATATCAATAAATTGCTGACCATCTCTAGTCCTTATGTCCACAAGTACCCCCAGCCCTGACTACGTACCTACATTAAAGAAGGGACAACCTAGTACTGAGAGAAGTGATCTAAGGCAGAATTAACATTGGGAAAATTTTATTGGTCTGTAACTGTATCCCACATCAATGGACCAGATTCAGGTCTCATTTAAGGTTGAGTTAATCTGGAGTTACTCTAGATTAACACCAGTATGAATAGGCTTGGCAGAATTTGATTTGTATTTTTTAAATAATTTTGATGAAAAATGTCAATGTTTATTTTAAGCACTTTTTTTCAATTCTTATTGATTTACATGTTCACAGTTGTGGGAAACTGTCAGACAATAGGGGTCAGAAAATAATTACTTAATGACTTTATAGCTTTGCAACCATTAAAACACAAATTGTCAACATCACATGTCAAACTATACAAAGAAAGTATCCTTAATCCAACTCTAATACATTCTCAGGTGACATTTTTCTTTTCCTATCTGTACATTTCATCTATTATAGATGGAAATATTTTTGTCAATTTGCATATATACAGTGCAATTAATGTTTATGGCATTTACCGATAAAATATATAATGTTTCCAAGCCTAAATACACCTGAGACCAGAATCCAGTTAGATAACCAGAATGTGTTTGGCTGTTTCATACTAGAATTGACCTATTATGTACTGGAAATGAAGTGAAAATGGTTAGCATTAGGTTCAGTATCCATCTATTCCAGTTTTGCTTTCATAGATTGGAAGGACAGAAGAGAACAATTGTAATCATGTAGTCAGACATCCTGTAAAACAAAGGTCATAGAACTTCCTTGAAAGAACTCCTGTTTTAACTAGAGCAGGTCTCTTAGAAAAAACAATCCAGTCTTGTTTAAAAATTGACAGTGATGGTGAATCCACCACAGACCCGCGTAAATTGATCCAATAATTAATTACCCACAGTGTTAGAAATTTACATCTTATTTCCAGTCGCAATTTGTTTAGCCTCAACTTCTAGCCGTTGGACTTTGATATGCCTTTGCCTGCCAAACAGAAGAACCCTCTATTATGAAATATTTATTCCCAATGTAGGTACTTACAGACAGTGATCAAATCATAAGAACGACCATACTGGGTCACACCAAAGGTCCACGTAGCCCAGTATCCTATCTTCTGACTGTGGCCAATGCCAAGTGCCCCAGAGGGAATGAATAGAACAGGTAATCATCAAATGATTCATCCCCTGTCACCCATTCCCAGCTTCTGGCAAACAGAGGCTAGGGACACCATCCCTGTTCAATCACACTTTAACCTTCTCTTCTGTAAGCTAAATAGATTGAACTCCTTGAATCTATCAGCATAAGGCATGTTTTCTAATCCTTCAGTCATTCTCCTGGCTGTTCTCCATATCCTCTCCAATTTAACAACATCCTTCTTGAATTGTGGACACAAGAATGGACACAGTACTGCAGCAACAGTTGGATCAGTTCCAAATACAGAGGTAAATGTACCTCTTTATGGCATCTCAGGATTTCCCTGTTTTTGCTTCCAAGGATTGAATCTGCTGCTTCTGGCTAATGTGTTGCCATAGCATCATAGCTGATAGCTCAAATTCAGCTGTTTATCCATCATGGCCCTCAAGTGTTTTTCAGAGTCATGGCTTCCCAAAATATAGCCCCCCCCCCCATCCTGTAGGTATGGATTACATTGTTTATTCTTAGATGTGTAACTTTATACATAACTGTATTAAAACACCTCTTGTTTGCTAGTGCCCAGCTTGACAAGTGATCTAGATCATCTGTATGAATCACCTGTCCTCTGCATTATTTGTCACTCCCCCAAATTGTTGTGACATCTGCAAACTTTATCAATGATTAGTTTAGGTTTCCCTCCAGATCACTGATAAAAATGTTGAATAGCATAGGGCCAAGAACAGATCCAAAGCCCCATATATAACTGGACACATATAATTTGATTTACATCTATATTAGTATTTACAGCCCTGGGCTGACTTTTCCACATTGCACTCTCTATAGTCTTCTCCACACCACACATGATTTCTGTCCCCAAGAACCAATACCTGCAGGACCCCAAATAAGCATCAACCCTAGCCTTAACACCAAATAAAATAGTAAATGCTGCAGTCTGGAAGCTGAATGAGAGATGAAGATGCCCCAAATTCAGGAAGTAGCTGTCTTTTGTGTGTGTGGCCTGAACTGGTAGGTGTTCTCTGAGAATGCCCGATGGATTGGGCCCCGTAGTAAGGTCCCAAGCAGCACAGCAGATTCAGGACATAGCCAGTGTCGTGCATGCCCAATAACTTAGGCATCTTGGGGACGTTACCAGTGGAAAGACTACCACCTGTAGAATTAGATGGCAGCTGAGCAGGAGTTTTCAAGGCCTCAGTGGTGCCTAAATGTCGACTTTGGCACCAAAAGTGACAGTTAAGCACCTACGTCCCTTTATGGATCTAGCCTTGGGTGTCTAAATCTCTTAGCCTCCTTTGCAAATCCCAGCTGCAGGCTTCAGGAGAATGAGAGGCATGATGTGGGGGTAAATGGAAAGTGGGGTAGGGGTTTCCACCTGACTTTTGTGTTCCTGCATTGGATATATCTGAAGCAAAGAGGTCCAGGTTCCAAAGAGGATGGATCTAGACTCTTCTCAGTGGTACCAGATGACAGAACAAGGAGTAAAGGTCTCAAGTTGCAGTGGGGGAGGTTTAGGTTGGATATTAGGAAAAACTTTTTCACTAGGACGGTGGTGAAGCCCTGGAATGGGTTACCTAGGGAGGTGGTGGAATCTCCTTCCTTAGATGTTTTTAAGGTCAGGCTTGACAAAGCCCTGGCTGGGATGATTTAGTTGGGAATTGGTCCTGCTTTGAGCAGGGGGTTGGACTAGATTACCTCCTGAGGTCCCTTCCAACCCTGATATTCTATGATTCAAAGACTGATGTCTCTCTTTGTTTGATTGCATTCTGAGTTCATAACAGATTTATACAGTTCATCAAAACTGCTCCAAGTGCAAGCTATTTCATTACACAAGAATATATAGAAAGGATACCAGCTGTGGCAGATAAGGGGATGCAGCACAGCTGAGGCAGTCTGAGGCCATGTCTACACTATGGGGACTATGGTGGCCTAGCTCTGGTACCATACCAATGTTGGCATAACCCCAGAGTGTGGACACAGCTTACAATGGTGAGAGGCGTTTTTCCACTGGTGTAGGAACATCACCTCCCTGAGCAGTTGTAGCTAGGTAAAGAGAGTCTTCTGAACTTGTCCTAGCTGCATCTACAGCAGGGGCTAGGTGGGGATTGGTACATTGCTCGGGGGGTAGGGGATTTGTCACTCCCTTAATTGACATAGCTATGTTCACCTAAATTTTAACTGTAGTCCAGGCCTGAGTGTTGAGTTACAATAAGGATACATACTGTTATGCTGGAAACTGCTAATGGCTGCCATTAAGTGGGTGTTTCATCCACCACAGACCTGGTGGAAGCCAATGGCTGTGTTAATCACCCAATGGCTCAAGGCCCTGGGCTGCATGGGGAGGTCTGAGCAGAGCTGAGCCATGGTGTCTAAGGAATTCCCTGATTGCAGATGAGTTTGGTTTGATTTTTGCAAGCTGAGCATGTGTTAGGGGGAGAGAGGCAGCTGTGATCCTCACCCTGGGAGAAGCAGAGAGATGGAGCAGCTTGGGCACAAAGTTTGCTGGAGGGGCAGACCTGGGTATTTCTGAACCAGGTACTTGCCCTCTGCTGTTTGTCTCCACAGGATGCTGGGCATGCTTTGTAGATAAACAGGACAGCGCCAAAGAAATATTTGAATTGAAGCTTCAATTCCTCCCCCTAATAGAAACAAGAGAGCAAGGCCATGAATATTGGTTAACACCTTGAGCCAAAGGGGTAACAACATAGGATGATCCAAAGCCCACTAGAGACTTCCATTCACTTTAATAATATTGGGTCAGGCCCATTATTTAGCTCTCAATCTAATACAGACAATGTGGGTTTTTTTGGTTTCTCTTCATTCACATGCTCTGTCCATCCCCATTTCTACAGCCTTTTGCAACACTTGCTCATGGGTAATTCCTTATGATGCAAGTAGTCTCATTTCAATGGGACTATACATGGAATAAAGCCCTGATCCTGCCAGCTGATCCTGCATTGACAGGGAGCAGTTTGTAGGACTGGGCACAAGGACTTGGAAAGGAACCTTCAAGGAGTTAGTGCAACAGTGCCTAACTCCCTTAGGCTCATTTAAAACTCCTGGCCTAAAATGTTGTTCAAACTAAGTAAGAGTTACAGACATGAGCTAGCTCAGGTGTATTCTTGCCAGCAAGTTAAAGTATGGATTGCATTAATAGATTATAAGGTGGATAGAAAGCTGGCTAGATTGTTGTGCTCAACAGGTAGTGATTAATGGCTCGATGTCTAGTTGGCAGCTGGTATCAAGCAGAGTGCCCCAGGGGTCGGTCCTGAGGCCAGTTTTGTTCAATGATCATAGAATCGTAGAATATTAGGTTTCGAAGAAACCTCAGGAGGTCATCTAGTCCAACCCCATGCTCAAAGCAGGACCAATCCCCAACTAAATCATCTCAGCCAGGGCTTTGTCAAGCCTGACCTTAAAAACCTCTAAGGAAGGAGATTCCACCACCTCACTAGGTAACCCATTCCAGTCCTTCATCACCCTCCTAGTGAAAAAGTTTTTCCTAATATCCAACCTAAACCTCCCCCACTGTAACTTGAGACCATTACTCCTTGTTTTGTCATCTGCTACCACTGAGAACAGTCTAGATCCATTGTCTTTGGAACCCCTTTCAGGTAGTTGAAAGCAGCTATCAAATCCCCCCCTCATTCTTCTCTTCTGCAGACTAAACAATCCCAGTTCCCTCAGCCTTTCCTCATAAATCATGTGTTCCAGCCCCTTAATCATTTTTGTTGCCCTCTGCTGGACTCTTGTAGTGTGGGGACCAAAACTGGACACAGTACTCCAGATGAGGCTTCACCAATGCCGAACAGAGGGAAAGAATCACTTCCCTTGATCTGCTGGCAATGCCCCTACTTATACAGCCCAAAATGCCATTAGCCTTCTTGGCAACAAGGGCACACTGGATCTGGTCTGGATGATGGGATTAATTGCACCCTCAGCAAGGTTGCAGATGACACTAAGCTGTGGGGAGAGGTAGATATGGTGGAGGTTCGGGATAGGGTCCAGAGTGACCTAGACAAATTGGAGAATTGGGCCAAAGGAAATCTGATGAGGTTCAACAAGGACAAGTGCAGAGTCCTGCACTTAGGAAAGAAGAATCCCATGCACTGCTATAGGCTGGGGACCGACTGGCTAAGCAGCAGTTCTACAGAAAAGGACCTGGGGATTACAGTGGATAAGAAGCTGGATATGAGTCAGCATTGTGCACTCCTTGCCAAGAAGGTGTCAGAGCCGGGAAAGGGGACACTGAGGAAGGAAACTGGAATCATGCTTGCTGGAAGTTCACCCCAATAAACATTGAAATGTTTGCACCATCGGACTTCGGGTATTGTTGCTCTCTGTTCATGGGAGAAGGACCAGAAAAATTCTGAACAGGTGACAAACTTTGTGTCATCTCATCAATTTGGGATATTTTCCATAGACTGGAACCATTGATGGAGAACACAAGAAACACAGACCACAGGGTTCTATGGTTATATCACAAACGGAATAGGTTTCTGGCAGTGTCAAAAGGCATCAGAATATAGTTTCCAGAAATACATGTGAAAGAAAGGGGGAAACATTATAGTATGACTTAATGTTAGACTGTCTTTTGACAGGGACAGTTAGTCACTTTTTTGCTGGTTGGTTTTCCTGCAGATAAAGTAGATTTACACATAGTGGATGAACAGTCAGAACCAGAGACCACTGTAAATCCCCATTTAGAAGTGACATTTTTCATATTGGGGGTCTTCAGTTTTTTGGAAAATTTCTTAAATAAAGCTTTTGAAATTTTCCACATGAGGGTGTATGGGTGGAATCATCCACCATTTCTGCTAAACAGATCCCTGCAGTGCTTAATTTGTGCTAAGGCTTTCCAGGGCTGAGCCCCTGCATCTCTAGGCTTGCCAGTTCATAGCCCTGACACCTCTGGGCTTGCTGCATCAGTTATGAATGTAAAAAAATTGTTTGATCCCCAACACCTCTTTCATTACAAATTAAGCATTGGATCCCCACTTTTGTTTCATTTGAGAAATAGACATTTCCCCATTATTGGAACAATTAATGGGGAATCTAATAAATACATATTAGAAAGTTTTTTGTGGTATATCACAAATTAGGCATGGAAGGACTTGATTTTTATCTGTAAATACCCACAAACATTGATTTCTCCATACACACACAAACAGACAAAAATATTTCCATTGCTAAAAATTGAAATTTACTGATAGGAAAGAAAGAAAATGCTTCCTGACAACTTAGAGTTTTATTTAAGGATATTTACTTTGTATATTTTCACATGTGATCTTGACAATTCCTGTTTTAACAGTTATACAGCTTAAACGTTTTAAATCTCAATACATAATGTAATTTTAAAAAATTGTCTGACCCCCCCATACAACTGTGATAATATAAATAGATAAAAAATAAAAAAGGCTTAAAATACATATTTTTGTGCAATGTGTACATTTAAATAATTTAAATTAGGGGGGAAGTCTTAAAATCATGGATATCATCCATCAAAATTATTTTTAAAAATTTGATTTTTTGCCAACCCTAAACATAAGCTAATAAGGGTTCAGACAATTTTTGAATAATTATTTAAAACAAAACAAGAGGAAAAAAGAACAAAGGATGTCATTATTTCATAAGACGCATTGAAAGCAATGTGAACTCTTCCCTCCATTTCGGTCAGCATTGAATTCATTTGTCAAATCTTGTTTGGATACCCCGAAACTCAATGCAGGCTTAACATCAATAAATCTATAAAGATAGAAAATGGGATTTTCATGGCAGTTTAGGAAATTTAGTTACCCTAGCACCCACTGACTTTCAATGGGAGTTTGATGTATAATTGTCAAATCATACCTACAAAAATCTCACTCATTCACACCCTAGCTACCCAGTCTTCCTTCTTCTCATTGCAATAGGATAACCACTGTTGCCAGTGTCAGAGAAACAGAAATAACATTGGGAATAAAAATTAATGAAGTTGTGACAATTTACACCAGCTGAGAATCTGGCCCTATTGACATGAATACATTTAAATCAATGCAACTTAATGGAATATAGAACTCTAAAAAATCCTCACTATCTTCTTGCTATAATGCAGGATGCCTTGGCTGACAGGAACCTGGGACACCTAGATGGTTCATTTGTGACCAGTGAATAGATTTATTGCCATTTCAATCACCCTGTCTGAACACCTTACCTTTCCGGAGAGCTCGTCTCAGGGCCTCCTTGACATCTTTGTTTCTCAGGCTGTAGATGAGGGGATTGATCAGGGGTGTCAAGACAGTGTAAAGGATAGAAAAAATTTTGTTCAGGGCTCTCAGTGAACCAGTGTTGGGTAATATATAAACAATCATTAGGGTGCCATAGAAAACTGTAACCACAATAAGGTGGGAGGAGCAGGTGGAAAATGCCTTTTGCCTCCCAGTGGCGGAAGGGATTCTCAGGATGGTGGAGATTATATAAACATAAGATGTCAGGGTCAAAATAAATGGGGAAACAATGTCTACAGAGGAGAATATGAGGGTCGCCAGGGTAACCATATTGGTGTCACTGCAGGAGAGTTTAATCATGGGCGTGAAATCACAAAAGAAATGATCAATTTCATTGGGGCCACAGAAGACTAATTGTGACACCAAACATATTAATATGGTAAGAACTATGAATGAACTTAGCCATGATCCAGCTGCTAGCTGCATACAAAACCTACCATTCATAAGGGCTGCATAGTGCAAAGGTTTACATATCGCTAAGTATCGATCATAAGACATCAAAGCTAGCAGATAACACTCAACAGTCACTAAAACACCAAACCAATAAAACTGCACAATGCAGCCTGTCACAGAAATGGTCTTGTCTCCAGTCAGGAAATTGGCCAGCATCCTGGGCAGTATGGTGGAGGTGTAGCAGATTTCCACACAGGACAAATTCCCAAGAAAGAAGTACATGGGGGTGTGAAGGTGCTGATCAGCCACAACTAGCGCAACAATGAGCATATTTGCGGTCATGGTGACTATGTAGATCACTAGAAACAGCAAGAAGAAAAGAATTTGCAGTGCAGGGAGATTCCCGAATCCCAGTAGGATGAATTCTGTGATAGATGTTTCATTTTCCCCTTCTGCTTTCTCCATTCTCCATGTGATGCAACTAGTGATTGAGAAAAAGTAATGATCAGTTAAGGGATTTGCTGCACAATTAAACTCAGTGCACTTCCCTCCATTTGATACCATACACATTCAAAGTGAAGGTTTATATTATCTCTCAAATGAGCATCTGCTTCGTACCCAGATGTTTCTTTCATAGGGTACTGGGATGCAGAAACCCAACAGCCCACCCAAAGAGCAGGGCCACAGTTAATATATTCTTTTTCTATACCTGCCCCCACATTTATTCATGCATTCATTCATAGATTTAAAGGCCACAAGATGATTACATTATCTCATCTGCTACAAAGAATTTCCAGAATTATCCCTGCATTGAGCTTAATAAATTGTGTCTGGCTAAAACATGTTTTCAGAAATACACCCAAGGTCAGATTTTCAACATCTTTAGGTGAGTAGTGGGATTTTCAAAACACCCAGGCAACAAAAGTGCATTTACTTAAATGAGTCTTAACAAACTAAATGCTTTTAATATCCCATGAAGTGACTAAATACCTTTAAAAATCCATCTTGCTCTTGGCTATACAAGAAGGCTGTGATAGAGCACCGAATAGAAACCAAGTCTCCCAAATGACAGGCTAGTGCCATAATCATAGGACTATCCTTCCACTTGAAATATAAGATGGAGCATTAAATGGTCAGAGAAAGTTTGCCCCACTGGTGCCACTGCTTCCTTATCTGTAAGAATTTCCAGTCTCCATTCAGTGCACTTCCAACATACAGATCTGTCCTGCGTGGTGCTCAGAACCTTCCAAGAAATGCTAAGGGTCCCTCAACTTCCTCTGAAATTGAGAAAGAAGATACTCAGTGGGAGACCTGTAGCATCTCACAGGATTGAGTTGGAAAGCTGCATAGAAAACTGTGCCCAGGAAAGTCTGGGTAAGTGGATGATAACCCACTGGAAAACTGTAGGGAAATGTCCCTGAGAAAGTAATGAGATGTCCAGGAGAGGGAGATGGACAGAGAGCAGGAGAGTGAGGGACATACAGATAGAGGGAAACGGAAGGTGATTGATGGATAGACAAAGGGGTGTTTATGGGAATAGACAGAGATTTAAGGAGATGTGTAAGGCGCTCACCAGAGATATAAATAGATGTATAAGGGGAAAGATAGAGACAGATGTGTAAGGATAGGGTGACCAGATGTCCCGATTTTATAGGGACGGTCCTGATGTTTGGGTCTTTCTTATATAGGTTCCTATTTCCCCCCAGCCCGTCCCGATTTTTCACACTTGCTGTCTGGTCACTCCATGCAAGGGGAAAGATGGAGGAGCAGATTGTGTAAGAGGAATAGATACATGCATTTTTAAGGGGCTCAATAGAGGGATGGAGATAAAAGGAAGTATAAGGGGCTTAACAGAGAGATAGGCATGTGCAGGGCGGAGGGAGGTAGATACATCTCCATTGTGTTTCATCAGTTTCCCTAGCAATAAATCATGGTGTGATTCTAAAATCCTTACTCAGGCAAAGCTCCCACTAAGTGAGAACACTGTCTAACAAGCATGTCTTTCCAAGTAGGGGAGTCTGAGTCAGAATTTGAAGATTTGCCCCAACACTGGTCACACTCACCTTTAATCCTCAGCATGAAGCAGTGACCTCTCCATCGACAGTGACTGGGTCTGGTCTCGCAGTCAGTCTTGTCCTCTCAGTTTCCTGGGGAGACACCTACATGTTGCTGTTGGGATGGGCCTCTCTCCTGCTGCCCAGCTTGATTGTTTGCATGACACAAACCATTATTTGACTCCTGCTCTGGATTCTTGCAGCATTTATTGGAGAAAGCAGCCTCCCCTGCTCAACTCTGCTACTAAGATCTCTCTTGGGCCTGCTACTGGTGATCACTTATTATGTTCATAAGGCAATTAACAGAAAGTTTTTTTTTTGTCAAAATAGTACAACACCAAAGCTAATGGCATTGACATTGGGTGGAGATGTCCCCCAGGGATGAATTTATTAAAAGGAGGACGCAATATCCTAGCAAAGAGAATAGGTAAAGTAGAGGTACTCACTAGTGAGGAACAGTGAAATGTAATAGAGTCCCATTTAAATATAACACATGAAGGCAAGCAACTGCATATTGACAAAATGTGCAAGTGCTTCTTCATAAAGGTTAGAAGTCTAAATACTAAAAGGATAAACTAGAATACCTGGCATTAAATGAGGATATTGATATAATAGGCATCATGTTGTTGGTGGAAAGTTAGTGGAATGAGGATAATCAATGGGACACAGTAATAACAGGGTATAAAATATTTAGGAATGGCAGTGTAGGTTGCACTGGGATGGGGAGTGGCATTATATCTTTTAAAAAACAGAGTCAAATAAGGTGAAAATGTTGAATGAATCAAACTGTACCATAGAATCTCTATGGATAGAAATTCTCTGCTTCAACAATAAGTAAAGTAGTGGGAATACACTACTGACAACCAGACCAGGATGGTGACAGCAGGACCGGCCCTTCCACTAGGTGATCCTAGGCGGTTGCCTAGGGCGGCAGGATTTGGGGGGCGGCATTTTGCCACCCTCGGCAGAAATTCGCCAGCGGGGGGTCCTTCTGCTCTGGGTCTTCGGCGGAAATTCGGTGGCGTGTCCTTCACTCGCTCGGGACCCACCGCCAAAGTGCCCCGAAGACGTGGATCAGAAAGACCCCCACCACTGAATGCTCAGAAGAGGAGCACTGCCACCTAGGGCGGCAAAAACCCTGCCGCTGCTCCTGGGTGACAGTGATTGTGAAATGTAAAGAGAGAGTAGAGAGGCTACAAAATCAGAGAAGTACAAATGCCTGCATGGGGACTATTTAAAAATGCCACAATATAGGCTCGGCCTAAATATAAATCCCAAATCAGAAAAGTCAATGAAAGGACGAAAAAAAAATCCCACCATGGCTAGAAGGCAGAGTAATGGAGGCCATTAGAGACAAAAAGGCATCCTATAAGATTTGGAAAGCCAATCCTAGTAAGACTAGCAGGAAGCTGTACAAATTCTAGCAGGCTGAATCTAAAAGTATTATAAGTCAGGCCATTACAGGATTTGAGAAGCAACTTGTTAAAGATGGAAAAACAAACTATTTTTTTTTAAGTAGACCAGAAGCAGGAAGCCTGCCAAACAGGCAGTGGGACCACTACATGACCAAGGTATTAAAGGAGCCCTCAAGGAAGACGAGACCATTAGAGAGAAGCTCAATGAATTATTTACATCCATCTTCATTGCAGACGACATGCGGGAGATACTCACATAACAGCTATTCTTTTTGGGTAACAAATTTGAAGTAAGATTCCACACTGATGTGTCAATGGAAGAAGTTTGAGAACAAATTAATAAATTAAACAGTAATAAGTCACCAAGACAAGATTGTATTCACCCAAGAGTTCTGAAGGACCTCAGATATGAAACTGCAGATCTACTAACTGGGTAAATAACTTGTCACTGAAACCATCCTCTGTACAAGATGACTGGAAGGTAAGTAATGTAACACAATTTTTTTTTATAAAAGGGATCCAACATTCTGGCATTCTGGTGACATGGTCTGTCAATCTCATCTGTGATTTCATCAACAGAGTATGGATGCTTGGAATGCCTGCCCGTATGAGACCCTCAGTATCTGAGGGTTCCAAAGAGGATGGAGCTCGGCTGTTTTTAGTGGTGGCAGATGACAGAACAAGGAACGATGGTCTCAAGTTGAAGTGGGGGCGGTCTAGGTTGGATATCAGAAAACTATTTCACTAGGAGGGTGGTCAAGCACTGGAATGGTGACCAGCCCTCTGTGGAGAAAGAAGTGGTTCAGGACTATTTAGAAAAGCTGGAGGAGCACAAGTCCAGATGCACTGCATCCGAGGATGCTAAAGGAGTTGGTGGATGTGATTGCATAGCCATTGGCCATTAGCTTTGAAAACTCATGGTGATCAGGGGAGGTCCAGGATGACTGGAAAAAGGCTAATGTAGTGCCCATCTTTAAAAAAGGGAAGAAGGAGGATCTGGGGAACTACAGGCCAGTCAGCCTCACCTCAGTCCCTGGAAAAATCATGGAGCAGGTCCTCAAGGAATCAATTATGAAACACTTAGAGGAGAGGAAAAGTGATCAGGAAGAGTCAGCATGGATTCACCAAGGGGAAGTCGTGCCTGACTAACCTAATTGCCTTCTATGATGAGATAACTGACTCTGTGGATGAGGGGAAAGCAGTGGACTTGACTTTAGCAAAGCTTTTGATACGGTCTCCCACAGTATTCTTGCAACCAAGTTAAAGAAGTATGGGCTGGATGAATGGACTGTAAGGTGGACAGAAAGCTGGCTAGATCGTCAGGCTCAACGGGTAGTGATCAATGGCTCCATGTCTAGTTGGCAGCTGGTTTCAAATGGAGTGCCCCAAGGGTCCGTCATGGGGCCAGTTTTGTTCAATATCTACATTAATGATCTAGAGGATGGCATGGACTGCACCCTCATCAACTTTGCAGATGATACTAAACTGGGAGGAGTGGTAGATACGCTGGAGGGTAGGGATAGGATACAGAGGGACCTAGACAAATTAGAGGATTGGGCCAAAAGAAATCTGATGAGGTTCAATAAGGACAAGTGCAGAGTCCTGCACTTAGGACAGAAGAATCCATGCACTGCTACAGACTAGGGACCGAATGGCTAGGCAGCAATTCCCCAGAAAAGGACCTAGGGGTTACAGTGGATGAGAAGCTGGATATGAGTGAACAGCGTGCCCTTGTTGCCAAGAACGCTAACATCATTTTGGGCTATATAAGTAGGGGCATAGCCAGCAGATTGAGGGACGTGATCATTCCCCTCTATTCGACATTAGTGAGGCCTCATCTGGAGTACTATATCCAGTTTTGGGCCCCACACTACAAGAAGGATGTGGAAAAATTGGAAAGAGTCCAGTGGAGGGCAACAAAAATGATTAGGGGGCTGGAGCACATGACTTATGAGGAGCGGCTGAGGGAACTGGGATTGTTTAGTCTGCAGAAGAGAAGAATGAGGGGGGATTTGATAGTTGCTTTCAACTACCTGAAAGGGAGTTCCGAAGAGGATGGATTTAGACTGTTCTCAGTGGTAGCAGATGACAGAACAAGGAGTAATGGTCTCAAGTTGCAGTGGGGGAGGTTTAGGTTGGATATTAGGAAAAAACTTTTTCACTAGTAGGATGGTGAAGCACTGGAATGGGTTACCTAGGGAGGTGATGGAATCTCCTTCCTTAGAGGTTTCTAAGGTCAGGCTTGACAAAACCTTGGTTGTGGTGATTTAGTTGGGGATTGGTTCTGCTTTGAGCAGGGGGTTGGACTAGATGACCTCCTGAGGTCTCTTCCAACCCTGATATTCTATGATTCTGTGATTCTATTAATGGGTTACCTAGGGAGGTGGTGGAATCTCCATCCTGAGAGGTTGGAGGCCCAGCTTGACAATGCCCTGGCTGGGATGATTTAGCTGGGGTTGGTTCTGATTTGAGCAGGGGTTTGACTAGAAGACCTCCTGAGGGCTCTTCCAAATCTAATCTTCTATGAGTCTATGATCTGGAATCTTGACTTGCCAGCTTATCCTCATCAGTTTCCTCAAACAGCCCATGTGAAAGTTATTCAGCTTCACAGCATGGTGCCTATACACCGTCCAGGTTTCACATGCATACATCAAAGTTGGAAACACGATGGCTTTGTAGACCTTTAGTTTTGTTTGTTAACTAATGCCTCTGCGTTCCCACATATTTGCACAGAGTCCACCAAAGGCCACACTTGCTTTGGCAATTCTGGATTTGGTTTTATCATTGATGTGAACCACACATGACAGTGTACTGCCGAGGTAGGTGAACTTGTCCACTGCCTGGAGGGTTTGGCCATTCACTGTGACAGTAGATTCTATGTCAGGCTTTCCTGGTGCAGGCTGGTACATCACTTCTGCCTCCTTGATGTTGACTTGATGGTAAAACATATTAGCTGAGGAATACAGAGTAATGGAAGGTAAATAGTATAATGGCTAACAAGGGTCAGCCTGGTGACTCTTGCCTACATGCTCGGGGTCTTGCTGATCGCCATATTTGGGGTCGGGAAGGAATTTTCCTCCAGGGTAGATTGGCTGAGGCCCTGGAGGTTTTTCGCCTTCCTCCGCAGCATGGGGCAGGGATCGCTAGCAGGAGGGTTCTCTGCCATTTGAAGTCACTAAAACACAGGATTTGGGGACTTCAACAGCAGAGTCAAGGGAAGGGTAGGGACGGTTTTGTGGCCTGCAGCATGCAGGGGGTCAGACCAGATGATCATAATGGTCCCTTCTGACCTTAAAGTCTATGAGTCTGAGACTGTGAGACCAAAATTGTCACCAGCTGAAGAGAAATATTCCATACTCTGCTGCGTGTCAGACTGAGATTTGGCATTCAGAGGACAGTCATCAAAAAACTGAAGATCATGAACACACACTTCTTGTATCTTTGTCTTTGCCTGTAGTCTCCTTAGGTTGAAGAGCTTGCCATCAGTCCAGTATCGGATGCCAATCCCAGTGTCAGTCACAAAAGGCATCTGTAAGCATGGCAGAAAACATCATACTGAAGGCAGTTGGGGAAAACACAGAGCCCTGCTTGACTCCATTGGTGATTGGGAATGGTTCAGATAACTCACCATCATCCATAATGTGAACGAGCATGCCATCATGGAATTAGCAATCCATTGAGATGCATTTCTCCAGGCAACTGAATTTTGCCATGGTCTTCCAAAGGCCCTTCCAACTGACTGTATCAAAAGCTTTTCTCAGGTCAATGAAAGTCATATACAGGAAGGAGTCCTGTTCCTGGCATTTCTCCTGTAGTTGACAAACAGCACACACCATGTCTATGGTCCCATGTACTTTCCTGAAGCCACACTGACTGTCAGGCAGGAGCCTTTGTTCAATATGTTGCACAAGACAATTCAGCAGAATTTTGGATAGAGTTTTGCCAGCTATTGACAACAGGAGATGCCCTGAAAGTTGTTGCAGGATTGTATGTTACCTTTCTGCTTGTACAAGTGGACGATGGATGCATCCTTGTACTCCTGGAGTATAGTTCCCTGAGTCCACATTAACTGTAAAAAATCAGATAGTTTCAGAGCCATGTGCAAGCCTCCGACCTTTACACTTATGTTGGAATAGCATCTGCTCAAGGTGCTTTGCCATTTGAGGGCAAGTCAATCTATTTTCAGTTTCAGTCAGCATTGGGGGATCAGCAAGATATATGGTGATATCAATCTGAGGCAGTTGACCAATGGCCTCCTCATTAATATATGATTGTTGATTGAGGATGTTGTTAAAGTGTTCTGCCCACCATTGCAGTTTCTTTTCTTTGTGAATTAACAATGTGGTGCCATTGGCACTCAGTATTGGAGATGTTTCTGATGACCATGGCCCATAGACTGTCCTTGGAGCATCACTGAAATTCTTCATATCATTCCTGTCTGCATAGGACTGAATCTCATCTGCCTTGTTGCTCATCCATGAGGTTTGCATCTCTCTAAGTATGTGTTGGACAGTCCTTTTGATGTTGTTGAAGGCTGCCTTCTTAGATGTTGAAGTGCTGTCTCCTAAATAGGACTTATGGAGCCGATGTTTCTCATTCAATAGTCTCCCTATGTCAGTATTGTTTTCATCGTTACTCCATCCTTAGAGCTTTTTAAGGCCCGGCTTGACAAAACCTTGGCTGGGATGGTTTAGTTGGTGTTGTCAAGTATCAGAGGGGTAGCCGTGTTAGTCTGAATCTGTAAAAAGCGACAGAGGGTACTGTGGCACCTTTACAACTAACAGAAGTATTGGCGCATAAGCTTTCATGGGTGAATGCCCACTTCATCAGAGGCAAGTAATGGAAATTTCCAGAGGCAAGTATAAATCAGTATGTAGATAACGAGGTTAGTTCAATCAGGGAGGGTGAAGTGCTCTGCTAGCAGTTGAGGTGTGAACACCAAGGAAGGAGAAACTGCTTCTGTAGTTGGATAGTCATTCACAGTCTTTGTTTAATCCTAATCCAATGGTGTCAAATTTGCAAATGAACTGGAGCTCAGCAGTTTCTCTTTGGAGTCTGGTCCTGAAGTTTTTTTGCTGTAAGATGGCTACCTTTACATCTGCTATTGTGTGGCAAGGGAGGTTGAAGTGTTCTCCTACAGGTTTTTGTATATTGCCATTCCTGATATCTGACTTGTGTCCATTTATCCTCTTGCATAGTGACTGTCCAGTTTGGCCAATGTACATAGCAGAGGGGCATTGCTGGCACATGATGGCATATATAACATTGGTGGACGTGCAGGTGAATGAGCTGGTGATGTTGTTGTAGCTGATCTGGTTAGGTCCTGTGATGGTGTTATTGGTGTAGATATGTGGGCAGAGTTGGCATCAAGGTTTGTTGCATGGGTTGGATCCTGAGTTAGAGTTGTTATGGTGTGGTGCATGGTTGCTGGTGTTGGTCCTGCCATGAGCAGGGGGTTGGACTAGATGACCTCCTGAGGTCTCTTCCAACCATAATATTCTATGATTCTAAGATTCACGCTGATAGTACCTTATCTACAGAGTCTGATTTCAATGGAATAAAACTCCAGATCCTGTAAGATATCTACAATACTGATCCTGCATTGGTAGGAAGCAGTTTGTAGGACTGGGTGTCTACCACTCTCAAGGCTGCTTCCCCACTCTGAACTTTAGGGTACAAATGTGGGGGCCTGCATGAAACTTCTAAGCTTGACTACCAGCTTAGATCTGTTCCGCTGCCACCACTCCCAATGTGCTAATTCCCTTCCCTGGGTAGCCTTGAGAGACTCTTCACCAATTCCTGGTGAATACAGATCCAACCCCCTTGGATCTAAAAACAAGGAAAAATCAATCAGGTTCTTAAAAAGAAGGCTTTTAATTAAGGAAAAAGGTAAAAATCATCTCTGTAAAATCAGGATGGAAACTAACTTTGCAGGGTAAACAAACTTAAAGAGTCCAGAAGAATCCCCTCTAGCCTTAGGTTCAAAGTACAGCAAACAGAGATAAACACTCTAGCAAAAAGGTACATTTACAAGTTGAGAAAACAAAGTTAAAAACTAACACGCCTTGCCTGGCTGTTTACTTACAACTTGGAAATATGAGAGACTTGTTCAGAAAGATTTGGAGAACCTGGATTGATGTCTGGTCCCTCTCAGTCCCAAGAGCGAACAACCCCCAAAACAAAGAGCACAAACAAAAGCCTTCCCCCCACCAAGATTTGAAAGTATCTTGTCCCCTTATTGGTCCTTTGGTTCAGGTGTCAGCCAGGTTACCTCAGCTTCTTAACCCTTTACAGGGAAAAGGATTTTGGAGTCTCTGGTCAGCAGGGATTTTATAGTATGGTACACTGGAGGGCTGTTACCCTTCCCTCTATAGTTATGACGCGCACCCCAAATAACAGATAGTGTTGGACAGCTGGTTCCACACTGGATGTGATTTTCTTCCTGGAGCTCTAGGAGAAAACAGAGTTAATAAGACACATGCACCTTTAGACATACTACTGATTATATAAAAACTAACAATATGTTCCACATTCCAAGAACAATGTTTAACCAGTTGAATCTGGGAAACTTTCCAAGGACAGTGGATCAGCCACTTTGTTAGAAGCCCCTGAAATGTGTTGTATTTCAAAATCAAAATCTTGGAGAGCTAAACTCCACCGAAGAATTTTGTTGTTATTCCCCTTGGCGGTATGAAGCCACTGTAGCGCAGCATGGTCTGTTTGTAGTTGGAAACGTCGTCCCCAAACACATGGGCGTAGCATTTCCAGCACGTACACCATGGCGTAGCATTCCTTTTCGCTGATTGACCAGTGGCTTTGCCTCTCAGACAGTTTCTTGCTGAGAAACACAACAGGTTGGAATTCTTGATCCAGTCCTTCCTGCATTAAAACTGCTCCCACGCCCTGCTCGGATGCATGTGTGGTTACTAGGAACGGTTTGTCAAAGTCTGGAGCCCTTAGCACAGGGTCATACATGAGTGTTGCCTTAAGCTGGTTAAAGGCCTTTTGACGCTCATCAGTCCACTGAACTTCATTTGGCTGTTTTTTTTTTCTGCTTAGGTCTGTCAGCGGGGCGGTGATTTGGCTGTAGTGTGGTACAAATCGCGTATAATATCCAGCCAAGCCTAAGAAGGATTGGACCTGTTTCTTAGACTTTGGAACCGGCCACTTTTGGATAGCATCCACTTTGGCCTGTAGGGGATTTATAGTTCCTTGACCCACCTGGTGCCCCAGGTAAGTCACTTTTTTTTCGGCCTATTTGACACTTTTTAGCCTTAACAGTTAGTCCTGCCTGCCTGATGCGCTCAAAGACTTTTTCCAGGTGCTCCAGGTGTTCTGCCCATGAATCAGAAAAAATGGTCACATCATCGAGGTAGGCAACTGCAGATTCTTCCAATCCCGCTAGGAGACCATCTACAAGTCTTTGGAAGGTAGTGGGTGCATTTCACAGACCGAAAGGGAGTACATTGAATACATACACCCCTGCCTGCGTGACGAAGGCTGACCTTTCCTTGGCGGGTACATCTAGTGGTACTTGCCAGTACCCTTTGGTTAAGTCTAAAGTAGAGATGAATTGCGCATGTCCCATTTTCTGCAATAGCTCATCGGTGGTTGGCATTGGATAGTTGTCAGGAGGAGTTACAGCATTTAGCTTACGGTAGTCCACGCAAAAGCATATTTCCTCATCTGGTTTGGGAACTAGAACCATTGGAGATAGTAGCATGTCTTGGATCTCCCTTTTTATAGCAGTTTGGGCATGAGGTGACTCCCTGTAGGGTGGCGTTCTAATTGGGTGAGCATTACCTGTGTCAATGGAGTGGTATGCCCGTTCGGTCCGTCCTGGGGTGGCTGAGAACATTTGTGCAAAGTTAGTGCACAGCTCCTTGATCTGCTGCCACTGCAGACGTCCAAGGGTTGCAGAGAGGTTCACCTCTTCCATGCCACCATCCCTTTTTCCTTTGTAGTAGACACCTTCAGGCCACTCCGTGTCATCTGTTTCCTGGGCTGTAAACTGGAAAATCTTTAATTCTCTGGAATAAAAGGGCTTAAGAGAATTAACATGGTATACCTTAGGCTTTATGGCGGAGATAGGGGATGCTATGATATAGTTAACAGCTTCTAGGTGCTCCTGGACCGTGAATGGTCCTTCCCACAACGCTTCCATTTCATGGGCCTGGAGCGCCTTTAAGACCATGACTTGGTGTCCTACTTTGAAGGACCATTCTCTGAAATGTTTATCATACCAGAACTTTTGCTCTTCCTGAGCATCCTTTAGGTTTTCTTTAGCAAGGGCTAAAGAGTGTCAGAGAGTGCTTTGTAGGTTGCTTACAAAGTCTAGAATGTTAGTTCCTGGAGAAGGCGTAAACCCCTCCCATTGCTGCTTCACCAACTGTAATGGCCCCTTAACCTTGCAGCCATACACATTTTCAAATGGTGAAAACCCTAAACTGGGATGTGGTACAGCCTTGTAAGAAAAAGCATCTGCTGCAACACTAGGTCCCAGTCATTGGAGTGTTCATTTATGAATTTACGTATCATGGCCCCCAAAGTTCCATTAAACCTCTCCACCAGGCCATTGGTTTGATGGTGGTAAGGGCTGGCAACCAAATGATTCACCCTATGAGCTTCCCACAGGTTTTTCATGGTCCCTGCCAGGAAATTAGTTCCCAAATCTGTAAGGATGTCGGCGGGCCAACCTACCCTGGTAAAAATCTCTGCTACTGATTGGCACACACTTTTAGCCCTGGTGTTGCTTAAGGGTACTTCTTCCAGCCATCAGGTAGCAAAATCCATGAAAGTCAGTATGTACTGCTTTCCTCTAGATGTCTTCTTTGGGAAAGGACCTAGAATATCCACAGCTACTCGCTGCAATTAGACCTCAATTATGGGTAGTGGCTGGAGAGGGGCTTTGACCTGGTCTTGGGGCTTTCCCACTCGTTGGCACACCTCACAAGACCGGACATTATTAACAACGTCCTTGCCCATTCCCTCCCAGTGGAAGGACTTTCCCAACCGGTCTTTGGTTCTATTCACCCCAGAATGGCCACTGGGATGATCGTGGGCTAAGCTCAAGAGCTTTACCCGATACTTAGTGGGAACTACCAACTGTCTTTGAGGATGCCAGTCTTCCTCGTGCCCACAAGAAAGAGTCTCCTTGTTTAAAAGTCCTTGTTCTACCACAAACCAGGATCGGTTAGAAGAGCTGAGAGGCGGTGGGGTGCTCCGTGCCACCACCCAAGCTTTCTGAAGGCTGTCATCTGCTTCCTGCTCAGCCTGGAACTGTTCCCTTGATGCTGGAGACATCAGTTCCTCCTTGGAATGTGGACTTGGGCTTCGTCCCTCTGGAAGCGATGCAGGTCCTGGGTCTGTTTCCATTGACTGTGAACCGCTGTTCGCTGGTGCACTATGTGGTATTTCAGGCTCTGGCTGAGCCTTTTGGGGTCCACTAAGGATTGGTGGATAGTCGACACTTGTGCCCCAGTGTCCCTCCACGCAATGACCTTCTTTCGGCCCACACTCAAGGTTTCCCTTCACTCCGAGGGTATGAGAGAGGCATCTGGGCCTGGGGATCTTTGGTGTGAGGTCACCTGAGGTCAGAATTAATAACAGAACTCAGGTCCTCTGATTTCAAGTCCAGTGCCTTACTCACTGGAGCAGTCTGTAAGATATGAGGTGTCACACAAAGTCTCCATTTAGGCATTAAAGCTCTGGACTGCTAATCTCAGCCCAGGATATTTTAGCAATTTTGGATATTTAATGGCAAATCCAAGAAACACAGCCCACGGGATATCCCAAAGGAAATAGGCACCTGACAATGTCTAAAGACTTTTATGAATATTATTTTAAAAAGAAAAAAGGAAACAAAAGCCCATTCTGTTATAATTTAATACACAGCTCGGCCAGTTGGTCACTTGTTAACTGGCTTGAAGTACATGGGGCTGGGAAAGTATTGATCAGCCACAACTAGCACAACAATGAGGATGTTTGCAGCCATGGTGACTACATAGATCACTAGAAAGTGCAAGTAGAAAAGACTTTGCAGTTCAGGGAGGTTCCCAAATCCCAACAGGATGAATTCTGTGACAGATGTTTGATTTCCCCCTTCCCTTTCTCCATGAGGTATATAGGTTTCCCCTGTCACCTCTCTCCAAATACTGTATGTGTTAACTGAGAAAATATAATGCTCAGTTAATTAGTTTGCTGTACAATTAAACTCTGTGGATTTCCATCTCTTTGATTCCATACAAATTCAATGTGCAAACTGATGTCTGGGCTCATATTCTCTCACCTGAGTGTCTGCTTCTCACCCAGGTGTAGTACAGTGTGTTGGGATAGAGATTCCCCACAGAGAAGGACTGCAATTAACAATCATTAATATCATTTTACAGATGGGGAAGTGAGAAACAGTGTGATTAGTTCTGAAATTTTCAATCCTGCCAAAGGGCCTTGGAAACCAAATACCTATTAAAACTGGCAAGAATTGGGCACCCAAATCCATTAGCATCTCAGCCTAAGTTGCCTGCTCAGGGTCACACAGAGTGCTAATCAGAGATCCCAGATCTCTCAACTCACAGTCCAGCATCTTCACCATAAATAGGTGTTCAGGAGTACAACTCTTGCTAGGAATTTCTATCTGAGCCTCAATTTCAGGCCTTATCATACCTACATTTTAGCGGGCACCTTGAAATAATTCAAAGGGAGTGATGTGCCCAAGAGGGTGCCTAATTCCCATTGGCTCCTTGGAAAGTCCTTGCTTATGCCCATAATGTGCATTATCTGAGATGATAATTCCATGGAAGACCCTTTGTCAAGGCTGCTTCCCTACTTTGAACTTCAGGGTACAAATGTGGGGGCCTGCATGAAAACTTCTAAGCTTAACTACCAGCTTAGATCTGGTCCGTTGCCACCATCCCAAAGCTAATTCCCTTCCCTGGGTAGCCTTGAGAGACCTTCACCAATTCCCTGGTGAATACAGATTCAAACCCCTTGGATCTTAAAACAAGGAGAAATTAACCATCCCCCCTCCTTTCTCCCACCAACTCCTGGTGGATCAAGATCCAACCCCCTTAGATCTAAAAACAAGGAAAAATCAATCAGGTTCTTAAAAAGAAGGCTTTTAATTAAAGGAAAAGGTAAAAATCCTCTCTGTAAAATCAGGATAGAAAAATAGTTTAACAGGGTAATCAAACTTAAAAAGCTCAGAGGACCCCTCTCTAGCCTTAGGTTCAAAGTACAGCAAACAGAGATAAACACTCTAGCAAAAGGTACATTTACAAGTTGAGAAAACAAAGATAAACTAACACGCCTTGCCTGGCTGTTTACTTACAAGTTGGAAATATGAGAGACTTGTTCAGAAAGATTTGGAGAGCCTGGATTGATGTCTGGTCCCTCTTAGTCCAAAGAGCAAACAACTTCCCAAACAAAGAGCACAAACAAAAGCCTCCCCCCCGCCCCAAGATTTGAAAGTATCTTGTCCCCTTATTGGTCCTTTGGGTTAAGTTTCAGCCAGGTTACCTGAGCTTCTTAACCCTTTACAGGTAAAAGGATTTGGGAGCCTCTGGCCAGGAGGGATTTTATAGTACTGTACACAGGAGAGCTGTTACCCTTCCCTTTATAGTTATGATACGCCCCCCGAAATCACAGATAGTGTTGGACAGCTAGTTCCACACTGGCTGTGATTTCTTCCTGGAGCTCTAGGAGAAAACAGAGTTAATAAGGCACATGCACCTTTAGACATACTACTGATTATATAAAAACTAACAATATGTTCCACATTTCAAGAACAATTTTTAACCAATTGATTCTAGGAAACTTTCTCGGGAGAGTGCATCAGCCACTTTGTTAGAAGCCCCTGAAATGTGTTGTATTTCAAAATCAAAATCTTGGAGAGCTAAACTCCACTGAAGAAGTTTTTTGTTATTCCCCTTGGCGGTATGAAGCCACCGTAGCATGGGGATGACAATGGTGTAGAATGCAGAGACTGCTTTGCTTTGATCAGGGGAGGATACGGCCCTGGGCTGAGCATATGTAAAGGAGACCATCCCAAAAAACAAGCTCACAGCCACCTTTAGGGAGATACAAGTTGAGAAGTTTCTGCATCTTCCCTCGGCAGAAGGTGTCCATATGATGGTGGTGATGATGTAGTTACGCGAGATGATGACTAGGGAAATGCTCACTATGGAGAAGCCACCCTCGAACAGCATCAGCAGTTTATTGACGAAGGTGTCAGAGCAGGAGGCCTGCATCACAGCAGGGACATTGCAGAAAAAGTGGTTGATTTCCCTGAGTTCACAGAAGGGCAAGCTGAATGTAAAGCCAATTTGGATGGTGCATTTGAGGCAGCCTCAGAGGTAGAAGCCAGCCACCAGGCAAACACAAGTCATCTTGCCTGATTCCTATGATGCCTGAATCCAGCAGCGGGTGGCAGAGCGTAGTGAAAAGTAAATAAGCCATCATGGCCAGGAAGAACGCTGATCTTGCTGATCCCAAAGAGAGAGAAGAAGAATATTTGGGCAGCACAGGCTTTATAGGAGATGGCTCTGCTCCATGCTGAGAAACTCAGAAGGGCTTTGGAGGTGATGGCAGAGGAGTAGCAGAGTCCAGCAAGGAGAAGTTCTCAAAGAAGACTTAAAGGGAGTGTTGAGCTTGGAGTCAGCACTGACAATGGAGATCATGCAAACTATCTTACAGTCCAAGTATGTGGGAAATTACTTTGCTTTAAACATGGCTGAGGGAGTTGGGTGATGAAAATTTGCCTCCAGACACAAGTCAGGACTATGACCAGTTAGGGTTCTATTACTAACCTGAAAAGTCACATTTACCTCTGATATATGCCTCCTCACCAACCTCTGAACAATGACCATTAGCTTCATCACTGAGTATTTCTTCTTGGTTCCAGGAATCCTTGGGACATCATGACTAGGTACCGCATAAGGTTCAAAGACAATATCCTACTGACAAGATTTTGTAATATTCATGGGAGCTGGGCACCTAATTCCTGTAAATTCCACTAATGGCAATAATAGTCCCATCAAAGAAGGGAAATAGGAAGAAATGACTCATAATGAAAAACTTTTCAATCTCAAAATCACGAACAATGCACATTTGAGGGGACACTTTTTAATAAACAAACAAAAAAATCATTCCATTTTGAAACCTCAGGAATGAAAATGGCTTACAATTTTCAACATTTTTCACACAAAAAAAAGTTTGCATAGGTTTTCAACCACTGCTAATCTCTACAAATAGCAATTTGTGGAAAACCTGTTGGTAATTGGGCCTGGTCTACACACAGTGTGTTTATTCATCATTCATAGATTCTAAGGCCAGAAGAGATCATTGTGAACATCTAGTCTGACCTCTTGTAGAACAGAACATAGACCTTCCCTATCTTAACACCTGTTTCAACTAAAACATTTTTCAGGAAAAAGAAATCCAATCGTCATTTAAAAATTGCAAGTGATGGAGAATCCACTGGAATCCTTACTAGGCTGTTCCAATTGCTAATTACCCTCACTACTGATTGAATTATTTGATTGGGGTGTGTGATGGGGGTGTACAAACCCCACTCTGAGCATCTAGGGTTTAAGTAGTAGCTCGATCAAATCTAATCAACCTAATTTCAAATTTCAAGTGTGTTCAGAGAACTTGTCAGGGTCAGGCTACAGACTGAGGGTCTGATTCTCCTCTCACTCAATGTGGTGTAAATCAGGAATAAATTCATTGGCGTCATTGGAGCTGATTCTAACCTTGGTGTTAATCAGAAGACCCACCTGGCACTGGTCATGCAGCCTTATCTGCTACATACAAATGAGAAGGAGACACATGTTTAAAGTATAACTCCTTACTGTGAGATGTGGTTCCCTTTTGGATTCCTCTGGGAGAAAATAAGAGCAATTTCTAAATTACTTGTTCGAAAATAGACCCTCAGCAATGTTCGATTGTACAGTGCTGCGGCTGGGAAGGCATGAGATGCACTGTCCTAGGGATGTGGGTTCCACAACTGCCGCTGCCAAGAGACAGAAGGGGGTGGTGGTGGTCGAGGACTCCCTCCTAAGGGGGACTGAGTCTCCCATCTGCTGCCCTGACCGGGAAAACCGAGAAGTCTGCAGCTTGCCAGGAGCTAGGATTCACAATGTGACAGAGAGACTGCCAAGACTCATCAAGCCCTTGGATCACTACCCCTTCCTGCTTCTCCTTGTGGGCACCAATGATACTGCCAAGAATGACCTTGAGCGGATCACTGCAGACTACGTGGCTATGGGAAGAAGGATAAAGGAGTTTGAGGTGCAAGTGGTGTTCTCGTCCATCCTCCCTGTGCAAGGAAAAGGCCCGGGTAGAGATGGTCGAATTGTGGAAGTTAACGAATGGCTACGCAGATGGTGTCGGAGAGAAGGCTTTGGATTCTTCGACCATGGGATGGTGTTCCAAGAAGGAGGAGTCCTAGGCAGAGATGGGCTCTACATAACAAAGAGAGGAAATAACAT
This sequence comes from Trachemys scripta elegans, assembly GCF_013100865.1. Taxonomy (NCBI): domain Eukaryota; kingdom Metazoa; phylum Chordata; order Testudines; family Emydidae; genus Trachemys; species Trachemys scripta. The sequence continues at coordinate 38,494,658 of NC_048309.1, forward strand.
CTTTGCAAGCAGGCTGGCTAACCTAGTGAGGAGGACTTTAAACAAGGTTCACCGTGGGAAGGACACCAAAGCCCTGAGGTAAGTGGGAAAGTGGGATACCGGGAGGAAGCACAAGCAGGAAAGTGCAAGAGGGGAGGACTCCTGCCTCATGCTGAGAAAGTGGGGTGATCAGTGAGTTATCTTAAGTGCTTATACACAAATGGAAGAAGCCTGGGAAACAAGCAGAGAGAACTGGAAGTCCTGCCACAGTCAAGGAATTATGATGTGATTGGAATAACAGAGACTTGGTGGGATAACTTGCATGACTGGAGTACTGTCATGGATGGATATAAACTGTTCGGGAAGGACAGACAGGGCAGAAATGGTCGGGGAGTTGCATTGTATGTAAGAGAGCAGTATGAGTACTCAGAGCTCCAATATGAAACTGCAGAAAAAGCTGAGAGTCTCTGGATTAAGTTTAGAATTGTCAGCAACAAGGGTGATGTCGTGGTTGGAGTCTGCTATAGACTACTGGACAAAGCGGATGAGGTGAACGAGGCTTTCTTCCAGCAACTAACATAAGTTACTAGGTCACAGTGTAGGGGAAAATTTCCTGGTGCAAGTGCTGGAGGAACCAATTAGGGGCAGATATATTCTTGACCTGCTGCTCACAAACCGGGAAAAATTAGTAGGGGAAGCAAAAATGGATGGGAACCTGGGAGGCAGTGACCATGAGATGGTCGAGTTCAGGATCCTGACACAAGGAAGAGAGGAGAGCGGCAAAATATGGACCCTGGACTTCAGAAAAGCAGACTTCGACTCCCTCAGGGAATTGATGGGCAGGATCCCCTGGGAGAATAATCTGAGGGGGAAAGGAGTCCAGGAGAGCTGGCTGTATTTTAAAGAATAGTTATTTAGGTTGCAGGAACAAACTATCTTGATGTGTAGAAAGAATAGTAAATGTGGCAGGCGACCAGCTTGGCTCAACAGTGAAATCCTTGCCGATGTTAAACACAAAAAAGAAGCTTACAAGAAGTGGAAGATTGGAAAAATGACGAGGGAAGAGTATGAAAATATTGCTCAGGCATGCAGGAGTGAAATCAGGAAGGGCAAATCACACTTGGAGTTGCAGGTAGCAAGAGATGTTAAGAATAACAAGAAGGGTTTCTTCAGATATGTTAACAACAAGAAGAAAGTCAAGGAAAGTGTGCCCCTCACTGAATGAGGGAGGCAACCTAGTAACAGAGGATGTGGAAAAAGCTAATGTACTCAATGATTTTTTTGCCTCTGTCTTCACGAACAAGATCAGCTCCCACATTGCTGCACTGGGCAGCAGAGCATGGGGAGGAGGTGACCAACCCTCTGTGGAGAAAGAAGTGGTTCATGACTATTTAGAAAAACTGGACGTGCACAAGTCCATGGGGCCGGATGCGCTGCATCCGAGGGTGCTAAAGAAGTTGACGGATGTGATTGCAGAGCCATTGGCCATTAGCTTTGAAAACTCATGGAGGTAGGGGGAGGTCCTGGATGACTGGAAAAAGGCTAATGTAGTGCCCATCTTTAAAAAAGGGAAGAAGGAGGATCCGGGGAACTACAGGCCAGTCAGCCTCACCTCAGTCCCTGGAAAAATCATGGAGCAGGTCCTCAAGGAATCAATTTTGAAGCACTTAGAGGAGGGGAAAGTGATCAAGAACAGTCATCATGGATTCACCAAGGGCAAGTCATGCCTGACTAACCTAATTGCCTTCTATGAGGAGATAACTGGGTCTGTGGATGAGGGGAAAGCAGTGGATGTGTTATTCTTTGACTTTAGCAAAACTTTTGATACGATCTCCGATAGTATTCTTGCCAGCAAGTTAAAGAAGTATGGGCTGGATGAATGGACTATAAGGTGGATAGAAAGTTGGCTAGATTGTCGGGCTCAATGGGTAGTGATCAATGGCTCCATGTCTAGTTGGCAGCCAGTATCAAGAGGAGTGCTCCAAGGGTCAGTCCTGGGGCCTGTTTTGTTCAATATCTTCATTTATGATCTGGAGGATGGCATAGACTACACCCTCATCAAGTTTGCAAATGACACTAAACTGGGAAGAGTGGTAGATACGCTGGAGGGTAGGGATAGGATACAGAGGGACCTAGACAAATTAGAGGATTGGGCCAAAAGAAATCTGATGAGGTTCAATAAGGACAAGTGCAGAGTCCTGCACTTAGGACAGAAGAATCCCATGCACTGCTACAGACTAGGGACCGAATGGCTAGGCAGCAGTTCTGCAGAAAAGGACCTAGGGGTTACAGTGGACAAGAAGCTGGATATGAGTCAACAGTGTGCCCTTGTTGCCAAGAACGCTAACATCATTTTGGGCTATATAAGTAGGGGCATTGCCATCAGATCGAGGGACATAATCATTCCCCTCTATTTGACATTGGTGAGGCCTTATCTGGAGTACTGTGTCCAGTTTTAGGCCCCACACTACAAGAAGGATGTGGAAAAATTGGAAAGAGTCCAGCGGACGGCCACAAAAGTTATTAGGGGGCTGGAGCACATGATTTATGAGGAGAGGCTGAGGGAAGTGGGATTGTTTAGTTTGCAGAAGAGAAGAATGAGGGGGGATTTGATAGCTGCTTTCAACTACCTGAAAGGGGGTTACAAAGAGGATGGATCTAGACTGTTTTCAGTGGTAGAAGATGACAGAACAAAGAGTAATAGTCTCAAGTTGCAGTGGGGGATTTTTAGGTTGGATATTAGGAAAAACTTTTTCACTAGGAGGGTGGTGAAGCACTGGAGTGGGTTACCGAGCAAGGTGGTGGAATCTCCTTCCTTAGAGGTTTTTAAGGTCAGGCTTGACAAAGCCCTGTCTGGGATGATTTAATTGGGGATTGGTCCTGCTTTGAGCAGGGGGTTGGACTAGATGACTTCCTGAGGTCCCTTCCAACCCTGATATTCTATGATTCTATGACTCTGTCCTTATAAGGACATAGTATATTCTGTATAGAAGTAAAAGCTCACAGATAGAACCCCTAAAATCTCACAGGCCAAGATATAATCATAGCAATAATAGAAATGTAGGGCTTGAAGGAACCTTGAGAAGTCATTTAGTCCATCCTCCTTTGTTGTGGCAGGACGAAGTAAACCTAGACCATCCCTGACTGTTGCTTACTTCTTGTCCTATCTTCAGTGGACATGGTGATCAATTGCTCACAGTTCTCTATATAACAGCCTTTAGCATATTTGAAGACTCTAATCATGTGCCCTCTCAGTCCTCTTCTCTCAAGACTAAACATGCCCAGTTCTTTTAACCTTTCCTTGTAGGTCTGGTTTTCTAAACCTTTAATCATTTTTGTTGCTTTCCTTGGGACACACTCCAATTTGTCCACATCTTTCCTAATGTGTGGTGGCCAGAATCAGACACAGTACTGCAGATGAGGCCTCACCAGTTCCAAGTAAAGTGGGGCAATTACCTCCTGTGTCTTCCAGACGACACTCCCGTTAATAAACCTGAGAATGTTATTACCCTTTTTCCAACTACATCACATTGTGGACTCATAGTCAATTGATGATCCACTATAATTTCCAGATCCTTGTCAGCAGTACTACCACCTAGCTATTCCCCATTTTGCAGTTGCACATTTGATTTTTCCTACCTAAGTGAAATACTTTCCACGGGTCTTTCCTTTATTGAATTTTATCTTATTGATTTGAGACCAATTCTCTGATTTTTCATGATCTTTTGGAATTCAAATCGTGTCCTCCAAAGTTCTTGCAAACCCCTCCTGGACTGGTGTCATCCATAAATTTTATAAGCAGACTTTTCACTCCATTATTCAAGTCTTTAATGAAAATCTTTCAACCATTTTTGCACCCCCTGTCACCCTTGACACTCCTTTATTCACACCCTACATATGACTACAATAATGTTTGTATAAAATATACCTTGTGAGGTATTATTGAAAAACTGAGACTACACTGGTCAATAATATCCTTAAGAAATGTGTGTGATAATGCTGCATGTGGAATTAGGGATACTCACTGATATAGTGCTTTTAAATCTGACTAAAAGAAGTTTAAACCAGGCATGCCTAGGGGAGCTGATAAATAGGTTCTCTCCAGGTAGAGAAAAAAGGCCCACACCTCAAACCAGGTGTAGCCAAATTCAATGAGCTATTTGTTTGTGTGAAAGCCTGCAGGAAGAGATCATTTGCACTGAACAATCACCAGTGCAGGAGAAGGCAGCATGGAGGCTACCAAAGACAGCCTGACATCCACAGCCAACAGGGAAAAGGAACTTTATCTGGGCATACATGTCAGAAGAACACATTTCAAAGGTTTAATGGGCTATAAAGAGAGGGTGAGTGAACCCCTAAGTCATCCTTCACCTGAGGAGACAAGGAAAACCAGTGTCCTGGACTTTGCGGGGATCCCGGCTAACCTCTAATTAGCCATTGCTGGGATAGGCAGATTGGAGAGGAAACTCCCTTGTACAAAGGCTCTAGCATATTGAGTTAGGTCTCAGCTATTGGAAAGTGTATTTTTACTTGTGTTCATTTGTAACCCTGTTGGCCTGTATTCCTGCTATGCAGTATCAATTAACCAAGCCTTTTGTTTAATAAACTTGTTTTACTTTTCCTGTGAACCAGTCCAATGTTGTGTTTGCAGAGAAATGTGTCTATACTTCAGTTAAATTACTAAGCTGTAATGTACTAGCTCTTTACCAGAGCAGCAACCTCAATGTCTTCTGTGAATGTACAAGGGTAGTTGCTGTGCATTGCCGAGAAACCTCTCTGAGGAGCTTGGGGCCTGGAGTTCACTGATTGTTACCTGCTAGGTAAGGTTTCGTCTGGAAGAGCCTTGAGTTCACTGGTGGGGAAGACAGGCTGGTATGGCAGGGAGCTAACACAGTCTTATCACCAGCAGAGCTCACTCTTGCTGAGGCAGAGAGGTAACAGAGTGGCTCACAACTCTAGGTATCCCCAGCACAGTGTTACAACCACCTGACAGCAACCCACATTTCTCTAGTTTGCTTATGGGAATGTCATGTGTACTGCATGAAAAGCCTTACTAAAACCCAGGGTTTCAACCATGCCCCCAAAGCTGCAAACTACACTGAAAACAGGTCAGCAAGTACTCCTGTCTCCAGCACCCAGACACTAAGGAGACAATTCAATTAAAATACCGAAAGTATTCTACTGTTAAGAATAGCCCACTTTAATTGAATTGTCTCATTAGCACTGACCTCCCATTTGGTAAGGCAACTCCCATCTTTTCATGTACTGTGTATATATACCTGCTACTGCATTTTTCACTCCATGCATCTAATAAAGTGGGTTTTAGCCCACGAAAGCTTATGCCCAAATAAATTTGTTTGTCTCTAAGGTGCCACAGGGACTCCTCGTTGTTTTCACAGACTAGACTCCTTCCAAGTCTGGGCCCAATCCTTTCCCTGGTACAGTTCTTGTTAGTTCCAGCTCAGGTGGTAACTAGGGGATTTCTCATGACTGGCCACCCCTTTGTTCTGTTCCACCCCCTTTTATATCTTTGGCACAAAAGGTGGGAATTTTTTGTCTCTCTGGGTCCCCACCTCTCCTTCTAAATGGAAAATCACCAGGTTTAAGTTGGATTCCAGTATCATGTGACATGTTCACATATCCTGTGAGACCCCAAGCCTCCATTCTTCCTGTGCTGACTCGAAGGAACACAGGAAGGCTGCAGATAAACAGAGCTATTCAGAACCAATTGTCCTAGTTAATGGGAGCCATCAAGATTCTAAACCACCTTAATGGCCCATACTTTCCATAATTACAATAGGACTTCAGAGTTATACTTTATATTTGTAGATTTAGATACAAGAATGATACATGCATACAAATAGGATGACCACACTCAGTAGGTTATAAGCTTTGTAATGATACCTTATAAGAGACCTTTTGCATGAAGCATATTCCAGTTACATTATATTCACACTCATTAGCACTTTTCCATAAAACATATGGAGTGCAATGTCACACCCCCTTAGCTGTATCTTTCCAAGCTGAAAAGTCCTAGCCTTATAAATCTCTCCTAATACTGAAGCCCTTCCATAACCCTGATCATTTTGTTGCCCTTTTCTGAACCTTTTCTAATTCCAATATATCTTTTTTTGAGATGTGGAAACTACATCTGCATGCAGTATTCCAGATGTGGGTGTACCTTGGATTTATATAGTGGCATTATGATATTTTCTGTCTTCTTAGCTATCCCTTTCTTAATGAGTCCCAACATTCGGTTAGCTTTTTTGACTGCCACAGCACATTGAGTGGCTATTTTCAGAGAACTATCTACAGTGAATCCAAGATCTCTTTCTTGAATGGTAACAGCTAATTTAGACCCCATCATTTTATATGTATAGTTGGGATTATGTTTTGCTATGTACATTACTTTCCATTTATCAACGTTGAATTTCATCTGGCATTTTGTTGCTCAGTCACCCAGTTTTGTGAGAGCCCTTTGTAATTCTTCACAGTCTGCTTTGGATTTAACTCTCTTGAGTCATTTTTGTATAATCTGCAAATGTTGCCACTTCTCTGTTTACCCCTTTTTCCAGATCATTTATGAATATGTTGAATAGGACTAGTCCCAGTAGCGACCCCTAGGGGACACCACTATTTACCTCTCTCCATTCTGAAAACTGACCATTTATTCCTACCTTTTGTTTCCTATCTTTTAATCAGTTACTGACCCATGAGAGGACCTTCACTCTTAATCCATGACAGCTTACTTTGTTTAAGATCCTTTTGTGACCTTGTCAAAGACTTTCTGACACTATATCCACTGGATCACCCTTGTCCATATGCTTGGTGACCCCCTCAAAGAATTCTAGTAGATTGGTGAGGCATGATTTCCCTTTACAAAAACCATGTTGACTCTTCCCCCAAAAATCGTGCTCATCTATGTGTCTGATAAGTCTGTCCTTTACTATAGTTTCAACCAATTTGCTCAGTACTGAAGTTAGGATTACCAGCCCATAATTGCTCAGATCTTTTCTGGAGCCTTTTTTTAAAAATTGGTGTCACATTAGCTATCCTCCGGTCATCTGGTACAGAGGCTGATTTAAATCATAGGTTATATATATATATATATATATATATACCACAGTGAGAAGTTGTGCAACTTCACATATGAGTTCCTTGAGAACTCTTGAGTGAATATTATCTGGTCCTGGTAACTTATTACTGTTTAGTTTATCAATTTGTTCCAAAACCTCCTCTAATTACACCTCAATCTGGGACAGTTCCTCAGGTTTGTTACCAAAAAGAATGGCTTAAGTTTGGGAATCTCCCTCATACCATCAGTCATTAAGACCGATAAAGTAAAAGTATACATTAAGTAAAAGTATACAAAGTATACACTGCTTTGGGTTCTGAAACCTCTGAGTAACAAATCCACCTTTTTTTAAAAAAGGCAGGGTAGGAGTTCATTTATAGCATTTAGTCTAGGGGTTGAGATATCCTTGGTTTATGCCCTGCTTCTCTGCTCCTGGGGTTGGGAACAGACCTGAACAGGAATTTGCCACCTCTGAGGTCAGTGCCCAAACCACTGAACTATGAGATGTTTGGCTCTGGAACTCCCTCAATCTCTCTTGTTCACTTTGGATGAATAAAAAAAGTCATTGGTGGGGGGAGGAAGAAAGAGAGAAAATGCAGGAGAATGACTCTATACCATAGTGGTTAGTGACTGATCCAGACCTTGGAGCTGGACCAGCACCTCCAGTGATGCTTTAGTTATTTATTCATAGTGGTACTGCATCAGCAGGAGAAACAAATGGATTCCCCACATGAGAACACCCCATAGCCCAGTGGTTAGACCCTTTCCGTGGGAGATGACAGAGCGCTGTTCAAATCACTTCTTGCCCTCAGCAGATGGGGGATGTGAACCAATGGTCTTCCACATCCTAGCTGACTATCTGGACTACTGGAATAAAAGCAACAAGGAAAGACTTTCATCCTGTCCCCTTGCAAGAAAAGTTTTAGCCACCAGACTCCAGGAAAGGGTTCACAGCTTAGCATCCAAAACAGAGATGGATGCAGAAATCCCTGAAAGGGGTAGGGTTTAACTCAACCCCCTCTCCTTGTCATCTCCTATTGGATAGCTTAGGTGAGGCACCACCTAATGTGCTTGCTTTGCAAATCCCATTCTCAGACAACTATCTCCCTGCATTCATTGTATAAGAAGCCTGAGCATCTCACCAAGATTTAGTGAAACCCAGTGATTTTCAAGGCACCTAGAAGCTAGTAGTTGTGATTCTGATCATCACATCTAAATCCCTTTGGGAAACTAGGCCTAGGGGCCTAAATACCTTGATAAATCAAGCCCTTGGTGCCTAACTGTTAGGCGTTGCAATGACTAAGTCTCTTTCTTGATCTAGCCCCAAATGACTTCTTTGGAGCTGCACTGATTTAGACCAGCTAAGGTTTTTGGAGCACCTCGGTTGCCTTGGTAACTGCTGGAAAATGGCAAACTATGTGACATTTGTCTCTGGTAGTGGGCACTGTGGGTAGATCTCTAGAAGGAACTTACTCTTCGGCTATGGCTATACTACAGAGCTTACAGCAGCACAGTGGCACCGACACAGCTCTGTTGCTGTAAACTTTCTAGGTAGCTGCTTTAAGCCAGCAGGAGAGAACTCTCCTGTCAGCTTAATTACTCCAGCCCCCGTGAGCACCTCTAATAATGTTGATGGCAGAAGTTCTCCAGATGACATAGCGCTGTCTTAATTTGTCTGGTGCTTAATTCGTCAATTAACAGGACAGCTGTTACCCTTCCCTTTATAGTTATGACACCATGCAAGATTCAAACAGTCTTATTTATACAGATAAAAGGGTGCGACCAAAACAAAGAGAGAGCAAAATTGTAAAATTTGCATAGGGCACAATATGCATATCCTGCTTCCTTATCAACTCTTATCGATCTAAGGCTAATGCTTCACCAATTGCCCTTAAGTGACAAGTTAAGCATTTAATGTCTGCTTTCCTGCCCCCCTGGCTTGCAGCATTTCTCATTTCTACTTAAAGGTACATACAGCATTCTTATTTCATTCTATTTCTTTAATATAATTTATTTCACTTTCACACTACCCTGATAGGTAGGAAGATGCAATTTAACCCCATTGCTTCTTATCCTATCCTCAGAGGTTAAGGAGAACAATTTTTCTCCCTCCTCCTTGTAACAAGCTTTTATGTACTTGAAAACTGTTATCATATTCCTTCTCAGTTTTCTTTTTTCCAGACTAAACAAACCCAGTTTTTTCAATCTTCCCTCAGTGATCTATATTCATTTTCTATACCTTTAATAATTTTTGTTCCACTTCTCTGGACTTTCTCCAATTTATCCACATATTTCCCAAATTTTTGTGCCGAGAACTGGACACAATACTCTAGCTGAGGTCTCACCAGCTTGGAGAAGAGCAGAAAAATTACTTCTTGTGTCTTGCTTACAACACTCCTGTTAAAACAACCCAGAACGATATTCACTTTTTTTGCAGCAGTGTTGAACTTCTCACTCACATTTAGTTTGTGATCCACTATGACCCCCAGATTAAGTTCTCCTTTGTAGGCAGTCATTTCACATTTTGTACATGTGGAATTGATTGTACCTGGAATAAGGATTTAAAAGTTGCCTTGAGTTATACCTATTTTGGAGGGGTTTTTACTTCAGACTGATGCTTTAAAAGTATTGGCAAACTAACACTGCTCTACAGCCAAAATGCTTCTGAAATAAATGTAGTCAAACTTTACTAATTCTGACTCACTGAGAACAAAAATGATGCTTAAAATTGTTGATTGGTTCTAGTTTTCAAGATATGCTATTGGGTCAGTATATACGACCCTTGACTTGGAAATGGCGGAGGATAAGTGACTTATAAAGGGAAGGGATCTCAATTTAAACCAGAAATGAATAAAATACATCTTTGACTGGATCTATGAATAAATCTATGACTGGGTTTGGACAGTACTTGCTTTTTAGGCAAAACAATGAATGATGCAATCTGAAGCTGGTATTGCGTCATACATGATATGAATTGCATCATGTTATTCCTAGAAGTCATGGATGATGCAATCATAACAAAGCTTACATCACTATGCTGAACAAATTGCCGTATATCAGCTCTAGAAATCATACAGTTTTGTTCTCTCTTATTTGTCAGTGTGTGATTTTCAAAGGGACACATTTCTGTTTAGCCAAAGTGAGCAGAGATGCCTCGTATTTGTGTGAACAGTGCAGATGACTTCTGCTATGCTTGTGGTGAAGTGACTTTTGCATCACAAAAGTGCAGTTTAACCACTCTGGTTAAGAAAGCCTATCACCTTTATTTTGGCTGCAAAATTGGAGATCAGGACAAGAGGTGGGCCCCACACATATGTTGCAGCACTTGTGCAACAAATCTTTGCCAGTGGTTGAACAGGAAAAGGAAATCTATGCCTTTTGCAGTGCCAATGATTTGGAGAGAGCCAACAGATAATGCCATCAATTGTTACTTCTGCATGGTGCCTCCAGTTGGGAAAGGTGTGTCAAAGAAGAAAAAGTGGACTGTGCATTATCCAAACATTCCTTCAGCTATACGCCCAGTACCCTACGGAGAAGGACTGCTAGTTCCTGATGCACCGGAATCATTCTCACTTGAGTCAGACAAGAAAGAGGAGGAGGATGAAACTTCTGGTCCTGAACCATCAATGTCACAGGACCCACATTTTCTCCCATCCTCCTCCTCTGAACCACACCTCATAACACAAGGTAAACTGAATGACCTTGTCAGGGATTTGGAACTACCCAAGGGGAAAGCAGAGCTGTTGGGCTCCAGACTACAGCAGTGGAATCTCCTGGCAGGTGATGTTAGGGTTTCCATGTTCTGTGACCATCAAAAGGATCTTGTCCCATTCTTCTTCATGAAAGGTGATCTTGTAGCCTGCAATAACATCAATGGTGTGATGGCAGCCCTCAACATCATTCACGATCCAGATGTGTGGAGACTGTTCTTTGGTTCTTTGAAGACGAGTCTTAAAGCTATTTTACTGCATAATGGCAATGTTTTGCCATCAATTCCAGTTGGTCATGCAGTCCATATGAAGGAAACCTATGACAACATGAAACAACTTTTCAGGTGCATAAACTATTTCCAACATCAGTGGCAGCTTTGTGGAGATTTGAAGGTTGTTGCTCTCATGCTTGGTCTGCACACTGGATACACAAAGTACTGCTGTTTTCTCTGCGAATGGAATAGTCGTGCAATTGATTCCCACTACATCAAGAAAGATTGGCCACTCCAACAGTCATTGGAGCCTGGGAGGAAAAGTGTTCACCATCCACCACTTGTTGAATCAAGGAATATTTTATTACCACCCTTACACATCAAGCTGGGTCTGATGAAGAACTTTGTCAAGGCCATTGAGAAAACACAAGCAGCTTTCAAGTACCTCCGTGGAAAATTTCCAAGGTTAAGTGAAGCTAAGATAAAGGAAGGTGTCTTTGTTGGTCCTCAGATTCGTGAACTTCTTCGAGATGATGCATTTGACCATGCACTGCGTGGCAAGGAAAAGACAGCATGGAAAGCCTTCCAGTTAGTGGCAATAAATTTTCTCAAAAACAACAAGGCAGACAACTACAGGTTGTTGTTGGAAAACCTCCTCAAGGCATACAAAAGCCTTGTTTGCAACATGTCACTAAAGATACATTTTTGCACTCTTATCTAGATTTTTTTCCACCGAACTTCGGAGCAGTGAGCGACGAGCATGGTGAGCGATTTTACCAGGACATTGCAACAATGGAGAAACGCTATGAGGGCAAATGGAGCCCATCAGTGCTTGTAGACTATTGCTGGACAGTGACAAGAGATGCTCCATTTAATGAATACAAGAGACAAGACCAGAGGCGCCGAGTAGACACTGAATAGGACTAAACTATGTACATAATAGTTTTTTGCCTTTTGTTTCATAATAAATTTTATTTTTATAACCCTTTTGCTGATTTTTAAAGTGTTACATAAACAGGACAGGTGAAATATTATCATGTAAAGCAACCATAAACACATGAAAAGACCTAGGTTTACAATTTATGATTAAAACTCTACTATCTACACAATATACATAGACATAAAATGTAAAAACTTAAATATCTTAGAAACAGTAGCCAATCAGTTGTTTTAATTGTCATATTTAAATTCAGCACATCAAAATTAGTAATAAATAGCACATTTTATCTCTGAAGCAGATGACTTCTCAAAAATTGTAGATCAGTGTATTTGATTCTGCTTTATTCCACACTCTTTCTAACTATAGGCATACTTAGACACTGTATCTAGGCACCTAGCACATTGCAAAGGGAATGAATGTTTGGCTTGCTAAATCTCATGATCCACTTTTTCAAGAGACACAGACATTTCCATAAGGAAGCCCCACTGGCCCATGCCTGGGCTCTCTGATTATTAAAAGGATCTAACTTCTCTCTGGCATTTGGAAAGGTGAAAATGCTGCTTTTAATCAACTATCTCTTGCTGTCATGTTTGTGAACCTTGGGATGGATTCTGTGTATCTTCCCTGATTGAGTCACTTTCCCACTCATATGTGTAGACAGCCTATTCCTTTGCATTATGTTAGAGGTTGGAGCCTCAGTGTGAACCAGATTATAAACCCCCACAAATGATTGGTTAGATCTCCAGTCCTTAACCTTTTATATATATAAATAAAATAAATGGAGATATCCTATCTCCTAGAACTGAAAGGGACCTTGAAGGTCATTGAGTCCAGCCCCCTGCCTTCACTAGCAGGACCAAGTACTGATTTTTCCCCAGATTCGTAAGTGGCCCCCTCAAGGATTGAGCTTACAACCTTGGGTTTAGGAGACTAATACTCAAACCACTGAGCTATCCCTGATCACCCTCTTTAAATACAATGATATCATCAAATTAGAGGTGGTCAGAAACTTAAACATTTGAAAAAAAAATTCTGAATCCAGATGAAAAGTTGAAATTTGATGGAATGGCGATTCTTGAAAAAATATTTTTGATTCACAACCAACAAAATGAACTTATTGAATTGTTTTGTTTCAATAATATTGAAATGAAACAACACATTATAATGATACTATAATAAATAGTAAGTGCACTATATTAAATATAATTTAAATTAAAATATATAATAATAAATATAATATATTCCTATAATCATGCATTACATGTTGAAATTTAATGTTTTACAACATAATAGAAAATACAAGTCAAAACAAAACAAGAAATTTGGCACAAAATGAAATGAGAAAATCAAAATGAAATGGGAAAGTATACACACAAAATACTACATTTGAATATTTTTGTGTGGACCATTTTGCCAAAATTTGCACATTTCTGCAAAGTATGTTGATTTCAACAAGATTGCATTTTGCAAAGGAGAATGGTTTCAACATTTTTTTGTCCATCTCTATAGTTAATATTACATGTTTTTCCCTTTGTTTTCCATCCCCAAGGTGTCTGCTGAAGTGTAATGAGGACATGGGGAAGGGCCACAAGAGCTGTGTGACTGAGATACAGTTGCTGAGATTCTCTCATTTTCTGCTGATTCTCTGCTGTTTCCATTTTTGCTCATCCTCTTGTCCTACAGCCTCATCATCTCCACCATCCTGAAGATGCCATCGGCTGAGGGCCAACACAGAGCCTTCTCCACCAGCTCCTCACACCTCATTGTGGTTTCATTTTTCTATGGGTCTGCAACTTTTATTTATATGCAGCCCAGTTCAGTGCAGTCCCAGATCAGTGGCAGGTTCCTTTCCCTGGTATACACCATGCTGACTCCAACATTATCCCCATTATTTACAGCCTGAGGAACAAAGAGATGAAATGTGCTCTCAGGAAATCAATAGGCTGGAAAATATTCCCTCAGACAACATCTGTGTGATGATGCTGTTCTTGGCAGAATTTGGGAGTGGGAAAATTGTGCATCTCCATTTTTGTCTGAACTAGAAAGTATACTTGTCTGAAATACCTTAGATTTTCTCCTCTCAGCCAGGCACAAATCACGAGTAAGGCTGAAGGATTAATTCTCTTTAAACTCAGAGTGGTGTAAATGTTTAAAACAACAGTGAGACCATTACTGAGATTCTGTGCCCAGTTCTGGTGCCCCTATATTAAAAACCAGGTTTGAAAATTGGAATGTTTCAGAAAAGTGCTAGAAGGCCAATTTGCTGTCTAGAAAACTGCCCCGTGGTGAGAGACTGAAGGAGCTCCTTCACTTATAGAACTGAAGGTAAAGAAATGCTTGTGACAGTTTTTGGGGTACCCAAGACTGAGAGTTGTCTCCTGCGTCCAGCATGAGAGAGCTTTTCTTATGCTAGTTTGGTGACCATTCCCTGGCACCACCATCCTTTCAGCCACTCAACCACTCTCCTGTGGGTTATGCCATCCCTTTCTTCGCCTTGTACCCTAGTCCCAAGGTCCCCTTGAATCATTCCCCTGTGATAGCCACCCCCTGTCACTGGCTATTCACAGAAATTCCAGATTCTCAGTCCCCACAGATGCAGTGTGCTCCAGTTTTACCTTAAACCACCACTCCTGTAAACACCACCGCACTTGTGAACACTCAGGATAAAACAAAAGCAGGTTTATTTAAGAAAAAATAAAGATTTAACTAGTAACAAGAGACAGTGATGGAAACAAGTGGTTATAATACAAACCAATATCAGTAGTTACCTTTCCTATCTAATGAAGTAGATTCTTCCCCCACCTTCCAAATTAATTCTGTTGCAGAGCTGGTTGGATTTCTCAATAATCCAAACCATCCATGAAAGCACCCCCTCTCTGAGAGGTTTTTTTCCTCCCAAGTGTCATTCCCTACAGTCTGTTAAACAGTCTTTTGTTTCTATTCTGCGCTCTCTGTTGTAACGTTCCTTCTTTACTTCTAAAAGAGGTTTCTGCTGCTTGGTGGTGCCTCTCATGGTTTTCCATTGATAGTTTTGGGAGGGAGCAAGGATAGTCAACTGAGCCTGGTTGATCATCACCAGTCGATTAGGAAGAAGAGACAACTCCCTTTTGCTTGAATGGGCTATCATCGAGACATATTACCTTCTGGAGGCCAATTTCTACTCCACATCCATGAAACAGACTTTCAGTAGGAATACATTATTCCTTAAATATTACCCATACATACATCTCATAATGTTTATGAGTCTTGGCAAGTTATGAGCTTTCTGTAGATACCATGCAAGTTACTCTTCATAGATAAATAACTGTAAGATGTGTTTGGTGTAATAAGTTTGTCAGGTTTCAGGTGAGAGTTTCCAAAGAACGGGATCCTTTGCCAAGGTGTCCCTGTCGCAATGAGTTCATCACACTGACCAAAACTTCAATTTAACAGAGAAAGTCATAACATGATCGAACGGGTGGAAGCTGAAGTAAGCAAACATCAATCTGTAAATATGATTTTATCAAGGACAGTAATTATATCTAGGAACAGCTTCTGGGGGGTATATCCTGGCTTCTCCATCATATACAGTCTTTAAACGTGGGCTAAATATCTTTCTGAAAGGTACCCTCAAGTTCAGCTGAAGTTGTCAGAGTTCATCAGGAAACACCAGACTATAGGAGGGGTTGCAGGAAGTGAGCATGCTAAGTGCTTCTTCTGGCTTGAACATTTTTGAATATATGAAAAGTTCATTGAAATTAATTATCCAGATTCCCCTCTAACTTAAGCACATGTTAAATAGAACTCATTCAGTTGAGAAAAATAGATTCAAGCCAATTAAAGCAACATCTTGGTGAGAAATGCCAGACTCTTGATCTTTTATGCATATGACATGATTGCTGAAGTACCA
Source organism: Trachemys scripta elegans (assembly GCF_013100865.1). Lineage (NCBI taxonomy): Eukaryota > Metazoa > Chordata > Testudines > Emydidae > Trachemys > Trachemys scripta. The sequence goes on from NC_048309.1 coordinate 38,510,463, forward strand.
ATGTATCCTAATGTGTCATTCCTTTGGATTGTACACTCTTTTGTTGTGGAATGTTAATTTTCTGTGGCTGCTAGCACACTGTGTGTGATTACAAAACAATAAATAATGATACTCTGAACAGAATGACTATGGAAGTCCTTTCAAACAATTATTCTAGCTAACCATATACACACTGTCAAGACACAAAACATGGTGCTGACCAATATAGCCTGGGATTGATTTTAAAGGGGCCATAGGGAGTTTGAACCCCCTCTTCCCCACCCCATGACCTTCAATGGCACCAAAATCCCTTTGGTTTCTTTGAAAACCCAACTGATGAAGCATCATGAATGTCTATGGATTGTCTCAAAGAAAACTACATGGTTATTAATGAGAATGCTTGAGTATGGTGTTCATTAGCAGGGCTTGATGAATAATTGGTTGTTGGTTTTGGTTTTCTGTTTGGTTTGGTGTCAGTTCTGAAAAATCAAAAGAATATTTGGGTGAGGGGCACACCCCTTCTAAAACTGTTCATAGTCTCAATATATCCCATTTGGGGTTTGCTCCAGAGCAAGGATTGAAATGTGACTCACCCAAATATAAGGCAAGTGTCCTAACCACTAGGCTAAAGGCTAGGGTGAGGAGAAGGTAGTGACATCACCTCACTTGCCTAATCTGGCCATTTTGTGACTGGTCAGCACTATTTGTATAAAAATTGAAAATAGTTTTGAGTTGACTAAAAGTGCATTTCTCAGTGAACAAATTATTCATTCAAAATTTTTTCCCAGTTCTACTGATCAGTTGGTTACTCATTCTATAAACATTGACACTTAATCTGCATATATTCACTGCTACCCACCCTATGGGTATAGAGTGAAAAGCAAACTAATAATGGAAGACAAGTCAAACTCCATCACAAGTCATCCCTGCCCTGCCAATTGGTGTCACACAGGATTTCCAGTGTCCAGAACTGGAGCAATTGCCATGGTTTCAACATGCACCATCGACGAGGAAATGGTCTAAGTCTACTAAATTGACAGAACATTTTATCAGCCTTCAGATAGTGTCCAATGCACCTAGATTCATTTTAACACCCTGGGATGAAAAATCCCATTGACTCCTCCAAGCCCCTTGAGCTAGCTTGTTCCCAACAATTCAGGAATTTGTGTAAACACAACACCAGAACTCTTAAATGGATTTTGTGTTTTTTCCATGAATGGATCCCATTGGCAATGGATGGTTTACAATTAAGGCCTTTGGGCATTAATTAAAAACAACATTTTTCCATTGTTAATTAAATAGCCATTGAGTAGGGCAGGGATTCTCAAACTGGGCGTCATGACCCCTCAGGGAGTCATGAGGTTATTACATGGGGGTCACAAGCTATCAGTCTCTACCCCACTTCACCTCCAATATTTATAATAGTGTTTAATATAAAAAATGCATTTTTAATTTTTTTAAGGGGGGTCACACTCAGAGACTTGCTGTGTAAAAGGGGGCACCAATACAAAAGTTTGAGAACCAATGGAGTAGGGACTTGGGTCTTCCACAGCCTGAGTGCCTTAACAATGGGTCTACCGCCTAGTGCCTGGCCCAATGAGTTCATTGCCACTACGAATGACAATGACTGGTTGTTGGACCACTCCAGTGGCTTTTTAATTATTGTTATAAAGTGGAACAGCTGTAACAGAAGAGACTGAGAATAACCCATAGCCCAGAAATTAGGTCACACTTCTACTCTGTGGGAAACTCCCATCAGACAGAGGGGGAAACTGATTATGAGTCGTTAGCATCCTACATGACTGGCTTAACTTCTGGACTCAACATTATAAGGCTACCACCACCACTTCCCCTGGTAGGTTTGTTAATCTAGCTCAAAAAATTGAAACATTTCAATCATGTCGAAACAAACCATTTCTTTTCAACATTACAGAAATATTTTCATTTTTCACTTTGGTCAAAACTATTCAGTGAACTTGACACAAATTCATGAATAGTTTTGTGAATAAACTATTTGCCAAAAATATTTTGCCCAGCTCTAATTCCAGCATTACTGCCTTCATTGGGAAGTCATTGATCCATCATTTCAGAGCTCTGAGAAACAGAAGGGACCATGATATTCATCTTGTTTTACTTTCTGCAGACCACAGTCCTTGATAAAAAGTTATCAAATCCATCCCCCTGTGCTGAGGCAGGAGCAAGTAAATCTACAGCATCCATGACAGGTGTTTGTTCAACCTGCTCTCGAAAACCTCCAGTGACTGGGGATTCCACAACATCCCTAAATTACCTATTCTGGAGTTTAACTACCCTCATAACTAGAAAGTTTTTCCTAATATCTAATATCATATATTATCCTAATATTTCCCTTGCTGCAGATTAAGTCCAGTGCTTCTTGTCCTACCTTCAGTGGCCATGGAGAACACTTGACCACAGTCCTCTTTATAACAGCCCTTAACATATTTGAAGATTGTTATAAGGCCCCACCTCGGTCTTCTTTTCTCAAGGCTAAACATGTCCAATTTATTACACTTCCACCATAGATCAGGTTTTCTAAACCCTTTATCATTTTTGTTGCTGTCCTCTGGATTCTCTCCACTTTGTCTACATCTTTCCTAAACTGTGACACCCAGAACTGGACACAATTTGCTGAGGCCTTGCCAGCACTGAGTAGAGTGGGACAGTTACCTCCCATGTCTTACACATAACACTCCTGTTAATACACCAGAGAATGATATTACCCTTTTTCACAATAGCATCACATTGTTGACTTATATTCAATTCATGATCCACTATAACTCCCAGATCCTTGTCAGCAGTACCACCACCTAGCTATTCCCCATTTCGTAGTTGCACATTTGATTTTTTCCTTCGTAAGTGAAGTACTTTGCACTTTTCTTTATTGAATTTTATCTTGTTGATTTCAGACCAATTCTGTAATTTGTCAAGGACATTTTGAATTCTAATCCTGTCCTCCAAAGTGCTTGTGACCCCTCCCAGCTTGGTTCTCATCTGAAAATTTTATAAGTATACTCTCCACTCCATTATCCAAGTCATTAATGAAAATATTGAATAGTACCAGACACAGGACTGACCTATGCAGGATCCCACTAGATTCAGCTTCCCAGCTTTTGATTGAAAAAAAATATTTAATTTAAAGGTCAATAACTTTTCAATGTTGCTTCCCAAAGGGTCAGTTGGTGTCATGCACTAGCTTAGATAAATTTCCAGTTACTAAGATCTGACAATCAGAACTGAAGTTAAAGCCCCAATCAGAACACAAAAATATTACAAGAACAAGTTGGTTTTGTAAAATCCTTTTTAATTTTTGGAGGGGGCTACATCTCAGGAACCGCTTGCTGAAGTGACTCCAAATTTGGACCATTAAGACAGCACCCACATAGATCATAGAAAATCTCAAGAAAATCTCAGTAGGCATGCAGATTTTAGAGAGCTTAAAAAAGTTTACAATTAAACAGAAAATGTTACTCAACCATCCACCAGTGCTGACTCTAAGCTATGGTAGGCACAAATACACATCATATGCATAAAAACACCAAAAAGTTATCTCCCAAATTCTGCATATCTGCCTCTAGGGGATAGAGTGTATGTAGAATTTTATGCATCTGCTGGTGCCCTGTCTGGTGGTTTCACAGCAATGCTGGTGTCTGGCAAGGCTGCCTTCTTTTGCCAACAGTGTTCAACATCTACTTGGAGTGCATAAAGACTGATGCCCTAGAAGATCACATATGCACAGTCAGCACTGGTGGATGAACAATCTCAAATCTTTGGTTCACTGATGACATTGACAGCCTAGCAGGCAGCAAAGATGACCTTGCCAAACTTGTGAAATGATTGGATGAAACCTCCGCAAAATATGGCATGGAAATTAATGCAGATAAAACCAAGCTGATGACAAACAAACATGACTGGATCAGCTCACATATCACTGTCAGTGGACAAGGGCTGGAGACAGTGAAACAGTTCAAGTATTTGGGGGCAATCATCACTGATGAAGGATCAAAGGCAGAAATTCTGGCAAGAACTGCACAAACAACAGCAGCAGTAGCAAAGCTAAAGCCAATTTGGAGGAATAAGAACATTTCCCTGGAATCCAGACTGAAACTGCTGATATGCTGTCATCTCCATTTTTCTGTATGTGTGCGAGACATGGGTGCTTACGGCAGGACTTAAATGGAAAATACAGGCAGTAGAGATGAGATACTTCCTCAAAATCTGAGCATACTGACACCTTACTGGGTCTGACCTTGGAGCATTCGGCATGCCCTTCCACACCGTGCACTTCCCGCAGCAAATCCACCCAGGTGGAGTCCTGGGGCAGCCAGAGGTCCCTGCACCCCAACTCTGCAGTCAGATATGACTCTCAGCTAGCTGGGAAAACAGAAGGTTTATTAGACAACAGGAACACAGTCTAAAACAGAGCTTGTAGGTACAGAAAACAGGACCCCTCAGTCAGGTCCATCTTGGGGGGTGGGGAACCCAGACCCAAGTTCTGGGCCTCTCCCCATTTTCCGAGCCAGCTCCAAAATGACACTCCCTCCTCTGGTCTTTGTGTCTCTTCTGGACAAGAAGGCCACCAGATCTCTTTGTCCCCAATACCTTCAGTTGGCACCTTGCAGGGGAAACTGAGGCACCCACACAGTATTCAGAGAAAACATTAAGAACATTCCCACTTCGTCAAAACAGGTGCAACAAAATATAATACTGTATATTGAAGCAGGCAAGTGCTGCTTCTGACTTTCCACTTTTAATTGACCCTTACAATCTTGTGGCACCGATGAGTTGTAGCTTCATTTTATCCCAGCAACAGATTCTTGATTTGTAGGACCACTATAATCAACAATGGATTTTTCTGGTAGTGATATTGTGCAATAAAGAGAAACATTGCACTTAAATGCTTTCGGCTTCCAGTCCATGTTTACACTATTTAATAAAATATATATATCGGCTTACAGGGCGGGAGCGGGGATAGGGCACCACCATTTTGGACACCACCAAAATTATACAAACCTGCCACCTATGGAACCTTCTTTTTAATTTAAACAAAGTTACTATAAATATGACCAGAAGGAAGCCCATGATTTTGGAACAGGGTGGAGTTGTGAGCTGCAAACCTCTTCCCCACACTTGGTAAAGTAGTAACTGTTTCTGCACTGGGCTGATTTATCTTTGATTAATAAAGTGACTGAGTCATCATGAGCTTGAGTCATCTGATGTCTTTACCAGTAAAATGCTTGAACCCTGACAGAATGCTGAGAATGTAGGTTCGAAACTCTCTTTGGGTGGAGATCTCCACTGATTGGTGAAACCCCTATCAAAGTGCAGGTGGCTGTCAGTGAAGATAAGCACTGAGAGATAAGCTGAGGTTTAAAACTGCCTTCCTCTTAAACCCAATTCACAGAGAAAGGCCTTTCCTTCCCACACACTTCCTACGCAAGCATGCAGGCAGGCCTCCTCCCTTTGAAGCCAAAGAGTTTTGGGCCATTTCTCATCCTTCATGAATTGAAGTTGCTCCCCAGGGTCCTTTTCTGAGGCTGCCGTCATTTCCCGAGAGCTGCCGCTGTCACCGATGTGCCAAGGGAAGAGCTGGTTGGTGTCACGGGTGTGGGGCTAGCTGCCCCCCATCCCCTTTCTGAAAGCACCCACCTAAGGTGTTAGGCCTCTTGCCCTGTCTGCCCCAGGGTGGCATCTCATGTCTCTCCCACTTGGAGATGAAGCCCTCGGTACAGTGTCCCATCTATACTGCTGGCCGTTTCGACCACAGGAGCTATTCAAAGTTTGGGGCCTGTGGGTCAGCCAGCAATGGAGACATTGTCTGCCCATCCAGCTAGTGCAGGGGTTTGTAATGACGGGGCAGATTCAGCACCTCAGATGCCCTTGAAGTTGGAGGAATTTGGGATCCCAGTGTGGATTAGAATCTGGACCTGGGCCCATCTCTGCTTGTCTATCAGGTGGACACTTTCCTGCTAAGGATAATATTTCTTCTCTCAGCCCAAGTAGCCTTTTAGCCTTTTATTTTATTTAAAGTGAGTTTTAAAATGTGGTATTACACCACCATGGGTTCGGCTTTAGTGGCTACAGTTTCAAGCTTAGCAGAATGAAAGTCAGCTCTGCTACGTGCTTCATATTTACAGACTCTAGGAACACATAAAGACCAAGGAACACATATACATTCACAAGTACAAAGTCTAGTCTATTTTACAATTTTTATTAAAGTTCCAGTTAAAGTTATGATTACCCAAACATATAGAAGTTCGATATGTACCTATGCACAAGTTACAAATATAATTATACTCACATCTTCCTAGATAATGTTAGGGTCTGATGGGTCTAGGGTGACCAGATAGCAAAGGTGAAAAATCGGGACGGGGATGGGGGGTAATTGGCACCTATATAAGACAAAGCCCCAAATATCAGGACTGTCCCTATAAAATCGGGATATCTGGTCACCCTAGATGGGTCTCTCATGGATTGAACATCAGTAGAGGAAGGGTGCCTGCTGGGGTTTCCCACAGGGAGCTCAATTTTCCTAATCTCGGCACCCTCTTTTCATAATGTGATTCTGACTATACCTCACTGGCATTTATGCACATTGTGCACCCTGCAGTTAGGGCATGTGTTAGAAAAACCTGACTACTGGGTATCTTGTAAGCAAAAAATTACTCTTACTGTTCATTTTTGTAATATCTTTTCCTGTAATCTTGTGACATACTTCATTCTTTGACCACATACTTATGGTAACAAGTATCAGAGGGATAGCCGTGTTTGTCTGAATCTGTAAAAAGCAGCAGAGGGTCCTGTGGCACCTTTAAGACTAACAGAAGTATTGGGAGCATAAGCTTCCGTGGGTAAGAACCTCACTTCTTCAGATGCATACACAATTCCTAGGGCTCAGGGTATAATCTGGTTAATTTAAGTACCCACCCTTACCCAGTTCCTAATGCTTGCGGCAAACTCTTCTGTAGGTTTCTGGGGTCTTTTACCAGTGAAAGAGCCTGACACAGTAATATCCTTAACCTGTATTTATTAACAATCACCAAAACAGAACACACATGCTAAGCATACAATGCTCACCACTCCCAATAAGATAGATAAACTTTTCCTGCTGGCCCGTCAGGATCAGGTCGTCGGGGGACTCCAGTTTCTGCACAATATGGCTGGCAGGATGTTGAGGTCTGGCAGCTCTGATCTTGGCACTGTGCCCTGGAGTTAGGTTCTAAAGCACTTCCCTTTGGACCCCAGATTATATAGTGAAACTTGACTCCTGCTTAGCTGTACCTTAACCAATCATTTTAAACTAAAGTCCTACTGTGACGGGTTGGATCACAGAAAACCCCTTGGGAACTGCCAACTGATATGCTGGGACTACCTCTAAGACGTTTTCCCTGCCAGCTTGGGACTCCAGAACCTTGTCTGTTTGAGCCAGACATGCTAGCCTGCTACAAACACAGACCCAGGTCTGAACCATGTCCCCTGAACACTGCAAGCTTAACTGAAAATAGCTTAAGAAGTGCTCCTGTCTCCAACACTCAGGTGCCCAGCTCCCAATGGGGTCCAAACCCCAAATAAATCATTTTACCCTGTATAAAGCTTATACAGGGTAAGCTCATTAATTGTTCGCCCTCTATAACACTGATAGATAGGCACAGCTGTTTGCCCCACCAGGTATTAATACATACTCTGGGTTAATTAATAAGTAAAAAGTGATTTTATTAAATACAAAAAGTAGAGTTTAAGTGGTTCCAAGTAATAACAGACAGAACAAAGTGATTTAGCAAGCAAAATAAAATAAAACACGCAAGTCTACGCCTAATACAGTACAAAAGTGATTACTGATGAAGTCATTCAGAGATGTTTCAATAAGCTTCTATCACAGACTGGATGCCTTCCTATTCTTGGCACAATCCTTTCCCCTGGTACAGTCTTTGTTTCAGCTCAAGTGGTAGCTAGGGGATTTCTCATGACTGCAGCCCCCTTTGTTCTGTTCCACCTCCTTATATAACTTTTGAACAAGGCAGGAATCCTTTGTCCCCCTCTGGGTTCCCACCCCTCCTTCTCAATGGAAAAGCACCAGGTTAAAGATGGATTCCAGTTCAGGTGACATGATCACATGTCACTGTAAGACTTCAAGCCCTCATTCCTCCCAGCTTGACTCACAGGAAGGCCTGCAAGAAAACAGAGCCAGCCACAATCAATTGTCCTGGTTGATGAGAGCCATCAAGATTCCAAACCACCATTAATGGCCCACACTTTGCATAATTACAATAGGCCCTCAGAGTTATATTTCATATTTCTAGTTGCAGATATAAGAGTGATACATTTATACAAATAGGATGACCACACTCAATAGATTATAAGCTTTGTAATGATACCTTACAAGAGACCTTTTGCATGAAGCATATTCCAGTTACATTATATTCACACTCATTAGCATATTTTCATAAAAGCATATAGAGTGCAACATCACACCTAAAAATCAGTATTTTTCACCCATCCTAGCTCATTATGAAACAATTCATTAACCAATCATCCCCCACCAGCTTAATTGATTGAAATCCTGTAAAATTAATTATGCAACAGAAAAAAAAACAATCAAACAGCCAGACAGAAACCATACAGATAAACCAAAGAGAAGTGGGGACCATAAAAGCAAAACAATAAAGAAGTAGAGATTTCACACTCACAACTATTGATAAGTGATTCTTTGCCAGGCAGAATGCCACCAAACACAGTTTTATTTAAACATCTTAAGAGATTCCTTGCTTATCTGGTGATGGTGGGGACTATTAGGAGGGGAGCCTTCTTAACAGCCTGGCATTACATTGTTTTGATATAATTTAGAAGGAATGTGAGGATGTTACTTTCCGCTTCTTGGCTCATGGCTGCTGCTCTCCTAATATGGCTGCAGAAAAAGCCATCAGACCGTACACAATGTGGCCCAGGACCTAGCTGTACAATCACTGGTGTCTGTTATGAGTGGATCCAATCACTAGGCTCCATGTGCTTCTAAGTCTGCTGGGTCTGGGTAGAGTCCAGTTATTCTTGCTAGCTCTGGGGCTCTAGGACACACTCCCAAGCTTAGCCTTCTTGTCTGATGCCCTTTCTTTGGCCATGGGGGGGTCACTGTCCATCTGCTGTAGACCTCAAAACCAGCATCTGTGTTCCACTGAGCCACTCAGTAGCTTATATATAGCACCCCAGAGCTCTGCTGGTCTGTGGTCACTATGGGTTTCCAGTTGAACTCCTTCAGGGAAAATGTGGCAAGAAAACAAGGAACACAGGCTAAGCAAATGGATTTCTTACCCACAGTCACTTTAGTCGTAAAGCATAGGAAAGTTAGATACTATGTGAAAACATCAGAGTCCTGAGGTGCCCCTCCCTTGATCTGTTCTCACCCCTTCAGTGAGTCTGAGGTAGGTTCATCAGAGTTTCTGGCTAGGCAGAGTTGCTCCTGCCCTCTTATTCCTTCCTGATGTTCTTATGTGTGTCCATGATTTCCCCCTCCCTGCACAGAGCAGAACTGCACTGTTCAACGGACCCCTGTATCTATGCTGTGGGTTCAAACTTTGATGTTCCATTCTCCATCTAATCATTTTCCCTGGGGAGGGGGAGGGTATTCATTGAGAGTTAATAAAAATCAATGACCCCAAAGTTCAGTCTTGATGGTTGTCAGTGGTGATCCTTCAATGGGGTGTCAAATGCCTTTCCCAGGCAGGGCAGCAGTCTGGAATGCAGCCCAAAATGCTGCCATTGAGAAACAGCAGACTTGTGCTGTCAGCATGCCAATAATTCCACTGATACAGTTTATGATTTCGTACCACCATATCCTACTGGCTTACTCAAGCAAACAATAAACCAACAGCCGTTATGCCCCAAGCAGAGTTTATACCCCCAAAAGGAGGAGACACAGAGAGCTCATGAAGTCCACTAGGGACTTTGATCTGGCTACTGATTTTATGTGGAAGGTGCTCAGACAGCATGGGGATGGGTGACAGTAGAAAAATCCAAGACAGATACCTAGATAGATAAATAGATTCCAATCTTATTTACACTCAAGTAAATCTTCAGTAACTCCACTGACTTGAGTTTGTCTGCATTTTTGCCAAAGTAAATACCCCTTTGCATGTAAAGAGATTGCAAAGCATGTTCTCATGGAGACACTAATGTCACCTACTGATTACATTTATATAGAAACACAGAATGAAATCACAGTCATATGAGAAAGACAGACCTTTTATTCTCAGTGAATAACCTCCACCCTGTCAGTTTCCTCAGGGCAGCTTTGAGCTCCTTGTTCCTCATGCTGTAGATGACTGGATTCATCACTGGAGGCATTACAGAATAGAGAACAGCCGCCACAAGATCTAGACCTGACACTGAGCTGGAGGTGGGTTTCAGGTAGGCAAATGTGCCAGTGAAAATACACAGTGAGAGCACAATGATGTGAGGCAGGCAAGTGGAGAAGGCTTTATGCCGGCCCTGCTCAGAGGGGATTCTCAACACTGCGGTGAAGATCTGAACATATGACACAATTATTAAAACAAAGCAGCTTAAGACTAAGCATGCACTAAAGGCAATAACCCCAATTTCAATGAGGTAGGAGTCAGAGCAGGCCAGCTTGAGTAGCTGGGGAACTTCACAGAAGAACTGATCCACTGTGTTGCCTCTGCAAAAGGTTATTGCAAACATATTCCCGGTGTGCAATGCAGAATTAAGAATGCCACTGATCCAGGCACTGGCTGCCATTTGGACACAAGCTCTTCTGTTCATCACTCTCTCGTAGTGCAGTGGTTGGCAGATGGCAACGTATCAATCATATGCCATGACGGTGAGAAGGAAAACATCTCCTCCCACTGAGAAAAGGAGGAAAAAGACTTGGGTGACACATGCAGGATAAGAAATTGACCTGGTGTTCATGAGGGAATTGGCCATGGATTTGGGGACAGCAACAGAGATGCAGCCAATGTCAAAGACGGACAGATTCATCAGGAAGAAGTACATGGGGGTGTGAAGGTAGTGGTTCAGGGCTACAACCATGATGATGAGAAGATTCCCCACCAAGGCTGCAAGGTAAAGCACTAGAAATACCACAAAGTGCAAAATCTGCAGCTCCCGAACATCAGAGAATCCCTGGAGAAGGAACTCTGTCACGGTGGTTCGGTTGGACATTTTCTTCCTCAGCACATCATGTCCTGCCCTGTGGAGGGAAGGAGAAGAACAATGGCCAGGATTGACAAAGGGAATGACCCCAATTCCCCTCTGCAGAATCACTCATGTTGTGACTGTCAAAGAAGCACAGTGCTCATCACTTCCATTGAGCAGGAGAGGTGAGTGCTCCTCACCGCTGACAATGAGACAGCTAGTCCGAGGCATTATCCCATTAGTGTCAATCAGAACAAGTCTTTGAAGCCAGTGGATTTGGTCTGTTGACACCATCTGAAGATCTGGCCAAGACTTGGCTTGATAAAATGTAGTAAGAAGATGGAACAAAGTACAAGCCGAATCCAACAGTCCTAGTGTAACCCTTCTGCCAGGTGGTGCCGGCAGCAACCAGGGCCGAGTTCAATATCTAGTGGTTCCTTTTTCAACAATATAACACAGAACCAGCTCAAACCCCCACCCAGTAACCTGGGAAAATTACACACTACCCCTGGGCGCCTCTGAGAGGCAATACTTCCCCACTCGCAAGCACAGAGTCTGAGTGCAGAAAATAAACTTTTAATGAAAGGAGATAAGTCACCCGACATTAATTAGGGAAAATGCCACATGCAGGATTCATGAACCTAAAACTGTGAGCAGGACACCCACCCTGAGTGCGTGAGGCACTGCCTCTACTTCATGTTCTTGAATTCTACAACCCAAAGTTCCTCTACTGTGCCCCTCTCTGCTCCCTCACCACACCCCACTCACAATGTTTGTCCTTGGTCAGTGAGGACCCAGGTTTCAGAAGTGCATCTGTGTGAGTTCACCTCCCATCCAGGGAAGAAGACACCTGGCTTGCTCTGCCATCTGAGCACTTGCTCTGGCTGGCCACCCTGCCAGCCGCTGCGCCTCGCTGCCTTGTCGCCCTGCTAGCTGCTGTGCCTCGCTGCCTCCCAGCAGCCAACTGCTCAGTACTTTCACCAGTCACTGCCACTGGCCACCTGTCAGTCACCTCCTGCTGCCACATGCCTCTTTGCTGTGACCTCTGTAAATCAGTCTCTTAGGGAATTTTGAAACACTGAAGAAACACTGCCCTACCACAAGTGATTTTAGCTCTCATTGAGTACTTAAGATAACAAAAAGGCTCCTAATAAAGCCAAATTAGTTCTATCTTTGAACAGTGGGGTGGAACAGACTAAACTAGTCTGAGGCCTTGGCTACATTTTCCGAGTAGCAGCCGTGTTAGTCTGTATCCACAAAAAGAACAGGAGTACTTGTGGCACCTTAGAGACTAACACATTTATTAGAGCATAGCTTTCGTGGACTACAGCCCACTTCTTCGGGTGCATATAGAGTGAAACATATATATATATATGGAGATATATATACATACATACAGAGAGCATGAACAGGTGAGAGTTGTCTTACCAACTCTGAGAGGCCAATTAAGTAAGAGAAAAGAATTTTGGAAGTGATAATCAAGCTAGCCCAGTACAGACAGTTAGATAAGAAGTGTGAGAATACTTACAAGGGGAGATAAATTCAATGTTTGTAATGGCTCAACCATTCCCAGTCCTTATTCAATCCTGAGTTGATTGTATCTAGTTTGCATATCAATTCCAGCTCAGCAGTCTCTCGTTGGAGTCTGTTTTTGAAGTTTTTCGGTTGTAAAATAGCCACCTGCAGGTCTGTCATAGAATGACCAGACAGGTTAAAGTGTTCTCCCACTGGTTTTTGAGTGTTATGATTCCTGATGTCAGATTTGTGTCCATTAATTCTTTTGCATAGAGACTGTCCGGTTTGGCCAATGTACATGGCAGAGGGGCATTGCTGGCACACGATGGCATATATCAAATTGGTAGATGTGCAGGTGAACAAGCCCCTGATGGTATGGCTGATGTGATTAGGTCCTATGATGACGTCACTTGAATAGATATGTGGACAGAGTTGGCATCGGGCTTTGTTACAAGGATAGGTTCCTGGGTCAGTGTTTTTGTTCAGTGATGTGTGGTTGCTGGTGAGAATTTGCTTTAGGTTGGGGGGTTGTCTGTAAGCGAGGACAGGTCTGTCTCCCAAGATCTGTGAGAGTAAAGGATCATCTTTCAGGATAGGTTGTAGATCTCTGATGATGCGCTGGAGAGGTTTTAGTTGGGGGCTGAAGGTGACAGCTAGTGGTGTTCTGTTATTTTCTTTGTTGGGCCTGTCTTGTAGGAGGTGACTTCTAGGTACTCGTCTGGCTCTGTCAATCTGTTTTTTCACTTCAGCAGGTGTGTATTGTAGTTTTAAGAATGCTTGATAGAGATCTTGTAGATGCTTGTCTCTATCTAAGGGATTGGAGCAAATGCGGTTATATCTTAGAGCTTGGCTGTAGACAATGGATCATGTGGTGTATCCTGGATGGAAGCTGGAGGCATGTAGGTAAGTGTAGCGGTCAGTAGGTTTCCGGTATAGGGTGGTATTTATGTGACCATCGCTTATTAGCACAGTAGTGTCGGAAATGGACCGTTTGTGTGGATTGATCTAGGCTGAGGTTGATGGTGGGATGGAAATTATTGAAATCATGGTGGAATTCCTCAAGGGCTTCTTTTCCATGGGTCCAGATGATGAAGATGTCATCAATGTAGCGCAAGTAGAGTAGGGGCATTAGGGGACGAGAGCTAAGGAAGTGTTGTTCTAAGTCAGCCATAAAAATGTTGGCATACTGTGGGGCCATGCGGGTACCCATAGCAGTGCCACTGACTTGAAGATATATATTGTCCCCAAATGTGAAATAGTTGTGGGTGAGGACAAAGTCACAAAGTTCAGCCACCAGGTTAGCTGTGACATTATCAGGGATACTGTTCCTGATAGTTTGTAGTCCATCTTTGTGTGGAATATTGGTGTAGAGGGCTTCTACATCCATAGTGGCTAGGATGGTGTTTTCTGGAAGATCACCGATGGATTGTAGTTTCCTCAGGAAGTCAGTGGTGTCTCGAAGATAGCTGGGAGTGCTGGTAGCGTAGGGTCTGAGGAGAGAGTCCACATAACCAGACAAGCCTGATGTTAGGGTGCCAATGCCTGAGATGATGGGGCGTCCAGGATTTCTAGGTTTATGGATCTTGGATAGCAAATAGAATACCCCTGGTCGGGGTTCTAGGCATGTGTCTGTACAGATTTGGCTACATTGGTGCTGTACAGCGCTGCAACTTGCTGCGCTCAGGGGTGTGAAAACACCCCCCCCGCCGAGCACAGCGAGTGCAGCGCTGTAAAGCGCCAGTGTAATAAGCGCCTGCAGCGCTGCACGCTCACTCACAGCACTGTAAGCTACTCCCCTCGAAGAGAGCCGTGGCAGCGCTCTGAATTGCCCGTGTAGGCAAGGCCTGAGAACCCTTAGGTAGACTCTACACCACCTGGCTAGGACACCTGTCCCCACCCATCTCTCTTTCACAGGACTCTGGCATTCCGGCCCCTGGCTTAATTAAGTCCTTTCATCTGAGGGTGACACCCTCATTTGGGACAGGTTAAGCACAATTCTGCTTCCCTTTATTCATACAATAAAAACAACAACATTGATAACAGCATTTCACTACCTCTGCATTCAACACTAAAGTGATTTGTAACCCAACGCCAGCCAAAGTTGACCACTTTGAGCAACACTGCTCTATCTGCTGGATATCTAAGCAGAGAAGGTGTGTTCATGTAAATATAGTTTGCTCCTGAAGTCTCTCCCTCTCCCAGCTATCTGTTAGGGGAGAGTTCATTCAGACACTGCTTACATCAGCAAAGAATATCCCTCTATTGTGACCAACAGCAGGCTCACAGCTTGGGCATGGAACTGAAATTGTAAAACACCAGCACAGCCTGATTTCCATTTTCCAGGGAAATATGACATAGACTCCCCCAGTGTCATACATGGCAACTCGTCTAGGATGATTCCACTCTAACACCATGTACTGCTGCCTATTTACACACTGATTAATGGCACCCAATGCCAGCTATGCTTACATAGCTGTGAGCTGATGGGTTAGTAGCATTGCTCAATTACTGCTGTGTTATGTCGCTTCCATCTGTGACTTTATGTCTGTGCTGTGAGGGTCAGTGGCTGTCAGTAGACCTAGATTTTGTTCTTGGCTCTGCCACTGACCTGCTGTGTGACCTTAAGTGAGTCACTTCCCCTCCCTGTGCCTCTCTTTCCCCTCCCTCTCTTTATCTGCCTTGTCTACTAGGACCATGAGCTCTTTGGGAGATGGGCTATGCCTTATTATGTGTTTGTTCTGTGCACCTAGTTACATTATTTGTGCACATCTGGCAGCAGTGTTGGACCCGGGATACGGCGCTAGACAAAGAGAACTGGGTTCTAGTCCCATTGAGTCCCTCTATGTCTATCTATCCTCTATGTCAGGATGGACAGATTTGGCTGATGGGTTCTACTCCAAACCTGGGTTCAAAGATCCTAATAGAATCAATAGGTATCCAGTTATGGTATTATTGGACAACAGCATGCTTCCCCACCCTTATTTAAAGTGCATGTCGGGTTGGAAATTTTCAGTTGAATTGTGTTTGTTTGTTTCTTTGGTTGGTTGATTAGTTGGTGGTTGGTTGGTTGGCTTTTAGGATGGAAATTGTTTTCTTTCTCACAATGTGCCTGTTGTCTTTCAAAAGCTGGAATGTTTTGTTGGAAAACTGAATACTCAAGAAGCAGCCCTGTTTGGTTTTCATCTTAAACTGAACACTTTTCAGCTGAAAGTTTTCAGTTGCCTTAAGCTGAAAAAGATTGGTTTGGGGTTTTTGATGAAAAATTGAAATTTGCCATGGGAGGATTTTTTTTCCGACCATCTCTAGTTGTAACTTAATAGTGAAATTCTTAGTGAGTTGTGATAGCAATTCTGATTCATGTTCTTAAATTTCCCTTGTATGTCAATCCCCAAACGTATTTAATTGAAATAGCAAACTTACTGTACTACTGGGCCTTGTGGATTTTTTCAAAACAGTTGATGTATTCGGTCATCCAGCTCCAGGATTCTTCGGTCACTATCTATCTATCTATCTAGAAGCCAAAGACACAAGTATAGAGGAGTCCTCTCAGCCAGCACACTGAAAATGAACTGACAGAACTAGACTCAGACCAGTTGCTCTCTGCAGCTGAGCTGTACATAGCTGGCTCTGAATGAACTGGTATTAAAGGAGTGATTCTGCGGAAAGGTGATTTATCCATGTCTATTTTGTAAGGGCTTGCAGGATTCACTCCCTAGAGCCCTGCACAGCTCAGAAGCAGAGGCCCAGAGGCAAAGTTCATCCATTCATCAATTTTAAAGCCAAAAGGGGCCATTCTGATCCTCTAAGTCTCCCCCAGGGTATCCTGACTCGAGCCCAGCTTCTGTGTTATCTGTGGGCCAGGATTACAAAGGGGTTTGGGCACCTAGAGAGAGAAACGGGCATTTCCTGGCATTTATCACAGCTCCTAAATCAGCTGGGTAGCTAAGTTCCATGCACAATCAATGGGAGTTAGGCACCTAACTTGCTTAGGTGCTACTGCAAATCCCACTAGGCACTTATCAGCTTCTTTAGGAGCCTAAACCCCTTTGTAATCCTGGCCCTGGGCCTATCTTGTCATCTTCCCAGGCCTGAGCTTCTCTTGAGTGTCATAAATATGAAGGCAAGGATTTGCAAAGAAGCCTAAGGTAGTGAGGTGTGTAATTTTGGGGGGGCTAACTCCCCTAGACTTCCTTGAAAATCCCAGTAAAAAATGATAACAAGTGCAGCCAGGAAGCAGGGGCTACAGAGAACAGGAGGTCAAGTCATCTGGAGATCTTGTGATCTAAGCCCAGCTACGCAACTAAATTATCTCAACTCTCTGTGCCTCAGTTGGCCCACCTGTAACCTGGGGGACAAGACCTGACACTGGATGAATAATTCATAATGGATGGTGTAATAAAGGCTTATCCATGAGTCAGTTTTGTTTGAGCTCTTACTGAATTTTCATAGATCTGGGTGAAATACTCGTCTCAGTTTCTTCAAACAGAAATTGCCTTTTTCCGCAGGAACATAGGAATTGCCAGAGCAAGAACACAGCGCACGCAGACTTCTCACCTCTAGAGTCAAACCCTGGTATTGCTGAAGCCAGCTGTAGCACTGTGAGCAAGCGCCATGGGGTTAGGACTGGGCCCTCCCTACTGTGTAAGAGCTGAAAGTCGTTGGGCTGAAAGAATGGACCCCAACAGCCTGGAAGGGAGAAAAGTGACTCAAACAGACAAC
Organism: Trachemys scripta elegans; assembly: GCF_013100865.1. Lineage (NCBI taxonomy): Eukaryota > Metazoa > Chordata > Testudines > Emydidae > Trachemys > Trachemys scripta. The sequence continues at coordinate 38,527,839 of NC_048309.1, forward strand.
CCTGTATAGATGGTCTAAGGCAGAAGAAGCAGATTTCAATTCATACAGCACAATAAGGGGTTCAGATGCTATATTGCACAATTGTCTTTTGACAATCTCCCCCCTGTAAGGAGCAAATCCCAGCCAGCAGCCACTGAGAGTCACCAGCTGGTTATTGGTTCCCAGCACCACACTCCCTTTCCTAGGCAAAGCAATGCCCTCCTGATGCAAGTTTACCTTCCTTCATGTAAACAAGTTATGAAGTCTCTGCCTCAAAAAAGATATAATACCCCATTGCACGTTGACCAACAATAGATAGATGTAGCCCACACAAGGTGGTGTAGTCTTCATCACAATCCAGCGCATAGCAAAGATCATGGTATAAAAAATGATATAGGTTTGATAGGTACATGGCTCAATACAGCAAAAGAAATCAATGGTGGATACCTCCCGGGCCCCTTTCAAGATGAGGATGAGATATTGCAACCAAATTATTCACTTTATACCTAATAGCCTTGAGGATGATTTTATGGATCACCAACATAGTGTGTACTCCTGATTTTATGCCAACACTTCACATTCTTGAATGACATGGAAAATTTCTTGGGGCTTGGGTACATTTGTTCTGTTTTTACTCCACTGTTTTAATACAATATGAATAAGAAGCGAGAAGAAGAGACAGACACTTCCTGTTCCACTGTGGATAGATGATGAAAGGAGTCATTTGGAAAGAAAGAAAGAAAGAAAGAAAGAAAGAAAGAAAGAAAGAAAGAAAGAAAGAAAGAAAGAAAGAAAGAAAGGTTGCCTAATCTTTAGATTATTTATTAATTAAATTGATTACTTAAGAATCCCCAGTTATCACTTTGAGGGTTGACAGGTTCTTGTCTCAAGTATTATTTAAATTATTATATAGTTGGGAACTCCAATGTGCACAGTTGTGCAACACTCACACTATAGGAACTCTTTTATATTTACAAATATAGTTTATTAATACATTTAGCAGAGTCACAAACACCCCAAAACTCAGTAAAGTAGATAGAGATATGAGATACTACAGAATGCACATCTGCACATCCATATACTCACACTATCTCCTGTAGAACAAACTGAAATATTAGCCATCACCTTTCCCCATCATCACCAGTGACCATCATTCTAGCACCTCCCAAGGACTACAGCCCTCTCTCCTACCTAGGCTGGGATGCCACTTTTATAATATGTTAATGCTGATGCAATTATGTTCGATGCATATTCAGTAAGGGATTTCCCCCCATTTTCGTATTTATATTTCCTCACCTTACTAATGTTGGAGTGTCTTTTTCCTATAGGTTAGCATATGAATTATCTTAGCTTATTATCATATACATTCATTTGTTACCATGGCTCTTTTGTGATTAGGTATCACATTTGCTATTTCTGTCCTAATTGGTTCTTTTGGTTCTTTCCAAGTTCCAAGTTGTGGTGTACCTGTTAAGTTTAAAAGGGAATGAACTTAGGAAAGCCCCTATGCCAACCTGCTTTAACACATCCTGTATGTTAAAGGTTGCAGCCATACATGGACCTTAGCTCATCACCATCTATCTAGGGGCTTGTCTACACTGCCAAGTTTTGTCAATGAAACAAATGTTGACAAGGGAAAATCAACAAAAGCAAAGTCGCCAAAGCGTTTCTACATTTGTTTCCTCTGTTGACAGATTGTGTCCACATTCAGGGCACCTTTGTCAACAGCGCGAGCAATGGACTGTGGGTATGTATCCCACAGTGCCCGGTGACAATATCCATCTCTAGGTATTGTGGGAATGCGGAAACGGAGTGTGGCGCATCCTGGGATGTGCAAAATGTACCGCCATGCACCACTTTGTGACCACCCCTCCAAAGGTCTCTGGCTTATTTTTGCATCATTTTTCCAACTGTCATTCTTTTGTAGTGCGCGCCAGCATCTGCAATTAGAGAGGATGAATCCCGCACTTCTCTCCTATGTGCTGTTAGCTGTCCTGAGGACATTGTGCATGCCAACACAGTTACTCCCAAAGTTAGCAGAGGATGAATCATGGGCACCTGAGTGTGATATGGACGGCAGCAACTTATCAGTGTTTTGTGCATTTACAGAGCAGCTGCATACAGTAGAGCATCACTTTTGGGCTAAGGAAACAAACACTGACTGGTGGGATCACATTGTCATGTAGGTGTGGGATGACCACCAGTGGGTACAGAACTTTAGGATGCATAAAGAAACCTTCATGGAGCTATGTGCTGAGCTGGCCCCCGAACTGCGGCGCAAGGACAACAGATTGAGAGCTGCCCTTCCGGTAGAGAAGTGCATTGCTATCACTGTGTGGGAGCTGACAAATCCAGACTGCTACCGGTCAGTCGCAAATCGATCTGGAGTAGGAAAGTTCACTGTTGGGGCTGTATTACTCCAAGTGTGCAGGCCAATGACTCACATCCTGCTGCATAGGACCATGACTCTGGGAAATGTGCATGACATGGTAGCTGGCTTTGCTGAGATGGGGTTCTCTAACTGTGACGGGGCCATTGATGGCACACACATTCCAATTTTAGTGCCAGACCACCTTGCCTCTGAATACATCAAAAGGAAGGGATACTTCTCCATGGTGTTGCAGGCAGTTGTGGATCACAGGGGGCATTTCATGGACATCAATGCAGGCTGGTCTGGAAAGGTGCATGACACATGCATCTTCAGGAGCTGCAGGTGGGGACTTTCTTTCCAGACCACAAGTTCACAGTGGGGGATATGGAAATGCCCATAGTAATCCTGGGAGACCCAGCGAACCCCTTACTCATAAAACCTTACACAGGGCACCTGGACATCAGCAAGGAGCGTTTTAACAACAGGCTGAGCAGGTGCCGCATGGTAGTCAAATGTGCCTTTGGCTGTTTGAAAGCTCACTGGAGGTGTTTAAATGGCAGGCTAGACATTACTGATACTGATAATATCCCCGTGGTCATAGCCGCGTGCTGCCCTTTGCATAATCTGTGTGAATCTAAGGGTGAAATGTTTGCTCAGGTGTGGAGCACTGAGGCAGAGCGTTTGGCTGCACAGTTTGAACAGCTTTGAGGAACCACTTTGACAATGAGGGGCACTGGCAGTAATGCATGTCTGCTTTGGAGTTGCTTCCCTGTTGCAACCATGTACATTTTTGGGGCCCTAGATCCATGCAACACAACGCTTTAAAAGCCTGTATCCAAGAGTGAAATTATCTATGCTTTTGTAGAACACAGAATAAAAACCCTGTTCCATTAAATACCTTAGCTTTTATTTATTGTTAAAAAGGGTAAAACCTCACAACTGTGTATAGGTCCAGCTGTTATTGTGCAAGCTGTGAGAAGTGGTGGAGTGATGGGGAAACTCAGGAGTGCTGTGGAGTGAAAAGGAATGTGTGGTCATAGGAGGTGGGGTTGAAAAAGAATTGTGTATCTGCTGCGGAGGCACTTGAACTCGGATCTGCTCAGTCTGCAGCTGTATCAAGCACTTGAGCATCTCTGTCTGATCCTCCAAAACTTTTATCATCCACTCTGTCACTTGCCTAGCAAAAGCAGCATTCTCTTTTCTGTCCTGCCTTTCAGCTTCCCAGCACTCTTTCCATGCCCTTCTCTGTCTCTCATCATGCTGCAGCATCTCATGGAACATCTCCTCTTTGCTGCACTTAGGATTTTTTCTTATCTGTCGCAGCCAGTCGGCAGGGGTGTGTGGTGTGTTCCTCAAGGTCTGTGCTGAACAGAAAAAGAATTGTTACATTCCAGCAAACGACTGAAACATTTTAGTAAAAAGGGCATTTTTCTAGTAAAAATCACTTTCTCTCTGAGGCCAGGTCTACACTACCCCCCTAATTCGAACTAAGGTACGCAACTTCAGCTACGTGAATAACGTAGCTGAAGTTCGAAGTACCTTAGTTCGAATTAGTTCGAACTTACCTTGGTCCACACGCGGCAGGCAGGCTCCCCCGTCGACTCCGCGGTACTCCTCTCGGCGAGCTGGAGTACCGCAGTCGACGGCGAGCACTTCCGGGTTCGACTTATCGCGTCCAGACTAGACGCGATAAGTCGAACCCAGAAGTTCGATTTCCAGCTGTCGAACTAGCGGGTAACTGTAGCCAAGGCCTGAGACTCTAGGTAGGCACACAGCCCTGCGAGCACCCCAAATCATGAGTTCCGGGAGTGGGGGGAAGGTGGTTGTGCATATGGACAAAAAGGTCTTGGCTGACAGGGAAGCTTTTCAGGGAACTAATTCTAAAATTATCCCACAATTTTTCACAGGCACCCAACCTGCTGGCTGACATCTCGCTGGTGAGGGTGACTAGGGAAACCAGGGCTCAGCTTTTGAATGCTTGCGGCTTTCACCCCAGTCTATATGCAGCTCAGCTATGTGGTGCTTTGGTCCCAGTTCCAGTGATTGCCAAATGGAATTGTTGACGTCACCAGGCATTACCATCACCCTAGGTGACTCAGGAGGGTGGGAAATCACAAGTGTCAATGAAGCCTTCCTGCACTAGGCCTGAACCAAACTCCTTCCATGTTTAAACTCTAATCGACCTCAAAAGCCAGGTGCAAGTGGAATGTGTAAGCAGCCTGCTATCAGTGGTAACCCCCCTTACCAGTACCAAGCGGTAATAATGAGGCCTGCATACCACTGGCCGAAGGAAAGATAGTAAATCAAAGGAAGGGGACAAGATAGTAATTCAAGGAGACTTACTAACGAGTTGAATTTATAGCTGCCAACCTAATCTAACTGCTTAAATGTAATTGCTATTTGCCTAGTAATTGTTACCAGGGATGGGAGGGGTAGAGAGAGAGGGGAATGGGGGGGGTAGAAGGGGTGGGGTAGTGGGGGGGGGGGATGAGGCTTGACTGCAAAATGTATAAAAGAAGAAAAGCTGTTTCTGTTAACGTGCTTGATTTGAGACGTGCCAGTCTCCTTGCACCGCTTTGAGATCTCAAATAAACTTTGCTTGCTTCTCCACCTGGTGTGTTCATTGACGCGAAGCACACCGGGCAACGAATCCACTGTTGCTGTCCTCGAGCACACCTGTGCTGGCAACAGTTTTGGCGCCCAACGTGGGGCTCGAGGCTGAAATTTAGCCTTGCCCGGATCCCTCCTGGAGGCCGACGGATTACGACGACGACCGACGCCCAGAGCGCTCACCGGTGACTTCATCGGGGGGCCTCGGCGAAGACGTGGTTTGCTCGACCCCGGGGGGCACAACGGTGCAACGCACTCGAGTAGTGGAGAAGCAGCTGCGGGCGACGGTGGGGAACCGGTCCCGTGGATAGGGCAACGGTGCAGAACCGGACCCTTGGATAAGGTAGGAACAGTCCAGTGGGGACTTTATCTGTCTTGACCTGGGGACGCCCAGTGTCTACCTGTTTTGACCTGGGGACGCCCAGAGTCTCCCTAATATGGGGCAGGGGCAGAGTGTGGCAGGCAGGGCAAGGTGTACACCCTTGGAATGTATTCTGGTGAACTGGAAAGTGTTTGGATCGGATCCGTTGGTTAAAAGTAAACTGAAAAGATACTGTACAGTAGACTGGCCTCGATATCAGCTAGAGGACCAGGAAAGGTGGCCACCGGAGGGATCACTTAATTATAATACGATCCTTCAATTGCTTTTGTTTTGTCAGCGTACGGGTAAATGGAATGAACATATGTATGCACAGTTGTTTATGTTGTTAAGAGATAGGTCAGATCTGTTGCAAAGGTGTAATTTGACTCCGACAGGTTCGGTAGTAACTACTGTTAGTCCCCAGAACTCTCCCCCGGTTGTAATGGCAGAGTCGGTGTCCCCTTCGGCTCCAACACCCCCACCGTATAAAGACAGGGTCCCTCAGGTCCCAGAGATTGCCCCCTCGGTGGGAGTCTATCCATTAATTACTGAGACTCGGATAGCCCGTCCTGGATCAGAACATCGCCCAGCCACTACAATGCAGGTTTACTCTCATGTGCCCTTTAATCCAGTGGACCTGGCAGCTTTTAAGGCACAGGCAGGGGAATTCTCTACGAATCCAAGCAAGTTTATCTCGGTCTTTGAAGGGTGTTTGGCTAGCCATAAGCCTGATTGGGATGACTGTAATGTCCTTATGCGGACCCTGCTGTCTGAGGTGGAGCGTAATCAGGTTGTGTCTAAAGCAAGGGAGGAGGCACAGAAGAGACATGAACGAAATCCAGTTCACGTCCCTGCTGTTGCAGTTCAGGTCCCGACAGCAGACCCTCAGTGGAATCCCAACGTGCCGGCAGATCTCACCCGTCTCACTGTATACAAGGAGCTCCTATTACATGGTCTCCGACACTCAGCTGTCCGACATAACAATTGGGCTAAGCCGTATGAGCTAGTACAGGAGCCAAAAGAGAGTCCGGTTGCTTTTCTGCAGCGTATTCGGGATACCATCAGGCAAACTACTAATGCAGACCCTGATGAACTGGAAACTGAGGCAATTATAAAGGGTATCTTTACCAGCCGTGCTGCCCCTGATATTAAAAGGAAACTGCAGAAAAAGGAGGATTTGATGGGCATGACAATGGCACAGATCTTGGAAACTGCAAACAGGGCTTACAGCCTGAGGGAGGGAGAAAAGGAAAGGAGGCAAGCGAAACTTATGGTTGCAGCAGTACAGGCTGGTGGCAGGGGAAGATTTCAGGAAGGTGGAAGGGGCCGGGGAATGAGAGGACGTGGACGTGGGCGCCCTGGCACACAGGAAAGGCATCTGGGTCGTAACCAGTGTGCCAGATGCCGAAAGGAGGGACATTGGAAAAATGAGTGCCCCGAAAGGGGAGGTACCCCTATGATGGCAGCGGAGGATCAAGAATAGGGGTGTCAGGGGAGACGGACTATCCTGCCCCCGGAACCCCGAGTAAAAATGCGGGTGGGAGATTCAGACATAGACTTTTTAATAGACTCTGGAGCTGCACGAACTGCTGTAAACCAACCCCTGCAGCTGCCTGTGGCAGATTCCCTCACTGTGGTGGGTGCCACAGGGAAAGGAACCAAGTGCCCAGTATATGCTCCAGCGGAATGTGCTTTGGGAAACAGAACTCTATCTCACAAACTGGTTTATCTCCCCGATTGTCCAACGCCTCTATTAGGACGGGACCTGCTTTGTCGCTTAGGTGCCACCCTGCATTTCACCCAAGATGAAATAACCCTCACTTTACCTCCAGAGAATGCCTGGATAATGACTCTTGCAACTGAGCCCTCAGCCATGCAAGCCCCAGAGTGGAGCCAGTGGGAAAAGCAGGTTTTTCCTTTGGTATGGGCATCAGGGATTCCAGGGAAGGCAACCCGTCAGACCCCTGTTCATATTCAGCTTCTCCCAGGAAAAAGCCCAGTGCGAATCAAACAGTATCCAATTAAGAGGGAAGCCAGAGAGGGACTGCAAGAGACTATAGATCGGTTCCTAGAGTGCGGTGTACTACGAGAATGCCAGTCAGCTTGGAACACCCCCATTCTGCCCGTGCGAAAGCCCAATGGCACATACCGGCTAGTTCAGGACCTGAGGGCAGTTAATGAGCGGGTTAAAACTCTGCACCCCCTTGTTCCAAACCCGTATACACTGTTGGCCTCTATAGGGGGGCAGTACACCCATTTTTCTGTCCTGGATTTGAAGGATGCTTTCTTCACGATTCCGGTTGACACCCAGTCTCAGGAGATTTTCTCCTTCGAGTGGGAGGACAACAGAAGGGTTAAAAAGCAGCTCTGTTGGACAGTGCTGGCCCAGGGATTTAAAAATTCCCCCACTCTGTTCGGCCAGGCTTTGGCCAGAGACTTGGAGGAGTGGGACAATGAAGACAGGGTCCTCCTCCTGCAATATGTGGATGACTTGTTGATTGCTGCTGTGGGTCTAATCCCTTGCCTTAAAGCCACTGTGAGCCTCCTGAACTTTGTTGGACTCAGAGGATACAGGGTAGCTAAAAGCAAGGCTCAGATTGCTCTCTCAGAAGTACGGTATTTAGGATTTTACATCAGGCAGGGGGAACGTCAGCTTTCAAGTGAAAGAAAGGAAGCTATCTGTCAAATTCCTATTCCAAGCAATCGTAAACAACTCAGGGCGTTTCTGGGGATGGCAGGCTTCTGCAGAATATGGATCCCAGAGTTTGGACTGTGGGCTAAACCCTTGTATGAATGTGTTAAGGGAGTGGATCATGACCCCTTTCACTGGTCCCCAGAAGCGGACAGGGCATTTAAAATCTTAAAAAGGAAACTGATGGAAGCCCCAGCCCTGGGTCTGCCGGACCTAGCTAAGCCATTCCAACTGTATGTGCATGAACGGAGAGGGGTGGCTCTGGGAGTGCTTACTCAGTTACTAGGCACCTGGAAACGTCCCGTGGCATATTTCTCTAAACAACTGGATCAAGTTGCAAAGGGGTGGCCAGCATGCTTGCGGGCAGTCGCAGCAACTGCCCTAGTGCTTGGGGAAGCTGAAAAATTGACACTGGGAGGAGCTGTGCAAGTGTATACTCCCCATATGGTTCAAGCCCTGCTGGATACTAAGGGTGGTCTCTGGCTTACACAGGCTCGGGTTGCTCGGTATCAGGCAAAACTTGTAGAAAATCCTGAAGTTACCCTACAGACCTGCCCCTCCCTTAACCCAGCCACCCTGTTACCGGAGACAGAGGAGCAGGAACATGACTGTTTGGAAATCATAGATGTCCAATACTCCAGCCGCCCAGACTTAAAAGATCAACCCCTCCCTAATGCTGATTCTGAGTGGTATACTGACGGCAGTAGCACAGTTGTAAACGGACAAAGGAGGGCAGGCTATGCTATTGTATCGCTCCATGAAACCGTGGAAGCAGAGAGTTTACCTGCTGGGACATCAGCCCAGCTGGCTGAATTGGTAGCCTTAACCCGTGCACTTGAACTGTCAAAAGGAAAAAGAGTTAACATTTTTACTGATTCCAGATATGCCTTTGGAGTACTACACGCTCATGCCGGTCTGTGGAAGCAAAGAGGAATGCTGACAGCCCAAGGTTCTCCAGTCAAACATGGGCCTCAAATTCTCCGGCTCTTAGAAGCGGTGCAGCTCCCCTCAGAGGTAGCAGTGATACACTGCAAGGCTCATCAAAGAGAAGATCAAGATGTGGCTAAGGGTAATGCCAGGGCGGACAGAGAGGCCAAGCGAGCTGCTACCCTGGAACCCCAGGAAGCTGAAGATGCCCATATGCATGCCCTCATCCCATCAGTGGGGGAGCTCCCGACCCCTCAGTACTCTCACGAAGAAAGGAACCTGGCCAACACACTTGGGCTCCAGGAAAAGGAGGGATGGCTCCACTCCACGGAAGGAAAAATCCTCCTACCAAGGAATCTACTACGGCCAGTACTACAGAAACTACATCAGTCTACCCACGCAGGCAGGGAGGCTCTTTCCCAGCTTATGAATAAATATTTTCTAACCTCTGGACTTAGGCCTCTGGCCTCCCAGGTGCAGGCTGAATGTCTAGTCTGCCAAAAGAACAACCCTCGACCAGGAGTGTCAGTGCCACCAGCCACTCTGGAGCCTACCCCAGGCCCAGGACTAGTATGGCAAATAGACTTTACTGAGTTCCCCCGGACCCAAGGATACAGATACCTTCTCGTCTTAGTGGATCGATTCAGCGGATGGCCTGAAGCCTTCCCATGTCGTAACAACACTGCCAAAACGGTGGCTCTTAAGTTTGTTAAGGAGATCATTCCTCGCTTCGGACTTCCCAGGTGGATGGAATCTGACAATGGAACACACTTCACATCTCAAGTTGTTCAGAAAATATCAGATGCCCTGCAAATCCCCTGGAAGCTCCACACTCCATGGCGACCACAGGCCAGTGGGGTGGTGGAACGCACAAATCAGACACTTAAGCGGCACCTCTCAAAGGTCTGCCAAGAGGCTTCCCTTAAGTGGCCTGATGCTCTACCCCTTGTTTTGCTCCGTATTCGTGCTCTCCCAAAGGGCAGGGTAGGACTCAGTCCCTTCGAGATTATGTTTGGAAGGGCATGGCCTATGAATGGTACACCGGTTCTGGCAGGGGAGTGGGAGATAGGTTATGGTTTCTTATCTCAGTACATGTGCTCTCTGTCTGCTGTTCTTTGTTCTCTCCACAGGTACACCAAAGATTTGCAGCCTCTCCCGCTGGATGCCCCGATCCACTCCTTGCAGCCAGGTGACTCCGTACTCGTTCGGACCTGGAAGGACGAGCCTCTCCAAGAGAAGTGGAAGGGACCCCACACCGTCCTCCTGGTCTCCCACACAGCAGCAAAGGTCGAGGGACACAAGAACTGGATCCATCACTCTCGTCTAAAAGCAGTGCCCGCTCCTGAACGGTGGACTGTCCAGCCTGCAGAGAAGACTGCCAGCGACGACCTGGGACTTAAACTGTTGTTCAAAAGACAATAAGGCCTGCTGGGGATGCCCTGTGATCTCTTTGGACAGTCACAGCGCACTCCCCGCGAGAACTCTGAGCGTTGGCTGTGTTTATTTTCACAGGGCCGGCCTAACCTGGTGACCTGGTCCCTTTTGCTTTCAGTCTGTCTGCTATTGGTAATTGTTATTTTGTGGGTATTTGGGGAATTGTAATTATTAGGCCCTAGGATCACCTGCCCAGCATGGAAACAGGTCCAGGGTCTGCCACAGTGGTACTCTTTGCCATAGGGACACTCCTCTCGTTAGCTTCCATTTCCCCCCAACCACATGCGGGATGGAAAGGAATCCCTACTAACTTGGAAACAAACACATATGAGTCCTTGAAGGTTTGCTTTGCCCAAGAGTTCAACCTCTCTAACTGCTGGGTATGCTCCCAAATCCCGCACCACGCAGCAGGGTTACCCTGGAGGGCAGTTCCCCAGAATTGGTCAGATATCTGTTGGGGATGGTTCAGTAGGGGAAAAAACACCTCGGGTACCCCCTTGTCACAAAACTGTACCATTGAATCTCAGCATACCCTCTCATTGAAGACCCCAGCTTCATAGCACTTAATCATATCTTGTCCACAGAATATGAGAAAACTCAGCCAAAAGCTTGTTGAGTATTCTCAAAGGAGGGAGTTGTTGACGTCACCAGGCATTACCATCACCCTAGGTGACTCAGGAGGGTGGAAAATCACAAGTGTCAATGAAGCCTTCCTGCACTAGGCCTGAACCAAACTCCTTCCATGTTTAAACTCTAATCGACCTCAAAAGCCAGGTGCAAGTGGAATGTGTAAGCAGCCTGCTATCAGTGGTAACCCCCCTTACCAGTACCAAGCAGTAATAATGAGGCCTGCATACCACTGGCCGAAGGAAAGATAGTAAATCAAAGGAAGGGGACAAGATAGTAATTCAAGGAGACTTACTAACGAGTTGAATTTATAGCTGCCAACCTAATCTAACTGCTTAAATGTAATTGCTATTTGCCTAGTAATTGTTACCAGGGATGGGAGGGGTAGAGAGAGAGGGAAATGGGGGGGGTAGAAGGGGTGGGGTAGTGGGGGGGGGGGATGAGGCTTGACTGCAAAATGTATAAAAGAAGAAAAGCTGTTTCTGTTAACGTGCTTGATTTGAGACGTGCCAGTCTCCTTGCACCGCTTTGAGATCTCAAATAAACTTTGCTTGCTTCTCCACCTGGTGTGTTCATTGACGCGAAGCACACCGGGCAACGAATCCACTGTTGCTGTCCTCGAGCACACCTGTGCTGGCAACAGAATGGTACAGTTTCCTACAATGGGGGACCTAACAAGATTGCAATCCCTTGGAATCTGTGGCAGAGGATTAACAAGTACCTCTTCGAAACTTTCCAGAGCCTCTCTTTGGAGGATTCTCTGCAGGTCTCGATGTCCATCAACATCCTGCTTGGCCATGCAGATTAGCTACATAGGGCAATGTCCAGCTCACAGAAAACACTACCTGCTTCCCACTTTTCAATTCCCTACACAAGCCACAGCAACTTACCCGGAAGTCTCATCGGCTTCCTGCTCCCCATTGAGCACTTCTGGAGTTAAGAAAAGTTCCTGGCTGCTTGCCCCCCTGGGCAACCCCGGTGGGAGAATCACATCCTCTTCTAGCTCGACTTCTTCATCCACAATTTCAGCCTCAGGGTTACCCCTCTTTTAGCAGCCTATAAAGTATCCACAGGGTAATTGGCGATGGAGGTGGGGTTACCACCGAGGATAGCATTCAGCTCCTTATAGAAGTGGCAGGTCTTAGGTGCACCACCTGAGGGATGGTTCCCCTCCTGCGCTTTATGGTGTGCTTGCCTCAGCTCCATTATCTTCGCTCTGACCTACTGTGTGTCCTGATCATAGCCCTTTTTCATACAAGCCTCGAGAAATTTGCCCATATGCGTCCCGATTCCTACGGGTCACTCGCAGCTCTGACTGAACAGACTTCCTCTCCCCATATACTGATCAGATCCAACAACTCAGCGGTGGTCCAAGCAGGAGCATGTTTGGGATGATAGCCAGCCATGCTCATCTGGGAAGCTCCTCTGGAAAGCCAGCAAATAAGATTTAAATGAGATTTAAAAGTCCCAGGGCTTACAAGGGGGAGGGGCGGGTTTGGCTGCAGGGCAGCAGAGTTCAAACTGCTGATCAGAGCGGCAGCAGCGGAATTGTGGGATACTTTCTGGAGGCCAATAAAATAAAATTAAAAAAAAAAACCTGTGGTGTCTACACTGTCTGTGTGTCTGAAATTGTGTTATTGTAGCCATGTTGGTCCCATTAGAGATAGAAGGTGGATGAGATGATCTGTCTTATGGGGCCAACTTCTGCTGGTGAAAGAGACAAGTTTTCAAGCTTATGCTGATCTCAACTGAAGATGAGCTCTGTGCAACCTCGAAAGCTTGTCCAATAAGAGATATCACCTCACCCACCTCGTGTCTCAAATTTTTTTGAGGTATTTAAGCATTGCTGAGTTCAGCACTGCAGTGCCTAACTGATTTAGGAGCCTGACAATGGGACTCTGGCTCCTTAGTGCCCCCTTTTGCAAATGAGATTTAGCCTCCTAAATCAGTTAGGTGTTGCAAAGCTGAGCACAACAGCACCTAAATACCTTTTAAAATCTGGGCCTTGAACAGGTCCAAACGTTTTTTCCCCCCTTGGCAAATGTTGATTTTCATTGATAAAGTGAAAGCCAATCTCAGCTTTCATCTTGTGAATGAAGATGAAACATTCATAAGCAGGACCTTCCTGGTGAGCGCCCAGAGCTGAAACCCCAAAAGCCCTGAAGGGAGGTGCAGAAGGCTGAGGGTATCTTTACTCCCTTCCAGTGCCATTGTAGGGTAGTGACAATCTTTCCTCACATGAATGAGACATAAAATATCTCTACCTAGAAGAAAATATTAAGCATTTGTAAAACAGTGCTTGGTTTTATTAGATCAAAATTTCAGACCTTATCATAATATAAGAGATTCCAAGACATGACTTTTTTATTGAAACTTTCTTTATTAACTTCTACATGCTTTCGAATCAATATTGTAACATGCAATTAAAGCTGCATTGTACTTACAAAGGACACACAAGGAAACTCACAGATACTTCTATCTTATTTGAGGTTGAAATTTTCAGAGGTGCCTATGGAGTTAAGTACCCAACTCCGATTGAACGCCAAAGGGAGTTGAGTGCTTAATTCCCTTAGGCCTCCTTGAAAGTCCCAGTCAAAGATTTTTCTGTCTTTCATTCTTTTACTTCAAATGAGAAACTCCATTTGTCAGCATTGTTTACATTGCTTTTAGCCAGATTCTTCATATCTTGCCAAGAAGAGGTCTTTAGGTCTGTTCTATCAGGATCTATGCATTGATCTGACATCCAGAATAACATTTTTTTTTTCAATTCAGAGTAAGATTTTTTAAAATGTCCTCAAGCACCATGGTGATAGATATATAGAATCATAGAACATCAGGGTTGGTAGGGACCTCAGGAGGTCATCAAGTCCAACTCCCTGCTCAAAGCAGGACCAATCCCCAGACAGATTTTTGCCCCGGATTCCTAAATGGCCCCCTCAAGGATTGAACTCACAAACCTGGGTTTAGCAGGCCAGTGCTCAAACCACTGAGCTTCCCCTCCCTATAATAGTCCCCCCACATATAATAGATAGATAGATAGATTTCCTTTAACATAAAGTGCAGTGCATGCAGACTGAACGTTTATGATCAGAGAAAATAATTGAGACCATCTCTAGTTAAAATATTTTTAAAAAGAGATAAGAAGTCATCTTCAGAGCCTTCTTGTAGCCACTAATACTGCACTAAGAAGCTTCTTCAGAGCCTCATGAACTTCTTTGTTCTTCAGACTATATACAATGGGGTTTAGCATTGGCGTCACCACCGTGTAAAGCAGAGAAATGACCTTGTTGAGCACGAGAGGGTGGGCTGCGGAAGGCACCACATACATTGCAATCAGAGTCCCATAGAATGTGCTAACAATGATAAGGTGAGAGGAGCAGGTGGAAAATGCCTTTTGCCTCCCAGTGTCAGAAGGGATCCTCAGGATGGCCCGGAGTATGCAAATGTAGGATGTCAGGATTAAGAGGAATGGGATCAGGGATACAGCTGAAGAGAAGGAGAAAACCATGATCTCAACCAAGTAAGTATCGGAGCAGGAGACTTTTATCAGGGATGTAATATCACAAAAGAAATGGTCAATCTCATTGGGGCCACTGAAATTTAAATTAGATAGCAAACATACGGTTATTGAAGTTCCTATGAAGCCACTTGCCCAGGATCCAGCTGATAACTGAGTGCAAACCTTGCCGTCCATGAGCGTCATGTAATGCAGTGGCTTGCATATAGCTAAATATCGATCATATGACATGACGGTGAGAAGGAGACATTCAGCAACAGCCAGGGCACCAAAGAGATAAAATTGCATCATGCAGCCTGCGAATGATACAACGTTATCCTTGGTTACCATGCCAAACAGCAACCTGGGGACAAGATTTGTGGCATACCAGATTTCCAAGAAGGATAAATTTCCTAAAAAGAAGTACATAGGGGTGCGGAGACTGCGATCAGTCAACACTGTAATTACAATGAGCAGGTTTCCAATTATTGTCACAAGGTAAGTAGCTAAAAAGACCCAAAAGAGGACAATCTGGAGTTTTCCAGTACTTGAGAATCCCACAAGTATGAATTCGGTGATTTCTGTTTGATTTTCTTTACACTTCTTCACCAGATGAACTTTTCCTAGAGAAAATAAAATGATAATATAATTACTTGTATTTAGGGTTGGCAGAATTCCATTATTATTATTGTATGATTCTGACAGATAATATTTATTTTAAAAAGGTTTTTTAAAATTTTTATCAATTTACATTTTCACAGTTGTTAGAAATTATGGGTGGGGGTCAGACAATAATTGTGTAATGACTGCTGATGGAGAGGGTCAAAAAGTTAAAGCTTTATAACCATTAAAACACTAAGTGTCAATATCATATGTCAAAATATACAAAGTAAACAGCATTAAATCAAACTCTCAGTAATTTTCAAGACACATTTTTCTTACTTTGCCTATCTGTAAATTGATATTATTATCAATGGTAATATTTTTTCATTGGTTTGTGTTTGTACTGGGAAATCAAAATTTACTGATATTTACTGATAAAAAGTCTTATCTTTCCAAGCCCACACATATTGCAGTAGTACCTGTTGGATCTAACCATTATCAAAACCCCATTGTGTTAGCTGCTGGAGAAAGACATAGTAGTAATATATAATCTTTTGTCTGGCAAAAAAAAAATTCCCTGGAACCTAACTCCCCCATTTACATTAATCCTTATGGGGAAATTGGAGTCACTTAATATCATTTTGCTTAAAGTAGGATTTTTCAGGAACATAACTACAATGTTAAGCAAGGAGTTACTGTATAGAGAGAGTCCATTTCAAACCCTTTGGAACAAAAGAAACTTCTAAATGTTGAGATTTTTCACAAGATTAGATTTACACTTTTTAAATATTTCCACTTGCAATGGACAAAACTTCTTATTTGAGTTATTTGTAATTACATTGGAATACCCATTTTCTTTGCTTACTCATTTTTTAGCACTACCAGCTCTGCTTTGAAACTCAGCCATTAACACCTGTGCAAAGTAACTGCAAAGGGCACAGGTGTAATTGAATGGAAGGTACAGCTAGATTGCTTTCGACACTTATGTTGTAAAAGCTGAAAATCTGCACAAATTGCAAGACAGCAATGCAAAAAATAGTCATAAAGGAATTGGTCCTCAGGAGGACTTAACTTTGAATCTCTCCCTCTAAAAGCACACACACAGCTCAACTTAAATGACTACAGCTGCCTGTTGGAAGTAGCAGTAGATTCATATCAGCCACTAGAATAGATATAGACCAGTAGTGTGTTAATGTGGGCTGAAGAAAGTAATTGATGTCCAGGCATGGAATTTGTAGTGTGTGTCAGGATGTGTCATTGAGCTTGGGGAGGTAGGTTCATGTTTAGTTGTGGAGGGGCTTCAATGTAGCTATGCCAAGGATTGGTGACAAATGTTCCTGTACTCTTTCTACATGTGATCACTTGTCTACAGTTTTTATATAGCAACAAATAAATAGGCAGTGAGATTAGGAGAACTTCCAATGGCACACAGAGAAAGTAAAACATGAAACTAAGATCACCACTGAAGCAAAGGTACCCACATTGTGGATATGAGAAGAAGGCGTTACCTGACAGCTCAGATCCCATTGAAATCCCTTTGAAAATACCAGCATTCAAGAGGAGTAGGATCAGGACAACAGGACATTTTCAAAGTTCACTAAAGGATTTAGACACATAATTCCCATTATAATTCATGGAAGCTCTATGTCTAAACACCTTATTTGGGTTTAAAAATCTCAGTGGTGCATAGCTGGGTACCTTAGCCCCCTCCTAGGAAAATACATGAGAATATAATTGATATCACCTGAGGATCTTTGGCCAGAATTTCCATGATATCTAGGTGCCTAGTGGGATTTTCAATAACATCTCGGTGCCTAACACCCATTGAAATAAATGAGTTTTGATGCCTAGGTGCATTTGAAAAACATAATATGTGCATAAATTCCTTTAAAAATCTGATCTCTTGCATTTGATGCGATTACTTTTCACAGACTGGGGTTTGACTGGACCATAATTCTGCTCTAAACACACAAATCCTATCACAATAGTGCATATGTTTACCTTTCATTCTCTTTAGTAATATCCTCTCCTTCTTCATGGACATTCATAGGCTACCTTAGGGCTTCTGCTGTCCTTCTTTTCTTATGTACTCCCATACATGACTTGCCAAACATCTTTTTGAAAGAATGTGCTAGGAGTGGTCTCCTATTACATATCTTTAACAGGGTCATATATCTCCTCTTGTGCTAAACCCATTGGGGTTAATTACAATGATTATATTTTTGAGTGTATTTTATAAGATTAACAAATTAAGATTCTAATTTCAAAGAGAATATTTATCATTTGGTTCACTGGCACTACCCAGCAAAGCCTCAGCTTTCCTCACAAAGATTTATTTTTCTCAAAAAATTGAGAACCCCAAACAGATGTTTAACATAAGAAGATTTTTGTTCATTTGTTTTCCATTTCTGTTGGGGCCCAAATTTTGTGCTTTTAGCAGTTTCCCTCATTTTTCTTTAGTTGTCATCTGCACATTTCTTTGCTTTCAAATTTTCTTTTGTTGGACACAAATTTGAAATTTTTTTGGAGATGTTGACTGAAATTAAAATATTTTTTGTTAATATTTTCAGCAGAAAAATAAAACATTCTCCAACGAGTTCAACTTATGATACTTTGTGTGCATATTCCAGTCCCAGCAGATAGTGGGTCTGATGTGACTCTACAAAGTCTATGGACTTACATTTAATAAGACTGCAAATCCTTCCTCTCTTAGGTGGTATAATCTTCAGGATAAGGGATTGTGTCTTCCTAAGTGTTTACACATTACCAAGAACAAGGGACTTGGTGTTGATTGTCGTCTCTGGATGTTTCTGTTATATCAATCAATCAAACACCACCACAAGACCAAAAGCAGGTCTTGTGACTGCATCATTATTTGCGAGCAGCAGCTGATGTCCACATTGAAGGTCTGAGAGGACAGTTGCTGAAATTACTCAACTCTCATGGATTTACATATTATGAAGAAACAAAAGAAAAAAGGGAAATATTGTCTTCCATAAGGGTAAAAAGCACCTCCACAGATCACTGTTCTAGAAAAGAATGTATGATATCTACACTGCAATAAAACACCCATGGCATTCCTGTGACAGCTGATTTGGGATTGTGGGGCTCAGGCTTCTGGACTATAAAACTGCAGTGTAGACTTGGGAGCTCAAGCTGAATCTCAGGCTCTGGGAAACCAGCACCCCCACGAAGTCCCAGAGCCTGAGCCTGTACATCTACCCTGCAATTATATAGCCCCAAACCTGAGAACCAGAGATTCAAGTCAGCTGACATAGGCCACCTAGAAGTGTTTATTGCAATGTAGACATACCCATAGTTAGATATCTACAGGTATTCACTCAGGACCAGATTTTTAAAAGCATTAAGGCACCTAATGGGATTTTCAAAACCATCTAGTCACCTCAAACCCAATGAAATCATTGGACTGGGACTCAGAGGCCTAGATTCAGTTCTTGGCTCAATCTCACACTCTCCACTTGACCTTGCTCCTAACTGAAGAAGGCACTTGGATTGGGATTTTCAGAAGGTCTTAATGGAGTTAGGCACCCATTATATTCCAGTGAGAGTTGGGTTCCTTTGAAAATCTCACCTATAAGAAAATTCTTAACTTTAGACACCTGAGTGGTCCTTTGAACTTCAATGGGACTACTCATGCACTTAAAGTTACATACATGCTTTGCTGAACTGGGATCTTCATCTCTCCAGGTCAGATTTTAAAGTTATTGGGGCACCTAAAGGAGCAAATAGGCAACTAGTGACAGATTTACCCAGACAGGTGTCTAATGGGATTTTTATAAGACCATACAAATGGCCATACTGGGTCAGACAAATGGTCCATCTAGACTAGTATCCTACCTTCTGATAGTGGCTGCTGCCAGATGCTTTGGAGGGGGTGAACAGAACAGGACAATTTATCAAGTGATCCATCTCCCATCACCCAGTCCCAGCATCTGGCAGTCAGATGTTTAAGGACACCCAGAGCATAGGGTTGCATCCCTGACCATCTTGACTAATAGCCATTGATGGACCTATACTTCATGAACTTATCTAATTATTGTTTGAATGTAATTATACTTTTGGCTTTCACAACATCCCCTGGTAATGACTTCCACAGGTTAACTGCGTGCTTTGTGAACAAGTACTTCTGGGCCAAGCCTTCAGAATGAGAGAAAAGGGCAAACCTGCCCCTGCCCAAACTTTGCAGGAAATCACCCTGCCCTCCTGGAACTGCCCTCTTGTGTCATGTGAATAGGTTAAATAACATTTTCCCTATTGACTTTCTCCACACCATTCATGATTTTATAGATCTATATCATATCCCCCTTGGTCATCTCTTTTTTTCTAAGATGGACACTTTCGTTTTTAAGCTGTCCCATACCCTTAATACTTTTTTTGCCCTTCTCTAGTTTATTTGCGAATTCTAATGTGTCTTTTTTTGGGATGTGTGGTGACTAGAACTGCATGCAGTATTTAAGGTATGGGAAAGATTTATATAGTGGTATTATGATATTTTCAGTCTGTTTTTTAGGTATCCCTTTCTTTAATGGTTCCTACCTTTCTCTTAGCTGTTTTGAATGCCGCTGTATATTGAGCAGATGTTTTCAAAGAACTATCCACAATGACTCTAAGATCCCTTTCCTTTCTTGAGTGGTAACAGCTCATTTGCATTTTAGATGTATACTTTGGATTATGTTTTCTAATGTGCATTACTTTACATTTATCAACACTGAATGTCATCTGCCATTTTGTTGCCCAGTCACACAGTTTAGTGAGATCCCTTTGTAACTTACAAAACACATAGGCACCTAACTCCTATTGGAACCAATAGGAGTTAGGTGCCTCTGGCTCCACTATACATATCCATAGGGTGTGACTGGTCCTTTAAATGAAGTTGTTCCTGCTCTTCTGTGCCAGAAGAGTTTCCTCCAGTTTGGCCAATTAAGAGAACAGGGCAGCAACTGGGGCTATCAAGGCCCCAGGGACAGTCTGAAGAGAGACTCGCCTGGTGAGAGAGAGACCAGAGACAAAGGGGACGTGGAAGGTCCAGGAAGGAAGGAAGCTATAGTTGTTTCCTGCGAGAAGGCGGAAGGAGTGCACTTCTCATGGCACAAGAGCGTCCTCCAGGCAGAGCCACCCTATGACTTACGGTGAAGAATGCCACCATTTCAATCAGCTCCTGATACTCTTTATCATGGCACAGGGGAGACAACTGGGAGGGGAGACTGGCTGCACTTCAGAGGAACTGGAGTGTCAGGGTCTATGGATGTAATCCCTTCCAGGACAGGTTTTAAGGTCTGTGGGGAACTTGGGAAATCTTGTGATGTGCATGGATTTATAAGGAATGTTTTGTGTGGTAATTTATGTGGAATGGTCAATGGAATATGTCGAGGGGGGGTTGTGTTTTGGGTCTGGGGGTAAGAGGAGCCTAGGAGGGGTCTTGCAGATCAGAAAAAATCTGCTTGTGAGACAGGCAGGGTTTATTTGAAAAGGTGGGAGGTATGTCACAGGTGCATTGTAAATTAAGTAGTTCCAGTGCCCCTGTGTCAGAATAATAGGTGTTCCACTCCCACTTCAGCCATTTAAGAGGGTGAGGCAACACATGGGACTGTTAAAGACTCAGGGAGAATCTGAGCGGGGAGAGAGCAGAGGGGCTGGCCTGGTGATCTTCCTGTGCCAGAGCCAGTGGCTGGAGGTAGAAAAGGGCTGAGGGTTATGGGAGCTGGTGGAAGGGCTATAACCTATTGCCTTTCCTGAGATAGAAATTCATGGCCAGAGAAGGCTGGAGAGGACTGAGAGCATCAGAGGGAGATTCCTGCAGGCTCTTGGAGCTGGGTATCTGAAACCAGATGTCCCAAGAGGGTTCAAGCCTGGGAGTATGGCATGGAGGGGGATGATGCAATCTTACTGGAGAGCTGGGTGTGGTGAGGGATGTTGGAGCCATGCCAGGGCATGATGAAGGACACTAGAGCTGTTCCAGAGAGCTTGAACATGGTGAGGGACACTGGAGTCATACTGGATTGCAGCCAGGGCATGGTGAAGAATGCTTAGGCTGTACCAGAGACCATGGCAAGGGACACCAGAGGCATACTGGATTTTTTTTGGGGGGGGGATGGGGCTACAAGCTAATATATTTATTTCATTGATTTTTACAGCAGAATCTCTATTTCACAAACTAATTGGGGATTGAGGAGTTCATAAAATTGAAAAGTTAGTAAAATGGAACAAGTCAAAATTACAGTAGACCCAGTGCATACTTTGCAGTCCAGTGCACTGCATCACTTTCATCTTTTCCTTCAAAATTCTGAAAAGCTAGTTCCAGTGCACTGAAACCATCGGAATGGGAAGGGATGTCAGCGTGTTCTGCATCGACTTTTTCCTGATGGGAAAACTGGGTTATATAACACATACAATTAGTGTTCTTAACACTAATTGAGATTCTGCTGTACAATTTTTCTAGTCTATCACTGTAATGAGGCCTTATTCTCTACAATCCTGGGAGGTGGAGCCTTGTGGGAGGGACCACTGGACCCAGGAACCAACTGAATATGGGGGACAACTAATGAATAACAGGGTCAGGAGTGAAGGTTACAGGTTCAAAACTAGGGATCTAGAGGGGGATACCAAGCAGAGAACCCCAGACAATACCTGGTGCTCCTCAAAGCTGTCTAGGAAACCAGTAGACGCCGCCCACAGGAACTCTGCCCAGATGCGTAAGACCAGAGAGGAGCGGAAATAGGCCCCTCAGTCCCACAGCACCCCCTCGTCTAACATTCTCCTCCTGGTGTTTGAAGATGGCCACTTTGGCTAGGGCCAGGAGGCAGTTGACAGGAAGATCTCACAACTTTGTGGGGCCATGGACAGGGTGTGCAAAAAGAAACAGGAGTGGGGAAAACTGCAGCAGGAGGTTCTGGAGGAGCCAGAATAGGGACTACAACCTGGCGCATTTGAGATAAGTGTCCACCAGGTTATCCCTCATGCCACAAAAGGGGCAGGCATCGGGGATGAGGGTGAAGCACGCAAGGTACATGCACACACACCCGTGCTCACAGCTCCATTGAGGAACCACCAACTGATATCCCTGGTGGGCCATGGGACCAGGGTGGAGTATAGGCTGGCCCACCATGGTTCCTCACCCTCCACAGGGAGTAGATAATCCCGCCATTTAGTATCAGGGCAGGACACAAGGGTGAGGAAGTGAAATGTGCGGAGCACGAGCATGTAGTTGTTTCCTCAGGGTGGTTCAGAAGCAAACCAGCTGCAGGACATGCAGCGGGCTCAGATTGTGGAAAGGAGGGGTCCGAAAGGGCTCGTGGGTCAGGGGCCCGATGAAAAGGTCTGGAGGCCTGGGGTAGGAGGGGTGGGTGGGGGAGCACCCTCTCGCAGTACCCGCTCAAGGAAAACCCAAGAGGTGGAGTGACAAGGGTGCCCCAACCTCCAGCAGCACGCGCTGGGGGGTCAGGAGGGTGGAAAGTCCCATGCGCCGACCAAGCGCTTGGGTTTCCACCCAGTCTCCCCTGTTGTAGTCCAGGAAGTTCTCTGATTCTGGTGGTTTCTGCCAGGACCAGCCTCCAGATAGCTGGGGCATGGTGGAGATTATGCTGGAAATGTGGGACATGGTGAGAGATATTGGGGCTCTATTAGAGGTACTGTCTGGACTATTAAGCTTAAGGGTTTGTGGAACAGAAGTCACCCCAGTAATTACACAAGATTGGAATTCTTTTTGAAGATCTGCTCTAGTTTAAATGATTTGGGAGGGGTTCCCTGGCCCGTGTTCTGCAGAAGATTAGACTAGATTGTCAAAATGAAAATGGATGGTCCCCTCTCCTTAGAATCTATGAGTTGTGTCATTGAAAACCCATAGTAGAACATGTCACTTAGAAACAGCCACAAATCAATGACTATTTTTTGCATTCCAATTACATTTTAGCATTTAGGCTGGGGAATCTGTAATAGACAGAGCCAGATTCATCCCAGGACAAAATCAGTAAGTTAAATGGAGAGATGTCATCAAAAAGGCAAAATTTCATAATTCTTGAGTCCCAGATTTGGATTTCATAACTAGCTGCTCCCTGGTGTTCAGTTCAGGCCTCAGCACAATGATGTAGCATTTGGGGATAAAGATGCAGCCCAATAGCCCAGCGCTAGCGGCCAAGATAGAGAAGATCTCCACAGCCACCATGTATTTCCCCTTGGTGCTCAGGTAAGTGGGGATGAAGGAGACCCACACGCTGCAAAACACCAACATGCTGAAGGTGATGAACTTGGCCTCATTGAAAGTATCAGGCAGCTTCCTGGCTAGGAAAGCAACCGTGAAGCTGACAATGGCCAGGAAGCCCATGTAGCCCAGGACACAGTAGAAGGCGGTGTTTGACCCCTCATTACATTGCACTAAGATGTGTCCAGCTTCTGATTTCATGTCCAGGTCTGGGAATGGGGGAGTGGTTCCCAGCCAGACAGCGCAGATCCCAACTTGGATAAGGGAACAGGAAATGACGATGGAGCTTGCCAGTCTTCTCCCCAGCCACTTTCTCATGCTGGCTCCTGGCTTCGTGGCCTTAAAGGCCAGAACTACAGTGATGGTTTTTGCCAGCACGGAAGAAACAGAGACAGAGAAGATGACACCAAAAGCCGTTTGTCGGAGAAGGCAAGTCATCCGGCCAGGTCGGCCAATGAATACCAAGCTGCAGAGGAAGCAGAGCAGGAGGGAGAAGAGAAGAACATAGCTGAGCTCCCGGTTGTTGGCCCTCACTATGGGAGTGTCCCGGTGCTTAATAAACATTCCTAGCACCAGTGCTGTGAGAAGAAAAAATAAAAGAGCAAAAGAAGCCAAAATAAAACCCAAAGGTTCTTCATAGGAAAGGAAATCCATAATCTTGGGGATGCATTTATCTTGATCCCTGTTTGGATACTGATCTTCTGGGCACTTATTACAATGATCTGCATCTGAAAGAAAGAAGATGATGTCTCCTTATCTCAAACACATCACAAGCCACATATCAGGTGATCAAGAGGGAATGACATGAGAGACAGGAAAGGAAATTTAGGGGCTCAGATACTCCAGTGATGATAGATAGATAGATAGATAGATAGATAGATAGATAGATAGATAGATAGATAGATAGATAGATAGATAGATAGTAACTCCACTTAAATCAATGCAATTATACTACGGATATATTTCATCCAGTCAGCTCTTATAGCAAAGATTAAACACATTGAAGAAAATTATTTACATCTGATATTACATTTATACATTCAAACTGCAGCATGTATACATTCAAATTGCCATTATCTGATATCAGCAATCCAGTCTGTTTTAATTTATCAATACCGCAGGTTGCACCATGTTGTTTCTGTTTGCTGATGGGATGAGTGGAAGTCTTAGAATCACATTTCTGTTGTGAATATTGAGGACTGTCTATTCAAAATTCCCTTTTAGCAGAGATTCTAAAATATTTATTTAAAATTGCTGTTTCCATGATCCTTCCTGCCAATAAATTCATATTTTGGGAAAGCAAATACTGAAGGGGAATGACCAGAGTCATAGCAACATTTTTACCAGGTAGAGCTAATCATACATTTTCCATCAAAATCTTTTTTAATGGAAATCTGATTTTCACAAAATGGAAATCTCCCATGGGAAAATGTTAATTTTGCCTCCATTTTCAATTTACCAGAAGTTTTCTGGTTCCCAGACTGGACTACATCTCCCATGATGCACCATGGACATGTGTCTTCTATGGTGGCTGAGTGTGGTGCATCATGGGAAATATAGTCGAGCCAGGGAACCTGGGATAGAATGGGGACATGAGTCATCTAAACTATAACACCTATGATGCGCCAGGAGGATGGAGAGATTAATATGGACTCAATGCAAAATGAAACATTTCATTTCAGGTCATTTTGACTTTTTTAAATTATTTTTTTCATTTTTTTTTATTTCAACTCTTTTTCCCAATTTGGGATGAAAAAAATGTCTAAATACTGGTATTTTCCACAGGAGAGAAATTCAGATATTTTAATCAGCTCTATTCACATCTAATTCTCTACATAATTCCCCAAGACTTCCCCTTTTAAGGGGTGATAATTATATGTTGACATCATACACACAGAGAAGATAGATAAAAAGCTAAAATACTCTTTCAAGAAGGTTGCAATGTCACATGACTTTATTTCTTAAAATCCAGAACTTTAACACACAAGCACCAAAACCAGGTAGATACAAAGCAGGCTGCTCCCTAAAGCAGAAAGGAACAATTCCTGCCCCCTTGCTGCAGACCAGCTCCTAGCAGACTGACTCAGATCACAGACTTCCTTACAAAGCCCTTTAGCCTGCTAGAGTAGGACTAGAACTGATTCCCACCTCCCCCACACTTATAAAGTGATAACTTGCAATTCCAACACAGCCCTCAAAACACCGCCAATTCCTTTGGAGACACATACCTGTCTGGTTTGAAATGGTCCCTTCTGGACATGGAGCACAGTTATAGCAGCAAAGTGGCTCCTCTTCCCGCACTGTCCTAAAGTATCCAGGATGACAGCTCTCAGTGCACATGGACCGTGGCACTGTCTGAACAGAAATAATAGGAGTGGGTTAACAACAATAGGACATACAATTATTGTAGGGTTGTTGTATCACTGCCCAGCAGCTCTGAAAATTGACTAGTTTGGTGACACGATATAGTCATTGAACTGAGCACTCGTCATGTAAAGATCTCAGAGCACTTTACAGATGATGGGAAAAATCATTATCCCTAAGTTATACAGAGTGAAACTGAGGTCTAGGAGGATAAAGCCAGCTGCTGGCCTGACTTTCACTCCTGGACCTTCCCCAGTTCTACCAGAATCAGATCCACTTCCTTCCAGAGATGGGAACATAGCCCAACCCTTCTAACTTCCCATCAGAACCACTAGCTACTGGCACATATGGCCTCTCGGAATTATTACTTTGGGTAATGACTAATGGTTGCAGGCTTCCATGATGCTACTTGTATGAATAAGAGCATCTGATTTGGATGAGGAAGAAAATAAGGCCCAAAATTAGAGACCAAAGGCTGGAAACAATAATTTTATGCAACTATAATGTTCCCAAATTAGTTTTTATGCTAGTGAATTTGGACTCAATCTTGCAAGAATCTGAAAATCCTTGTGTATATGAGCATGATCAAGCCCTAATGATTTCAAAAAGAAGTGAAGAAATATATCTTTCCATTGGATCAGGCACCTTGATGCTATGGCTGAGATTTTCAAAGTCATACAAGAGATCTGGAAACACAATTTTCATTAATTTTAGTGGGTGTTGAGTGGCCAAACTCCCTAGCCTACTAGCCTATATTTTGAATAAAACTGTCTAGAAAATGTATTTTTTCCCCTAAGGGGATGGTTTCACAGAACATTTTGATGAAATTTTGATTTATGTCAAAATTTTCAGTGAAAATTTTCAACTTTTTGCAGACAAACGCCAAACCAGAAAACTAAAAAATGTTGGAAAACTGAAAACTTAAAATTTTGCAATTTTCTTCTGAACATTATTGGTGGTTTTGAAAGCAGAGGCTATCCATGAACATTTTTGTTTCATTTAAAAGCCATTTTTTCTAATAAATAAATAAATGAATGAATGAACAAAACAAACTGAATAGTTCTTCCAGAAATATATTTACCACCCCTACTTCCGAATACACTTCCACTCATTCTGAGTGTAATCGGAGAATTCTGACCTTATATAGAAGAAGATAGAAAGTGTCACATTATATTCTTGGCTCTTTAAATTTCTCCTGCCCGGGGGCGGGGGCACGTTTATGTTACAGGAACTCAGTGCTACTCAATGGGATTCACCCTGCCAGGCAGGAGGGATGTCTAAGGGCCAGGACTGTAACACTCTCCAGTTCCCCTGTGACACTGGAACCTAAAATGATTCCCCACCTGATTGAATCTGCTGTTCCAAACGATGGCCCTCTCATTAATGGTGAACTCTTGACCTACAGGAGCCCGCGGGTCCATGTGGCCCACTTCCACTCTGACAAAGGAATCATTGGGGAAAACAATCCAGTTTAAAATGTTGTATCCAGCTGATGATTCACCGTTCTCATCAAAATACAGTTTGTCCCCGGCACTGTTGTTAAATCTGACATTTTTCAAAAAAGGATGTAGCTAGATTGAAAGAGAAATTGGCAGGTGTTATAAAATGAGATAAAAGGCTGCCAATGAGCTGAATCCATCAAAATGCAACTTACAAACTCCTGCCTTTGGGAGCTTATGTTTTCTGTTTTCTCTGGGACAGGGTGACTTTGAAAATTAAGCTCTTTCTGAGCTAACACACTGAAAATTGAGAGGTTCCACATTTTTCAGAAGGGATCGCTGTGCCTTTTATGTTCTCCAGGGAAATAAGAAACACCTTGTTTTAAGAGTTCAAGTTTATTATGTGGCTCTGGTCAAAAAAGAGGATTTTTTTCCATGGACAATTTTGATTTTTTGTTAAAGATCTCCAAGTTGTAATTTTTTTTGGATGGAAATTGTCTAAAACTGAACATTTTCAGTTGAAAAATTCCCAAAACTGATTTTTCTCCCCAGTTTTTGGTTGACATTTTTAGTTTTGGAATTTTCAGTTTTCCACTACAATAAAGGAAATTTTAGGCAAAAGCATACACTTTCCAAAAAAAAAGTTACTTAATGTAAAAAAATCAATTTTCTGTTGAAAAAAAAAAGTTGCAAATGAAAAATTTTGACCAGCTCCATTATTATGTACTAAGGGCCAGCTTTTTAAAAGTGTTTAGTAGTGCAGTCAATTAAACTCAGTTAACTCATGCGATTAACTAATTTTTTTTAATTGCGATTAAAAAATTAATCACGATTAATCGCACTTATAACAATAGAATACCAACTGAAATTTATTAAATATTTGTGGATGTTTTTCTAAATTTTCAATATTGATTTCATTTACAACACAGAATAAAAAGTGCACAGTGATCACTTCATATTGTTATTTTTGATTACAAATATATGCACTGTAAAAATGATAAACAAAAGAAATAGTATTTTTCAATTCACCTCATACAAGTACTGAAGTGCAATCTCTTTATCGTGAAATTGTAACTTACAAATACAGATTGGTTATATAACTGCCCTCAAAAACAAAACAGTTTAAAACTTTAGAGCTTACAAGTCCACTCAGTCCTATTTCTTATTCTGTCAATTGCTAAAACAAACAAGTTTGTTTACAGGAGATACTACTGCCTACATCTTATTTACAATGTCACCTGAAAGTGAGAACAGGTGTTCGCATTGCACTTTTGTAGTTGGCATTGCAAGGTATTTACATGCTAGATATGCTAAACATTCATGTGCCCCTTCCATGCTTTGGCCACCATTCCAGAGGACATGCTTCCATGCTTATGATGCTCATTAAAAAATAATGTGTCAATTAAATTTGTGACTGTACTCCTTGGGGGGAGAATTGTATGTCTCCTGCTCTGAAACATTGACTCTATCTCCCCTTGTAAGTACTCTCACACTTATTATCAAACTGTCTGTACTGGGCTAGCTTGATTATCACTTCAAAAGTTTTTTTTCTCTTAATTAATTGGCCTCTCAGAGTTGGTAAGACAACTCCCACCTGTTTATGCTCTCTGTATGTGTGTATATATATCTCCTCAATATATGTTCCATTCTATATGCATCCGAAGAAGTGGGCTGTAGTCCACGAAAGCTTATGCTCTAATAAATTTGTTAGTCTCTAAGGTGCCACAAGTACTCCTGTTCTTCTTTTTGCACATATTTCATGTTATAGCAGTCTTGGATGATGACCCAGCACATGATCGTTTTAAGAACACTTTCACATCAGATTTGACAAAATGCAAAGAAGGTACCAATGTGAAATTTCTAAAAATAGCTACAGCACTCGACCCAAGGTTTAAGAATCTGACGTGCCGTCCAAAATTTGAGAGGGACGAGGTGTGGAGCATGCTTTTAAAAGTCTTAAAAGAGCAACACTCTGATGCAGAAAATACAGAACCCAAACCATCAAAAAAGAAAATCAACCTTCTGCTGGTGGCTTCAGACTCAGATGGTGAAAATGAACATGCATCAGTGTGCACTGCTTTGGATCATTATCAAGCAGAACCCATCATCGGCATGGACACATGTCCTCTGAAATGGTGGTTGAAGCATGAATGGACATGAATCTTTAGCACATCTGGCACATAAATATCTTGCAACGCCAGCTACAACAGTGCCATGTGAATGCCTGTTCTCACTTTCAGGTGACATTGTCCACAAGAAGCTGGCGGCATTATCTCCTGAAAATTGTAACCAACCTTGTTTGTCTGAGTGATTGGCTGACCAAGAAGTAGGACTGAGTGAACTTGTAGACTCTAAAGTTTTACATTGTTTTATTTTTGAATGCAGGGTTTTTTTTTTACATAATTCTACATTTGTAAGTTCAACTTTCATGATAAAGAGATTGCACTATAGTACTTGTATGAGGTGCATTGAAAAATACATTTTTTTTCTTTTACAGTGCAAATATTTGTAATCAGAAATAAATATAAAGTGAGCACTGTACACTTTGTATTCTATGTTGTAATTGAAATTAATATATTTGAAAAGGTAATAAACATCAAAAATATTTTAAATGGTATTCTATTGTTGTTTAACAGTACGATTAATCGCGATTAATTTTTTTAATCGCACGATTAAATGCGATTATTTTTTTTAATTGCTTGACAGCCCTAGTATTTAGACACCTAGTGAGATTTTCAAAAGCAACTAGATGCCCAACATCCAGTGGCACATTGGTGCTGGTAAAAGGCACTTAGCTGCTTTTGAAAATCCCAGTATGCACATAAATACCTTTAAAAATTTAGTCCTGAGTATTTACTTGAGAAGCGGTACACAGAGAACTTTCAGAATGATATCTCAGGATTTGGGAATCCTCCAGCACGTAGTGAGCAATTCTTCAAATAAATAATCATAAATATTTGCTGAAAAATATATGTTATTTAGCCTCATTCAACTCCCACTTACAATAGTTTCTCCTCAGCCCAGCTCCACTGGCTTCTGTAGAATTCCTCCTGAATTACACCAGTGTATGTGATCAATTTATTAATTATTATTATTATTTTTATATATTTGGGAAATATCCTACTGACAATTTTGGAACTCCCTAAACAGAAAATGTAGTGGGAACATTACTTTTGAAACTTATATTGGTGCTTCTATTAGAAGAGCCGTTACCTCCCATGGCTGGATATTCTGAAGCTCCAGAAGATGTCCCTTCCCCGTGGCTTCCTTTTTGGATTTGGATGAGTACAGGGCATGTAAAGCATGTGCCACAGCATAGACACCATTGTAGATACTGTAGCTCTGGCCTGACATTTTCATTTCAAAATCAGAACCCGGCAGGCTTTCCAATTCCTCCTTCCCTGAGCAATTTCTCCCACCCTTTATTGTCAAGCCAGCATAGGGAATTGAACAATTAAATACAGTGTGCCAAAACCGCTGAATAAAAATATCTCCTTGGGGTTGGTAAGGGTTGAGGGTTCGGAGGAAATCTCGGAATCCTGGCACCTCTTTTGTGTGTACTGCGAAGGACAAAGCACCATGGAAGGGTTTTAAAGTCCACCTATTCAGAGCAATATACGAAGTGAAATCCCACTGAGCTGTTGTGATCCAAACCTTCCCTATCGGTGTCAGTGCTGTTTGATAGTTTGTATGTAAAAACAGTTTGAAACCTAGTAGGGAGTCTGTGTCACCATAGACAACAATCACCTCAGCCTTTGTCTGGGAGATACTGGAATGTAGCTTAGATGTTTGCTCCCTAAAGACATGGACCATGGAAGGAGAAGGCACGTGAGGGGCCCGTTCTGTGAAGGCAACACAGATGCTGTTCCTAATGAGCATTGGCTTCAAAGTCTGCACAAACTTTTCTCCACTATCATCGTCTGAAGCGATTAGGCCAACCCAGGTCCATCGGAAATGCTGCATTAACCGAACCAGTCCCAAAGACTGAGGTTCTTCATTTGGGAGCATCCGGTAGACAGAAGGGAACTGGAATTTATCACTCAGCATGGCATGAAATGAACCATAGCTGATCTAAAAGAGAAAATATGTTGATTTTTAGATTTCAGTGAAAACTAGAGTTGATTAGATAATGTTTTCTTCTTTATGTGGAAAATTTCTACATAGATGAAAAAGTTTTTTCTTGACTAACTCAAACCCAAAATTTTTCAGCAGGCAAAAACAGAATTTTTCAGCTAAAACCAAAATGATAACAACAAAAAATTCAGCCAAAAAACAAGATATTTTCAGTTTCTAGGTTTCTGTGTTCCCAATAAAAACTTGGAACCTTTCAAGGAAAGCAGACAATAGCTTTGAAAGTGTTCATTTAACCCCAAACCCAATTTTCTGTCTCAAAACCCAAGCCAAACAAGAAAACAAATAAACAAATGTTTCAACAGAAAATTTCTAGGTAGCCCTTCTGAAATCTTCAAGTAATTTCCTGCAAATAAAGTAAAAAATCTGAATTTGCTTCACGTCTCCCTGTGCTTATTCTTCATTGGCTTCTCATGAATATTAGTGGAAAGGAGATCACTGGCTGGAACATTCCCAGAAACAATACATTTGGGCACATTCAGAAAAGGTGACTTTTTAACTTGTAAATGTAAGTGCTTGCACCAGAAACATGTTTCCAAGAGTAACAGTCAGGCAATCAGTGAACTTCTACACATCTTGCATTCTAATACTGTAGCCTACAGAGTTAGCTTAAAACTATTTTTATGTAGCAGTACCGCAAGACATACAGTCCTACATCCTGTAAGACATTAGCTTAAATAGCATAAAGCTTGAATTACACAACAGTGACCCTCAGTTATTAGGGAACTGGGAGTATTACATGTAAGGGTTTTCTGTATACAATGATACTAGGTAACCATAGGAATACGAACTGATACCAGCTTTCAATATTTTAGGATAGGAACATCCACAGCTGTGTAACTACGAACTTGCCTTGGCAACGAATTGATGTATATGATAATAAGTTAATATACTAATCTATAGGATAGGATACCCCCCATTAATAGGGTGAAGAAATCAGTATTGGACAAAGGAGGACAGGTGTTTATATGAACATGCATGGTAATCACCAGACACTGTAATAGGCCTGACCACCATTTAAACATTGAGATCTTGACCAATGGACTTGTTTGGCATGCCAGAGGCAGGATAGGACCCTTGTGGAATATCACCTGTCTTCCACCACTAGGTATCCAGGAGAAGGGAGTAAGTATCTTAATTCTCCACTGCAGCTACTTTCTCATTTGGGTGGAACATTTGTAGTTATGCTAATTATGATAACAAAAGTATTTAAAGCTTTGTTTTGCCCTCAGTGTGAAGTGTTGTCATTGTGCATATCGGGTCATCTGAACTTAATTCTGTTGTGACTGATTCTGGGACTGATTCTGGGACTAGAACCTTTCAAGCCTCAGAGATTTAATCAGTGACTAATTGGAAATTCTTAAAAGTCAGTAGAATCAGTAACCACTCAACGAATCAGGCAATGCTACTGAGTAACTATATACATTCCAATAACAACCTGCAATCTGACCCACAAGATTCACTTAGGAATTTTTTCCAACATCAGGGCCAGTTTCACTCTTGTCTAGAGACACAGCCACATAAGGAAAGTGGTAGCAATGGGACCTTAAATGAAAATACATGAGACCTGGAGCCGCCTTGAAAATGGAGTTCACAGAACATTATCACTAAACAGCTAGTGAAACATTATGGACATTATGGAGAATGAGGGATTTTTTGTAATAATTTCATGAACTATGTGCATGACTCAGTTTACCTGCCCACATTATATTGATGCCCACAGGGATTAATTACTACCCTGAGTGAGGCAAGGGAGTGACATATGCCCTTCTGGTTGCAATCAGCACAAATGAATGAAGTACCCTTGAGAGAGAATAGAAGACCGAATGTCTAGACATTAACTTTAAATTACTGGACGCTAAGGCTGCCTGAATATATGGACACATCACAGCTGGATCTGGAGACAAATGAACTGGCTGTGAATAGCCCGTTTTTTAAGTTTTGTTTCTGCCCAAGGCAAGGGGACACAGGATCAGAGAGAGTCACATATTAAGATGGACTCCAACAAAGTATGGAAATTTGCATCTGCCAACATAAATTCAGACAAGCTTGGCTTTCCCATACTGACTTTGGGACTCTCAGAGGTTGTGTTCAGTGGAATATTACATGCTGGCTTTTTTATGAAAAGGATGCCCTGGGTCAGGTTCCGTTGCTTCCTGAAGGGATAGATGTCTCTAACAGGAGTCTGAACCCATTTAGATTCGCTGGAGAGCCACGGAGAGAAACAGATATGCTGGAGCCCCAAGGTCCAGTCTTGGAGTTGAAGAACTGTCTGATTTGTCTTTGCGCAAAGCTACTCCTAGAGCTTGTCAAATAATAGGGGGAGAGGAGTTCTCTGACAGACATATCTTCCTATGCCCCATCTCTGTCTCTGATGCCATTCCTCTGAGGTTAGTAACATTACACCAGTGGGGAATTTGGCCCCTGTTTGACTGAGCAGTGAAACCCATCCACACCCCACAGCCCTTACCTGTGGGATCTTGTAGATGCCTAAGATGGTTGCCATCTGGAGGGAAGTTTCAGACCCAAGCCCCCCGATGACAGCTGACAACTTGTCCTGGGTGTCACAGTTGTAATTTGGGATCATTCCATTTCTGGTGGAGAGCAGGGTAAAAGAGCTCTCATAGGTCTTCCTGGCACTGAAAAAGCTTTCATAGATGCGGAATCCCAGTGTGATGTTGGGTAACAGCTCGGGATCCTGGTTGATCTTATTAATGGCAAACACTAAGGCCAGGACGTGCTGGTAGTTCTTAGGCAGGAGCCTGCAATGAGATTTAAATGATGTGTCAGTTGTGCACCCTCCAGCCACGGAGAAAGTGGCTGTTGGGTGGCAGGAAAGACAGAGAACTCTACATCCCACCTGTTACTTAGGAATGAGAGCTATTTCCACTCTTAAGGCTGAGTCATCACTGTGGCTAGTGCACACAATGTTGCCAACCTTTGAGATGTTAATGGGAGCCCTGCAATATTTGGTGTTTTCCTTAAAGCCCCAGCTGCTGGAATCATGTGATTAAGGGATATTTTTTCTTTCTTTCTTAGTAAAGGTTAGATTTTAAAGGTATTTAGATACCTAGTGGGATTTTCAAAAACACCCAGCTTCCGCTGGGGGAGATAGGAGCTTAGATGCTTTTGAAAATCCCTGAGACACCTAAATACCTTTAAATTGTGCCCCAAATTGTGTAGCCCTCATAGTCACAGAGAAAAGCTTGAGAACATGTCCCAAGTGTAAATGAAAGTCTGAGAAACCAGAAGACAAAGAAAACAACTCCCCACTTATAGTTAATTGAATGATTTCTTAGCAAATCTCAGGATTTTGTGAGGCTTGACTCATGATATTTGAAGGTGTGGGATTGGCAGTGATTCTCCCATTCCCTAAAGGGAAACGTTGCATGGATGAATACAATCATGGCACCACCAATTCACAGATACCATATCATATCCAGCCTGATCCTGGGAGCATTGCTCTGACCTCGGTGGGAGCAGGAGCCGGACCATTCTTCCCACAAAGGGAGTATCTTTTCTTACAAGTTATTTGGATTTTCCCCCTGCTGGGGTCATTTGCACCCTGACACCCTCTGCCTAGGGAAAACCCACTCAGGCCTGGGTATGTATAAGATTTAGTCCTCCGGTGGCTTAGAAGGATTGGGAATGGACACTAACCAATCAGGAGACAGCAGGTAGCTTAGCAAGGCTTGCCTGCTTCATGCAGGGGTGGAGCTGGGATAGGTGAGGAGCATTCCAGGCTAACCAAAGTACTGTTCCAAGCTATTACTTTCTGGGTCTGCTTACAAATTTAAAGGCGCAGCCAGCCCAGTTTTGAATGTAACTATTAAAGGTCTGACACTGATTACACTGCCTGAGTCGTCTTGCTCCATGCGGACTGCCAGAAAATGTTTAGCGGGCTCACTAACATCTCCCAGATAGACCCATCCCTCCCCAGTCATATTGCAAAGGTATTTTCAGGAAGGCTTTATCACAGAGCTAGCTTTCAGAGCCCATCTAGAACTGCCTGGCATTTCATAGACTCATCCAAGCTAAGGCCAGAAGGGACCATTATGATCAGACTCTCTGATCCCCTGCATAACACAGAAATTCGCCCAGTGATTCCTGCATCGAGCCCACTTCTTCGGGTTGAGATATAGGAAGATGCAGCCAATCTTTATTTAAAGCTGGAGAATCAGCTGCAATGATTAATTACCCTCACAGTGAAAAAATATGCTCCTTATCTCTAGCTTGAATTCATCTATCTTCAGCTTCCAGCCACTGGATTCTGTTACACATTTCTCTGCTGAATTAAAGAGCTCAATGCGATCAGAAATCTCTGATAATTATAGACGGTGATTAAGTCACTTCTTAGCCTTCCCTTGCAGAAATTAAATAGATTGAGCTTTACAGGAGGCTTTCCAGACTGCAGATCTGACTTTTGGAATCCTGTCCAATTTTTCAACATCCGTTCAAAAGCATGGAGAGCTGAACTGGAAAATAATGGCCTCACTAATGCTGTATAAGAAGATTCCCCCCCTCCTACTTCTACTTAATATGCACACTCTTATGCATCCAAGGATTGCATTGACTCTCATAGCCATTGCATTGCCGTGGGAGTTCCTGTTCAGTTACTTATCTGCCAAGACCCCTATTTCCCTTTCTTAGTCACTGATTTCCAAAATATAGCCTCTATCCTGTAAGTATGACCTATATTATTTTTTGTCTAGATCCATGACTTTGCATGTAGCTGTTGTTCAACTGAGCCCAGTTTACCATGAGACCCAGATCTCTGAGTAGATCCAGCCCGTCCTTATCATTATCTATCTGTCAATTGTTGTGTCATCTGCAAACTTTACCAGCAATGAATCTGACATTTTCTTGTAGTTCACTGATAAAGGTATTCAAGTGTGGTACCCCACTAGAAATTCCCCCATTTGATGCTGATTCTCCATTTGCAATTTGTGAGATCTGTCAGTTCAGACAGTTTTTAATCCATTTTATACGGGCTACATTGATTTTGTAAAATGCATTCTTAAATCAGAATGCTGGGTATATTATGCCAATTCTTAAATTCATCACTCTGCCAGACACCAAGAATCATGGACTCAGTAGAGACATTGATTTTCCGTCTTATTACAGCAATCTGTAACCCACTAATTCTTCTTTGTCCTATGACGGCAGAGGCATAATTGCCATGTGCATTTTGAAGGCTTTTTTGCAACATGTGTTAACTCCTGATGCTTGAAAGTCTGTTGCACCTTGTATTTAGCTGTGACACTGATTACCTTTCCTTGATCTGAAGTTCTGTGGAGCTCAAAAGCTTGCCTCTTTTATTAACAGAAGTTGGTCCAATAAAAGATAATACCTCACCCATCTGGTCTCTCTTATGTCAACACAGTTACCTTTGTCAGCTAAATCAATAAGCTCATAAAAGTTATATCAAGTTTGTCTGACAAAACCTGTTTTCCATAAAAACATGCTGATTTGCACCATTTATACTGCCATCATTTAGTCCTTTATTAGTAGCATCCCATATCGGACTTTCTATCATTTTGGCCAGCATCAGTCTCAGACTAACAACCTGGGTTTCCCTCTTTTAAATATTGGTGCATTCATTTTGTTTTTTTCCCCCCGTTCCTCTGGGACCTTCCCAGTATAACAAGATTTGTTTAGTAACATTCAATAGCCCAAGAACTCCTTGTCCAGTTCTTTTAAACTGACTGGATGGAAGTTACCCAACTCTGCAGACTTAAGAATACTAAAATTCAATAAACTTTAAAGAGACCACAAAGAGATAACCTGCTCTCAATCACACCAGTTTTGATTTATAATATGAACCCACTTATTGCATAACACTGAATGCATGGGATCTCACCCCTTTTGCCTCATTGAACAATAAAGCAATACTTACATGAACTACTTAATGTACTTAAAGTACTCTTGTCGGCCCTGCTCTGGGTGTCCCTAGCCTCTGTTTGCCAGAAGCTGGGAGTGGAAGAGAGAGGATGGATCATTCAATGATTGCCCTGTTCTGTTCATTCCCTCTGAAGCACTTGGAATTGGCCACTTTCATAAGGCAGGATACTGGGCTAGATGGACCATTGGTCTGACCCAGTATAGCCGTTCTTATGTACTTAAATATTGGTACATTTGGTTTTTTTGTTTATTTTGTTTTGTCTTATTTTCCCCATTCCTCTGGGCATTCCCCAGCATAACCAGATTCAATAAAAAATCAAACCAAAAATCAATCCCTCAAGAATTCCTTAAACAATTCTTTAAAAACTATTTGGTACAAGTCACATAGTTCTGCAGAGTTAAGAATATTTAAATTTAGCAGTCTCCTAGGCAGTCTCCTGCCTAGTTTCTGCCCTATAAAAAGACAATCTGCTCCCAAATACACCAGTTTAGATCTGTAATATGACCTCACTTATTCCCTAGTACTCAATGCATGAGACCTCACCCCTTTTGCCTCATAAAAAATAAAGCAATACTTACATGAAGTACTTAATGTACCAAGGATGGGGAGGCTGCTGGAAGGACTCCAGGTCAAGCATCGAAATAACCTGAGAGAGGATCGCACCAATAATGTGGTCTCCCTGCCTATAATAGTCCGGGTGAGTCGGGAAGGGTTTCTTCATGAAGCACATGGACATTTGGATCTTGCAGATGGCCCTAGGCAGAAGCAGCAGCAACAAGAGACAAAAAACCATTGTGACACTTACAAAAATATCAGGCCAAGTTAAAGCTAAAAGCTGATTTCTCAGCACCCTCCCGTTACAGTGCCAGCTGCAGCATGAGCCTTGTTAGAAGCAAACACACACTGTAAGCACCGTACTTAGCTAAATCTGCCGGCCCACAGATTCCAGCCTAGGTTTTAAATCTAAGGGGAAACATTAAAGCATCAACATGAGGCTATGACAATGACAGAGCCCTGCCTGACTCTAGCCCAGACCTGAACACTGCATAGCCCAGGGGTGTATTTATAGCGGTCTTGAGCGATGGGTGCAAGGCATTACCAGCTCTTGCATTAGACTCTGGTGTCCGTGTTATTGATTTTTCCATGTGGTCTCTGGACGCCACCAGGCCTGGGCAAGGAGGGGAATCGATCATAGTAATTTGCTAATTACAGGGTGGATAATCACCTCCCCACAGGTCTGTGTCACTCAGCACACAGCGACTCAGCTGTAGAAAACATGCTGGTGAGACCTCAGTGACACTGCTCTCTGGCCCTCAGAGGGGGGACTGACCCATAGTGAGGAAATGCTCACAGGAGAGCCAGGACCTGTTAACTCCTTTTGACAGGAGCCTTTTGTGTCTATTCAGAGAGGTCAAATTGGACCGTTGCTCTGGCCACCTCAGGCTCCCCACATATCACTGTGCTGTACCTCAGAGCTTCCCAGCAAAGAGAGAGAGCCCACTTCCTCCTTCTCCAACAGCCCTGACCCAGCCACTGTGGCTAACAGGGGGTTTCCATCAGCTTGTGGGGCCTGTGGCACAAGGACGGGCAGTTCTGATCCCACCAGTAGGACACATGCACTCAGCTGGCCTGTTACAAGGGAAACATTTGCAAGATATTTAGGTACTTAACAGAGCAGATATGTGCCTAGTGAGATTTTCAAAAGTGCCCAAGTGAAAGGAATGGGAGTTAGCCCCTAACCTGCTTCGATGACTTTAAAAATCTCACTAAGCACCTAAATAGATTTAAAGATCTGGCCTATCTGCATCTTTGGGCACCTCAGCACCTCTGTAAATCTGGCTTACAGCTGGACATGAGAGGCGTTCCCCCCCCCCCCCCCCCAAAAAAGTTTTGGGCAATAAATACGAAATGTTGAGGTTGTTTCCATTCTGCAGAGTTGAAAAATAGAAAAGAAAAACTTTGCTTTTTCACAAAATATTGGGATTGAGGTGCCTAAATCCCTTTGTGTATCTAGTCTGTGGTGCCTAGTGGGATTTTGAAAAGCATCTAGTTGACTAAAACCCATTTAAATCCATGAGTTTTAGGTGCCTCAGTGCTTTTGAAAATCCCACTAGGCACCTAAATACCTTTAAAAATCTGGCCCTAATCACTTCTGAAAATTCATTCCCGCCTCCCATTGAATTCAATAGGTGCTGGGCACTGTCTCCCTTAGGATCCCCTGAAATCCCAGCCTTATTTTTTTATGCATTTAGGGCCTCATCCACTGCTCAGAAAAATGCTGCTTATCAAATGATCACAATTCTGTGCCAAATCTTCCCAGACCTCTATAAAAATACTACTCCCACTCTT
Organism: Trachemys scripta elegans; assembly: GCF_013100865.1. Lineage (NCBI taxonomy): Eukaryota > Metazoa > Chordata > Testudines > Emydidae > Trachemys > Trachemys scripta. The sequence goes on from NC_048309.1 coordinate 38,567,342, forward strand.
GGCTGTGGGTCTTAACCATGTATAACAGCTCTGCACCAAATACTCAGGTACAATGGTTTCATAGAATCCAAGCCCAGAAGGGACCATTGTGATAATCTAGGCTGAATTTCTGTATAACACAGGCCTCAAAATACTTTCTAGAGCAGATCTTTTAGAAAAAAAATCCAATCTTGATTTAAATATTGCCAGTGATGGAGAATCCACCATGACCCATGGTAAATTGTTCCATGATTAATTACCCTCACCATTAAAAAATTCACCTTATTTCCAATCTGGATTTTTCTAGCTTCAATTTCCAGCTATTCAATCATGTTAGGCCTTTCTCTACTAGACTGAAGAGCCCATTATCAAATATTTATTCCCCCTTGTAGGTACTTATACTACACTATAATCAAGTCACCCCTTAACCTTCTCTTTCTTTAGTTCTTGAGACTGAGCTCCTTAAGTCTATCACTCTAGGGCAGGTTTTATCATCATTTAATCATTCTTGTGGCTCTTCTCTGATCAATTTATCAACCTCCTTCTTCAATTGTGGACTTTAGCAGTGGTCACCCCAGTAATAAGTACAGAAGTAAAATAACATTTGTACTCCTACCTTGTTTATGTACCCAAGGTTCCCATTAGGCCTGACCCTAGGGTGACCAGATGTCCCAATTTTATAGGGACAGTCCTGATTTTTGGGTCTTTTTCTTATATAGGCTCCTATTACCCTCCACCCCCATCCTGATTTTTCACACTTGTTGTCTGGTCACCCTATTTGACCCACACTATCACACTGGGAGCTCATGCTCCGCTGATTATCCACCATCACCACCAAATCTTTTCCAGAGTCACTGCTTTCCAGGATAGAGTTTCCTGCCTTGTAAATATGGCCTACATTCTTTGTTCCTACACTTACATATAGCCTGCGTTAAAATGCATATTGTTTGCTTCTGACCAGTTTACCAAGAAATCCAGATCTCTCTGGATCAGTGATCTGTTCTCTTCATTATGTACCACTCCCCCAAACTTTTGTTTTATCTGCAAACTTCCTCAGTGATGATTTTGTGTTTATCCATGAAACTGATAAAAATGTTCAATGTTAACTCTTTAAGGCCAGGTTTACATTAAATTGTTAGGTCAACTCAGCTAAGTTGCTCAGGAGTGTAATTAAGGTAACTAAACCCCTGGTTTAGACAATGCTAGGTCAATGGACAAAGTCTTCTTTCCACCCAGCTACAATCTCTCAGGGATATGGATTAATTACAGTAATGGGAGAACCCCTCCTGTGGCTGTAGTAAATGTCTACACTGAAGCACTACAGTGGCACAGTAGCGGTTTAAGTATAGCCATAGCCTGAGAGAGATGTGCTCATTCCTCATTCATGTTAATATCAACTCTGAAACCTAATGATCACGTTTAATTCTTCTGCTGCCGTTTTTCCATGTGCACACAGCAGTTGTGATGAAACTCATCCCATTGGGTATTAACTCTGAAACCTAATGTCCACATGTTAAATGTCATTGCTGCTCATTTTTGCATATGTGTTTACCTGTGGCAGCTGGATGTAATGACAGATATTGGGGTGTGGTAAAATGGCGGACGATAAGATGGAAAATTAGTCCCGTCTAAGAATTGCTTCATTTTGGTGGACACCTGCATTCATGTCGAATCCAGCTGAGCACACTGGGCCTGAGGAGCAGATGACAGCAATAAGGATGAAGAGTGCACTTCCCCAGAAAAAAGCATGTCAATTCACTACCACCTCTGCCCACAAAGGGCAGGATATATACTAGCTGCATCTCCCCTCCTGGGCCAAACACATCATTTCCCTCCTTGGCGCTAATCCACGGGGAACCCAGGTTAGCAAAGTGTCACTCTTTATTCCCTCTAGTGGTTAGACCATGCATAAAGTTTTATACAGCGTTTGAGCTAAGGACTCTAGTTGTTTGAGTCAAGCAGCACAAGTTCGGGGATTCTCAATACCTGCTAGTGGTGACCTGTACAAGTGCATCCCATGAACACCATTTGGTTGCCATGTAATATTGTACCTGCTTGTCTTCATACAGCCTAAGGCAGTGGCTCTCAACCTTTCCAGACTACTGTACCCCTTTCGGGGGTCTGATTTGTCTTGCCTAGCCCCCAAATTTCACCTCACCTCACTTAGACTTGCTTACAAAATCAGACATAAAAATACAAAAGTGTCCCAGCACACTGTTATTGAAAGGGGAAGGGGTGGAACAGGGTGGGGCCATGGGCGGGGTAGCAGGTAGAAGGGGCAGAACAAGGGCGAGGCCACAGGCAGAAGGGGTGGGGAAGGGTCACGGTTCCGGCACCGGGCCCCCTCACTTGTGGTGGCTTAGGGCTCCAGGAAACCTTGGTCTGCCTCTGCACTTAACCCCGGATGAGAACCACTGGCCTAAGGTAGCGCCTACACTCAAGAAAATGATTTAAGTCAACAAACGGCTAGGGCAGAGGGATTAGACTGTCCTGGTGCTATGCTAAGTGTATATGAACAGCATCTCTGCTGACAATAGGCTTTTCCCCTCCCCCAGTATCTGGCCCCCCTCCAGCTAAGTATCTGAGGCCCTCCCCATCTCTAATGTATATATCCTCACCACACCCCAGGGAGGTAAGCAGTGGGTTGAACCCCCTGTTAAAGATGGAGAACTGAGACTAAGATTTGCAAAGAAATCTAGGTGCCTAAAGATACTCCTCCTTCCCCTTCTCCCTTCCCCAGGTCTTCCCTCCTAACTTGGCTTCCCCATCTCCATTTTTCACCATTCCACCTCCCCTTCCCCCTTTTATCTTTCTTTCTTCCCCTTCCCCTTGTTTCCACCTGTGGGGAAAGGAAGATGGAAGGGGGATGGGGTGGGAAGGGAAGGAGAAAACAGGGATGGAAGAAGAGAAGGGAGAACAAGGGAAAGGAGGGAAAATGGGAGGGAGAAGGCAATATAGGAAGGGAAGGTGGAAGGGTGGAGGGAGGAGGAAGGAAAAGGGAGGAGGCAAAGGGGCAAAGAAGGAAGCTGGGGGAAGGGGAGAGAAAGGAAAGGGAACAAATAGAGGGAAGGGGAAGAAAGAGGGAGACAACCAGGCGTGTAATGGGGGAGGGGAACAGGGTAAAAGATGGGAGGAGGAAGGGAGTTGGGAGAAGGGGAGAATGGATGAGGGGTGGACGTAGGGACAAGGGAAGGTGGATAAGGGCAGTGTTTGTGGAAGTGCACTTTAAGGGCTTGCTGTGTGCTCTTGCCTCATTTTCCCCAGCAGCGCTGTCACAGTTCAGCATGGGGCCATGGGGTAAGGACCAGTGGCACCTGGCAACAAGTACCCAACCATGGAGAAGTCCTGACCCACAAGTCCACTGTGTCTCATGCCACTGGCTCATGACAACCAGTGGCCCTGCATATGTGCAAATCAGCCTGTAGCAGAATGGAGATGATTGGTTGAGTTGCCTCTAATGTCACGATGACCCCAGTTGTGAGAGACCTGGCCCTGTCCATTAGTCTTCTGAATCCTAAGAGTCAGCTACAACCCTCGCTAATAACTTGACAGAAAAAGTAGCTCAGAGACCAGAACAAAGTAAAACAAGTCAGTTGATTTTAACATCCAGGTACAGACCTTTATGATTGAAAGGTACATTAGAAATCATAGTTATTAATTAAATGGCTTATGTGATTGCACCTAATGTACATTCAATGAGAAGCCTCATTCAGTCATGCTACAACATTTCAATGTGTTAAAATGGTATGATAATGGAGCATCTATGATTATTGAAATACATCTTTTAAAAATACCGTCATTCAAATAAAAAACAAACAATGAAAATGCCCTAAACAACATTAAGAGAACATGTAAACACTCAAAACCCAGGAGAGGGACAGAGCTAAGGCTGCCTGTCAATACACTCAGGCTGGAAGTTAGGAGAAGGATTCTAACCAACATAGATTCCAAGATCAGAAGGGACCATGGGGAACAAAATGTGCCATCTCCTCTGAAACACAGACCATCAGAAGAGTGAGTTTATTGAACAGTCTCCCAGTAGGACGGATCTTGCTAAGTTTATGAACAGGGAAGTATGAGGGGGTTGCCTATGATAACAAGGGGAAAGACCCTTCCAGTCATTTCTCCTATGTTCTTTTGTGCAACTTTAACTCTGCCCACCTTTTCCCGCATTGCACTGACTCCTTTGTGAGTATTCACTACCCTGGTTTGAAAAAGGCAAAGACAAACAAATTATTATTATTCTGGCTCTGTACTTACTAAGAGGAAGGAGCTGGGCCATGCTTCCTACCTTTAACAGAGGAGTTTGAAAATTTCCTGAGAGAAATGAGAGTTTTTTGGATGGTGCAAATCCTGAACTTCTAACTTATGCAAAATTTTCTCAAGGAAAATTCTCTTTAAAGTCAGTGGGACATTGTGGGTAAAATCCTGGCCCCAGGTAAGTTAGTTGGAGTTTGGCTGAGTAAATACTGAGTAAAAGTGGAGTAATTATTGAGTAGAGAAAGTCAGAATTTATCCTGAAAGCTTTTTAACAACCCAGCAGCAATCAAGAATTTCACAAAATATTGATGGTGAGTTTCCACACTTGATATTTTCTTAAATAAAACCATTTGGATAAATATTGGGAAAAATACGACCACCTATGATATTATGCCAACTTCAGGGCTAGGACTGAGGCCATGACTACAATACGGGCACTATAGTAGTGCAGCTGTGGCGTCATAGCCATGATGCTGTATCCCCAAAGTATAGATGCTTCCTACAGGGGCAGAAGGTTTTTTTTTTTTTTCATCACTTCAGGAACTCCATCTCCCTGAACAATGGTAGGTAGGTCTACAGAAGCATTCTACAGTTGTTCTAGCTGGGTCTTTGCCGGTGTGAGGTTGGCCACCCCGACAGCTATAGCTGTGTCAACCTATCTTTTAAGTATAGACAAGGCCTCAGACCATTCTGGTCCCAAAGCACAAGCCCCTGCCATTTGAGCTAAAGAAGGAGCATTAGCATTAGCATTATAGGGCTTATGATACAAAGTTGAGCAGTTCTAGTTCAGTCCAGACAAGCATATCTTAGTGTCACCACATACCCTACTATGCTTTCTAGTCGAACAATCCCATTGCTGTCATCGGTAAGATAAATCTCTGACCACATTCAAACTAATGGTTATGGAGAACTTCAGTTTTTACTTCCCATCCTAACTCCTTTAGGAGTTCAGGTCAACCCTCCTCAGTAATACTGTACATAGGATACTGCCACTTAAAATACAAGGTTGGCTATTAGCCACAGTAGGACTTTATGATGCAGAGCTGAATAGTTCTTATGCTATCCTATACAGGGCCAGCTCAAGGTAGCACTGTAAAATAAGGGTTGATGATGTTAATCAAAACCAAAATGAGCAAGCACACATGTTGAAGCCAAGTCATCAATAATTTTGGTGACACATGCATATTATTACAGGAATTGACACATTTACTTTTAAACATACTCAGGGTCCCTGATTATCTATCTATCTAAACTAGACAGTGGTTGTCATTCTCTGCACTATGAAAGATCCTGATCAAAAGCCCACTGAAATAAATGGAAACACTCCTTTAATTGATTTAAGCCCTGAGTAACTCTCAAGTATGATTAGATGAGAGATTCCCCTTTATTTAGGTAGGAAATAAATACATTGGGTCATAAAATTTCCTCCAAAACTTTTTTTTCCAAGGAAAATTGGTGTCAGGAAGCTAAAAACCCTCAAATTGATTTTTTTTTTTTTTTTTTTTTTTGAGTGGGAAGGGCAAAAAGCTTAGGTTTTTCAGCGGGACATTTTGGGGATTTCCAAGAAAATGTCAAAATTTTCCTTGTGAGGAAAAAATCCCAGTTTCCAGCTAGGTCTAGAAATAACTATGGGCCAAAATCTGAGGTCTATGCTGAGAGATGGCTAAGTTTTTGATCACACAAACTTTCACAGAAGTCAAAGTTGTTAAGTATAGGTTCACAAAGAGATCTGTTGTATGCCTTGGAAACTTTATTTTGGATCAAGCAAAGATGTCAATTATCAAAGAAGATGAGGTTAATTTATTGGTACTGGGTTTGCCGTCTTGTTATTATTGTTATTTTAGATGTTTAATGGTTTCATGTCTTCATTTGGAGTTTAGATATCGTACTCTTATGTGCAATTTGAAACAATTTATGCAGCATTGGGGTATTATAAATGAACTGCTGGGGTGACCAACTATTTTGGAATTTGTAATTTTTTTTGTGTATTTCTGTACTGATATTTAGCAAAAGTGTTTTGAAAGTCAAATGTCTATCTCACTTTCTCCAAAAAACTGATCAGAATGGATATTGAAAAAAAAATAATACATGAAAACTTCCAGACACAATTGCCATATATGCATATGTCCAAAATGCACCATTGAGCTATATCTATGTCTGAAAGACAAATATCTATATGAGGTGGTTTCATAGGTCTCTGTGCCCCTAAGGGAAGCCAATCATCAATAGGAGCCCTTACCTAGTGTCCCTCTGATTTGGCCACAGTGGGTTTCAATGGCTGGGCTCTTAGCCACAAATGGGATGGAGTCTCCAACTGACTGCTACACTAGTGAGGAACCCTACTTTACCTCCCTATGTGGCTTTGACTATCCCCGACCTGACATTTATCTCTATGACTAGCCTGATACCTCAAATATATCTCTGATGACACCTCTGTAACTTATGAATAAGGCTGCGAGTCTTCAATGGAGGTCACGGATTCTGGTCTTCTGCAGCTGCAGTGGCTGGTGTGGCAGCAACTGGGGCAGCCCAGAGGCCAGCCGCACTGGCCACTGCTCTGCTGGCCCCAGGCAACTGGTCCTGGGCACGGCCCCAGAGCAGTGGTCCGGGAGCAGCAGCGGTGCACAGGGCCGCCCCCCAGCACCTAAGATTTAGTTAGGGGTCTTTTTAGTAAAAGTCACAGACAGGTCACTGGCTGTAACTTTCTGTTTATTGCCCATGAACTGTCTGTGACTTTAACTAAAAAGACTCATGAATAAATCATAGCCTTACTTATGAATCACCGATCAGGGTACACTTTACTTATATTAGGAAATATAGAGGAATCATATAATGGGAAGGGAAAGATTGATGTGGATGGGGCACATCAGTAACACCATATAACCTGCAAGTAACACTACCCTCAGGTTGGATTTTTCTGGATTCAGGAATCTGGTTTACTCAAACCTACTTGACTCCATCATGTGGAGGAACCCAGGTACTTTCATGAGTCATTGCAGGCCTGAAGATGCTTTAGTGTAGTGAGGTGATGAGTCAGCCTTCAATCCCCAAGGGTTCACAAGGCTCAACACCTCCTTCCCCCCATATGGGTGAAGGGATCACCGTCCAGTCTTCCCCATCTCACATGTAACCAGCAACAAGATTGGCTACCTTTTTCATCAGACCCTTTAAGCTCACTTACATAAATACTATAATATGTTATACATACATACGTTTTATATATGTTAATATATATGGCAATAGTGTCTGAAAATGTTCATGTACTGAATATTTTTTTCAATATCCATTCTGAGATACCTTTGATTATTTCGTCAATTTATTTACAAACAATCCAGAAAAAATCATAGAATCATAGAATCATAGAATATCAGAGTTGGAAGGGACCTCAAGAGGTCATCTAGTCCAACCCCCTGCTCAAAGCAGGACCAATTCCCAACTAAATCATCCCAGCCAGGGCTTTGTCAAGCCGGGCCTTAAAAACCTCCAAGGAAGGAGACTCCACCACCTCCCTAGGTAACGCATTCCAGTGTTTCACCACCCTCCTAGTGAAATAGTTTTTCCTGATATCCAACCTGGACCTCCCCCACTGCAACTTGAGACCATTGCTCCTTGTTCTGTCATCTGCCACCACTGAGAACAGCCAAGCTCCATCCTCTTTGGAACCCCCCTTCAGGTAGTTGAAGGCTGCTATCAAATCCCCTCTCATTCTTCTCTTCTGGAGACTAAACAATCCCAGTTCCCTCAGCCTCTCCTCATAAGTCATGTGCTCCAGACCCCTAATCATTTTTGTTGCCCTCCGCTGGACTCTTTCCAATTTTTCCACATCCTTCTTGTAGTGTGGGGCCCAAAACTGGACACAGTATTCCAGATGAGGCCTCACCAATGTCGAATAAAGGGGAACGATCACGTTCCTCGATCTGCTGGCAATGCCCCTACTTATACAGCCCAAAATGCCGTTAGCCTTCTTGGCAACAAGAGCACACTGTTGACTCATATCCAGCTTCTCGTCCACTGTGACCCCTAGGTCCTTTTCAGCAGAACTGCTACCTAGCCATTCGGTCCCTAGTCTGTAGCAGTGCATGGGATTCTTCCGTCCTAAGTGCAGGACTCTGCACTTGTCCTTGTTGAACCTCATCAGGTTTTTTTCTGCCCAATCCTCTAATTTGTCTAGGTCCCTCTGTATCCGATCCCTACCCTCTAGTGTATCTACCACGCCTCCTAGTTTAGTGTCATCTGCAAACTTGCTGAGAGTGCAGTCCACACCATCCTCCAGATCATTAATAAAGATATTAAACAAAACCGGCCCCAGGACCGACCCTTGGGGCACTCCACTTGAAACCGGCTGCCAACTAGACATGGAGCCATTGATCACTACCCGTTGAGCCCGACGATCTAGCCAGCTTTCTATCCACCTTACAGTCCATTCATCCAGCCCATACTTCTTTAACTTGGTGGCAAGAATACTGTGGGAGACCGTATCAAAAGCTTTGCTAAAGTCAAGAAATAACACATCCACTGCTTTCCCCTCATCCACAGAGCCAGTTATCTCATCATAGAAGGCAATTAGGTTAGTCAGGCACGACTTCCCCTTCGTGAATCCATGCTGACTGTTCCTGATCACTTTCCTCTCCTCTAAATGTTTCATAATTGATTCCTTGAGGACCTGCTCCATAATTTTTCCAGGGACTGAGGTGAGGCTGACTGGCCTGTAGTTCCCCGGATCCTCCTTCTTCCCTTTTTTAAAGATGGGCACTACATTAGCCTTTTTCCAGTCATCTGGGACCTCCCCCGATCGCCATGAGTTTTCAAAAATAATGGCTAATGGCTCTGCAATCTCACCCGCCAACTCCTTTAGCACCCTCGGATGCAGCGCATCCGGCCCCATGGACTTGTGCACGTCCAGTTTTTCTAAATAGTCCCGAACCACTTCTTTCTCCACAGAGGGCTGGTCACCTTCTCCCCATGCTGTACTGCCCAGTGCAGCAATCTGGGAGCTGACCTTGTGCGTGAAGACAGAGGCAAAAAAATCATTGAGTACATTAGCTTTTTCCACATCGTCGGTCACTAGGTTGCCTCCCTCATTCAGTAAGGGGCCCACACTTTCCTTGATTTTCTTCTTGTTGCTAACATACCTGAAGAAACCTTTCTTGTTACTCTTAACATCTCTTGCTAACTGCAACTCCAAGTGTGATTTGGCCTTCCTGATTTCACTCCTGCACGCCTGAGCAATATTTTTATACTCCTCCCTGGTCATTTGTCCAATCTTCCACTTCTTATAAGCCTCTTTTTTGCTTTTAAGATCAGCAAGGATTTCACTGTTTAGCCAAGCTGGTCGCCTGCCATATTTACTATTCTTTCTACACATCGGGATGGTTTGTTCCTGCAACCTCAATAAGGATTCTTTAAAATACAGCCAGCTCTCCTGGACCCCTTTGCCCTTCATGTTATTCTCCCAGGGGATCCTGCCCATCTGTTCCCTGAGGGAGTCAAAGTCTGCTTTTCTGAAGTCCAGGGTCCATATTCTGCTGCTCTCCTTTCTTCCTTGTGTCAGGATCCTGAACTCGACCATCTCATGGTCACTGCCTCCCAGGTTCCCATCCACTTTTGCTTCCCCTACTAGTTCTTCCCTGTTTGTGAGCAGCAGGTCAAGAAAAGCTTTGCCCCTAGTTGGTTCCTCCAGCACTTGCACCAGGAAATTGTCCCCTACGCTTTCCAAAAATTTCCTGGATTGCCTGTGCACCGCTGTATTGCTCTCCCAGCAGATATCAGGGTGATTAAAGTCTCCCATGAGAACCAGGGCCTGTGATCTAGCAACTTCTGCTAGTTGCCAGAAGAAAGCCTCGTCCACCTCATCCCCCTGGTCTGGTGGTCTATAGCAGACTCCAACCACGACATCACCCTTGTTGCTCACACTTCTCAACTTTATCCAGAGACTCTCAGGTTTTTCTGCAGTATCATACCGGAGCTCTGAGCAGTCATACTCCTCTCTTACATACAACGCAACTCCCCCACCTTTTCTGCCCTGCCTGTCCTTCCTGAACAGTTTATATCCATCCATGACAGTACTCCAGTCATGTGAGTTATCCCACCAAGTTTCTGTTATTCCAATCACATCATAGTTCCCTGACTGTGCCAGGACTTCCAGTTCTCCCTGCTTGTTTCCCAGGCTTCTTGCATTTGTGTATAGGCACTTAAGATAACTCAATGATCGTCCCTCTTTCTCAGCATGAGACAGGAGTCCTCCCCTCTTGCGCTCTCCTGCTTGTGCTTCCTCCCAGGATCCCATTTCCCCACTTACCTCAGGGCTTTGGTCTCCTTCCCCCGGTGAACCTAGTTTAAAGCCCTCCTCACTAGGTTAGCCAGCCTGCTGGCGAAGATGCTCTTCCCTTTCTTCGTTAGGTGGAGCCCGTCTCTGCCTAGCACTCCTTCTTCTTGGAACACCATCCCATGGTCGAAGAATCCAAAGCCTTCTCTCCGACACCACCTGCGTAGCCATTCGTTGACTTCCACGATTCGACGGTCTCTACCACGGCCTTTTCCTTGCACAGGGAGGATGGACGAGAACACCACTTGCGCCTCAAACTCCTTTATCCTTCTTCCCAGAGCCACGTAGTCTGCAGTGATCCGCTCAAGGTCATTCTTGGCAGTATCATTGGTGCCCACGTGGAGAAGCAGGAAGGGGTAGCGATCCGAGGGCTTGATGAGTCTCGGCAGTCTCTCCGTCACATCGTGTATCCTAGCTCCTGGCAAGCAGCAGACCTCTCGGTTTTCCCGGTCAGGGCGGCAGATAGATGACTCAGTCCCCCTGAGGAGGGAGTCCCCGACCACCACCACCCTCCTCCTCCTCTTGGGAGTGGTGGTCGTGGAACCCCCATCCCTAGGACAGTGCATCTTTTGCCTTCCAATCGGTGGAGTCTCCTTCTGCTCCCTTCCCTCAGATGGGCCATCTAGTCCACTCTCCGCATTAGCACCTGTAGAGAGAACATGGAAACGATTGCTCACCTGTATCTCCATTGCTGGTGCATGGAGGCTCCTCTTTCTCCTTCTGGAGGTCACATGCTGCCAAACCTCCTCACAATCCTTCTGTCCCTGCTGCGCCTGCTCTGAATCTTCAGAACATTGTGGCCGTAGAAGCATCTCCTGACGTCTGTCCAGGAAATCTTCATTTTCCCTTATGCAACGCAGAGTCGATACTTGTTTCTCCAGCCCTCGAACCTTCTCCTCCAATATGGAGACCAGCTTGCACTTTGTACAGACAAAGTCGCTTCTGTCCTGCGGAAGAAAGACAAACATGGCACAACCTGTGCAGGTTACAACAGCTGATCGCTCACCTTCCATATCACCGTCCTCTTAGGAGCTTCCTCAACTGTTGCAGGAACTACTCGGAGAAACCTGCAGATGAAAGCCTCAGTGTGCTCTCCCCACGCGAACTCCCAGGCAAACTCCCGCTGTTCGCCGCTCAGCTGGTTCGCTGCTGACTGCCCTTATATACCAGTCAGGCCCACTCAAGGCCCAGCTGGAACAAAGCACTCCCAATTCACACTTTTCAAGCAATCAAGCACACGGTCAAACTGACCAACTGTCCCAGCAGCAGACACTCAGATACTCACCAACACAGCCCCCCTAATGCAGCACTTAGCGTACCTCCTCTCGGACAGCTCCCAGGCAAACTCCCGCTGTTAGCCTCTGCTGTTCGCCGCTCAAGTAATGCATGATTACTTGTCATGAAAACTGAAAAAGGCCAAATATTTCCATGGAAATACTCTTTCTTGGAAAAATGCCCAACAGATCTAAGCGAATAAACGCCGTGGTCAGAATTTCCCACCATTCAAGGTGTGACCAGTTAATAACCAGAGTGGGATGCATTGCTGATACTTACAATCTGACAGAGACAAACTTTATGGAGACACTAGGAAATAAAGAGTGAAGAAAAAGTAAGTGGAGATCACTGCAAAAGAAAGGAGCTAGGCCAAGCTTCCAACCCGGTTGTCCAATGTCATCATTCCAGTGTCCCAGCTAGGAATTAGTTTAATAATCTTTTGCACTCCTTTTCCAAATCTTCCCACATACATCAGGGACAATATCTGCTCAAGTCAAGTCTCAACCCCCTATTCATAATTCATCTTTCAGGATACCAATTTTAGGGTTCTGGTTGTCCATACATGGTGTTCCAATTGACTGTAATTACCTTTTCAACAGTTAATACAATCATTTGCATCACTCCCTTTCCCAATAGTTTTGATGCATCAATGAAGCTAGCTCTTATTACAAAAAAGCCACTAGGATGCTATTATTATCTTATTATTACACTATTTGGGGGGGGAGGGATACCTCAGTGGTCTGCGCATTGGCCTCTTAAAGCAAGGGTCATGAGGTCTATCCTTGCAGGGGCCATTTAGGGATCCAGGGAAAAAATATCTGTCTGGGGATTAGTCCTGCTTTGATCAGGGGGTTGGATTAGATGACCTCCTGAGGTCCCTTCCAACCCTGAGATTCTATTAGCTATGCATTTATGTTTCAACCCAAATACATTGTTTAACTATTACAAAATACATTTTGCAACATTTTATAACCTTAGGTCAAGCTCATATGATTCCATAACCTTCAAACAAGCATATAACACTCATGCTTTCTTATACCAACTGCCAACTTCTGCTAGGACTTACTCTGACACCTTAACAATTAATTAAAACCTAGAGCAGAGACTACTTTTAATACATATATTTGGGTACTTCTACATCATATTACAGCTCTATAATATCTATTATTATTTCTATAAGCATGCTTAACAGCTAGATTATATTTTATTTCAAACTATAAACCCTCCAATACCAGAGTAGTGGTCAATAGTCAACAACTTGATCTTATCCATGAAAAAAGAGCAATTTATTATTGCAAATGAGAAAAGCTATAAATAATCAAAAACATGGTTACCTGCACAAAGAAAGTACATTAGGATTTGAGGTAGGATTTAGGCATCTGACTCCTGTTAGTTTTTGGCTGCATGTATGTTTTTCTGGTGTATGCTCTGTGCAGATAGCTGACACAGCAGACCTAACTCAAACTGCCCAATAGACCACAGACTCAGTTTCTGTAGTGAAGGCACTCGGCCAGGTTTATTGTCAATGAAGCATGGTCCTAACTCCACAGATCAATGTCTATAGTTACACTAGCACATATATGCCCATTGCAATTGACTCATCTCAGTGAATGGTGGGACTTTCCATTCCACCCTGGGCAGGCCAAAGACACACCCTCCGAGACCCCTCTTTATACACCAATACAAACAAGTTACGTGTTACCCCTCTGACGTTACCACCCTTTACCTTGTACATGTTGGTTTAATCAAAACACTCTATCCATCACCATGTCATCCTGGCCTTATCTTTAAGAGAAGTCAGTGCGTCCTTGTATCATCTTCTGGGAGCATGCTTACACCATAACACTGTATTGGGGTATTCTGGTACCACCCTTCTGCAATGAGTTTGCGTGAGTGTCTTGTGCCTAGTACTTCTAAGGAATGTGTGCAGTTTTGCAATACCAGCCCTGCTCTTGCCAGGTTCAGTGAAAATGGAAGCAGGCATGTTTTATAACAGGGCCTGACTTTGCTCACAGCTCAAATTTTGTTAACTTGGCTTTATAGCAATAGGGCCTTAGAGACTAACAAATTTATTAGAGCATAAGCTTTCGTGGGCTACTGCCCACTTCTTCGGATGCATATAGAGTGGAACATATATTGAGGAGATATATATACACACATACAGAGAGCATGAACAGGTGGGAGTTGTCTTACCAACTCTGAGAAGCCAATTAAGTAAGGGAAAAAATTTTTTTTGAAGTGATAATCAAGCTAGCCCAGTACAGACAGTTTGATAAGAAGTGTGAGAATACTTACAAGGGGAGATAGATTCAATGTTTGTAATGGCTCAGCCATTCCCAGTCCTTATTTAATCCTGAGTTGATTGTATCTAGTTTGCATATCAATTCCAGCTCAGCAGTCTCTCGTTGGAGTCTGTTTTTGAAGTTTTTCTGTTGTAAGATAGCCATCCGCAGGTCTGTCACTGAATGGCCAGACAGGTTAAAGTGTTCTCCTACTGGTTTTTGAGTGTTATGATTCCTGATGTCAGATTTGTGCCCATTAATTCTTTTGCGTAGAGACTGTCCGGTTTGGCCAATGTACATGGCAGACGGGCATTGCTGGCACATGATGGCATATATCACATTGGTTGATGTGCAGGTGAACGAGCCCCTGATGGTATGGCTGATGTGATTAGGTCCTATGATGATATCACTTGAATAGATACGTGGACAGAGTTGGCATCGGGCTTTGTTACAAGGATAGGTTCCTGAGTCAGTGGTTTTGTTCAGTGATGTGTGGTTGCTGGTGAGTATTTGCTTTAGGTTGGGGGGTTGTCTGTAAGCGAGGACAGGTCTGTCTCCCAAGATCTGTGAGAGTAAAGGATCATCTTTCAGGATAGGTTGTAGATCTCTGATGATGCGCTGGAGAGGTTTTAGTTGGGGGCTGAAGGTGACAGCTAGTGGTGTTCTGTTATTTTCTTTGTTGGGCCTGTCTTGTAGGAGGTGACTTCTGGGTACTCGTCTGGCTCTGTCAATCTGTTTTTTCACTTCAGCAGATGGGTATTATAGTTTTAAGAATGCTTGATAGAGATCTTGTAGATGCTTATCTCTATCTGAGGGATTGGAGCAAATGCAGTTATATTTTAGAGCTTGGCTGTAGACAATGGATCATGTGGTGTGTCCTGGATGGAAGCTGCGGGCATGTAGGTAAGTGTAGCGGTCAGTAGGTTTCCGGTATAGGGTGGTATTTATGTGACCATCGCTTATTAGCACAGTAGTGTCCAGGAAATGGACCGCTTGTGTGGATTGATCTAGGCTGAGGTTGATGGTGGGATGGAAATTATTGAAATCATGGTGGAATTCCTCAAGGGCTTCTTTTCCATGGGTTCAGATGATGAAGATGTCATCAATGTAGCGCAAGTAGAGTAGGGGCGTTAGGGGACGAGAGCTAATGAAGCGTTGTTTTAAGTCAGCCATAAAAATGTTGGCATACTGTGAGGCCATGCGGGTACCCATAGCAGTGCTGCTGACTTGAAGGTATATATTGTCCCCAAATGTGAAATAGTTGTGGGTGAGGACAAAGTCACAAAGTTCAGCCACCAGGTTAGCTGTGACATTATCGGGGATACTGTTCCTGATAGCTTGTAGTCCATCTTTGTGTGGAATATTGGTGTAGAGGGCTTCTACGGCCATAGTGGCCAGGATGGTGTTTTCTGGAAGATCACCGATGGATTGTAGTTTCCTCAGGAAGTCAGTGGTGTCTCGAAGATAGCTGGGAGTGCTGGTAGCATAAGTATTCTCACACTTCTTATCAAACTGTCTGTACTGGGCTAGCTTGATTATCACTTCAAAAAAATTTTTTTCTCTTATTTAATTGGCCTCTCAGAGTTGGTAAGACAACTCCCACCTGTTCATGCTCTCTGTATGTGTGTATATATATCTCCTCAATATATGTTCCAATCTATATGCATCCGAAGAAGTGGGCAGTAGCCCACAAAAGCTTATGCTCTAGTAAAAAATAAGGTATTCAAAAGTTTAAACAAATGGAGGGGGGGTGCTGAAGACACTCCTCACCTGAGACACCATTTGTTCTAGGGCTGGCTCTGACCAAAGGGAACATGAGCACAGGTTGAGAATCAGGCCCAGTAAGATCTAAACCATTCAAAAACAACTTTATGTCCAACCAAATACCTTCCATAAAGCATCCTTCACCTCTTTATTTCTCAGAGTGTAAATGAAAGGGTTTAACAATGGAGTGACAATAGTGTTCAAAGTGTTGACAATCTTGTTCATTTCCAAGGAGCTCTGTTTGGAAGGCCGGACATAGAGGAAGATGGTGGCGCTGTACCAGATAGTCACAACAATAAGATGGGCCGAGCAAGTGGAAAAGGCCTTTTGCCGGCCTTGAGCCAAGGGGATCCTCAGTACAGTGGAGATTATGTAAATGTAGGAGACCAGCGTTATGGAACATGATCCTAGGATGACAATGATCGAGATGAGGAAAGCTGTCATCTCAATCACCGAGGTGTTTGTGCAGGAGAGAATGATCAAGGAATCTATGCTACAGAAGAAATGATTGATGACATTAGAGCTGCAGAAGAATAACCTGGCTATCAGAGATGCTGGGATAGAAATAGCCAGAAAACCAGACATCCAAGAACCAAGGGCCAGCTGAGCAGACTTGGTGCTGTTCATGATGGTTCTATAGTGCAATGGGTAGCAAATGGCCAGATAGCGATCATAGGCCATGGCAGACAAAAGGAAATACTCTGTGCAACCCAGGGAGAAAATGAAGTACATCTGCAGGATGCAGCTACCAAAGGGGATGGTTCTGCTTTTCCCCAGGAAGATTGCAATTGCCTTGGGGACACAGGCTGTGGTGTACCATATCTCCAGGAAGGAGAGGTTGCAAAGTAAGAAGTACATGGGGGTGTGGAGATGATGGTGGGCCTTCACTAGAACTATGATGGCAACATTTCCTGCAACTGTCAGGATGTATATCATGCTAAACACCACAAAGAGAGATATCTGCAAATATTGACTGCCGGGGAATCCCAGGAGGATAAATTCCTGTATCCTGGACTGGTTTTCCTTCTCTATTCCAGTCATAGGCTCCATCTGTCAAGATACAAGAGATCATAATTCAGGGGCAGTTTTGTTCCATGGATTGTTGGACATCACAAGTAAAATTTTCAAAGGTTCCTAAATGATTTAGAAGCCTAAGTCCCATTACAAAATCACATTAGTTGCTTAGGAGCCTAAGGGCTAGAGATTAAAATGTTTAGATGCCAACGTTGCAGATTTACAAAAATGCTTAATAAGCAGGTTAGGACACTAATCTGGTTAGCTGCTTTTGAAAATCCCACTAAGCATCTATTTGAAGCTTGAGACACCTAAATACCTTTTAAAATCCAGCTCTAAAAGATTAAAGCTCTTTTGAAAATTGGATTTAGGCTCTCAAGTCACTGAGGGCCAGATTGCAAAGGTATTCAGGCATGTGGTAGGTTTTTCAAAAACACTAAGATACCTAAACTCATTGTTTGCATGGATTTATAGATTCCAAAGCCAGAAGGGACCATTGTGATCATCTAGTCTCGCCTTCTGCATAACACAGGGCATAGAACTTCTCCAAAATAATTGCTACAGAAGATCTTTTAGAAAAACACCCAATCTTGATATAAAAATTCTCAGTGACGGAGATTCCACCATGACTGTTAGTATCCTTCTAGTTGTTTAATCAAAATGTCATGTAGTACCAAGTCAAATTCCATAGAGAAGTCTATTATATCAACACTATTATGTTGATCAATCACAATTGTAATGCCATAAAAAATGATACCATGTTAGTTTGACATGATCTATTTACCATAAATCCATGTTAAATGACATTAATTATATTAGTTTATTTCTTTATTAATTGAGTTCCTTATCAGCCACTCTGTTATCTTGCCTGGGATCGATATCAGTCTGACAGGCTTATAACTACCTTGGTCCTCCCATTTGCTCTTTTAAAATATTGGCACAACATTAGCTTTCTTCCAGTCTTCTGGAACTACCCTGGTGTTCCAAGGCGTATTGCAAATCAACAGTAAATGTCCAGTGAGCTCCTGAGCCAGCATTTTAAAAATGCTTGGATGTGAGTTATCTGGATCTTCTTTTCCTTCAGAAAAGGACCTAGGTGTCACAGTGGACGAGAAGCTAGATATGAGTCAACAGTGTGCTCTTGTTGCCAAGAAGGCTAACGGCATTTTGGCCTGTATAAGTAGGGGCATTGCCAGCAGATCGAGGAACGTGATCGTTCCCCTTTATTCGACATTGGTGAGGCCTCATCTGGAATACTGTGTCCAGTTTTGGGCCCCACACTACAAGAAGGACGTGGAAAAATTGGAAAGAGTCCAGCGGAGGGCAACAAAAATGATTAGGTGTCTGGAGCACATGACTTATGAGGAGAGGCTGAGGGAACTGGGATTGTTTAGTCTCTAGAAGAGAAGAATGAGGGGAGATTTGATAGCAGCCTTCAACTACCTGAAGGGGGGTTCCAAAGAGGATGGAGCTCGGCTGTCCTCAGTGGTGGTAGATGACAAAACAAGGAGCAATGGTCTCAAGTTGCAGTGGGGGAGGTCCAGGTTGGATATTAGGAAACACTATTTTACTAGGAGGGTGGTGAAGCACTGGAATGCGTTACCTAGGGAGGTGGTGGAGTCTCCTTCCTTGGAGGTTTTTAAGGCCCGGCTTGACAAAGCCCTGTCTGGGATGATTTAGTTGGGAATTGGTCCTGCTTTGAGCAGGGGGTTGGACTAGATGACCTCTTGCGGTCCCTTCCAACCCTGATATTCTATGATTCTTCAATGCTTAGCCAAATGGTTGGCCATAGTGATCATTCACCATTTGGTCCATACCGGTGCAGTTGCAAGGGCTTCACGGCCCGAGAGTCTAACATCAGAATAGACTTGATGAACCCATGTAATAGGAGGGCTGCCTCTGGGCTGCCTCCACCTCTCAATTGGTGGAATTTTATCCCAACGCTTACAAGCCACCTGAACAATGGTGTTCACCGGAACATCTTGTGACATTCTTGTGACAAAAGTGTAAGACGCCATCTGCAGACAATGGCTCTGGTAGTCTGTAGACAGAAGCAACCATAAACATCTGCATTACAAATAATGTCCAATATACGACATTGTCATTTTGCGTGGAAAACCTCCAACTTTGCCCAGTCTGTGTGGCATAGTGTCCATGTTTTGCTGACGTACAACAGTACAGGGAGGATACAGCTCGAATAGATCCTGAACTTGGTTGTCATGCTGAGTTGATGTTGATTCCATGTTGTTATCTGGATCTGCTGATTTAAAAATGTCTAATTTTAGTAGATTCTGTTTAACATCCTCCTGAGATAGGAGCGTATTTTAGTGAGTTTTAGGCACCTAGATGATCTTGAAAATCCCACTAGGTGCCTCAATACCTTTAAAAATCTGGCTCTTAGCTACTGTTAGAAATGTTATCCCACCCCACGTGGTGACCAAATTCATTTTCCACAGATTTTCTGAACATCTGGAGAAGCAAAGTGTTAAATCCTGTACTATCTACACAGTCCCCCTGATGCAAAACAATCTCATCATCAATGGGTGGACACGTCTTTCTGTAAGGAAATAGTAGCCTGAAGGAAATCCAGGACTCAGGGGGTGAAAACCAACACACTGAATTGGTTTTCCATCTCTACCCAAGTCTCAAATTCTGTTGGTCACAAGAGATGTTCACAGAGTGAAAGAGTTAAAATGCATTATTGGATGTTCCTTGAATGTTCAAGTCAGAATCCTAATGCCTGAATAATTATTACCACCTACCCTATCTCCCTAAACCTCAGTCAGCTACTACTTCCAACAAGTGTTTGTCAAGAAACAGGACAAGGGAAGGGAAGGGGATCATGATCATTTCATCCTTTTTCCCATTGACATTTAAAACATTGATGGCACTTTAGATCTACTAATTGTTCATTCCATCTTCTGCCCATGCTCTTCCTTGTCAAAAGGCCCTTCATGCTGTTAGCTGGGATTTTCAGCGATGCCTTAGAGAGTTTGGTACCCAATACCCATTGAACTCCATTAGGTTATGGACACATGGACTCTTTGGAAAATCACTGATGTGCAAATCCCATTTTAACAACTCTACAGAATTTAGCATGAAGAAGAATAGGAGGGAAAATATCCCAGTTTCCCTGAAAATTTCCTTTCTTCTAGTATTACAGTAAATGGATCAGTCCCGTCCTCAGTTTTTTTCTCCTTCATTAATCTCTGCTGTGCTCTGTGGTATGCAGGATTTGTATTTGTTCCTTATAGGCTCTATGATGAACATTTTACACTGGTATATTCCAAGGTAGAGAATCATAAACTCTAATTCCAGCACAAGAATGCAAAATTTGAACTCCTATCCTTTCCTCCTAAATCTTTCCTGACTCTCCAACTTATTTCAAAACTCAGCTAGCCTTCCCAACACCTAGCTTTGAAACACTGGGGTTATTTTTGTCTTCTTCTTCGCACATGACCATGATGTTTGTCTTTGGTGAAGATTTTCAAAGGCAAAGAGGACCGTGTGGCCCAACTCCCACTGAAAATCTTTTGAAAATCTCCCCCTTTGTATCTAACATTAAAACAGATTTTACATTTTGCCCAGGATCAAATTCTAACAATCAAGGAACAAACCTCATGACTAGGCTTGGAAGGATTAGGTTGGTACTGATAAATGTTGGCAAATGTTGATGTCACCATGCACACATAAAGTGATGAAAACCTATTTCTATTAATAATACTTAAAATTCACAGATAGGCAAAGTAAGAAAAATGCTTTGAGAACATATTAGAGTAAAAATCCAGGGATTTAGACTTTTCAGTTAGGTTTGTTAGAAATGGACTAGTGAATGAATGGTAAAAACAGGTCTGAGCTGTTGAATGAAGGATATTTACTTTCTCTATTTTGACATGTAATGTTAACAATTTGTATTTCAATGGTTTATAGACATTTCACTTTTTGAATCTCAGAGTCTGTCATTTCTCAGACAGTCTCCCCCACCCCATAATTTTGTGCAACTATGAAAATTTAAATTAAAAAAATGGAAAGAAATGCGTTAAATATTTTATTATTGATATTACTCATCAAAATTAGAAATAATAAAAATAACATTCTGCCAAGCCTATTCATGACATATTAACATGTAAGTGAGAACGGAACAAGAATTTCATATAGATTTATGTACCAGACGTGCTTAATTGACGATGCTCATTAATTATAATCCCAAGCTTTTGTGCAGGAGATCTGAAAGCATTTTACAAGTGGGTTCAGGATCATTATTCCCATTTCACAAAAGAAGAAATTATAAACCAAAAATAATGTCCCTGATTTTGCAGTGCTGGACAGAGGCACATTCCATGCTCAGCTGAGATGGAAATAAAATTTTGCCCTGAAGGATAAATGATTGATCGTCATGGTGTAATGGGATTTTCAAAGGATATTTGAAAGCAATTAAAAATGCAAATCTCATTGTTATTCAGTGGAATGTAGATGCCAGATTCCCATAGACCCTTTTGAAAATCCCACCCATATTGCTTATGCTCCTTATTCTAATTTGAGATGAGTTTGGCAAAGATAATAATACTTTATACTTCTACACCTCTTTACGTCTTCCACTCATGAGCTATTTCATTCTACAATGGGCTGGAAAGTACTGCCCTTTGTAGCTGTGACTTCAATGCTATTTGAAATGGGCCCAATGCCCCTCTGTAGTAAATATTAACCATTATCAATCCTCTGCTATATAAGGAGAAAATAGGGGTAAAGGATCTTGGCCAGGGATGCATCGGAAGACAGGGTGAAAGCATGGAAGCAAGATCAGGAGCTACTGCCTTCTAATGCCCTAATTACCATTATTATAGAGGGCTTCATCGAATAACGGAGGAAGTCAATGGTACTCTTTCCATTCACTCTAGTAGGCTTGGGAAGAAACTCATGGTGCTTTTTCATTTGTAGATCTCAAACCACTTCACTAAGGCAAGTGAATAGTATTATCTCATTTATTTACAGAAGGGGAAACTGAGGCACAGATGGTTTATACAAATTTCACACAGTATATCACTGACAGTGTTGGGACAATCTCCAACTCCTTATTTCCCATCTACCAAACCAGGCTATCACTGAGATTTAAAAAGCTGTCAGGGATTCTGGGGCTGAGTGGAATTTTTCAAAGCAGCTAGGTGCCTATGATTTTTGGGTGCCTAGATGCTTCTAAATATCTCATTAGGTGCCTAAATACCTTTTAAAATCTGTTTTTAAACAAATACATTCCCATGAATAATGAATGAGGAGTGGGCATCCATGTAGCATTTGTGGCTACGAAAACCTCAGTCTACCTCTAAGAGAAAATAGGCAATCCATTTTTACATTCTTATCTATGTGACTCAGGTGACTATGTGACTCAGCAGCGAGTTCCACAGATCTATCATATAGCTATTTTCTCTTATGCACTCAAGAGTTGAAAAATATGAGTGAAAAAAAGGGAGAGAGAGAGAGAGAGAGAAAGAGCGAGAGAGAGAGAGAGAGAGAGAGAGAGATGGGAATATGTTACAGGTGTACCAATTACTCACTGTGGGAAACCTTTTCCTTCCAACAAGATATGGCCCAGTAGGTCACATCACCAAATATAGAAAATATAATTATTAATATACTTGGTTTAAAGTATATTTCTGGGGTGTGTTCTCTCCCTCTCTCTCTCTAGTGGACCTAGATTATTAGCTTTTCATGCATTATCTTCTCTTCTTAGAATGCAGCATTCTTGGATTCTGAGAAAAAAATGCATTGAAAGTGAGGGTGCCATATTTTTCCTCCAGTTATAAATCAAACATTTCAACATCTTCCTACTTATTGCAGATATCAATATTCATTAGAGTCTCATTCCATTACCAGTTCATCATCACCCTGCCGCCTTTCCCCTTACCTGCTTTGTTTATGTATGGCAACTCAACAGGTCTTACGAATAAGCCTACTTTATATTCCTCAGAAGTGCCCTTGGGATTTGGTCTCAACAGAATTTCACTGTCTTCTTCTAGTGCCAACCGCCTGACATAGTAAGGATGATGTCCTTGGTTAAAGAAGAGCAGTGGAAATTAGGAGACCTTGGTTCTGTGTCTCCATTGACTTGCTGATGGACCACTGTGTAATTGTTTAAGTTCATTGTTCCTCAGTTTCTCCATTTGTAAAAGACAAAAGGCCGTATTTTTAAAGGTATTGAGATGCCTATTGGAATTTTCAAAAGCATCTAGGAATCTAAAACCCATTCATTTCTGTGGGTGTTAGGTGCCTATGTACTTTTGAAAATCCCATTAGATGCTTTAAAAATCTGTCCCTAAGTGGCTGCCCAAAGTTAGGCAACTACATCCACATTTAGGCAGCTTAATAAGTGGTGTAAGATACAGTAGTATAAAGCACCAGAGGCCAGATATTTAAAGGCATTCAGATGCCTAAAGATAGGCAGATAGGTACCTAGTGGGAATTTCAGAAGTACGTATGCAGGTTAAGTACATAACTCCCATTTAATTCTATGAGATTTAGGTGCCTAGGCCTTTGAAAATCCCACTAGACACCTAATTCCCTTTGAAAATCCTAAAACACTTTGGTGCTTGTAAAAAATTTACCTGTAATCTACACAAAAAAGTTATACTGACAGAATGAAAGGTGTGTTTTTATACCAGTTTAGTTAAAAGAGTGAAACTTTGTGTGTGGGTATTATTATATTATTTTCAACCTCACTTATATTAATTTTCAGGTGCAAACTGAATGAATATAACCAGTTTTATACCTAAGGGTCCACAAACTCATAGACTCATAGACTTTAAGGTCAGAAGGGACCATTATGATCATCTAGTCTGACCTCCCGCATGATGCAGGCCAGAAAAGCTGACCCACTCCCTTTCCCTTAACTCAGCTGTTGAAATCCCCAAATCCTGTGATTTAAGGACTTCAAGTCACAGAGAATCCTCCAGCTAGCGACCCCCACCCCATGCTGCGGAGGAAGGCGAAAAACCTCCAGGGCCTCTGCCAATCTACCCTGGAGGAAAATTCCTTCCCGACCCCAAATATGGCGATCAGTAGAACCCCGAGCATGCAGGCAAGATTCTCCAGCCAGACCCTCATTGACCATTGATACTATTTACCAGCGATGGCACGTTGTTGACCAATTGACTAAAATCACATTATCCCATCAAACCATTCCCTCCATAAACTTATCTAGCTTAATCTTAAAGCCAGAAAGGTCTTTCGCCCCCACTGTTTCCCTCGGAAAGCTGTTCCAAAATTTCACCCCTCTGATGGTTAGAAACCTTCGTCTAATTTCAAGCCTAAACTTCCCCACGGCCAGTTTATATCCATTCGTTCTCGTGTCCACATTAGTACTGAGCTGAAATAATTCCTCTCCCTCCCTGGTATTTATCCCTCTGATATATTTAAAGAGAGCAATCATATCCCCCCTCAGCCGTCTTTTGGTTAGGGTAAACAAACCGAGCTCCTCGAGTCTCCTTTCATACGACAGGTTTTCCATTCCTCTGATCATCCTAGTGGCCCTTCTCTGTACCCGTTCCAGTTTGAGTTCATCCTTTTTAAACATGGGAGACCAGAACTGCACACAGTACTCCAAATGAGGTCTCACCAGTGCCTTGTATAACGGAAGCAGCACCTCCTTGTCCCTACTAGATATACCTCACCTAATGCATCCCAAGATCTCATTAGCTTTTTTCACGGCCACGTCACATTGTCGACTCATAGTCATCCTTCGGTCAACCAGGACTCCGAGGTCCTTCTCCTCCTCCGTTACTTCCAACCGATGCGTCCCCAGCTTATAACTAAAATTCTTGTTAGTCATCCCTAAATGCATCACCTTACACTTTTTACTATTAAATTTCATCCTATTACTATTACTCCAATTTACAAGGTCATCCAAGTCTCCCTGCAGGATATCCCGACCCTTCTTCGAATTGGCAATACCTCCCAACTTTGTGTCATCCGCAAACTTTATCAGCCCACTCCTACATTTGGTTCCGAGGTCAGTAATAAATAGATTAAATAAAATCGGACCCAAAACTGAACCCTGAGGAACTCCACTGGTGACCTCCCTCCAACCTGACAGTTCCCCTTTCAGTACCACCCGCTGCAGTCTCCCCTTTAACCAGTTCTTTATCCACCTCTGGATTTTCATAGCGATCCCCATCTTTTCCAATTTAATCAATAATTCCTCGTGTGGTACCATATCAAACGCTTTACTGAAATCGAGGTATATTAGATCCACCGCATTTCCCTTATCTAAAAAGTCTGTTACTTTCTCAAAGAAGGAGATCAGGTTGGTTTGGCACGATCTGCCTTTCGTAAAACCATGTTGTAATTTGTCGCAATTGCCATTGACCTTAAGGTCCTTAACTACTTTCTCCAAACAAAGGTACAAGAATTGCATCGGATTAACTAACCATATTTGAGTTAAACTGCTGTGTCTTCTCTGTATAGACAAGACCAAGGGCCAGATTTTTTAAAGCATTTAGGCACCTAGTGGAATTTTCCAACTTCCTAGCTGCCAAACATCCATTGAAATCAGTGAGTATTAGGTGCCTAGGTGCTTTTGAAAATCTTATTAGGAGTCTAAATACCTTGACAAATCTGGCCCTCAGTCACTTTTGAAAATAGGATTTATGTTTAAATTTTCAAATGCAGCTAATTGACTAAAGAGGCAATGAGATGTAAGCTCCTAAGTCACCTAGGTGGTTTAGAAAATTTTGCCCTAAGGCTTCTCAGGGCTTTTCTACCTGGCACTGCAATGCACATCATGGTTGCACACTAATTGGTCCAGTTAGACCCTGCTGGTGTGCACTAGATGTTCCCTAGTGTGTTTTAATGTAGTACATTTTGAATCCTATGGACTTCAATAGAAGTTAGACACTGACATGCTTTTGAAAACCTGGCTAGGCACCTATTCGCCTCTTTAGTAACTCTATGGATCTCAGCCCTAATACTTAGCTATTCAGTTCCATTAGGTTGTCATTGTGCTCATGAAATCCTGAGCTGGTCAGAGCATTTGTCATCCACATGGGTGTGAAAGTTACCAAGCAATATCAGGCATAATCACGGTAAATACAATGATAATTTCCTAGGTTAAGGACAAAATAAAATTTAAGTAAGGAATAACTTAATTGCTGAAATTATGCACCTGATCTTCATTCCCCTTACAGAGACATAGACTGGCATTTCCAAAGGAGATTAAGGGAGTTAGGTGCCCAAATCCAATTTAAATTAATGTGATTTGGCACCTAAATTATTTTAGGCACATTTGAAAATACCTGTCCAATTTTCCAATTGATTTAACTGAGGTAGGACTAGACCCTGAATCAGAAGCTACTCCCCATAATAGTGTAAGACATGCGAGAGAAGAATCAGGATATATGACTCAATAGCCCCTCAACTCCGTGTAAAACTTGTAATAAAATTACTAGGCTTGGCAACATGGACACCCCATTTTAAAGGTAGGTCTGAGCTCTTAAATATACATCAGCTGCCAACACAAGAGCAATTGTGTTTGTGGATAGAATACAGAAGTTGTCACTTGTTCCAGTCCAGAGCCAGTTGCCAGATTCTGTACTCGTTAGGGTGAAAATCAATCTGCATGGAGAAGGACTTACATTACGCCTAACCCTCAAAGTAAAACTTAAGAGGGTCTTCAGTAGTGTACTGTGTGATTTCAATTCCTCATGTCAGCATGGGCCACAGGACCAAAGACAAAGGTTGATGGAGATCTACGTTGATAGAGAGTTGATGACCTCTGTGATATGAATTAGTAAGTCTTAGCCCACATTCTGGTGGAGAAATATCAACATTGCATTTGTCACCAATTTGTGCCCTGTTGTTGGAGACTAAGGAATGAGTCTGTGTCTTGATCAATACCTGGTGTTGGAAGACTCATATACATGGGTCTAGTATGGTAGATAAATTTGGACAGGCTTGGGTAACACTGCTCTACAGCCAAAATGCTTCTGAAATAAATGTAGTCAAACTTTACTAATTCTGGGTCACTGAGAATGAAAATGATGCTTAAAATTGTTGATTGGCTCTAGTTTTCAAGATATGCTATTGGGTCAGTATATACGACCCTTGACTTGGGAATGGCGGAGGATAAGTGAGTTATAAAGGGAAGGGATCTCACTTTAAACCAGAAATGACTAAAATACATCTTTGACTGGATCTATGAATAAATCTATGACTGGGTTTGGACAGTACTTCCTTTTTAGGCAAAACAATGAATGATGCAATCTGAAGATGGTGTTGCGTCATACATGATATGAATTGCATCATGTTATTCCTAGAAGTCATGGATGATGCAATCATAACGAAGCTTACATCACTCTGCGGAACAAATTGCCCTATATCAGCTCTAGATATCATAGAGTGTCATGCTCTCTTATTTGTCAGTGTTTGATTTTGCAAAGGGACACATTTCTGTTTAGCCAAAGTGAGCAGAGATGCCTCGTACTTGTGTGAACAGTGCAGATAACTTCTGCTATGTTTGTGGTGAAGTGACTTTTACATCACAAAAGCACAGTATAACCACTATGGTTAAGAAAGCCTATCACCTTTATTTTGGCTGCAAAAGTGGAGATTAGGACAAGAGGTGGGCCCCCCACATATGTTGAACAGGAAAAGGAAATCTATGCCTTTTGCAGTGCCAGTGATTTGGAGAGAGCCAACAGATCATACCAGCAATTGTTACTTCTGCATGGTGCCTCCAGTTGGGAAAGGTGTGTCAAAGAAGAAAAAGTGGACTGTGCATTATCCAAACATTCCATCAGCTATACGCCCAGTAGCCCATGGAGAAGGACTGCTGGTTCCTGATGCACCAGAATCATTCTCAATTGAGTCAGACAAGGACGAGGATGAAACTTCTGGTCCTGAACCATCAATATCACAAGACCCACATTTTCTCCCATCCTCCTCCTCTGAACCACACCTCATTACACAAGGTGAATTGAATGACCTTGTCAGGGATTTGGAACTACCCAAGAGGAAGGCAGAGCTGTTGGGCTCCAGACTACAGCAGTGGAATCTCCTGGCAGGTGATGTTAGGGTTTCCACGTTCCGTGACTGTCAAAAGGATCTTGTCCCATTCTTCCTCCTGGAAGGTGATCTTGTAGCCTGCAACAACCTCGATGGTGTGATGGCAGCCCTCAACATCGTTCACAATCCAGATGTGTGGAGACTGTTCATTGAAGACGAGTCTTAAAGCTGTTTTACTGCATAATGGCAATGTTTTGCCATCAATTCCAGTTGGTCATGCAGTCCATATGAAGGAAACCTATGACAGCATGAAACAACTTTTGAGGTTCATAAACTATGACCAACATCAGTGGCCGCTTTGTGGCGATTTGAAGGTTGTTGCTCTCTTGCTTTGTCTGCAGACTGCATACACAAAGTACTGTTGTTTTCTCAGTGAATGTTACCACCCTTACACATCAAGCTGGGTCTGATGAAGAACTTTGTCAAGGCCATTGACAAAACACAAGAAGCTTTCAAGTACCTCTGTGGAAAATTTCCAAGGTGAAGTGAAGCTAAGATAAAGGAAGGTGTCTTTGTTGGTCGTCAGATTCGTGAACTTCTTCGAGATGATGCATTTGACCATGCACTGTGTGGCAAGGAAAAGATGGCATGGGAAGCCTTCCAGTTAGTGGCAATAAATTCTCAGAAACAACAAGGCAGACAACTACAGGTTGTTGGTAGAAAACCTCCTCAAGGCATACAAAAGCCTTGGTTGCAACATGTCACTAAAGATAGATTTTTTGCTCTCTTATCTAGATTTTTTTCCACCAAACTGCGGAGCAGTGAGCGACGAGCACGGAGAGCGATTTCACCAGGACATTGCAACAATGGAGAAAGGCTATCAGGGCAAATGGGGCCCATCAATGCTTGCAGACTATTGCTGGACAGTGACAAGAGATGCTCCATTTAATGAATGCAAGAGACAAGCCAAGAAGCGCCGAGTAGACACTGAATAGGAATAAACTATGTACATAATAGTTTTTTGCCTTTTGTTTCATAATAAATTTTATTTATATAACCCTTTTGCTGATTTTTAAATTACATAAACAGGACAGGTGAAATATTATCATGTAAAAGATCTAGTTTTACAATTTATGATTAAAACTCTACTATCTGCACAATATACATAAAATGTAAAAACTTAAATGTCTTAGAAACAGTAGCCAATCAGTTGTTTTAATTGTCAGATTTGAATTCAGCACATCAAAATACATAATAAATAGCACATTTTATCTCTGAAGCAGATGACTTCTCAAAAATTGTAGACCAGTGTAATATTTAAGCTAAATTAACTGGCTTTAGCCTAGGCTTTGCTTGACATGAGTGTTGCTTGCAAAATGCGTCCTTATGTAGAGACTTCTTTAAATAATGCTTATAGCTGCTGTGTAAGACAAAGATGATGTTCTATACTGTGTTGAAGGACATAGATAAAAGGAGGTTAATCAGTACAATAAAATACATAAAATGTAGTGACAAAAAGTCCCTGTATTGGGAAAAAAACAGAAAAGTCCCTATATTGAGTAGTAGGATCAAAGTAAATAAAACAATTGGAAAAGGGACATGATGACATGAAATTAGCATGGACAAAAAAGGTTATGTAAACTGAAGCCTGCCTATGCGTATTCCATGGGATATGTAAGACAATGCTTAATGTTGATTGGATGGTCAAATAACGTGTAAAGGTTGTGTTGCTACAGGAGAGTGTTCCAGGGCATAGAACAGGGTCGCCACCCTGCCCTGATGGGCTGAAAGGTGGCTAAAGTAGACCCTGTCCTCCCGCTCCAGCCGCCAGCTCACTTCGGCGGCTGGATCCATGTGGGTCTCCTGCAGGAAAATAACCGAGTACCCCCCCTCCCAAAGGAAGGAGAGCACCTGGCACCTGCGGAGACCCAACCTACAGCCGTGGATGTTCAAAGTGGCAAAGACGGACGGCAACATAAGGAGGGCTAGGGATGATCCTCACGGTCTGGGGCACTAGCGGCACCTGTCGGACCCCGCAGCAAACTGTGACCAACCCCGAAAGCCAGCAGGGCATCACGGAAGCTGCAGGCACGCTGGTAAGCTGCAGCATCCCGCTCCCCAGTCCCTTTGCCCTCCCCCATAATGGCCCTCACGGTCTGAAGAATAAGATGGAAATTGCCCCAGCGCTGAAGAGTGAGATGCACTCTATTTGTGGAGCCATGAGTGTCTTCCAAGAAAGAGGGCATCTCGCTCCTCTGTGTGGCAGGGACTGGGGTCACGGAACCCGGGGTGTCCCCTGATTGGACCCCCCTGCCAGCCCCATGGCCCAGCAAGGCGGGCAGGCAGGGATCAGAGCCCCACCACGGTGCCTGTCCATCCGGCACTGTGCCACCCGACATAACACTCGGCCCTAGGGACGATGGCGAAGGGAGAACTGCAGCTTCTGATGGGCCAGAAGAGGGAAAAACAGAAACTGCCTCCCGGGGGCCTCCATAAAAAGAAAATGAGGCAACCCCGGGGCGGCAGCAACAGGAGGGGGGAAGGAAAACAGGTTAAGGACAGGAACAAGGGCTGGAACAGGGTCGGGGACAGGGACAGGACACAGATTTAGGACGGGAGCAGGGTCAGGGCAGGGAGCAGGGACAAAAATCTAGGGCCTGATTGGCAGAGTCTCCGGGGCACAGTGACTCATGACCTGACACGGTAGTTAAAGGGGCAGCAAGGGAGTGGGACACTCTAAACGAGGCTCAGAGGCGCCACTAAACGAGGCACCCACAATTACAGCACTGGGGGTAGGCGAGAGCTGCCTCATGGGGTAGGGCACCCGTGGGCTCAGAGCCCAGCCGCTCGGTGTCGGCTGTTGCCACAATGGACACGGCGGCGTCAACCAGATTACCATTCATGGCCGGGCAGATGGACATGGCCCAGGGCATTGCAGAGGCCAAAACGGGGGCAACCACCTGAGGCAGAGGGAAGGGAAAGGGGGGGGCACCAGAGAGCAATCACCCTTACCAAGGCCTTCTAACAGGGGGGCATCCACTCCCTCAGTGGTTGGGGTCAAGCCCAAGGCCTCGATCTCAGCAAAAATAGAGGCAAAGTCCCCACCCGCCTGTACTGGTTCCCCCTCGACAGCAGCCGGGGCAGTAGCCATTGCGGCCCCTACAGGGGGCACAGATGGCAACGGGGCAGCGAGGGCGCCGTCCATAACCCCCTCAGGGAGGGACTCCGTAGGAGAGGTGGTACTACCCATCTCCGTGTCTGCAGTGACCTTGGCCGACTCCAAATGATGAACGTCATAGGGGAGTCAATGGAAGGCTGAGCACCAGCAACCCCCTTCATAGTTGTACAGGGGGTCCCTTCTCCCTCGCTAATGAGGGGGGGGTGCTGGGCCTGAGCTCCCCGCTTGTGGTGTCTCCCCCGCACAAGCTCCCAGTTCCCTGAAGAGGGGACTGGCCAGCTGGGTCACGGCCTGGGAGCGAGGGCAATGACGGGAGGGTAAGGGAAGACAAGGGCTGAACAACAGGGAAAGGGACAAACTCCCCCTGAGGCAAGCCCCGCTCGAGTCCCGCTACCGCCCCTGCCACCATCTCCTCCATGGGCCCCAGTCTACTATCCACCTCAGCAGCGGGGCGAGCACACTCAGCTGGGCACATTGGGGGGGGTCTCCCCCGAGACCTGTGCGGAGTTGACAATGGTCACAGATGGAGGAGGGGTGACCCCAGGGACCAGGCGATCAGGGCCGCTGGCAATTATAGAGCTGACGCCCTTCTGAGTATTGGGGGTCCCAGATGCCCCTCCAAGCCGGGCCAGGGGGCATTCCCTCCGGACGTGCCCTGTCACCCGGCAGAGAAAGCACTGGGCCACCCCCGAAGAATAATAAACCCAGTACTGGGCCCCTCGATGGGGCACTAGAAAGGACCCCTCCAGAGCCTCCCCATCACATGCCGCCGGCGGAATTTGAACCTGCACCTGCCGGCGGAATGACAAAACGTGGCGGAGGGCAGGGTCCTTACAGCCCAACGAAAGGGGGCTGAGGACGGACAGGGCCCTCCCCAGGGTGGAGGGGAAGGCAAAAGGGCAGCATTGGGGAGGAAGGGAGGAACAGAGGAGAAAACCACCCATACGCCCAGGTCCTCCAAAGGCTCGAGGGGGACGTGGATGCCCCCCACCGCCAAGCCCCTCTCCACCACCTCCTGGGCAGCGGCCCCCAACGCCGGGAAGAACACCACCTTCCCCAACATCTTAGAGGCCACCACCACAGCCGTGGGCCCCACCACCCACGCCAACGCCCACACATATGTTTCTACGTGGGGCGAGGCCGGCACCAGGAGGCAACGCATCCCGTGCTCCTGGTGAGGGTGGGAAAGGGGCCCTGGCCGCCGGGAATGGCATTCCGGGAGGCGGCTGGAGCAGACGGTGAGGCAGTGAGCAGAGGGGTTGCAGCCACCTGGGCGTACGCCCTGGGGGCCGAGGGAGTGGCACCCCTAGAGCTGGTGGAGGGAACAACGGGCAAGGGAGAAGAGGGAGCTGTGGCCGTTGATGGGGCCGCAGCGGGGGAAGGAACCACTGTCACCGGGGGTTTCACCTTTTGGGCAGGGCCCTTCCCACCAGCCAAGGGAGCAGTCCCAGAAGTGGAGGCGGCCGAGGTCATGGCAGCAGCAGAGTCTCAGGAGCCCCTATCCGTGCCCACCGGTGCCTCAATGGCAATGATGGCACGCAGCCCGGCAGCGGCAGTCGAGGCAGCCATCGCAAGGGAGGGTGTGGGGATGGGGACTGTAAGGGAACTGCAGGGGCGGCCAGGGAATTCCCACTGCCTGAATCACACACCACAGAAAGGGAAGGAAGAGGACAGCCGCTAGGGCCGGGAAATAGAAGGAAGGAGAGGGAGGAGTGGGAGGGAAGGGAAGGGGAAGGGAGGGGGGAGAACGGCTACCACACCCAACCCACTAGGCTGAAAGCAGGGTGGAGGGGCACCAACAGAAAAGGACAAAGGAAGACAAGGAACACAATTCCAGCACAAGATGAAAAAGAAACTGACTCCCCTGGCTGCACTAAGGAAAGGAAGGGAAAAACTAAGACATCATGGGGGAGTGTGCATCAGTGAAGGAGTCAATGAAAAAAAAGGGGGAGGGGGGAATCTCAAACACCAACAGCGGAACATGGGAACACAGGCAATAAGGGCTGAACTGGAGGGAGGTCAAGAAGCAAGGGGGCAGAATGCAGGGGAGGGCTAAATCAGGTATGCCTCAGGCATGGAACAAAGAACAGGGTGGGTTTGAAAACAACCAAACTAAAAGAGGGGGGGAAAGGGGCTGGCAACCACGCCTGCACCATGGGACAAGGGCGGGGCAAACAAAGTAATCAAGGACCAAAAAACAAAACAGGGCAAACCAGAGCAAACAGGGCAGTAGAAGGGGGACGGGCGGGGCAGGCAGCAAAGGGAAAGGGGGCAAGCAGCTGCAAGAACAGGGCAGTGGACAAGGCAGAGGAAAAGGGGGCCCACCGGCCAAATGCAGCAGGGGAGGGAGGACAAAGCCAAGGGAGGGGAAAGGAAACGAGCACCCACGGGCTTCTGAAAAACAAATGCCCATTTGCTGCCGCTACGTTCTTTGGATGGTTAGAGGGCAGAGCAAACTGCTGGGCCGGGGAGCAGAGAACAGAGCCAGAAGGCAGGTGGAAAGGTGGAGGGGACAGCGGTGGTGGAGCAGGTGGATTAGGGGGAGGGCCCCAGGCCACTCCCCCAGCTCCCCACAGCAAAGGCACCTACCACCACAGAAGAAAGGATGTTACAAACCCCCTCCACAAAGCAAGGCCTTTTCTACTCCCTCTGCAGCTTTAACATCTCCCCAGCAGCAGCAGCATGGGCAGCAGCAACCCAGCCAAGGGAGGCCCCAAAAATGATGGGAAAAGTGGGGCCTCGCACTCCCTTCTGAGGGTCACACCAGCAGGGTCCTCCCCATAGCAGCAGCAGACACCGCCACCGCCAGGGGGACAACCGGCCAGGAGAACAGCCTCAAAAGAGTGGAAGGCAGGTATCTCAGCCTGCAGAACCAGCAGGTCCCTTTTCTCTGGGTAAGGGAACAGAAGCAGTTCCAGAACAAACAGGAATTTGCTGGAACCAATTAAGGCAGGCAAGCTAATTAGGACACCTGGAGCCAATTAAGAAGAAACTGCTAGAATCAATTAGGACAGGCTGGCTTATCAGGGCACCTGAGTTTAAAAAGGACCTCACTTTAGTTTGTGGTGTGCATGTGAGAAGCTGGGAGCAAGAGGTAATAGAAGCTGAGAGTGAGAAGGTGTACTGCTGGAGTACTGAGGAGTACAAGTATTATCAGACACCAGGAGAAAGGTCCTGTGTTGAGGATAAAGAAGTTGTTGGGAGGAGGCCATGGGGAGGTAGCCCAGAGAGTTGTAGCTGTTGTGCAGCTGTTCCAGGAAGTGCTCTAGACAGTTCCAGTCCACAGGTCCCTGAGCTGGAACTTGGAGTAGAAGGTAGGCCTTGGTTCCCCCCAAACCTCCCAACTCCTGATCCGACACAGGAGGAGTTGACCTGGACTGTGGGTTCCACCAGAGGGGAAGGTCTCTGGGCTGTTCCCCGACCCACATGGTGGATCAGCAGAGACTGTGGGGATTGTTCTCCTTCCTTTTCCCCATGCTGGCCGGTGATGAGGTTATCTGAGTAAAACATCAGATTCGAGCCACGAAAGTGGCCAAACTGAGGGCTGCCATGAATCTCTGTGGCAAGCAAATCTGCCAATAGGTGCAGGACCCACCAAGGTAGAGGAGGAACTTTTGTGACAAGTTATAAATATGATAGAGTATAGGGGAATAATAAGAACCCTGTAGGAAAAATATATCATGACCCCAGAAGAAGGTAATTGGACAATATATTTTTCTGTATATATGTCATTCATTGTTTTTATAGTAATTGTAAAGTGCAAGGTGTTGCTTTTTGGTTCAAATAAAGATGTGATTTTTAGACATTTATAAATTTGACTGGTGTGGAGAAAGTATATAAGGAAGTGTTATTTACTCCTTCTCATAACACAAACTAGGGGTCACTAAATGAAATTAATAGGCAGCAGGTTTACAACAAATAAAAGGAAGTATTGCTTCACATAATGCACAGTCAACCTGTGGAACTCCTTGCCAGAAGATGTTGTGAAGGCCAAGACTATAACGGTTCTTTATGAACGCTATATAAATTCAAGGAGAATAGGTCTATCAATTGCTATTAGGAGGGATGGTGGCTCTAGCCTTTGTTTGCCAGAAGCTGGGAATGGGGACAGGGGATGTATCACTTGATGATTACCTCTTCTGTTCTTTCTCTCTGAAAGACCTGGCATTGGCCACTTTCAGAAGACAGGATACTGGGCTAGATGGCCATTTGGTCTGACCCAGTATGGCTGTTATGTTCTTATATGAATGTGCCCCAGAGAAAAAGAATGGGTGTACAAAAATCTACCTTAACATGAGCCCTATATAAATATAAAACAGGGATATACATTACTCTTTAAAGTAAGAGTACTGCAATTACAGTGCAATGGCCTTGTAATTAGTGTGCTTATGTTTCTTTCACTATCTGTGAATACCACTGAACCATATAATCAGGAAGTGTGCTGTGTAACTGAGAACAATTGCAGAGGCTGGCATTTTCGGGGCAGCCCGCAGAAGTTTATCACCCAGATTCCATTAACAATCTTAGCCAGCATCAATACAATTTGGTTAGTATGCTTGAGCTGGATCCTCAGCTGGTGTAACTCCAATGGAGTTACACCAGTTCACGGCAGCTGAAGATATGCCCTTGAAAATATCATGAACAGCCAAGCGCATTAATAATTCCATCTGTTATGTGGTTGTTCAGTTTATATGATTTTCTGGTGACTACATATTGAAAACATAAGACTATGCTAATCACAATGTAACTAAACTGTTATTCCATTACCCTTATTATAAAGCATGACTGGACATGAACATTATTTACGGTCAAGCATATTTTCTTAATTTCTCACTTTGGCTGAACTTATCAAAGTCATCAAGAAGACTTGCACACAAAAGGTCAAAAATTTAAAGGCATTTGGGTACCAGTGGGGATTTTCAAAAGCATCCATGAGTGTTAGGTGACTAGATGCTTTTGAAAATCCTTCTAGGCACCTAAATACCTTTTAAAAATCTGGTCCAAACTCTCTTAGACAGCTTTAAATATCTCATTGTACTTCTTGGCACATTGCTCCTTAATTTCCCTTATTATTCCAAGGCTATTTATTTCTCCTTTCCAAGTTCTGTATGTTTGTATATACCAGATTCTTACCATTAAATGGTTAAATAAAGTTTTATATTTTTTTGTTTTCCCCTTCTGTTGTGGGGAGTGCTTCATTTAAAAGTACACAAGTGACACTGAACAAAATGATGGAATAAAGCCTAAGGGATCAACCTTTATAACATGTTCTTTGTGTTATCAGTTAGATCCAGGGAAATCTCTCTTTCAGGATGATGACTGTGGAATCTGTCTATGCCCAATTTATGAATTCTGGTTGACCTTGTGAAATTGCCATGTCACTGAATGCATCTGTGTATGTGGAATCAGGACTCTGCTGCCAGGGCTGTGGCACGTATTTCCCGGAACAGGTCAAATGGAGGGTCATTAATGCTAATAGCTCCTATTCATGTGGAAGAGTGTCAGGAAAATGAAGCTTAGAGAAACTGGTCTGACCAAGATTATCTCCAGGGATGAGGTTCATTAGAGCAGGGACTGAACCTGGAGCTCCCAGGCGAGGATGCAAATTACTAGGTTATAGAGTAATTCTCTTTCTCTCTGTGGCCCACTGAATATTTAAATATTTTATAAAAAGTAGAATATCTGAAACAGGAGAGTCAGAGAGAGAGCCACCCCAAAAGGCCCTAAAGCCCAGTGGTTAGGGCACTCATGTGGGGCTAGGGGTTCACATCCTTGCTCTGAGACAGGTGGAGTAGGGATTTAAACTAAGGTCTTCCATATGCATTTGAGTTCTGTAACCACTGAGCTATAATATATGGGGGGGGGGAGATCATGGTGCTACCTCCTCCTAGCTGGTGTAGGCACCAGTCTCCATTGTAGACTTCATAGCTGAGAGTCGCAAACAGAAATAGGTGCCTCCTGCTGACCTGGATTTAGGCATCTGATTCCCCTTGAAGTCTAAGTTGCACTCCTTTCCTTGACCATTTCTTTTGACTAGCTGAGGCAACTCTTCATGCCACATTCTGCCTGCTATGGAACCTATGCTTAGGTGCCTAACTCTCCCCGTGCATTATATATGGCTAGCCCGGCAGCCTAACTTCAACGTGCAGCGGGGCACCTAAAGTTGGGTGCTGCAATGCTGAGCCGAAGCCCCCTTTGTGGATTGAACCCTGCATTGCTTACACTCAGCTTACATTTTCCAGCTTTCTGTTATTACCTCAAGAGCTGTGAAACTTCCTTTCTCCCCCAGTGAAAGGTGAGATTTTGATGGAATCACATGAATCCAGAAGCTTGATCTCTAGGCACAATATTGCCTATGTCTAAATCCAGCCCTGGCTTAGCACATTACCAGGAAGTCTGTACAATTTTGCTGAGACCAACTCCAGAGGGGCTGGGGAGGAATATAAAATGAGCTTCCTCATACAACCTTTTCACTTGTCATACACCTGTCAGCCAAAGGCAGTGTCTACTGGCAGACGCTGATCTTCTGAAGTGGATGAGGGTCTAACCAATATAGAAATAGACACAGTTTTCCAGAATCTTTTGGTTATGAAATCATCAAATATTCAATTTAGAAGACTGGATTAATCACATTCACAGCCAGCCTTCTGGCAACGTAACTTGTTAAGAACCAAGAATACCCGGAGAAGCAGACTGCGAAGGGAGTGGGTTTTATTGACCAGCTCCGGCAATAGAGCTGGAAAGGTAGATCCTTTAGCCAAAGTCAGATTGCCCCTTAAAGATACTTTAAACTATCTGTATTAAGAAATATATTGCCCACTGCTGGAAATGTGAGCTAATTAATCATCCTGCACAGCAAGGCAGGTTTGCCAGAGCGGGGAATCATTGAACTGATATACACAGAGTAAGTATATTTCCCTATGGTGTTTTGTTTATTTTCTTTTGTTTTTTACTTCCACTGTAAACTCTAGCATAACTATAAGGACATATTGGGCCTGATTCTCCTTCCATACCAGTCTGACACTGGTGTAAATCCACTAACTTCAGTGAAATAACTTTTGATTTACATCAGGGTATGTGACAGGAGAAATTGCCCCACTGATGGCAATGGAGGTACTCTGGATTTATACTGAGGTGTGGAAGCAGAGAATCATCTCCCTTCTCTTCAGCAGACTTACTCCTGATTTGCACTGGTGCGAGTGAGTGAAGAATGAGCCCCATTTACTTCAGGGGAATTACTCTTGATTTACACCAAGGTGAATGAGAGGAGACTAAATTGTACCAGTAACACGTGAAACTCACGGCAGTAGTAATTCATTGAAGCAATAGATGAGGTCACTCAGGGTATGACTAGACACCCGCTGCTGGCCTGTACCAGCCAACTAGGGCTCATGGTGCTGGGGCTGTTTCATTGCTGTGTACACTTTTAGGCTTGGGATATATCTTAGGTAAGTGCAGTAACCATCACCCTGGCACTAGCTCCTGCTGCAGTTGCGATACAGCAGCAAAGAATGCTGTCTTGTGGAGAAAGGTAGGCAAGGAGAAGGCAGCCCTAGGAAGGGGCCTCAGAATCTGCCTGAAGAGGCAGATGGAAAAAAGCTATGAGAGAAAGGAGAAGAATCTACATGCTGAGCTAGAGAATGAAGTGCAGCTGGGACAGGAGGTGAGATGATAAAATGAAAGAACATCAGGAGAATAAAAGCAGGGGACTGGGAAGTGAGAAGGACAGAAGGAAAATAAGAAAGGTTTCAGAACTGGAGATGGAGAAGAAAATTGACCTGGTTATGTGAGCTGACACTATTAGAGAAGGGAAGTAGAGGGAAATAAAATCTACAGATGCACTGGAGAGAGAGTATCAAGAGAAAAAAAAACAAAGGAAATATAATTGGTGAAAAAGAGAATTTGATCAAAAAGCTGTGTTAGATTAAAACACATCCTGAAAACAGTAAAGCCCATCCACAAAGGACATGAAGTATATGACTAGAGAGAATGACTGTTTGAACGTCTATTGACAGAATACAGTTCAAAGGTGTCTAAGGGACAAGTGAAGGACCACTAGTGAAGAACCTTGCCTGTCCTAACAGTTAGAATAACCTAGCCTGGTCACCACACAAAGAGGCGGTGATCTACTGGTATTAGGTATTCTGACAGACTTGAGACACTGAGATGGTGAACTCAAACCTTCAAGGGAGTGCTTAATTTTTAATGGAAGAGGTGCTGGAGCACAAGCAATTAGGTGCCGGAGCTCAAGTAATTTTTTTGATGTAGCAAGCCCAGAGGTGCCAACAGTATGAAATGCCAAGCCAGGGCTCAGCCTTGGCAAGTTCTGGAACAAATTAAGCACTGCTTCATTGGTCAGCAATATCTAATATATTTAACTGCCTCTCTTCTGATCTCTTGCTTTGTGCAGATGGACTACGTGCCTGGAACATTTATGGCAAACCAAACCAGAGTGCATGAGTTTATCCTCTTGGGCTTCCCTGGTAGTCAGAACTTGCAGACCTCCCTCTTTGTGCTGTTTTCCATGATGTACTTCCTGACAGTCATGGGAAACATGGCCATCATAATCCTAGTGAGAACATGCTTCAACCTGCAAACTCCCATGTATTTCTTCCTCTGCAACCTCTCCTTCCTGGAGATATGGTACACCACAGCCTGTGTTCCCAAGACACTTGCAATCTTCCTGGGGAAAAGCAGAAGCATCTCCTTTACTGGCTGCATCACACAGATGTACTTCATTCTATCCTTTGGCTGCACAGAATGTTTCCTCTTATCCGTCATGGCCTATGACCGCTATCTGGCCATTTGCTACCCATTGCGCTATAGCTCCATCATGAACAGCACCTTGTCTGCTTGGATGGCCCTCTGCTGTTGGGTGTCTGGTTTCCTAGCTATTTGTGTGCCGGCATATCTCATAACCAGATTGTCCTTCTGCAGCCCCAATGTGATCAATCATTTCTATTGTGACTTAGATTCTTGGATAGTTCTCTCCTGCACAGACAAACACCTCCTTCAACTGGTGGCTTTCATCACCTCCTTCATTGTCCTCCTGGGCACATGTATCATAACCCCGATCATCTACATTTATATCATCTCCACAAAACTGAGAATACCATCAGCACAAGGATGGCAAAAGGCCTTTTCGACTTGCTCTGCTCATCTCACTGTTGTGATTATCTGGTACGGCTCCACCATTTTCCTGTATGTCAAGCCTTCTGTACAGAACACCCTGGATCAAAACAAAATAGTCAACACCTTAAACACAATTGTAACTCTGTTGTTAAACCCTTTTATTTACACTCTACGAAACAAAGAGGTGAAGAAAGCCTTGGAAAAGGCACTCACTGGGATGTAAAGTGTGTAGATGTCTTTGATCTAGTAAAAATAAGATATCATTAGAGCTGTACACAATTAAGAACATAAGAACAGCCAGACTGGGTCAGAACAAAGTATCCTGTCTTCTGACAGTGGCCAATGCCAGGTGCCCCAGAGGGAATGAACAGAACAGGTAATCATCAACTGATCCATCCCCTGTCATCCATTCCCAGCTTCTGGCAAAGAGAGGCTAGGGGCCCCATCCCTGCCCATCCTGGCTAATAGTCATTGATGGACCTACCCTCCATGAGTTTATCTAGCTCTTTTTTGAACCCTGTTTTATCTTGGCCTTCACAACATCATTATTTCATTTGAATTGTTTTTAAGGAAAAACATATTTTCTTAAGACCAGAAACCTTTCCATTTTATTTTTATTGAAACAATGTTTTGAAATGTTGGTATTTTGAATGTTTGTGTTGAGTTTATTCATTTTTCTTTTTTCGGCACTTTGACTCTTCAGCATTTGAAAATGGTGGCACAAGGAAAAAATAAAAATAATGAGAAATGAAAAAAATAAAAAATATTCCTGTATATCATTCATTCTATTGCATTTAGAAGTAAAAATGGGGCTGGGGAAAAAGGATAAAGAAAAAAGCAGGGGAAAGGGGGAAAATTCCAAAGTATCAATATTTTGAATTTTCATATTTGTTTATAAATGTTTTGCAGAAAAAACACAAAACAAAGAAAGCAAAACAAAAACCAAATAAAAATAATTCATTTTTGAATGAAAAATCATTTGAAATTTTGAATTGTTTCACAAATGTGAATTTATTCATTTTTACAACAAATTTTAAACAAAAAGGTAAAATGTAATACAGTGTCTCAGGGTTAGTGATTATGTCTCCATATCTTATAGTATTGCCCACTTGTGTTTCTCAATCAGGTAGGCTGTGATCCCTTTTTCATGAAACAAGCCATGCTCTCAGCTTGTCTCCTCAGTGAAAGATCCTGGGTTTACCTCAGTACCTCAGTTATGCCCCCCAAATCCATTGTCTTTACTTTAAGCAGGACAACCCCTCTGCTAGTTTTGCTTTTTCCTGCAGATCTTCTCTTATGTGAATTCCCAATTTCTTCATTATCATTAGGCTCAGTAAAGCAAATAGACGTATATTATGAGACACACAATACAAAATGACCAGCTAGATAGAGAAGTGATTACTCCCACTGAACAGAACCTGTTTTATCACCTTCTGTTGACTTGTCTTAATTTACATATTTTAAGAACATAGTTTTTAGTAGAGATACACAACTCCTTAAATATCATCTGTGCATACATTTAGCAATGATTATGACGACCAGTATGTTATTGGCTATTGGTAGAGACCTTACATGCCACCCTTTGGTGAACTGTTACATAGGCTTGGTCTACACTCACCCCCCAAATCGAACTAAGGTACGCAACTTCAGCTACGTGAATAATGTAGCTGAAGTTCGAAGTACCTTAGTTCGATCTTACCTTGGTCCACACGCGGCAGGCAGGCTCCCCTGTCGACTCCGCGGTACTCCTCTCGTCTAGCTGGAGTACCTCAGTCGAAGGCGAGCACTTCCGGGTTCAACTTATCGCGTCCAGACAAGACGCGATAAGTCGAACCCAGAACTTCGATTGCCAGCCGCCGAACTAGCGGCTGGGTGTAGACATACCCATAGAGATCTGACTCAGGAATCACTGTAAACACCTTTTCCCCTCTGCCAGTTGGCACCAAGGGGTCCCCAGGTCACAGCACCTCCTATTGGCTAGCATAACCTAGCAGTCACCTAAATATTTTTGAAAATCTGGCCATTACAGTAATGTGATCAAAAATGCTTAAGGGCCAAGTATTTAAAGGCATTTAGGTACTTGGTGGGATTTTCAAAGATATCCAGATGCCTAACAACCATTGCAATGTATGATTTTTAGGCACCTAGATGTTTTTGAAAATCTCACTAGGTGCCTAAATACCTTTAAAAATCTGGTCCTAGATGACCTCAGAGACAAAGTCCCATTTTCAAGAGTGGTTTGGCATTTAGGAGTGGCCCAGATGCTCAAAGGTATTTAGGCACCTAATTTCAATTGAAATCAGTGGGAAATAGCTAAATACCTTTGTAGATCTGGGCCTGTTAGTTCCCACTGACAAGTACTTATTACTCAGAGCTTCTCATCAAAGAGCAATGGTGCATAGGCTATAAACTGGCTGTTCCCATGCAGCTGAATTTCACCCTTATGTATGTTGTATAGTTGGGGTTCACTTTAAATATTGAAGCTCTGAGCTGTCACTTATGGCGTGTTGTATTGAGATGTGAAAGCCTTTGGAGAAAGATACAAGACAGTATTCATTTTGTAAACATTTTCTTTGAAAGCCTAATTAAAAATCCCACCTATCCTAAGCACATTAGGGGAGTGGTACATGTGACACAAGGACCACTTTATGCCAACTGGCAAAGGGCACAGGAGATGTAGGAGATCTTGCAAAAATTCTGTGGGTCAGATATATTCATAATAATTCACCAAAGGGTGGCATGTAAGGAGTTTCCCAAGAGTCAGTAGCCCACTGGTCATTAAGGAGCTATGTATCTATACTAGAATTATGTTCTTAAAGGCTTTGGAGGTAACCAGGAGGAGACATACCTCAGCCAAGTTCTTTTCAGGCAGTGGATAACAGACTGTTTGGTCATTTGGATATTGTGTTCCTGACAATGTATGCCTATTTGCATATTGAGCCAAGGGTTAATCAAGAGATCATGAAACTCATGAGAAAGGCCTATACAGGAAAAATCAACCAGCAGCTTGGCACCTGGTTTATGAATAAGGACCATGGATTTTTCTGACATATTAGAGCGGTAACATGCAGACTCCTTCACCTAGGAAGCAAGTTAGCAGTGTCTTTACCTCATGAATGAAGGGGTCAAGCCAACCTGAGCGTAAATTGCGGTAAGGATTTTTGTGTGAATGACACATAGTCATGAGAATATCTTATAAATTAAGTGTAGGGTATAGAATGTATGTTATCAAGTATCAGGGGGTAGCTGTGTTAGTCTGTATCCACAAAAGAAGAAGTGACGTTTTTTACTCATGAAAGCTTATTTCCAAATAAATCTGTTAGTCTTTAAGGTGCCACCGGACTCCTTGTTGTTTTAATGTATGTTATGATTTTATATTATATGTAATCATTGATTGCCAATACTTTGACCTGATATCACTATAATCTCTATTCTTTGTTACATAAACTTATACTTGTTTCCACTATAAACATATCTAACTGCTATCTGTGAATGCGAGTTGTGTTCTGAGATGTAACTAGAGTCTTGTGTTTAGGATCAGTGAATCTTAGAATATTGTAAGTGTGCTGTGGAACAGGGGCTGAGCACTCCAGGGAGACATGCTGAGGGGATGAGGGTTGGTGTATGCCTATTGCTAGTTGCAGTATGACAACTGTGTAGGCATGGAGGGGAATTCTTGTGTTGATGGTGGGCAGTGGAATTGTGCAGGGTACAGACAAATGCAGGTCCAATAGATTTAAGGTCATGTTTTTGAACAGTATCTGAAATTGCCTTATCAAATACCTCTAACTCATGGAGTGGGTTGTAACAAATAAAAAGATACACTTGCACTGCAGTCAAACAGTAGGAATTGGATCGTCGGGCTCAATGGGTAGTGATCTATGTCTTGATGTCTAGTTGGCCGCCAGTATCAAGCGGAGTACCCCAGATG
The DNA here is from genome assembly GCF_013100865.1 of Trachemys scripta elegans. Taxonomy (NCBI): domain Eukaryota; kingdom Metazoa; phylum Chordata; order Testudines; family Emydidae; genus Trachemys; species Trachemys scripta. Next base: position 38,611,474 of record NC_048309.1, read on the forward strand.
TCTGTCCTACATCTTGTCCTGCATTTTGTTTTACATCTTCATTAATGATCTTGATGATGGAATGGATTGCACCATTAGCAAATTTGCGGATGACACTAAACTGGGGGGAGAGGTAGATACAGTGGAGGGTAGGGATAGGGTCCAGAGTGACCTAGACAAACTGGATGATTGAGTGAAAAGAAATCTGATGAGGTTGAACAAAGACAAGTGCACAGTCCTGCACTTAGGATGGAAGAATCCCATGCATTGCTACAGGCTGGGGAGCGACTGGCTAAGAGGCAGTTCTGCAGAAAAGGACCTGGGGATTACAGTGGATGAGAAGATGGATATGAGTCAGCAGTATGCCCTTGTTGCCAAGAAGGCTAATGGCATATTGGGCTAGATTAGTAGGAGCATGCCAGCAGATCAAGGGAAGTGATTATTAACCTCTAAATTCAGCACCGGTGAGGCCACATCTGGAGTATTGCGTCCAGTTTTGGCACCCCACTACAGAAAGGATGTGGACAAATTGAAGAGAGTCCAGTGGAGGCAATGAAAATTACCGAGGGGCTGGGGCTCATGATTTATGAGGAGAGATTGAGGGAACTGGGTGTATTTATTCTGCAGAAGAGAAAAGTGAGGGGGAATTGATAGTAGCCTTCAACTACCTGAAGGGGTTCCAAAGAGGATGGAGCTAGGCTGTTATCAGTGGTGGCAGATTACAGAACAAGGAGCAATGGTCTCGAATTGCAGTGTGGGGTGGGGGTCTAGGTTGGATATTAGGAAAAACTATTTCACTAGGAGGCTGGTGAAGCACTGGAATGGTGAAATTTCTATCCTTAGAGTTTTTTAAGGCCTGGATTGACAAAGTCCTGGCTGGGATAATATAGTTGGAATTGATCCTGCTTTGAGCAGGGGGTTGGACTAGATGACCTCCTGAGGTCTCTTCCAACATTAATCTTCTATGATTCTATGAACTGGATGTTTATAAATTAGTCAAACTAGACTTTATTTTATAACAAGACTGATTTATACAATTGTTACCATGTGAATATATACATGACATATTAAATGAAATTTAAAGAAATTATATATACTGTATTTTCTGGCATATAAGACTACTTTTTAACCCAGGAAAATCTTCTCAAAAGTCGGGGGTCGTCTTATACGCCGGGTGTCGTCTTATAGGGCAGGTGCTGAAACTTCCGAGCCGGACTGGAGAATCTGCGGTCGCCACATATGGTGGGGGGAGCTCAAAAACGGCCGCGGCCGCATCCCCGCCCGATGACGAGGTGAGGGGGCGCCTCACCGGGAAGGTGTAAGTGAAGGGCGGAGCAAGCTGCAGGCGTCCAGGACGCCCGGGGTATGGAAAAAAGAGATAGAGCAGCGCTGTGCCCAGAAAAACACGCCTCTTTCACCTGTCTGGCCCGCCCTTGTATCCTATTACCGTACCTCCTTCTCTGCCTCTCAGATCTCGCTCCTGAGGACTGCAGTGAAGCGGCGCAGGCACGCATGTGCGAGATCTGAGAGGCAGAGAAGGAGGTAATAGGATACAAGGGCGGGCCAGACGGGTGAAAGAGGCGTGTTTGCGCTACCGCTCTGATAGTCTTGGAGACAGGGAGGGCTGGGCAGGCAGGGAGAGCTGACCAATCCAAGCAGGCTTTGTATACAACAACCAGCCAATCGCCGGTAAGGTACATCGCTTGCCGTGATTGGCTGGTTGTTGTATACTGGGTATCACATACAGTACAGCACCAGTATCTGTACCTGTTCATACAGTATAGCACCAGTACATACAGTACAGTATACAAATGTCCAACAGTCAAAACCCCATCATGGCTCCACCAGCAAGAAGAAAGAAATATGAAGCCAGTTTCAAACTTAAAGTTGTAAACTTTGCCATGGAACATAATAACTGCGCTGCTGCAAGACAATATGGAGTAACAGAAAAGATGGTTCGGGACTGGAAAGCAAATGAAAAAGCATTAAAGAGTATGCCAAGGGGTAAGTGTGCATTAAGAAGAGGCACTCCACATTGGCCAGAACTCGAAAAACATGTAGCAGACATGGTGAATGAGCATCGCCAAAACGGTTATGTAGTGACACGAAATAAAATACATTTGTTTGCACTTCAGTGGGCCAAATCTAACCCAGATCACAGCAACAGATTTAAGGCCACTGTATCCTGGTGTACTAGATTCATGGGAAGGCATAATATGGTACTGAGGCAAAAGATGAAAATTGCCCCAAAATTACCTGCAGATCTTGATAGCAAAGTAAATAGTTTCCATCGATACGTAATACAACAGCGCACTAAACATGGCTATGCGTTAAGTAGTATTGGAAATATGGATGAAACTCCAATGAATTTTGATATGGTTGGAAATAAAACTGTCCATCAAAAAGGTGAAAAAAACAATTTTAATTAAAACAGGACATGAGAAGTCCAGTTTTACAGTGGTACTAGGATGCACAGCTGATGGCGCCAAACTGATACCAATGATTATTTTTAAAAGAAAAACAATGCCGAAATTCAAGTTCCCTGTTGGTTGTTTTGTACATGTGAATGAAAAAGGCTGGATGGATGAAGAAGGGGTAAAGCTATGGCTTGATAATGTATGGAGCAGGCGACCAGGTGGACTTATTCAAAAATGTAGTCTACTGGTGTGGGATATGTTCAGGGCTCATTTAACTCCCAGCACCAAGCAAATGCTTGCAAGACTAAACACCGATGTGGCAGTTATTCCTGCAGGATTGACATCGTTGGTACAGCCACTGGATGTGTGCCTAAACAAGCCATTTAAAGATCGCATTCAAGAACAGTGGAATGAATGGATGGTTAGCGGCGAAAAGTCATTCACAAAAGGAGGAAACATGCGTGCTCCACAGTTGGATGTTTTGTGCAAGTTTGTCATAAAAGCCTGGAATGATATTGATGCAGAAACAGTAATCAAGTCTTTCAAGAAGTGTGGCATATCAAATTCATTAGATGGTATGGAGGACGACTACTTGTGGCAAGATGAAGAGGAAGCCGAAGCTGAGACCACACCATCTGATACGGAATTCGATCCATACGATGACTGCCTTACAAATGTATCACAAGATGTCATTGATGTACTTATGATATCAGATGACGAACAGGAGGATTTTGAAGGCTTTTAAAGGGAAACTGTCACGCCAGCAAAACCTGAAAAATACCGTAGCTTGCAGTTATGATGGGCGTTGCTAACTCGCCAGGGACTTGCCCGGCACTTGCTCTCTCTCTCTTGTTTGTTATCTTCCTCCTATCATCATCCGTTCCAGTTTGGTTGACAGCTTAGAAAACAAACAGCATGGCAGCTCCCATGGGTTTATTGTCTTATCCTTCCTTTCAGCTTTAGAGTGAATTAGGAAAAGTTTAATCCACTTGCACTGTTTTATGTTTACATGTTTGATGACAAACAGCCTTATGTTTAGAAGTGACAGTTTTCCTGCTAAGTACCTGCATGTCATAAGCATTTGAATTAAAATTACCATATTGAAATCAAATCTGATGTTTTTTTAATTTTTTTTTGGTGTGCGTTGGAAGAGGGGTAGTCTTATACGGCGAGTATATCCCAAACTCTATATTTTAACTGGAAAAGTTGGGGGTCGTCTTATACGCCCAGTCGTCTTATACGCCGGAAAATACGGTAGGTTGGAAAATTCAAAGAAGTCTAAGAGAACTAGGTGCCAAATTCACATTGAAATTCAGTGGGAGTTGCAACCCTAACTCCTTTAGGTTTTATTTTTAAAACCCTGCCCTTCAACAATATCCAGGATTTTGATTGATATTATAAATTAGGTTCTGTTTACTCAAATTCTCCATGCTTTATGGTTGAAATGATCTCCATGTGTAACTTCAATAGCCAAAAAACCATCCTGTGTTGCACAAGAAACCTTAATTCTGACACTTGGTTTTTGCAAATGTAACGTTCTTTTAATATGGTTTCTCCCTCATATGTATGGGCTGATTCTCCTCTCTTTTAGATCACTTTTACATCAGTATGATTCAGTGACTTCAGGGAAGTTACTTCTGTTTAATATTGGTGTGTAATAAAACTTATGCTGAGTAATAAAAACACAGATGTATTAGTTGTTCAGAAATAAATCCCAGTTGATTCCAAAGTACTTCTTCGACCTGGCACTCTACTGTCTTGTACCAATCAGGGGTAAGTCCACTGATATAAATAGTGTTGATTTTCTTCTCTGGTGTAAACCATGAGTAATTCTATTGAAGTCCAGGGATTTCATACTCCTCTCATACACATGAATATCAATCAGGAATGACTCCATTGTAATGACAAGGCCAGATTCCCTTCTCACTCACACTGGTGTAAATTAGGAATAATTCAACCGAAAACAATGGAGCTTCATCAGAGTGAAATTATTGACAATTGACTGGTTAGTGCCTCTGCCTGCAAATTTCAAAAGGGCCTAAACAAATTAGGGTAGATTTTCAAAGCTACAAATTACATGTATGCATCTAGCTCCCATTTAAGTCAATGGAAGACAGGTACCTAAAGAACCATTTTGCTTTTGAAAATATGCCTCTTAGTTACTAGTGTGGTTTTAATCTTTGTTCTTCAAAAATAGAGGAAAACAGGTGTTTAAAAATAAATTGTTATTAATGTCTACCTGAAGGAACAATATATTTAAAAAGAGTTAAAAAGGAAAAAGAGATTGAACTACCCTTTAAAGAATTAGAGTAAGAGTAGTTCATACAAAATCAAGCTGCAAATATATACTTGGGAATCATCATGCTGAAGTACAAATAGAGCTGGATGGGGAAAAAACAGTATAACAAGAACATGGACAATTTGTACTCTGTTCTCAACATTTTGAAAATTTCAGTACTTCAACTTTTTGCTATGATTCAGCATAAAACCCAGTATCAAAATATTGGGATCTCCCATAACATGGATATTATGATTTTGATAATCATCATTCCTATATGATCTCCCATAGCAAAAAAATATCCCATGTAGAGTTCTAGACTCCTTTTCAGTACATTTAAGAACATAAGACCAGAGGGAATCCAATCAACACATCTTCTTCACATTCAGTCATACATCATTTGATCATTATTCATATGTCCAACACAGATTTACACTCCTTCAAAACACCACTGACGCATGAGCAATAAGTCTCACATTAGCTGGCCTCAGATTGCTACCACTTCCATGGCTTTTTGTTTTATGTTTGTACAGCACCTAAACCAATGGGTTTCTGGCCCATAACTCCATAATCATCATAGAATCATAGAATATCAAGGTTAGAAAGGACCTCAGGAGGTCATCTAGTCCAACCCCCTGCTCAAAGCAGGACCAATCCCCAACTAAATCATCCTAGCCAGGGCTTTGTCAAGCCTGACTTTAAAAAACTTCTAAGGAAGGAGATTCCACCACCTCACTAGGTAACCCATTCCAGTGCTTCACCACCCTCCTAGTGAAAAAGTTTTTCCTAATATCCAACCTAAACCTCCCCCACTGCAACTTGAGACCATTACTCCTTCTTCTGTCATCTGCTACCACTGAGAACAGTCTAAATCCATCCTCTTTAGAGCCCTCTTTCAGGTAGTTGAAAGCAGCTATGAAATCCCCCCTCATTCTTCTCTTCTGCAGACTAAACAATCCCAGTTCCCTCAGCCTCTCCTCAGAAGTCATGTGCTCCAGCCCCATAATCATTTTTGTTGCCCTCCGCTGGAATCTTTCCAATTTTTTCACATCCTTCTTGTAGTGTGGGGCCCAAAACTGGACACAGTACTCCAGATGAGGCCTCACCAATGCAGAATCACGTCCCTCGATATGCTGGCAATGTCCCTACTTATACAGCCCAAAATCCCATTAGCCTTCTTGGCAACAAGGACACACTGTTGACTCATATCCAGCTTTTCGTCCACTGTAATCCCTAGGTCCTTTTCTGCGGAACTGCTGCCTAGCCATTCGGTCTCTAGTCTGTAGCAGTGCATGGATTCTTCTGTCCTAAGTGCAGGACTCTGCACTTGTCCTTGTTGAACCTCAGATTTCTTTTGGCCCAATCCTCTAATTTGTTTAGGTCCCTCCAGCGTATCTACCACTCCTCCCAGTTTAGTGTCATCTGCAAACTTGCTGAGGGTGCAGTCCACGCCATCCTCCAAATCATTAACAAACCTATTGAACAAAACTGGCCCCAGGACCGTCCCTTGGGGCACTTCGCTTGATACCGGCTGTCAACTAGACATGGAGCCTGTGACAAGATGGCCAACGTAGTATGGTGGGTCCTGCCCTTTTCTTGATGGGGAGGGGGCTAAGATGCCACCCCATGCTCCTGCTCTTGGGGCCATGAGGGCCCCACTATTGGCCCAAGAAGGTGGTAAAGGAGGGAAGTGTGGGAGGGGTCTGGGTTTGCTCCTTATTCTGAGCCCCAGCCCCTCTCAACACCTGCAGGTTCTTACCCTCTTCCCCCTTGGCAATCCTCCCTAGTCTACAGGACTAGGAACCACGCCTTTATTAGCCATGGGCTTATATCCTTCCCCTCTACCACTCTACCACTGATCCCGGCCCTCCTGAATCACAAGCCATTGATCACTACCCATTGAGCCTGATGATCTGACCAGCTTTCTATCCACCTTATAGTTCATTCATCCAGCCCATACTTCTTTAACTTGCTAGCAGTGGACTCTCCCAGGCGAACTCCCAGGCAAACTTCCTCTGCTAGCCTCTCCGCTGGTTCACAGCTGACTGCCTTTTTATAACAGTCAGGTCCACCTGGAACAAAGCACTCCCAATTCACACTTTTCAAACAATCAAGCACACGGTCAAACTGATAAACTGACACTCAAATACTCATCAGCACAGCCCCACAATGCAGCACTTAGCGTACCTCTTCTCGGATTGATCCCAGTCAAACTCCCTCTCTTATCCACTCAGCTGGTTCGCAGCTGACTGCCTTTTTCACAGCTGACTGGACTTCATCAGTGTTTGGGGGGAGGAAGCTGTCTAGTCCCAGCTGTGCTCTAGCCATAGGAATTACGATACCTACAGGCAGATATCAAGGGCCATGATGGAAAGGAGCCATGACTGGGACACAGTGCAGGGTTAAAGTGAAGGAGCTGTGGAATGCCTACCACAAAGTGCAGGAGGCAAACCGCCACTCCGGTGCTGCCCCCATTACCTGCCATTTCTACAAAGAGCTGGATGTGATACTTGGGGGGTGACCCCACCTCCATTCCGAAGACCACCATGGACACTTCAGAGGCTGTAGCAGCACAGAGTTCAACAAGGCAGGAGGAGGAAAGCAGGAGCGAAGGTGCTGAGTGAGGGTGCTGTTTTCAAGCCAGGAGAAAGGAAGCCAGTCGTAGCAGATGGTGCTTGGGGAAGAACAAACAGCAGAGGAGGTGCCCTCTAAGTGGCTTTTATTTTGGGGAGGTAGTTGTTCAGTGTGGGCCCTTGGGGTGAGGAGGGTTGCAGAAAGAAGGGTTTAGGGCTGTGTGCATGCCTAGATGCAGAATAGGGCATTGATGTGCTCTCTCACATCGCAGTAATTGGCCTCAGTGATTTCTTCAAAGGCCTCATGCAGAAGACATCTCATGCAGAAGTTGGGCAATGCACTTGCACAGGTTCCTTGTCAGAGCTACTGTGCTCCGTGTCCCAGTAAGGCTAACATGTCTGCATCATTGTGCTGTGAGGGGCGGGGGGACCATTTCTGCGCACAGGCAAGCGACATAAGGGCCAGGGCGGAAGCCACATTATTATAGAAGATCCTCCCTTGCTTCCCAGGTTACCCTCAGCAGCGAGATATCTTCCAGGACGAACTCATCCTGTAGAAAATGTGGGGACAGTGTTCAGTATAGAGGCCCCCTGCAGCTGTTGGCTCTTCCCCAAGGCACAGAACCAACCCCAGAGGACACTACGGCCCTGAAATAATCAGTCCCCCTTGCCCCTGTGTTTACTCACCATTTTTGGGCTCCTGTGGGTTACATGTACTCGTTTTGGGACTGGCACTTTCTGCTATTGTGTACACTGTACTTGTCTTTAAGTACGTCTGAATCATTGCTCTGTCTAGTGTGAACAATGCTGCCTCTGTTAAGTGTTGCATTTTGGCTTTACAGATGCAACCTTGAGATCCCAGCCATCCTTATCATCAATGGCCCAAAGACTACAAAGAATCAGGAAGCATACACGAAGAACCAAAGAGGATCTGCTGCATGAAAATCAAATTGTACAGGAGTGGCGGGAGACTGAAAGGAGGCTCTGCCAGCAGAATGCAGATCGCTGGCACCAAAGCATGAAGCGGCTCATAAGCATTAGGGAGCACCAAGCAGACTCGATACAGGCGCTCATAGTACTGCAGATGGAGCAGATCCTTGCCTGCCCCCCCCAGCCCTTGTCCAAAAACTCTTTCCCTTGTGCCCCTATGTCACTGCCAACCCGCTTCCCCCAACATCTGGTTTCTTACCGCCACCAGCTGCCTCCAACACCTGTAGCTTCACCACCCAGCCCTGCAAACTACGACCCTTACCCACTGCACTCAACCCCCATCACTATGCATTTTAGCCAGCCTGACGTGCAGCACTCATTGCGCGGCACTCCAGATAGGAAGGCTGAATATGATAACAGGACATATGCAAATCTGTGATTGTTCTGTTCCACACCCCACCCCCTTCCTTCCTTCCACACAGCACGAATGTGTCATGCCCCTTCTGTTTCCCCAGCAGTTGTGTTTCTTTTCAATAAATGCATTTTTTTGGCTTTGAAAACATTCTTTGTTGCATGAAGTAAAAGATACTGTAGCCCAGGAAGGCAACAGGCACTGCAAGTCAGTGCATCATATGTAGCAAACACAGATGCCTACTAGCATTGGAACCACTGCACTTCACTCCTGTGCAGAAGGAAAGAATCATTGTCTTTATTTCACAGATGTGGAAACCATGGTGAAGAGAAATGACTTGATCCATGTCAGTGTCAGAGCTGGGAAGATAACCCCAAAGTCATGACTGACCATCCCTGCCCCGCAGACCTTGCAATTTACATAGACAAGTCAGACAAAGGGAGGGAAGGGGAACCATGGCCACAGGGAGAGGGGAAGTAACTTGTCCACACTCACAATACACAGAGGGTGAATTTCCCCACTGGGGAATAGAACAGATTTGGGTGTAACCAATATACACAAGAATCAATACTGAGGCTGCTGGACTTATTTGAAGCATCTGGTGTTTACTGCGGTTGGAGACAGTTAGAGCTTGACAATCCCAGTGCTCACAGCTCGTGCAGAGCTGTTCAGAGCATGTGGGACACCCAGGGTCCTACAAACAAGTAGGGGACTGGTGCAGCATAGCAGTATAGCAAGATTGCAAGCCCCTTAAGGGAGAGACCATTTTTTTGTCCAGTGCTTGGGGTCCTGGTCTATGGCCAGGTGTTCAGGTGATACAAATAAATTCAGAACTGCCATCCCACGGCCATACTGCAGGCCAGAATCAGAATCCTGTGCCAGTCTCTCAGGCCTTTAATTGCTCAGATAAAATGGACCCAGGATCCAAAAATTTCCTGGAATGGTATTTTCCTTCAGCCAAACTTAAATCTCCTGGGTGAGGTTTGGTGAACAGTAAAATTAATGTGAATCCTCTAAGGAGTAGCCCTGAATGTTCTGTCACTAACACCAGTTTAACATGCTTGTAACCTCGATTGAGGCAGTGTGGCCTAGTGGAGACTGCATAGGCTCGGGGCTAAAGAGACTTGGGCTTTGTTCCTGGGTTTGACCTGTTGGGTGAGCCTGAGTAAGTCACTTCCTTGTTCTGTGCCTCAGTTTCCACAATGGGTACAAGGGACATAACGACACTGGCCTCCTTTGTAAAGCACTTTGAGATCTATGGAAGAAAAGTGCTACATAAGAGCTGGAAGTTTTTATTATTACCTCTGATTTACAATTTTGTAAGCATGAAGAGAATCCATTCTACAGACTTGAGTGGAGTTAATCCTGATTTACACCTAGAAGTGAGAGAAGAATCAGGCCCATAATATTTTAACCTTCCAGAGCTGAGCATCCATGTACCTGAAGATGTTCACTAGGAAATACCACACACATAAAACAGTCACTGATTTTTTTTTTTTAATAATAGACAAATTCTTTTTAAAAATGTCTCTTTGGCTGGGACATGCAAAGGGGCAAGAAGGAGTTAGGCACCCAAATCCCATTGACTTTGAATAGGATTTGGGCACTAAACACCTTCAATTCTTTTGAACATTTCATCTATGTATCAAATATTCCTGTGAACAGAGCAAATATTTTCCATATCTGCAAAATATGGCTACTGATTTATAAGATGGTTCAATGACAGAGCTGAGAATAAACCCCACTTTGACACACCATCAGCCATTCATCTGACATATAGTTGGAATAAGTGCCTTCAAATGCACATGATAATCACATCACAATTAGTTGACTACACTTGGGGTTTGGTCTTCAAAATGTTTGAGAGACCAAATAACCAAACCTAGCCAAATGTATTGTCTAAACACAATGCAGCACGATAGGAAAAGGAGATATACCCTCCTTCCACGAAGCAAATTCTCTCAGAGTGTTAACGTTACACAGAAGGGGTGTTCAAAGACATGTATTTCAGACAGCAGTATTTATGGTATGACTTTACAAATTACAAAGCCCTTTACTCACCCCAAAAATCCAGCCTGCCAGTGTATACCAGTTCCTAAACTTGCTTTTCCGGCCTGTACTTTTCTTATCTGTTTCGGATATTACATGCCAAACTGGTTGGGCATTGAGGTTCATCCCAGCTTGTGCTAGGACACGCCCTTCATGTATCTTGGCTTTGACAGGCTTCCTAAATTCTAATGCCAAAGCTGGCTTCAGCTTTGCAAATTGTTGTGCGATACTCGACAAGGGTGAACAGAATTGTGGAGAGAGCATAATGCATTCAGCTAACATAACTTCCCATATATATATTTCAAAGTTCTCCTGAGTCAATGGCTCGGAGATATAATCTACATTGTATTAATACTGTGTGCATAATACCCATTGATATGGTGTATACTACACCCAACATATATGTATTATGTAACACCTTGATTGGGGCCTAGTCCCACTGAAATCAATGGAAAAATGCCCGTTCACTTCAGTGATCACTGGATGAAGCATATGGCCTGGTATTTTCAAAGGAAACAAAGGGAGTTAGGGCCAGATTTGCAAAGGTATTTAGGCACCTAAAATGCAGATAGGTGCCTGTTGGGTTTCCATAAGCACGTAAGGAGGTTAGGTGTTTAACTCCTCATGTGCCTATGTGTACTGTTGGTCTCTGTGCATCCTCGTGGGTATGTGCATGGTAGTAAACACTCAATTCATATTTGTGGCAACAACTGGACATTGGGATTATTTTACCACATTGACCCAGGCCTCTCTGTGAATCACTCGATGCTATTCATCAAATCCCCTGCTTCCTGCCCATGCAGGGCCAGTCAAAGCCTCCCTGCCGCTGATCTCCCGAGCCCTCCCTCCCATGCAGGGCTGGCATTACCACTCACCTCCCATCCCCCCACATGTTCCTCCATGCCCTGCTAGGGGTTGCACCCCACTTTTTTGCCAAAACTGATGATAATTTGGGATGAGCAAATGGGACAAATGCTGTGACAGGACTTAAAAAAAAGGACTGTCTCAGGCAAAACAGACGTATGGTCACCCTACCCAATTACCTTTGTGAAACTCAGAATCCAGAACTAAATTTCACAGCCCAGCTCAGTCATTGGTTATTAGTGAATCTGTAGCCGTATAAAAGTCACAGCACTGGGTATAACACCAATTGGCCTCTTTAGTGGCAGGTTCAGAAGACAGGCTAAGGGAAGACAGTCCCAGTGAAGGCATCAACTTCTGAGTTCTGACCTAGAGAAATAACCTCTTTTGGTCAGTTTTGAATTGCATTGCCTGACAGAATTCTGGGATGTGTGTGTGTGTGTGTGTGTGTGTGTGTGAGCTTGTATTCCCACATCCCTCTCTATCTAATAATTTGTCTATTTAATTGTCCATCCACCTAATTGTCCATCCTGCTGTCTATCTGTCCAAGATGTCTCTCCATTTGCCTCCTTTTACTGTTTACCCACCTAATTATCCATTTGTCTGTATTTCCAATTGCCCATCTACACTTCTATCAATCTGCCATGTCATCTGTTCATCTGTCTAATCATCTCTCTGTCCACTTGTCTGATGGTTTTAACATTCACCTGCTTCTATCTATCTATCTAACTATCTATCTATCTATCTATCTAATCTACTGCTAATTGGCCCATCCCTGTGGGAAGTGGGCTTCAGTGGACAGGGACTGCTGTGTGGGTGCATTTCACAGTCATGGTCACTAAAGTAAAATTAAAATACATCATGATTATTGGTAGCTGAAGAATATTCCTTCCGACTCTGTGTGCGGCTAATTCCACAGGCAAAGCAGGTGGCAATTTGAGCGGACAAGAGGCTTGCAGTGTGATTGTAACTCTCTGCTAAGGGCAGCAGTGGCAAGGGGATAGAGTGTAATTGGAGCTATCTCCGTGTCTCTGGTAGCTGACCAGAGAAGTGGCAAGGAATAGTTTGCCCATAGTGTATAAAGTGCTTGACCTTAAGTATGCAGCTGTTTCTATAGGTCTGATTGCAGATCTACAGTGACAGATCCCCAGCATGAAGGAACCCTGAGCAGTGTCATTTGAAACATATTAATTTCATTGACTCTTGCTTAGGATAAAAATAATAATCAGTTAAAAAACCCTGCTTCATTATGTGCTTGTTAAAATCATTCCCGTTAGCAACACAGCTACTAAAATGAAATCTCCCCAACTAGCCATGCAGCACCTGTGGCTCTATAGGGATTTTCAGGAGGACACAGAGGTCATTATAACTCCTCATGTCTTAATCAGCACTCTGAGAAATGTTATGCCCAGCTGAGATCTGGGCACTGCCTGGAGATCTGAAAAACCTCTCAAGGAACTAAGAGCCAGTGTCAGAAACAAAGTTACTCTTCATCTTAATGGGTCCCATGGAGGCCATTAGAATGGAAACACTGTTGGAAAATGCAGGTTGCGGCAGCAGTCCCATTGGGGCTGATTAGAAAGGAAAGTCAGAGCCACTGATTAATGTTAGACAATGGAAGGGGAGGGTTTGTTCCTATGGCAAGGAGCCCCCTGTTGTGTAAAGTGAAAGAGGTCAAGCCAGTTTGACCAGTTCTTGTGAAAGGTGATCCCTTCATTCATAAATTCCACCAGAGTCTCACCTAGCTAGGGGGTGTAGTGTGTGTGTGGGGGGGTAGATTGCAGTGAAACTGACATGTAAACAAACAAGAGATTCCCACTGGGTTAGCAGAGGCAGCAGGGCCCACGTGCAGTGAGTGAAAGACAACTCCAGGTGTCTAGGCCTCAATGACAGAGATCAGCCAAAGTAAATGGATTGTGACAGGCTTTGCTGTCCTGCCCATGAAACCCAGTGCTGCCAGTGCCCCTCAGTCTTAATCCACAGTCCTTACCCAAAATGCTATTCCATCTCTGGGCCCACATAGACACAGAGCTCTGCCAGTGCCCCTCAGTTCTGACCCACAGCCCCTACCCATAATGCTATTCCATCTCTGGGCCCACATGCCAGGGGTGGCTCTATGTATTTTGCCGCCCCAAGCACGGCAGTCAGGCGGTTTTCGACGGCGCACCTGCGGGAGGTCTGCTGGTAATGTGGCTTTGGCGTACGCGCTGCCGAATTGCCGCCGAAGCCGCGGGAACAGCGGACCTCCCGCAGGCATGCTGCCGAAGGCTCCCTGACTGCTGCCCCCACAGTGACCGTCAGACTGCCCCCCATGGCGTGCTCCCCCAGGCATGCGCTTGGTGCGCTGGTGCCTGGAGCCACCCCTGCCACACACACACACAGCTCTGTCAGTGCCCCTCAGTCCTAGCCTACAGCCCCTACTCACAATGCTATTCCATCTCTGGGCTCACTTACTCGCACTCTGTCTCCCCCCACAACCAGAGCTTTGTCAGTGTCCTTCAATCTTGACCCACAGACCCCTGCTATCCCGGTTCTGGACTCACCCACCTCCACACACTGTAAGCTCTGCCAGTGTTCACTAGCCCTGGCCCGCAACCCCCCGCTGTTCTGTTTCTGGCATTGTTCCCTCTCTCATACACACAGCTCTGCTGACTCACCTTAAAGCCAACCCACAGACCCCTGATCCCTAAACCTAGCTGTATCCCCGTATCCCAGCCCTGGGCTTCTCCTAGCCCTTACCTCTGCCAATGCCTGTTAATCCTAACCTGCAGCCACCTGTTATTTCATCTCTGGGCTCTCACATACACAGCTCCGCTGATGCACTGCTATCCTGACACACAGCATCTGCTGTTCCAGCCCTGCCCCCACCTCCCACAGCTCTGACTTTGCCCCTCAATCCTGACCCACAGCCCCCAGCTATCACAGCCGTGGTTTCCCTTCACAGCTCTGCGGATGTACCTCAGGCCTGCACTATAATACCCCTACTATTTCTGTCTGAAAACTACTTCCCAGCTCCACCAATACACTACAATCATGAGTTACAACCCACTTGGTCCTGGCTGTCCTGCCCCAAACACACAACACTGACAATTCCCCTAGCCCCTGACCAGTGCTTAATTTGTAATTTGAAAGCAACTAGCAATTAGGTGCTGGGGCTCAATCAATTTTTTTACATTCATAAATGATGCAGCACATGCAGAGGTCCCAGGGCTATGAACGGCCAAGCCAAGAGGTGCCGGGGCACAGCCCTGGCAAGCCCTGGCACAGATTAAGCACTGGACCTCAATCTTTGTAGCTTAACAAAAAGAGGGATAAGGGATGACATGATCACCATCTATAAGTACCTACATGGGGAAAAATATTTAATAATGGGCTCTTCAGTCTGGCAGAGAATGGTATGACATGATCCAGTGCCTGGAAGTTGAAGCTGGACAAATTCTGACTGCAAATAAGGTTAAAATTTTTAGCAATCGGAGTAATTAAGCACTGGAAGAATTTACCAAGGGTTGTGGTGTATTCTCCATCACTGAGATTTTTTAACTCAAGATTTGATATATGTATTTTCCCTAAAAGATCTGCTCTAGGAATAATTTTTAGGACATTTTCTGGCCTGTGCTATATGTAACCCTTCTGCCCATCTAATTTGGCAGCAACAAGGGCCGGGTTCTGTATCTAGGGGTTCCGTTTCAATAACGCAATGCAAAACCTGGGACAATTACATACCACCCCCTGGGTGCCTCTAAGAGGCAATACTTCCCCTCTCGCAAGCACAGAGTCTGAGTGTAAAAGAAAATGTTTAATAACATGAGGTAAACAACATCAGCATTAAATTGGAAAAAACACCACAAACAGGATTCATAACACAAACCATGAGCAAAAACCGACCCCAGCAAATTGGGCTGTGTCCTTTCCCTTTGGTTTTTGAATCCAGCAACCCAAAAAATCACCCAGAATCCCCAAATTCCAACACCCCCAAAGTCTCTTGGGTCCAGCAACCACCCAAAGTCCCCAAAGTCCAACAGACCCCCAAAGTCTCTGTCCCTGGTCAGTGCAGCCCGGAGTAAAAAAGGGGGGCATGCAGGGTGTTATGGGGCACCTTACATGATCCGAGGCCAGCTGGCCATCTCTCCGTGGGGTTCCGCCACAGCCTTCACCACGAGCCAGTCCACTTCCTGCCATCCCACAAACTGCTCCACTATACAAGCTGCTCCGCTCCCCTCCCCGACCTGTGAGCCTCTCCAGCTGTCCCCGCAAACAGCTCCGCTCGCCGTTCCTTGGGCTGCTCCAACCAGCCCCGCAAGGTTCCACACCACTCGCTGCTCCTCCAGTCGCCCCGACAAATTGCTCCTCCAGCTGCTTAGCAATATAGCTTCAGGCTTCCCCACTAGTTAACACAGCACTCCGTGATCTCAGCTCTTAATAACTTTAGCTCTTTTGTGATTTCAGCTCTTAGCAAGGTCAGCTCATAGTAGGGGAGCCCCAGTGCTAGTGCACCATTGGCCCAAAGTGAATTCAGCACAGCAGCCTGTAACTAGACTCCTAATGGAATCAAAATTTGCTCTGACATTCAACAGTGGAGAGAGGCAGTAGTGCAATTGGTGTTTCAAACCCTCAGAGGGGGTGGGCCCATACCATCACATACAAATACCTGTCCCCATTCTCTCTCAATTCACTGGGTTTTGTAACCCATGCCCCTTGTCAAGCAAGTGCTACTTAGGTAATGGTGAAGGACTCACTCAGTCCTTCTGTCATACAACAGTTCCACTGGCCTTGATTCACAGAATCAGTGTAACAAAACTTTATTCTTCCTGCCCCAATAACAGAGAAAACTGAGGATCCCACACCAGCCAAAGTAACCACTTTCAGTTGCTGTTGTTTCATGCCAGGCGAGTGGGTGTGCCTATGCAAACAAGATCAGCCCCTGGAGTTCTTTTCCACACTCGCCATAATTCACCACCAGATGTCAGGGTAGAGCTCATCCTGACTCTGCTTACATATACAATAACTCAGACTAGAAGATCACAGTGGCCCACTCAAGACTTGGAATGTATTAATCCATTTATGAATCAATGATTAGAACCATAATTGCAGGCCTGTGCCTCTGACTCTATAGCAATGTATAAGCAAACATGGATTCTTTGTAAAGGAATGATAAAGAAAATGCATCCCTACTTATTCAAAATAACTCTGAAGGGAACCCCAAATTATTGCAGCCCTCATTAGAGATGATATACTACCTTTTGCAATCAATGAACTATGAGAACTACTTTTGTCAGTTAGGTGCTTGTGTGCTCTCTCCATATGCTGTCCCAGCCCTGCACAGATAGTTGGTTCAGTATACCTCGATAGTTCTACCCAGAAAGAACAACCACCAGCACGGTTGAGTGACAAAGGCTCAAGACACAGTCCTAGTGCCCTGGCTCTGTGGCTACAAGTACACTAACACATGAGTGTCCAGTGTCAAAAAGCAGCGTAGTCAGCAGCAAGACTTTTTGCTTTCCTCAAGGTCACACAAAGTATTAAGGTGAGGCATGCCAATATTTATAGACTGAGACAAACAACTCTCATACCATCTTATGTGTTTCATGACATTGGCTCGTTACCTCCGCTTGTATCATGCTCCAGGTGTCTCCGGCACAATGTCCCTATTCATCACTTCTGTCAAACCCTCTTATCTGATATTAGATCAAGATGTCTTTTGTACTGTGTTCTCACACATATCCCATATCTGTTGCTTCTTAGGAGTGTCTGTGTTTTAGCAACACTAGCAATACTTTTGCCAAAGTCATAGAGTGAACTTGTTAATATCTACTTTAATACATGGCCTAATGTTGGTTCACAGCCTCTGGTTCAGGCCTCAGATCTTCCACAAGGCCCGAAGGTCAGGTTTTTTCTTTCTCCTATAACTACCAGGTGCAATCAATAAGCCAAACAGCCAGTATGACCCAAGACAGTCATGGATTTGGGTTTCAAAAAAATTGAAGAAAGGCAATGTCATTTTCATCCAAAGCTTCATTTTGCTTAATTGAGACAAGTTTCCATAAGTCTGATGACACCCTAATGTTGGATCACATCAATGGTCCTGATTCCAGTTTTTCTGCTTTTCTTCTAAGCTCAGTTGGTCTAGTGAAATCAACAAGATGACTCATATGCTCAGAGTCAAGTATGTGCTTGAGTGCTTGGCTGTAAAGAGGTCTATGCAAGCTAAAAGGCTTTTCCTTTGTAATTCCTACCCCTGAAAAATCTCTCTCTGATGTGAAACTCAACCTGGGTTTTCATTCCTACATAGTATTATTCTAGAAATCAAATCTGGCTTTCATTAACTTCCCAATAATGGCACAACCTTCAGATTTTGCATGCCATGACAAATGTAGCTCCATTCAGTCACCTGCAGTTAAACAGAGCAAAATCAATGGAGCTCTGCTGGTTTACCCCTTGCCTTTGAAGGAGTTATGCTGATTCATACAAGTTGGGAACCTGGTCCATTGATTTTGATAGAATGAATTTGGTTTACACTAGCTCTGGAAATGTTTAATTGACTGTGATGAAGCTATGCTGATTCATGGCAGCTTGAGATGTGTCTCATTGACTTCACAGGACGAATGGAGAAGTAAGATAAATAGTATTGGTGAAGACAGTGGAGGCATTCTACCAGGGAGAGTCAGCTCAGATGATTCAATGTGGACTAAGGATCACTGATAGTAGAAGTCTGAGGGTGAAATCCAGGCCCCATTCAAGCCAAGGTCAACATTCCTATTGACACCCACCAATGAGGCAGGATATCATTCTGAGACTTTCTCCACTCACTGATTAATATGGAATCTATCTCTATTGGTATCACTATGATCAGAAAGGAATACATTGCTGGAAATTATGTTTTCTCCTGGAAAATTCAGAAGAATATACATTTGGACCGCAAGAGGATTTTTTTCAACTTAATGTATAAGATTTTTTTTTTATATTGATTTAGGTGACTCCCATTTACCTTCTCCTATGGGGCCTTGTTTGAGAGTTAGCTCTTGTCCACACACACAAGGGATGCAAGATCTCCCTACAGAAGGTTACTAGATATAACGAACAATAGTCTTCAAGAAGTCATAACTCACTTGTAGTCTGCATTTAAATTACAGTATGGTTGACTGTATTTGAGGATTGAACGAGAGGTGAGAATATTCATTTTGCTTGCTTGCTTTCTCACAATGAATGCTTCTAAATGAATCTTTCTGACTTTTTGTGGCTGGTATGTCAAAGTTCCTAAGTGTGTGTGGCACCAACACCCAGTGAAATTTAATGACAGTTGAGTGATAATTCCTTTATACACTTCTGAAAATCAAGCTAAATTTAATTTCTGTGGCATATTTAAAGTTTTGTAATTTGGCTAAATGTGCTTTGCAGTGATACAATTTCCACAACAATGTTTATGAATCTTGGACCGTATTCTGATCTCATTTTGACCAATGTGAATCTGATGAAAATTCACATAAATCTGTGAAGTGCCTTTGAATTTTATTGTAGTTGAGTCTAAAGTCAATGGAGATCTAGTGTGGTAACACTGATTAGAGAGTATCAGAGGGGTAGCTGTGTTAGTCTGAATCTTTAAAAAGCAACAGAGGGTCCTGTGGCACCTTTAAGACTAACAGAAGTATTAGAGCATAAGCTTTCGTGGGTGAATGTCCACTTCATCAGACTGAAGATGAAGTGGGCATTCACCCACGAAAGCTTATGCTCTAATACTTCTGTTAGTCTTAAAGGTGCCACAGGACCCTCTGTTGCTTTTTATTGATAAGAGAGGTTGAAGATTCACAACCTATTGTTTGCAATCAAATTTAAAATGTGATGCAAAGAGTGGCAATTTAAAAAAAATCTCTCTTTTATGAAATACAAAAAATCTTTTCAATATAACTCATGATTAGTTAGATTTGTTGGCTGTAACTATCTTCTCATTTTCATCATTTTTGCAAGTCAGTAACTCCATTGACTTCAGTGTAGATACTACTGATTTCCTGCAGCAGGAGTGAGAGGAAAATCGTGAGAAGCAGTAGTTTAGAAATAAGATGAGAGAAGCCTGAAGACAGTAAAGGGAGACTTAACTGTAATGCAGTAAGGAGTACTTGTCATATCATGTGAATGCTATTCCTAGGAATGATGCAACATGTATATATTGACATGTAGCTGATCTTCAAAATGAATTTTTTGAGGGCACGATTCCCCTCTCATTTACACAAGTTCTATACCAGTGCAACTCCAGTGAATGGAGATTCAGCCCCGCTGACTGATATGCAACTATGGCTGATTTAATCTAGGGCCAGTTAAAGGGAATGCAAGTTCTTCTATTTTGCATCTTGATTCTACCTAAATATAGCTATATATTACTTCCTATATATTATTATGTTATTTTTCTGGTATATATGGTCTGTATGCTATATATACTGAAGGTCTCCTATATTGCAACAGATCTATTTTGTGAAATTAGTTTAAAAACTGGAATCTTGGT
This sequence comes from Trachemys scripta elegans, assembly GCF_013100865.1. Taxonomy (NCBI): domain Eukaryota; kingdom Metazoa; phylum Chordata; order Testudines; family Emydidae; genus Trachemys; species Trachemys scripta. The sequence goes on from NC_048309.1 coordinate 38,631,467, forward strand.
TATTCATAAGATTACTGGTGTTTGATTAATTTTGAGATTATATTGTGAAATCCCCTCTCCAGCAGTTTATTTAAACAGTCCAAATGACTTCATGCACCTCTGCCTGAGAACATCAAGAATGTTATTTTTCTCCTTCTTTAGTCAAATGCTGGGAGAATGGAGATTCAGTAGCTCAGATTATTGTGCTTACATATTTTAATGGAGCTCAGTATATTAATATGTTATATGAATTGTGAAGAGTATCACAAGTTCTCTCACTCTCTCCATTTCACTGTTGGTCTGTCTAGATGCTTCAATTGCCAAAATGCTGTAGTTTCTGAAGAAATACCAGATAGAAACTTTAATCTTTGTTCCCACAGAAGGAACTCTCAAACAATGGAACCCAGTAATCACACCAGGGTGACCGAGTTCATCATGCAGGGGCTCTTTGACCATCCTCACCATCAGGGGCTGGTCTTTGGACTATTCCTCTGCCTTTATACAGCTGTCGTCATGGGCAATTCCCTGATCATTGTGGCTATTGTCCTACACCCACCTCTCCACACCCCCATGTACTTCTTCATTGCCAATTTGGCCACCCTCGACATTATGTGCAGTTCTTCAGTTCTGCCCAAGATGATGAAAAACCTGATGCAGGAGAAGAAAACCATCTCCTTTGATGGCTGCATGGCCCAGGTCTTTGCCTTCACTTTGTCAGGGGGTATAGAGCTTATGCTTCTCACTATCATGTCATATGACAGGTATGTAGCCATCTGCCACCCCTTGCGCTATGTCAACCTCATGACCAAGAGAATTTGCATCAGTTTAGCCATCGGGGTCTGGGCTGTTGGTGTTGTCAATTCAGTGGTGAACACATTGATCATGCTGCGCTTGGATTTTTGCGGGCCAAACCTCATTCAGCATTTCTTCTGTGAGATCCCACCAGTGCTGGCACTGTCCTGCAGCTCCATCTACCTCAACCAAGTTATGATGATCTTGGCAGACATCTTCCTGGCCATGGGAAACTTCATGCTGACCACTGTGTCCTATAGCTTCATCATCATCACTATCCTGAAAATCCGGAGCTCCAAAGGGAAGCAGAGAGCCTTCTCCACCTGTTCTTCCCACTTGCTTGTGGTCACCTTGTTCTATTCCTCCATCATCTACACCTACATCCGGCCAACCTCCAGTTATTCACTGGATAAGGACAAGTTGGTGGCCATAATGTACACTCTAGTGACTCCCATCCTGAACCCTCTGATCTACAGTTTGCGCAATAGGGACATCAAAATGGCCTTCAGGAAAATCTCTCCTTTTGCCATAAAATCGTAATTTTTACAAGAGTAAACATGATTCTCATATGTCTTGTTTTTTCTAGGACAGGTCCACAGGCAGTGTAAACTGTTGCATAACTAACAGTATATATATATATACAGTATATATATATATTCATGTGCTGTATATATATACTGCTTACTGTATTTTTCACTCCATGCATCTAAATAAGTGGGTTTTAGCCCACGAAAGCTTATGTCCAAATAAATTTGTTAGTTTCTAAGGTGCCACAAGGACTCCTCATTGTTTTTGCTGATACAGACTGACACGGCTACCCCTCTGAAACCTGTTGCATAACTATGGACTTCAATAGACATACATTTGTACTATGGCCTATTCACTTCAGTGGAATGAGAATGATTTACATCCGCTGGGAAGGAGTTGCATTGACTGCAGTGGGGCAATGCCTGATATACTCTAGATGGCCTTTGGGCCACATTATCATCAGTGGAGCTAAATTGAATCACACTAGCTGTCCCAAGGCTCATTGGTATGAGAATTTTCCAGGTATTTAGGTATCAAGTGTGATTTTCATAAAACATAAAACTCAATTGTTTCATTGGGTGTTAGTTGCCCAGATGCTTCTGAAAATCATATTAGGCTCTTAAATAGCTATAAAAGTCTGCCCATTGTGTATAAAAATATTTTGCATGCAGTCTCATTGAATCAGAATACTATATTTCATCCTAAATTAGTAATTATGATAAAAAATACCATTTATTTTCTCTGTTTTCTAATTTATTTTGAGACATTAAAACCACAAATATTTCAAAAATATATCTGTTAAGATCTGGAGCTGTCATTGTCATGCGTCGTGGCATTGGGTCAGATATTATAATAGAACTATTTTTGTTAAGATACATTTTTTATAACTGTAAAAATACACTTTTAGCAGGAGAAATTTGGGTTTTTCAAAAGGTCTCTTTTGTTGATAAGAGAATGTCTCAATCCCAACTACATATGAATGAAACTGTTGTTTTCTGTTAGCACAATTGAGTGGATAGTTCTCTGAAAACATCCACTCAATGTGCAGCGGCAGTCAAAAAAGTGAACAGAATGTTGGGAATCATCAAGAAAGGGACAGATAATAAGACAGAAAATATCATATTGCCTCTATATAAATACATTGTACGCCCACACCTTAAATACTGCATGCAGATGTGGTCTCCCCATCTCAAAAAAGCTATATTGGAATTGGAAAAGGTTCAGAAAAGGGCAACACAAATGATTAGGGGTATAAAACAGCTTCCATATGAGGAGAGATTAATAAAACTGGGATTTTTCAGCTTGGAAAAGAGGCAATTAAGGGGGGATATAATAGAGGTCTATAAAATTATGATTGATATAGAGAAAGTAAATAAGGAAGTGTTATTTACTCTTTCTCATAATACAAGAACAAGGGGGCACTGAATGAAATTAATAGGTAGCAGATTTAGAAGAAACACAAGAAAGTATTTTTTCACGCAACACACTGTCAATCTCTGGAACTCCTTGCCAGAGGGTGTTGTGAAGGCCAATACTATAAGGGGGTTCAAAAGGGAGCTAGATAGAATCATGGAAGATAGGTCCATCAATGGCTATTAGCCAGGATGGGCAGGAATATTGTCCCTAGCCTCTGTTTGCCAAAAGCTGGGATTGGGTGACAGAGCATGGATCACTTGATGATAACCTGTCTGTTCATTCCCTTTGGGGCACCTGCCATTGGCCACTGTCAGAGGACAGGATACTGGGCTTGATGGACCTTTGGTCTGACCCAATATGGTCGTTCTTATGTTACTATGTTCACAATAAATCGTTCACTGAGGTCAGGGGTTTCATGTCCAGTTATTGCCGCTGACTTATCTTAGAACCTCCATCTTTAATAACTTTTTGAACTTTTATTAAAGTGCTAGAAAAAGAAACATACAAAAAAACAGCTCTGGTATTTTTTCATAAATAAAGTATTAAGTAAGGATATCATGTCAACAATTACCGTGATTCCCTTTCCTTCTAGCCATATAGAGTGTTTTATATGGAAATCCTCCAATTATGGGGGAGGAGTGGTTATTGTCAAGGAAACAGTGTTTTTGAGCAAGTTGATGTCAGTGGGAATACCCTGAACAGATAACATTGAACTGTAGATAAGGTGTAAACAAAAGCTATTGGTCCTTACATGATCTCTAGGATGTGTCATTGAAGTAGATTCAAGAAGTATATACGTTAATAGCTGGTAAAGATGTATATAAACTTTGAAGTGTGTGGCATGAATAGGATTTGCGATATCTTCCTGTACCTAAACCCCTGCATCTGGTCCTGGCTACGATGGGCATAGAGCTATTACATGCATGATAAAGCAACTTGAGTGACGAGCTGGAGTGGAACTGAGTTTCTGGATCCCAGATAACTGGTTGAAGTGTTCTCCCAGAACTGGATGAATTGTTCTGAGTTAAGGAGTGGAAAAGGCATTGGAGGGAACCATAAAACAAAGCAGGGAAGGAAAATGAGAGTTGTGGGAGGAAGTGACAGCAGGAACCCACAGCTTGTATTCCCAGTGTTATTTGGGATGTAGGTGAACAAGTGGAGGGTGTATGGGTGATGTCAGTTGATTCCCTCTGTCTGGCCAGTTTTGACAGAACACCTTTCAGAATCTAGACACAGAAGGTGTAATGGTGTCATGGTGGATCTAGTATCTCAGCATTTGGTGGAGTGGGCAACCAGAATGGTAAAGCTCTCTCTTTCCAGTCCACCCATCACCCTCTGATCCCATGCAGTCACCCCCCAGATACTTGATATTCCAGAAGGTTTGGCATTCAACATTCACCCATCATTTAGGTGATTTCAGCTGTGAACATTTCCACCCATTTCTTGACTCTCTGGGCTTCTTTGCATGACAATCCTTGAAAATCTTACCATACATGCCTCTGACCAACAGGACCTGTCTATGGAGCTATGCCAATTTACACCAATGTAGATCTAATGCTCTATTTTATGTCAATTTACCCTGGATTCTCCCTAATGGGCAATTTTTAAATCCTAATTGGATGATTTCTTCTAAAAGATCTTCTGCAATTCAAACAAAAGTTAATTCAGGGAAGGCCTCTGGCCTTTGTTATTCAGAAGCTGAGATTGGATTATCACAAAGGACCTTTCTAGCATTATAATGTGTGAATCTATGAATCTATCACTCTGCTAAATGGATCTATTGAGACTAATTCTCATTGACACTGACAGAAATTTACATCACTCTAGCAGTGGAAAGGGGCTTTAAAATTGGAGTAAGTTCTATTTAGGCCATGTCTACAGTACAGACCTATAAAAATCCACAACCATGAGCAACATAGTTATACCAAGATAACTGCCAGTGTAGACAGCACTGTGTGGATGGGAGAGCTTCTCCTATCAACATAGCTAACACCTCTTGGGGAGATGGATTACCTACATTGACAGGAGAAGGGTGAAGCTGCACCACTGTAGCACTACACGTGAAGGCAATCCCTTTGACTCATGGTGAGGTGCCTTCATATGACTGGACTGTTATAAAATAACCTTAATGTGTATTCACAAAGGGATTTAGGCACCTAACTGACACTTTGAGTGCCTAAATCCCAGAATAAGGCATCACGGGTATTCAAAAAAAAAAAAAAAAAGAACCCACTCAACTGCTGCTGAAAATTGATGGGCCCACAAACTCTCTCAGCACCTATGTTTTTGCAAAAAAAGTCCCATAAGCACCTAGGGGCATACATACTGCTGTCCACTCAAAGCATCTGGGTGCTTTAGCCCTGGAGCAATTGATGAAGCAGGAGAAGATAGAGTTCTTCTGCCTCACTTGCTATAAGGCTGTGACTCTCCCTGTGGATATTTCAGGTTATCAGGCACCTTGCTACCCCACCCCCACCACCCTTAGTATGAGAAAGCCTTGTCAGTGCCTGCTGAGTGTAGCTCCCTGACTCCACCATCCAGAGGTGACACAGACCTTCCCCTCTTTGCCTATACAGGCTCCACTGTTCCTCTGCAGGTTTGCAAGAGGCACACCCCAGGCCTGAAGCCCTCCAAGAATCCCCCTGGAGTCTCCAACCACTGACTCACTGGACATTCCCAGATTGACCACTCCCAAATGAGCATGATCCTCAACTGGTGCAAATCTCATAACTCCATTGATTTCATTGGAGCTGTGGAAGAAAACTGAGCTGGCCTTAATGGTCTAGGCTTTTGCTTGCTTGATCTAGGCCTGCTTTGCAGCTAACAGGCCCAAAGCCTGAGCTAAGCTAAAGGTTTTGTTCCCTGACAGTGGTGGTCAAGGGAGAAAAGAGGTTAAGACACAAAAGGGGGGCAGAGGGTAGGCAATGGAAAGCCCCTGAAACAAGAATAATTTGCAATATGTGTGTACTGCTTTTGAAATATAATAATCAGTTGTGTGAAGCAATAAATTAACCTATAAGGGTGAACCAATAATAAATGTAACTCATGTCTTCCCCTACACCACTTGTGTAACTACTCCATTGTAATTGTATCCCATGGAAAGTACAGTTGTGTAACTGCATCCTATTAGGCCCAAAAACCGAAAAACATGCTTATCTCGGCTTCTGCTTGTTATCCCAGTAAACATGCTTATCTCAGTTCTCACTGTCGTTTCCCATGCATGAAGCTGCACGTATATAGGATGTATAGAAGATATATGGAAAAGGGGAGGGGGTTGGACGGACCCTGGGAAAGGAATGTGAAGGACGGGAAGCTAAACAGATGTATCCTGATTACTACTAGAACTGAATTTAAACAAAGCATAGGTTAGCAGAATTTAGACACGCTAAGTTGTTTGTCTCTCTGTATAAAAGAAGCCCAGTTGTGCTTGTAAGGTGTGTTCCTCCCTCTGGCATGAGTCGAGGGGGACACCCGCTCAGCTGACTGATCAATAAAGAACTTGAAGCCGTCTTCTAGACTCCCGTGCCTCCTTGGGGTAATTGGGCAGCTCCAGGGGGAAACGAGCCCATTTGGCTAACAATCCCATAACAGGCAAGGTTGCAAGGTTGCAACAGAGTACTGGAAAGTACCGAGAAGACCCTAACTCAACTACACCCATACAAGGCAAGGTTGCAAAAGGGTGCTGGAAAGTACCAGAAAGACCCTAACTCTTGATCAGTATTGATTTTGTAATGTATTCCAAATAAGGTAATTATTACTCAAATATGTGTAATTTGTTTGTGGTTTTAAGCTTTAAAAGCTCCTGTATGCTTTGCTTTGGGGGAGCAGTTCCATAATTGCTACCCCCAACGCGTTGGTGTGTATTCAATAAACAGGCCTCAGGCTTAGTCTTTGATTCAAAAATGATGTGTGGGTGAATTTTTCCACAACAGAGCTATGCTGAATTAGAGTAGCTAAGGGCTGGGCAATGTTTCATGCAGATGTTACCAGGGTTAGCATGAGCACAGATATGATAATGGATGGACAATTTGGAAACTAACTTCCTCATCGTTCAATGAGTATGAATCACTGATGACTTACATTGTGTGTAACCATTTAATTTAGTGCAAAGTTACCGTGATTCTCCTCTCACCTACAGCAGCTTCAAACCAGAGCAGCTCAGATGTGGTCGCCAACACGAGATAAAAGATGTTGGAGAATTGGCTCCATTGATTGCTTTGAAGTTATTTCAGATACAAACTACTGGAAGTGAGAAGAGAATGAAATAAGGAAAGCAAAGTGGATGGTGAAATGATACATAAAGGGGTAGGGAATTCTAGATTAATGCTCCTGATTCCCATTTACACTAAGGGCTAGATTCACAAAGAGACTTTGGTGTTGTAACACTGAGCATCATCATCCCTAACTTATGGGCACCTAGAAAATCACTGAGCTGCACAAAGCCTGAGTCAGGCACTCAGGTGCCCTATACAATGAGTGGGGAGATAAATGCCTAACAATGGGATCCACAAAAGACAGCAGGCTAGGTGGCACCCCATCTAAGCTCACCAATGGGAAATAACAAAGAGAAGGTGGTGTGCTAAGCCCCACCCCTCTTGGGTCTTTGGCACCTGAACCCAGACTAGAGGGAGACATCTACCTCTGCTTGAGATTCTCCACTGTGGGCCTTCTCTTGGAGGTGTTTCTTGCAAGAAGCCAGAGGAGAGGCGCTCCCTCATAACTTTTAGCTCTGTGGTGAAGGCACTCCCCTGGGAGGGGGGTGATCGTGATTCATGTCTTTCCTCTACCTGAGGGGATGTGACCAGGAATCTGCCACCATTCGGGTGAGTGTTATGAGCATAGGGATAGTCTGTTGAAAGGTCTCCTTCAATGTCTCCTGTGGAATCTGTTCCATTTTTGATAAACACTTCAAGAGTCATTGGGCTGGAGAGAGAGAGAAAGAGAAAGCAAATATGAGAATGAGTTTGGAGCCTAGTGGTTAGAACATGCCCCTAGGATGTGGCAGAACTAGGATCCTGTCTCTCTGCTGTAGTAAATTTCTTAAAAATATGTATTCACAGTGGAACAGTTTCAACAGGAGCCCAACATAAGCCTATCCCATAGGCCAGTGGTCAGGGAACTCACATAAGAAGGTCTATTGTGGTCATCTGCTCTGACTGCATGCCTGCCATAGGTTATATGGCTTCCCCCAAATTATTTTTTTCTTTAAACTACAGAAGATCTTTAAAAAAAACATCCTATGTGGATTTTAAAATTGACATTGAGGGAGAATCCACCAAATAAGGGGAAAACTTTGTTAGAAGGACTAGATTTCCAGTGGCATAAATTACCGTAACTCCATTAAAATCAGTGACCAAGGTCTTGTTGTATTTCCTGTACTATACATTTTGCAAGGAACAAAAGTTAAACTCTTCCTGTTTAAAAAAAAATGTTTATGAAATTCAGCCAAACTGGAATGAACTGGCTTGTTTATGTGAAAGGAATTGTACTAAGTGGTCTCCAACGCTCCTGGTAAATTTACTGCTTGTCCGGGAAATGAGCTTGAAAGAGTCTAAAAATGGATGGAAATGTTTCCAGTTGAAATCACCAAAATTATTGCTGAATGTTGATGGGAGGAGGCTGCCGCACCTTCTGGAATATTATTTATCTGGGGGTCACTCAATGTGATCAGAGGGGACTGGAAGGAGATAATGTTACCATCGTGGCAGCCATCTCCACCAACTCCTGAGTCCCTCGATCTACCATGACACCTTTCAAAATTTTGCCAATATCCTGAAAGGCATCCTACCCAAAACTGGCCAGACAGAAGAAAACAAATTATATCACCCCCACTCCATTGGCTTTGGCTAAATCCCAAACAACACCAAGAATATGAGCCTAGGAGTACTGCTGTCATCCCCTCCCCCATGTCTCATTTTCCTCCCCTGCTTTGTTTATTCTCTTTCTTGCCTCTTTCCATTTATGACTTGTCTAGGAAGAGTCTGACTTAGCCCCCATAACAGACCCAACCTGTGCGACGGCGCTGTAGTCCTGTGACCAGAATGTCAGCTAAAAGCAACCTCTTAAGCAGCCTGGCCCTGGCACAAGTTTGACTAATCTCAGAGTAGCTGATCAGACCAAAAGGTAGCAGCTGACTTTTCTTTTCTTGCTGTTTTTCTATGTGTCTTTTGATGTGTGTTTGTTTTGTTTCAGGATGAGTTTCCAACAATAACAACAGCTTAAGACCATTGAAACTAATGTTTTCTCTTTCCTTCCCAAAAACAACAGCCAAGATCTTCTTTAATACCATCTCAGGTGCCCTATGAACAAAGGTTTTCCATATAAAAGATCTATAAAGGTAAAGGGAAAGAGTGAAATTGTTGCCATGAAATCCTTAATTAACACTTCACTAGACTGTGTTTCAGCACCTCTGGCCTTTTATTCCAAGCCCTGCCACTAGCCTGCTGGGTGTTCTTGGGCAAGTTTTTTTCAATTCTCTCTACTCAAAATTAAAAGATTCTATTCAGTTTAACATATTGAAACATTTTGATTTAGGCCATCTCAACTCAGAAAAAATATTATGTTTCAGATTTCTAGAAAGAAATAACTTTTTGGCAATTTTATGTGGAAAACTTTGATTTTGCAGAAACTGTATTTTTTGTTTTTCAGTTTTTTAAAATATTTTCTACAGAAAATTCTTGAACAGCTCTAGTTACTTTAAAAAATGAAAGTCTCCCTCTTCCCTAGACATCCCTCACTTTCCCTCCCTTTCTTACTATTTTCCAACTCTTTGCACTTGGGAAACAAAGGTCTGGTCTAGACTTAAAACTTAGATTGACCTAGTGACAACATTCAGAGGTGGGAAAATTTCACTGCCCTGAGGCCATGTCTACACTATAGAGTTTTGTCAACAAAAGTTATTCTGATGATCAAAAAGCACCATAATTAGTGCATATTCACAATACGCTCCCTGTGTCAGCAGAGTGTGTCCACACTTGGTGCTCTAGCATCGACACTGAGAGCAGTGCATTGTGGGTAGCTATCCCATATGCTGCTCACCACCTTCTACAGCTAGGACTTGTGGAAAGGCAAAGTGCATGGCAGCGCATCATGGGTGTGATCTCAACATCCCATGATGCACTATTTTCTGTCCCAGCACTATTTTCTGTCCCAGCATTCCATAGTCTTCCAACCGGGTTTTGGTGGCATTTTTCAGTGCTCCCTGTTTTCTCTGTGCCTGCATCTCTGTGTGAAAGGATGGATCCCGCACTGCTCTCTACTGTTGTAGTAACTATTATTAACAAATCACGGGTAGTCATGCAGTATATCACAAGCTCACAATCAGAACAGGACTCTGAGTTGCCTGACCTGCTGTGTGCCATGGAAAGAAACAACACTAGATTATTTTTAGCATTCAAGGAGCAGCTGCACATGGTGGACCATCACTTTTGGGCTCGGGAAATGCAAGTCTGGGATTATGAGGAGTGGCTGCTGAATTTTTGGATGCGGAAAACCACCTTCCTGGAACTGTGTTCAAAGCTCGTCCCACCCCTGCAGCACAAGGACATGAAAATGAGAGCAGCCCTCTCAGTGGAGAAACATGTGGCCATCGCAGTGTGGAAGCTGGCAACTCCAGAACACTACTGGTTGGTCACAAATAAGATTGGAGTCAGGAAGTCGACTGTGGGGGCTGTGTAAATATGCAGGGCCATTGATCACATTCTGCTACAGAGGACCATGACTTTTTGCAATGTGTGTGAAATAGTGGATGGCTTCGCAGAAATTGGATTCCCTAACTGTGGCAGGGTGATAGATGGAATGAATATTCCAATTTTGGCCCCAGACCATCTTGCAATGGAGGACATCAATAGAATGGAGTACTTCTCTGTGGTATTGCAGGCACTTGTACATCACCGTGGGCATTTCACTGACATCAATGTGGGGTGCTCCAGGAAGGTGCATGATGCAGGCATCTTCTGGAACACTGGCATATACAGAAAGCTGAAAGCAGGTACTTTCTTTTCAGATCAGAAGAGTCTAGTGAGAGATGTTGAAATGCCTTAATGATCCTGGGACATCCAGCATACCCCTCACTCCCATGGTTCATGAAGCCTTACACGGGAAACCTGGAAGCAGCAAGGAACACTTCAACAATAGGCTGAGTAGGTACAGAATGACTGTGGAATGTACATTTGGCAGATTAAAAGCGCGCTGGTGCTGTCTTTATGACAGGTTAGATCTAAATGCGGAAAACATTCTCAAGGTCATAGCAGCCTTCTTCACAGTCCATAATCTTTGTGAGGTTAAGTGTGAAAAGTTTCTCCTGGAGTGGAGTGCTGAGCAGATTGCCTGGCTGATGATACCAGGGCTATTAGAGGAGCAGAACAGCAGGCAATTTGAATCAGGGTGACTTTAAGTCAACATTTTGATAATGAGCACCTGTAATGTGTATTTCTATACAGCAATCTGCCATGCTTCATTAATTTCTCTTCTTATTTTGCCTAAAACTTGTGATGATTCATAAGCAGGATTTGTAGCAAGCAAATGATTAAACTGCATGTATGTTTTACTACCAGCAGCAATCAGTATGTGATGGATACAAATAAAGATTAGTTATCTTTCAGAGAGTTTTTATTTATTAAACACCAATTAACACACACAAAAGACTTGGTGGAAAGGGAGATATCAGTTGTTGGGATAGTGCTGAATTATTATGAATTACTCTGGGTGAGATGAGTCTGGTAAAGCTTGGTAATTCTAGACTTGCTGGAGGATTCTGGGAGCAGGGCATCAGACAGGCTATATGGAAATTTACTGAAAGTGCTGCCATTGCACTTGAACACTGACACAACTATTCACTTTGGATGTTTAACCAGGGGCTCTGTGTGTATTTGTGCTGATGTGGAAGGATTTTGGTCATGGTCAGTCATGTTCTCCAAACAAATCATGCAGAAAACACATAGATGGTGAACTTTGACTGACTGACCTGGGTCAACTAACCCTGTAAAACCACACAACCACAAGAGCTGACCCCAAAAGGTGATTGACTGATGAGTGGATGATTGATGAGAGATTAAATGTCAGCTGGCCTTCAGTCTGTCCATGTTGTCCCTTCCAAAAAAAAATATTAATCAGAAAAACAAGTTATGTAATGCCAAAGTGGCATATTTTAGGGACATGTATCTCCTTCAAGAAAGGGGGCATAAGTATCATATGCTCAGCTGTCACCCCAATTAACCTCTGAAGAGGCCTGTGATGCCATAAGATAAAGGACCCAGGGTAGCCAGCACCCTGCTCTGAGGGATTTTGGGGGACTTTGAGCCCAAGGGTTTAAGAGTAGCCAACACCATGCTCCGGGGGACACTTAACAGACCAAAATATTGAGAGGAAGAGAAGAAACAGCAGCCTTCATCTAGGACTGGGTAGCTCTTCCTGCTTTGTGTGCCAATCAGGATACTGTGTAGGGCCAGCATAGTTACTGAGGGTTTATGCTTTGGGAATTGAGGCTTATTAGGAAGTAGCATTGTATAACCTTCTTGCTAACTGTCTGTGATGCTTTCAAATAAATAGCTTTGCACTGAAGAAAAACTGAGTTCGGGTTTTTACTGGCACTAATACTGTGATTGCTGCCCAGCTGTGGGCCAATAAAGGACCCAGCCTTCTATCAGCAAAGGGCAGTGTAAGATCTCAGAGCTGTGCATAAGTCCAGCTATCATTTTGGAAGCTGTCCAAAGGGGTGGAGTGAACGGGACACTGAGATGTTCTTGGAAGTTGCAAGAAATGTGTGGGAGGAGTTTGGAGAGGGACTGGAAAACAGTTCTGTATCAGTTACAGGGTGTGGGGTTGAACATGCATCTGTTCTGACCACAGCGTGATTAGGGACTTCAACATTTCAGTTTGCTATTTCATGACTTTTATCATCCACTCATGGGACTTCAGAATGCGCTCCTCACTCTCCTTTCTGTCCTACCTTTCCATTTCTTCCATTTCCAATGGGGAAAGGAACACAGTAGCTCTGCCAAGGAACCTTCAGCAGAGGATTGGTGAGTACCTCCAGGAAAGTTTCCTTGACATCTCTCTGGAGATTTCCCAGGAAATCTCAGTGTACATGAACACACTGTTCCTCCGCACTGCTTGGATGAACAGTGGAATGTGGAGCACCCTGAAACACAGTTAGTCCTGTACATTTCCGTCCCTTCATCCACTTCTAGAATATACAGAACAAATCACAGCTCTATCTCTTATAACCAAGCAGCTTCAACCAAAAAAGATCACTCACCAGGACTCTCCTCTCCTGCATTATGCATGCCAGAAATGGACTGCTGGTACTGGCTAGACCCCTCCGGAGTGCAGAAGAGTTTCTGACTTGCTGTGCCACTAGATGACCCTGCTGTATGCTCCACAATGTCCTCCAACTCCACCTCCTCATCCAAGATTTTGTCCTCAGGATTAGGCCCAATGTCCTCTGCCTCCTGCCCTGCCAAAGTGTCCATGGGGCTCTTGGCAATGGATGTGGGATCACCGCCAAGGATGGTATCCAGCTGTTTATAGAAGTAGCAGCTCTTGGGCGCAGTACCAGAGCGACCCTTGCCTTCTGGTATGCCTGCCTGAGCACCTTTATTTTCCCTTTACACTGCACCATGTCCCATTTATAGTCCTTTTCACACAACCCACAAGAAATCTGCCAGTAGGTATCGAAGTTCCTACAGTTGGAATAGAGCTGGGACTGGACGGCCTCTTCACCCCATATTCTCAGCAGATCCAACAGCTCCACAGTGGTCCATGTGGGAGAGCATTTGCCACATGGAGCCACAATAGTCAGCTGGGAAGATGCGATATGAGCTCTCCACACCGAGCAAACAGGAAGTGGAATGTCAAAAATTCCTGGGCCTTTAAAGGGGATGGGGCTGATGATTGTTTACTTTGCTGCAGGACAGCAGAGTTCAAACTGCTGATCAGAGCAGTCAGGATGGGCATTGTGGGACACCTCCTGGAGGCCATTTACAGTGACAAAACAAGAGTGGTTTATACACTGACCCTTTGTCAATAAAAGTTTGCTACAAAAAGCTCTATGGTTCTCGCCAAGGTGGTTTTATTTAGTTGGTAAAACAGGATAATTTTGTCAGCAAAAGGAGCATTATAGTGTGTGCACCTCCCCTGTTTTGTTGACAAGAGCTGCCTTTTCCCAACAAAAGTGTTGTAGTTTAAACAAGGGCTGAGAGAGGTAGTTAAGCTGACCTAAAGCCTGGTGAAGCCATCAATAGGTCAAGAGAAGAATTCTTCTCTCAAGCTAGCTATCATCTCTTGCAGGGGTGGATTTACTACCAGTGACAGAAAACCCCCTTTTGTTGATGTAGGAAGTGTCTACACTATGGCACTTTAGTGGAATAGCTGAAGCACCAGAGATATGCCGCTGTAATGCTTGTAGTGTAGCCATATGCAAAGACAATGTGAGGAAAACTCTCATTTTTCTGGATTTTCAAGAACTCAGTTGTTGTTGGGGGCAGTGTTACTTTTAAAAATGGAAGTGTTACTTTCTCTTGTAAAGTAGCATTTTCAACACTTTGTTACTATTTTCCTACTGCCAAAAGTAGGAAAATAGAAAAAAAATGTTTGAAATGGTTTTACTCTATTTTCAAAATTCCTCACATTATGTGGGAAAACCAAAGTTTCCTGAGGGGAAAATATTGAAGAGGATTTTTCCTGTCAAAATTCTGGTGTTTTACAATAAAAATCCTTAGTTCACCATCCAGCTGGAATCCAGTGGTGAGAATCGCTATCCAGCGGTGTGAATCTTCTAAGACTAGATGAACGTCTCACATCCCGTTTGCTTCAAAGTCAATGAGATTTGGGTGCATAACTCCCTTTGATAATCTCGGTTGTATGTTATTTGTAAGCCTTGTGCTCGGTCTCGGCAGAGGGAGGGGCTGGAATTTGCCCTAAGTGAAGAACTTCGATAAATCCTTTGTTTGCCACCTTCTTACTCATGGTCATGAGAAGTTCACATTAACTTCATGGAAAATGGAATTAACATAGATTCATAGATTCATAGATTCTAGGACTGGAAGGGACCTCGAGATGTCATCGAGTCCAGCCCCCTGCCTGCACGGCAGGACCAAATACTGTCTAGACCATCCCTGATAGACATTTATCTAACCTACTCTTAAATATCTCCAGAGATGGAGATTCCACAACCTCCCTAGGCAATTTATTCCAGTGTTTAACCATCCTGACAGTTAGGAACTTTTTCCTAATGTCCAACCTAGACCTCCCTTGCTGCAGTTTAAACCCATTGCTTCTGGTTCTATCCTTAGAGACTAAGGTGAACAAGTTTTCTCCCTCCTCCTTATGACACCCTTTTAAATACCTGAAAACTGCTATCATGTCCCCTCTCAGTCTTCTCTTTTCCAAACTAAACAAACCCAATTCTTTCAGCCTTCCTTCATAGGTCATGTTCTCAAGACCTTTAATCATTCTTGTTGCTCTTCTCTGGACTCTTTCCAATTTCTCCACATCTTTTTTAAAATGCGGTGCCCAGAACTGGACACAATACTCCAGCTGAGGCCTAACCAGAGCAGAGTAGAGCAGAAGAATGACTTCTTGTGTCTTGCCCACAACACACCTGTTAATACATCCCAGAATCATGTTTGCTTTTTTTGCAACAGCATCACACTGTTGACTCATATTTAGCTTGTGGTCCACTATAACCCCTAGATCCTTTTCTGCCGTACTCCTTCCTAGACAGTCTCTTCCCATTCTGTATGTGTGACACTGATTTTTCCTTCCTAAGTGGAGCACTTTGCATTTGTCTTTGTTAAACTTCATTCTGTTCAACTCAGACCATTTCTCCAATTTGTCCAGATCATTTTGAATTATGACCCTGTCCTCCAAAGCAGTTGCAATCCCTCCCAGTTTGGTATCATCCGCAAACTTAATAAGTGTACTTTCTATGCCAATATCTAAGTCATTGATGAAGATATTGAACAGCGCCGGTCCCAAAACAGACCCCTGCGGTACCCCACTCGTTATGCCTTTCCAGCAGGATTGGGAACCATTAATAACAACTCTCTGAGTACGGTTATCCAGCCAGTTATGCACCCACCTTATAGTAGCCCCATCTAAATTGTATTTGCCTAGTTTAGCAATAAGAATATCATGCGAGACCGTATCAAATGCCTTCCTGAAGTCTAGGTATACCACATCCACAGCTTCACCCTTATCCACAAGGCTCGTTATCCTATCAAAGAAAGCTATCAGATTGGTTTTGACATGATTTGTTCTTCACAAATCCATGCTGGCTGTTCCCTATCACCTTACCACCTTCCAAGTGTTTGCAGATGATTTCCTTAATTACTTGCTCCATTATCTTCCCTGGCACAGAAGTTAAACTAACTGGTCTGTAGTTTCCTGGGTTGTTTTTATTTCCCTTTTTATAGATGGGCACTATATTTGCCCTTTTCCAGTCTTCTGGAATCTCTCCCGTCTCCCATGACTTTCCAAACATAATAGCTAGAGGCTCAGATACCTCCTCTATTAGCTCCTTGAGTATTCTAGGATGCATTTCATCAGGCCCAGGTGACTTGCAGGCATCTACCTTTTCTAAGTGATTTTTAACTTGTTCTTTTTTTTATTTTATCTGCTAAACCTACCCCCTTCCCATTAGCATTCACTATGTTAGGCATTCCTTCAGACTTCTCTGTGAAGACCGAAACAAAGAAGTCATTAAGCATCTCTGCCATTTCCTAGTTTCCTGTTACTGTTTCTCCCTCTTCACTAAGCAGTGGGCCTACCCTGTCTTTGGTCTTCCTCTTGCTTCTAATGTATTGATAAAAAGTCTTCTTGTTTCCTTTTATTCCCATAGCTAGTTTGAGCTCATTTTGTGCCTTTGCCTTTCTAATCTTGCCCCTGCATTCCTGTGTTGTTTGCCTATATTCCTCCTTTGTAAACTGTTCTAGTTTCCATTTTTTATATGATTCCTTTTTATTTTTTAGATCATGCAAGATCTCGTGGTTAAGCCAAGGTGGTCTTTTGCAACATTTTCTATCTTTCCTAACCAGCGGAATAGCTTGCTTTTGGGCCCTTAATAGTGTCCCTTTGAAAAACTGCCAACTCTCCTCAGTTGTTTTTCCCCTCAGTCTTGATTCCCATGGGACCTTACCTATCAGCTCTCTGAGCTTCCCAAAATCTGCCTTCCTGAAATCAATTGTCTCTATTTTGCTGTTCTCCCTTCTACCCTTCCTTAGAATTGCAAACTCTATGATTTCATGATCACTTTCACCCAGGCTGCCTTCTACTTTCAAATTCTCAACGAGTTCCTCCTTATTTGTTAAAATCAAGTCTAGAACAGCTCCCCCCCAGTAGCTTTTTCAACCTTCTGAAATAAAAAGTTGTCTGCAATGCAGTCCAAGAATTTGTTGGATAGTCTGTGCCCCGCTGTGTTATTTTCCCAACATATATCCGGATAGTTGAAGTCCCCCATCACCACCAAATCTTGGGCTTTGGATGATTTTGTTAGTTGCTTAAAAAAAGCTTCATCCACCTCTTCCACCTGGTTAGGTGGCCTGTAGTAGACTCCTAGCATGACATCTCCCTTGTTTTTTACCCCTTTCAGCCTAACCCAGAGACTCTCAACACTTCCGTCTCCTATGTCCATCTCTACCTCAGTCCAAGTGTGTACATTTTTAATATATAAGGCAACACCTCCTCCCCTTATCCCCTGTCAATCCTTCCTGAGCAAGCTGTACCCATCCACACCAACATTCCAATCATGTGTATTATCCCACCAAGTTTCAGTGATGCCAACAATGTCATAGTTGTATTTATTTATTAGCACTTCCAGTTCTTCCTGCTTATTCCCCATACTTCTCGCATTTGTGTATAGGCATCTAATATACTGGTTTGATCTTTCCTCCCAGTTTTAGTCCTGACACTCCTTTCTCTTTGCCAATATAGCCCACACTCCCTCTCATTTCCGACCCATCTCCCCAGTCTCCATGTTCCCCACTTACCTGTGGGCTTTGCTCACCTGTCCCCGTCAAACCTAGTTTAAAGCCCTCCTCACTAGGTTAGCCAGTCTGTGTCCAAATAGGGTCTTTCCCCTCCTCGAAAGGTGAACGCCTTCTCTGCCTAGCAGTCCTTCCTCGAATAGCATCCCGTGGTCTAGGAAGCCAAAGCCCTCCTGGCGACACCATCTTCGCAGCCAGTCATTCACCTCCATGATGCATCTGTCTCTGCCTGGGCCCCTACCTTTGACAGGAAGAATTGAAGAGAATACCACCTGCTCTCCAAACTCCTTCACCCGTACTCCCAGAGCCCTGTAATCACTCTTGATCTGCTCAGTGTCACACCGCGCAGTATCATTTGTGCCCACATGGATGAGTAGCATAGGGTAGTAGTCAGAGGGCTGGATAATCCTCGACAATGCCTCCGTAACGTCTCAGATACGGGCTCCTGGCAGGCAGCATACCTCCCGAGATGAAATGTCAGGGTGACAGATGGGCGCCTCCGTCCCCCTCAGCAGAGAGTCTCCGACCACCACTACCCTACGTTTCCTATTCGCAGTGGTGGCAGCAGACCTCCCAGCCTTAGGGGTATGAGGCTTCTCCTCCTTTACTGTAGGGAGTGATTCCTTCTTTCCTGTATCAAGAAGAGCATAACGGTTACCTATAACCACGGCAGGAGGGTTCGGAGCAGGGGTGGAGCGCTGCCTGCTGCCAGAAGTAACCAGCTGCCAGTGTCCACCCTGAGCCATCTCCTCCTTCACCAGTAGTGTATCAGCAGTACTGGGACAGCTACCTCAGCTGTCTCCACATGGACACTGTCGAGGAATTGCTCGTGGATTCGGATGCTCCTCAACCTAGCCACCTTCTCCTGTAGCTCTCCCACCTGCTGCCTGAGAGATTCCACCAGCAGGCACCTCTCACATTGGATGGTCCTCCCAGTCTGGATATCAGTAAGTGGAAATTGCAAGTTACAGTCTCTGCAAAACCACACCAGGGTCTGGGTAGAAGCATCCATGCTCAGGCACTCTGTCTGGCTACAGGCACAGGTGGAGGAGACAGAAGCAGTGCTGGCACAGGTGTTGCGGGTCTTCCTAACCATCGTAAGCCTCCCTCTGTCAAACTCCCGTCTGCAGCCCCCTGTAAGCTGAAAGGGTTGTTTAAGCAAGAAGTTTTGAATGTAGTTGGTTTATAGGTATTAAGGGGAATAAAGAGAAAACAGATGGAACCAGCAAGGGACCCTCACCCCCTTCCAACTCCCCTTCCAAACTCCCTTGCGAAACTCCCTGTTAGCAGCCCCTGTTCGCAAAGCTCCCTGGTCGCTTGTGCGCTGCTTTATAAACATGTGGCTACAGACCAGAGATGGGCCTTGTCACCGTGCCTCAGTGGATTGCTTCTGATAATATCAGATTCTGGACATACTGCTGAGAAATGGGGAAGACCCACCCCCAAATTGGTGGTTATTCTTCCATAAGATATAACAAAACTTTACTGTCTCTCCACACTGGTTGACAGGGAGTCAGAAATGCAGTCTTCCACCACCCAGCCACTAGATTTAATGATGAACGGTTATTTAAAGCCAATTTAATCAAACAAAGGGTTCTTCTAATCCCAAGAGATCAGGCACATAGCCAGGTCAATATGCAATTCAAATCTTATCCAATAATCAAGCTGTTGCCAATCCATTATTATCTAACATCAAAAAGCTTATTTATAAGAGAAAAGATAGAGGAGAGAGTTAAAATGGTCAAAGGAATCAAATACATACAACCATGGCAGAATTCTTCTATCAGGTTTGAAGCAGGGATGGAATAAACTGCTGGCTTGAATAGTGTCTGGTAACTTCCAAAAGATTGGAAGGTCCTCGGGCCATGAGTTGAGATGCTTCTTTTAGTGTAAATCCATAGTCCAAAGATCAGAGCAGGAAAGAGGCAAAATGGAGATGCTTGCAGGGCCTTTTATTCTTTCTCCCATGTTGATGGAAATCTCTCAGTCTTAGTTTGTGGAAAAGTACAGATACAAGATGGAGTCTAGGGTCATATGAGCAAATTTAATGCCCTTGCATGCTTCGAAGACTCATAGCAGGAGCCATTACCCATATTCTGACTAAACCGTCCTTAGGAAGGCACATAAGGTGGGGATGGACTTCTTCTATGGTCTTTGTGCAAGCTAAGTGTCCTTCAATGGGCCATTGACAATGTGCTGGCCAGACTGGATGTAAACTAACTATCTTGTGGGCAAGCAACAAAGAGTTCTGTGGCACCTTATAGACTGACAGATGTATTGGAGCATAAGCTTTCTTGGGTGAATATCCACTTGTCTGACAAAGTGGGTATTCACACACAAAAGCTTATGCTCCAATACATCTGTCAGTCTATAAGGTGCCACAGGACTCTTTGTTGCTTTTTACAGATCCAGACACATTTGAAATACAGGTATATAGTAAACATTCATAACTTCAGATACAGAAATGATATACACAAACAGCATAATCATAGCAAATCATAACTTTTCCATTGGCACTTTATACAACATACTTTGCACGAGATTTGTTGCACTTATGTAACAGTGGTAGCAAAAATTATATACATGGTCATATTTTAACCATATAACGTCACAAGCCTGAGCCATAATTCTTGCATCCCAGCACCCCAAAATGATTGGAAAATTAATAGCTAGACCCTGTCTCTGTAATGGGCCAGTCAAGCTAAAACTCCCACACTAGCCTATGTGGCTGAGATGCAATACCATCTTCAGCTACATAAAATTACAAACAGAGACATAGCGACTCACACACACAACAAATGGAAGAAAGAAGAATTTGATGGTAATTCATAGATGCTAGGAATTGCAGAAAATTGATAAGGGAAGCAAAGAGACACAAGGAGAAATCTATGCCCAGGAGAGTTAAGAGATTATAAGTGTTAGAAGGCTTTCCCTCAACCCTCTCACTTCCCTGGTTCTTGTCATGCAGACAGCAAGCAGCAAAAGACCAGAAGTCTGAAGTGCACACTATGCAATGTTTATTGGGTTAGTTTCCAAGCAAGCATATTCCGAAGCCCTTCACACCAGTTGGGTTTATCTTTATACGCTGATAGAGTCTGTTCTACAGAGGGATAGCTCAGTGGTTTGAGCATTGGCTTGCTAAACCCAAGATTGTGAGCTCAATCCTTGAGGGGGCCATTTAGGGATCTGGAGTGAAAATCTTTCTGGGGATTGGTCCTGCTTTGAGCAGGGGGTTGGACTAAATGACCTCCTGAGGTCCCTTCCAACCATGATATTCTGATTTTATGAAAACAATACAGAAATGAGGTTTTCACAACCACAACCATTGATAAGTGATTACTTGCCAGACAGGATCCTATCAAACTAAGTTTTCTTTAAACATCTTAAGATCTGTTTCTTTATCTGATGGTGAAGGACACTATCAGGACAGGATTGTCTTCCTAATAGCCCAATACTACCTTATTTCAGTGTGACTGGTTTGGGATGTGACCCTACGCTTCCCAGTTTATAGCTGCCCTTGCTGCTTAGCCAACTGCCTTAGCCTAAGAATAAGGCCTCAGACTATCCTAGTGAGAGAAGGCCCATACACAGGCAGACTGTGATTTTGATCCTTTGTTTTTATACCCCTGTAATTTGCTAAGTGATAAAAATACACCTAAGTTCTTAAAGTATAGGCTTTACCGGCAGGCCTGAATACCTATATTCTAACAATAAGGAGGAGTTTTTATAGTATATTAGCAAAAAAAAAAAAAAAGATTCTTGACAAAGGCATTGGTCCATTAGATTAAGATTGTAGAATTAATAATAAAACAGGAAAGGAAGAAGAGTTCAAAAATATTTCTGTGCTGTATTTGGGGGGGGGGGGGAAACAAAAGATGATTTAATGTCATTATATAATAATGATAACAATCTTTCCATTCCACTAGTATCTCAGGAGGATGTTAAACAGCAGCAACTAAAGTTAGATATTTTTAAATCAGTAGGTCCAGCCCACTTCCATGGAACAGTTTTAAAAGGTCTCACTGAAGAGCTTGCAAGACTGTTTACCCTGGCTGTCAATGAGTGTTGGAAAGTTGGGGAATTTCCAGAAGACAGGAACAAAGCTAATCTTGTGTCAATATTTAAAAAGGGAAAATGGGACAACCAATTTAATTATAGGCTTCAGTCCAACATTGATCATGAGTAAGATAATGTAACACATGATATGGGACTCGATTAGAAAAAAATGCTAATAAAATTAAGGCCTATCAACATGGGTTCATGGGAAACAGATCCTTTCAAACTAACATAATATTCTTTTCTGATGAGTGTACAAGTTTCATAAAGGTAATAGTATTGATGTAATAGAGTTCTGTAAGGCATTTTATTTGTTTCAACTTGATATTTGATTAAAAAACTTGAAAGATATAAATTTAATATGCCACACATTAAATGGAATAAAAGCTGTCTCACTGCTAAGTCTCAAAATATAATTGTAAATGGGGAATCATTTATCAAATGGGTATGCTTCTTGAAGAGTACCATGGGAATCATTTGTTGACCCTAAATTATTTAACATTTTTATTAATGACCTAAAAGAAAACATGAAATCATCACTGATTTGCAGATACCACAAAATTTGGGGAAGTGGTAAATAATGAAGAGGACATGTCACTGATACAGAGTGATCTTAATCTCTTGGTAGACTAGGAGTGAGCAAAGCATTTGAATATGGCTAAATATAAATGTATACATCTAGGAAAAAAGAATGACAGCCATATACATACAGGATGGGGGACTCTAACCTGGGATGCAGTGACTCTGAAAAAGATTTGGGGATGGTGGTGGATTATCAGCTGAACATGAGCTCCCAGTGTGATGGTGTGATCAAAAGTGCTAATGTGATCCTTGGATGCATAAATAGGGGAATCTCAAGCAGGTGTAGATAAGTTATTTTACATCTGTATTTTGCACTGGTGTAACTGCTTCTGGAATACTGTGTCCAGATCTGATGCCCAAAATTCAAGAAGGATAGAATCATAGAAGATTAGGGTTGGCAGAGACCTCAAGAGGTCATCTAATCCAAACCCCTGCTCAAAGCAGGAACAACCCCAACGAAATCATCCCAGCCAGGGCTTTGTTGAGCCCTTAAAAACCTCTAAGGATGGAGATTCCACCAGCTCCCAAGGTAACCCTAGGAGTCTGATAAATTGGAGAAGGTTCAGAAAAGAGCTACAAGAATAACGAAAGGATAAGAGATGGTGCCTTGTAGGGATAAACCCAAGAAGTTTAATCTCTTTAGCTTAACAAAGAGAAGGTTAAAAAGTGACATGACTATAGTCTATAAGTACCTACATGGGGAAAATATTACATAATGTGGTCTTCATTCTGGCAGAGAATGGTATAACATAATCCAGCGGCTGGAAGTTCAAGCTAGACAAAGTTCCCGACTCCATGGCAATGTATAGGACAAGCATGGATTCTTTGTAAAGTAATGATAAAGAAAATGTTGCTGTATTTATTCAATATAACTGTGAAGGGAACCCCAATTTATTGCAACTCTTATTACAGATGATACACTATCTTTTCCCATAGATCGACTGTGACAACTACAAGTGCAATCAATAAGCCAAAGAGCCAGTAAGACCCAGAGACAGTCAGGGGACTTGGAAAGAAAGAAAGAAAGAAAGAAAGAAAGAAAGAAAGAAAGAAAGAAAGAAAGAAAGAAAGAAAGAAAGAAAGACTATGTCATTTTTTCCCAAAGATCCATCAGGCTTAATTGATACAATGGGTTTCCATAAGTATGATGACACTATAAGTTTGGATCACATTTATGTTGCCAGCCCAAAGGGCCCGAGGAGGCAAACAGCAGGGTTCATTGCCCGGTGTGCTTGGCACCAACAAAGACACTGAGGGGAGAAAGCAAGCCAAGTTTATTTCAGAGCTCTGAAAAGGCACTAGGAGACCAGCATGTCTCAAATCAAGTGCAACAAATACAAACAATTTTTCCCTTTTATATTCCAAGCAGTTTCTGTGCAAGCCTTTGTCTATTTCACCCTTACCCCTCCCTTCCGGACAACAGTTACAGCAGGTACACAGTGTGCATGTTAGAAACTTTCCCATTCAAATGCTTATCTTTTGGCCTTGCAAGGCCTGTGCAGCAGTCTTCCCCCGTCTTATCTCTACAAGTTTTGCTAGTGTGAACAAAACTACAGCTGTCTGCTAGAAAAGCTGACCCTTACATTTCTGCTTCAGCATGTAAGCAGTTAGCACAGAAGTAGATGAAAGTTCTCAAGATGGAGTCACTGTGATTCACTTAGACCCAGAGCAGAAGAGCTTCATCGGCACTTTTGGCCTTCCACTCTCCTGAGTTACCTGGTAGCTATGCCTAGTGACACCAACATTTATGGCCCTGACCCAAGAATTTATGTGCTTCTCTTTGACGAATAGGAGAGGTCCATTGAAATCAATGAGATGATTCACATGATCAAAGTCATGCTTAAGTGCTTGACTGTAATGGGTTTAGAAGCTAAAAGATTTTCTCCTTGTAATTCCTACTCCTGAAAAATCTCTTTCTGATCTGAAATCCAATATAAATTTTGTTTCCTACACAGTATTATTTCGTAAATCAAATTTGGCTTTCATTAACCTCTCAACAACTGCACCACCTTCCGAATTTGTATGCAATGACACCTGTGTAGCTGCCTTTGAATCCTCAACTGCTGTGAAACAGAGCAAAATCAATGGAGCTCTGCTGGATTACCCCTTTGCCTTTGAAGGAGTTATGCTGATTCCTACCAGTTGGGAATCTGGCCCATTCATTTTGACAGAACTAATTTGATTTACACTGGCTCTGGAAATGTCACATTGACTGTGATGGAGCTATACTGGTTCATTCCAGCTGGAGATGTGTCTCACTAATTTCACAGGACCAATGGAGAAGTAAAATACTACTCAGAATTAACAGAAGCTGAATTATAAATTGTATTGGAGAAAACAATGTAGACATTCTACCAGGGAGAGTCAGTTCAGATGATTCAATGTGGACTAAGGGCCACTGATAGTAGAAGAAGTCTAGTGGAAGTGGAAGTCTTCTACTAGTAAAAGGTGAAAATATTTTACCTGCTGTAGATCCCATAATAGCCAAGCATTTAAACACGTGCCTAACTTTGAACATTTAAGAACATAAGAACTTCAGTGTTGGGAAAATTGGTTGAAACTATAGTAAAGAACAGAATTATCAGACACATAGATGAACATGATTTGTTGGGGAAGAGTCAACATGGTTTTGTAAAGGGAAATCATGCCTCACCAATTTGACAGAATTCTTTGAGGGGTTCAACAAGTATGTGGACAAGGGTGATCTAGTGGATATAGTGTGCTTAGATGTTCAGAAGTTCCCACACCAAAGGCCCTTAAGCAAAGTAAGCCATCACGGGAGAAGAGGGAAGGTCCTCTCCTGCATCAGTAACTGGTTAAAAGATAGGAAACAAAGGGTAGGGATAAATGGTCTGTACTGGGTCCAGTAGTGTTCAACATATTCATAAATGATCTGGAAAAAAGAGGTAAACAGTGAACTGGCAACATTTGCACATGATACAAAACTACTCAAGATAGTTAAGTCCAAAGCAGACTGCAAAGAGGTACAAAGGAATCTCACAAAACTGGGTGACTGGACAACAAAAAGGCAGATGAAATTCACTGTTGATAAATGCACACAGGAAAATAGAATCCCAACTATACATATAAAATGATGGGGTCTAAATTAGCTATTACCACTCATGAAAGAGATCTTGGAGTCATTGTGGATAGTTCTCTGAAAACATCAACTCCATGTGCAGCAGCAGTCAAAAAAGCGAACAGAATGTTGGGAATCATTAGGAAAGGGATAGATAATAAGACAGAAAATATCATATTGCCTCTATATAAATCCATGGTACACCCACATCTTGAACACTGCATGCTGATGTTATCGCCCCATCTCAAATATATATATATATTGGAATTGGAAATGGCAACAAAAATTAGGGGTATGGAAAACTTTCCATCTGAGGAAAGTTTGAAAAGACTTTTCAGCTTGGAAAAGAGTCGACCATGGGCAGAAATGATAGAGGTCTATAAAATCATGCCTGGTGTGTAGAAAGTAAATAAGTCATAACAAAAGAAATAAGGGTCACCAAATGAAATTAATAGGCAGCAGATTTAAAACAAATGAAAGGAAGTATTGCTTCACACAACTCACAGTCAATCTGTGGAACTCTTTGCCAGAGGATGTTGTGAAGGCCTAGACACAAACAGGGTTCAAAAAGGAACTGGATAAGTTCCTGGAGGATAGGTCCATCAATTATTAACAAGGATGTACAGGGATGCAAAACCATGTTCAGAAGTGTCCCTAGCCTCTGTTTGCCAGAAGCTGGGAATGGGCAACAGGGGATAGATCACTTGATGATTACCTATTCTGTTCATTCTCTCTGGGGCACCTGGCATTGGCCACTGTCAGAAGACAGGATACTGGGCTAGATGGACCTTTGGTCTGACCCAGTATGGCCATTCTCATGTTCTTATGTTCTTATTATGTCTTATTAAGTCTGAGGATGAACTCCAGGCCTCACTGAAACCAAGATCAAAATGTCTATTGACAACCATCAATGAGGCTACGATTTCACCTTGACACTTTTTCCTCTCACTAATTAATATGGAATATCTCTCTATTGGTAGCACTATGTTCAGAAAGGAATACATTGGTGGAAATGATGTTTTCTCCTGGACAATTCAGCAGAAAATACATTTTGACCTAACAACAAAAGGAATTTTCTCAACTTAATGTAGAAAATCTGTTTGTACTGATTTAGGTGACTCCCATTTACCTTCTCCTTTGGGGACTTGTTTGAGAGGTAACTCTTGTCCACATTCACAAGGGATGCAAGATCTCCCTACATAAGGTTACCACACATGAAGAACAATCATCTTCAAGAAGTCATAACTCACTCAGAGTCTGTATTTAAATTACTCTCTGGTTGATTCTATTTGTGGATTGAATGAGAGGTGAGAATATTTCTTTAGATTGCTTGCTTACTTCTTTCCTGCTTGCTTGCTTGCTTTCTTACTTTCTCACAATACAAGCTTGTAAATGAATCTTTCTGACTTTTTGTGTTGGGTGTTTCAAAGATCCTAAGTGTGTTAATAGCAACTACCAGTGAAATTCAATTTGAGTTGAGTGATTAATTCCTTTATACACTTTTGAAAATTAAGCTAAATTTTATTTCTGTCTTCTTCTCTTTTTTTTTTTTTTTTTTTTTTTGTAATTTGGCTAAATGTGCTTTGCAGGAATACACATTTCCACAATGATGTTTATGAATCTTGGACCATGCTCCGATCTCATTTTGACCAATATGAATCTGATAAAAATTCATATACATCTTTGGACTTCCTCTGAATTTTATTGTAGTTGAGTCTAAAGTCAATGGAGATATATATAATATAGTAACACAGATATAAGGAGCGGAAGATTCACAATCTATTGTCTGTGCCCTCAGAATTTTGGAATGAAATTTGAAATGTGATGCAAAGCATAGTAATTTTTTAGTCACTCTAATATGAAATACGAAAAATTAGTCTAATGTAAATTCATGATTAGTTAGATTTGTTGGCCCTAACACTCTTCTCATTTTCATCACTTTTACAAGTCAGTAACTCCATTGACTTCAGTGGAGATACTCCTGATTTTCTGCAGCAGGAGTAAGAGGAAAATCAGGAGAAGCAGTAATTTAGTAACAAGAGTAGAGAAGTCTGAAGACAGTAAATTGAAACTTTAATAGTAATAAAGTAAGGAGTACTTGTCATATCATGTGAATGCTATTCCTAAGAATCAAGCAACATGTATATATTTCCATGTAGCTTGATCGTCAAAATGAAATTTTGGAGGGCACGCTTCCCCTCTTGTTTGCACAAGCTGTACTCCCGTGCAACTCCAGTGAGTGGATAATCTGCCCCACTGACTGTAGTGGAGTTGCACCTGATTTACACTAGGATGAGTTAAACAGAAGTCAGGTTATTTTATTGTGCATCTTGATTTTACCTAAATGTAAATGTTACGATGTTATGTTTTGTGGTATATATGTTGTATGTGTTACATATACCGAAAGTGTCCTATATTGCAACAGATCCATTTTGTGAAATTAATTTAGAAAGTGGAATCTTGGTTTTTAATAAGACTTCTAATGTATGATTGATTTTTGAGATCATATTGTGAACTCCTATCTCATGCAGTTTATGTAAACATACTGACTGACTTCATGAACCTTTATCTGAGAATATCGAGAGTGTTATTGTTTCCCTTCTCTACCCGAAAGTCAGGAGACTATAGATTCAGTAGCTCCGACAGCTTATTGTGCTAAAATATTTTAATGTAGCTCAGTTTGTTAATACGTTATATGAAATGTGTAGAATTTCACAAGTTCTCTCTCTCTCTCTCTCTCTCTCTCTCTCTTTCACTTTTGGTCTGTCTAGATGTTTCAATTGCCAAATTCCTATAGTTTCTGAAAAAGTATCTGACAGCAACTTTAATCTTTGTTCCTACAGAGGGAACACTCAAGCAATGGAACCCAGTAACCACACCAGGGTGACCGAATTCATCATGCAGGGGCTCTTTGACCATCCTCACCATCAGGGACTGTTCTTTGGGCTATTCCTGTGCCTTTACACAGCCGTTGTCATGGGCAATTCCCTGATCATTGCAGCTATTGTCCTCCATCCACCTCTCCACACCCCCATGTACTTCTTCATCGCCAACTTGGCCATCGTCGACATTTTCTGCACCTCCTCAGTTCTTCCCAAGATGATGAAAAACCTGATGCAGGAGAAGAAAACTATCTCTTTTGATGGCTGCATGGCCCAGCTCTTTGCTTTCACTTTGTCTGGGGGGACGGAACTTGTGCTCCTCACTGCTATGTCATATGACCGGTATGTAGCCATCTGTCACCCCTTGCGCTATGTCAACCTCATGACCAAGAGAATTTGCATTAGTTTAGCAGTTGGTGTCTGGTCTGTCAGTATTACCAATTCATTGGTGCACACACTGCTTATGCTGCGTCTGGATTTCTGTGGACCCAAACTCATCCAGCATTTCTTCTGTGAGATCCCTCCATTGCTGGCACTGTCCTGCAGTTCCATCTACTTCAATGAAATCATGATCTTCATTGCAAACACCTTCCTGGCTATGGGGAACTTCCTGCTGACCACTGTGTCATATAGCTTCATCATCATCACCATCCTGAAAATCCAGAGTTTCAAAAGGAAGCAGAGAGCCTTCTCCACCTGTTCTTCCCATCTGCTCGTGGTCACCTTGTTCTACTCTTCCATCATCTACACCTATATCCGGCCAACCTCCAGTGACTCTCTGGCTAAAGACAAGATGGCAGCCATAATGTACACCCTGGTGATTCCCACCATGAACCCTCTGATCTACACTCTACGTAATAAGGAGGTCAAAGTGGCCTTTGGGAAAATCTTTTCATTCAGGAAAAAATAATCATTTTGTCAAGAATGAACCTGATTTTCACCTGCCTTGTTCCTTCTAGGCCAAGTTCACAGGTGGTGTAAATTATTGCAGAATTATGGACTTCAGTAAACATAAATTGCACTAAGGTTGATTTAATTCTATGGAATTTCAATGATTAACACCAGTAGGAGAAGTATTGTGTTGACTGCAGGGGGCTAGGCTGATTTACACCAGCTGGGATCTGGCCCCATTGACTTCATTGGAGCTATGTTGAGTCACACTATGTGAGTAAGGCCCATAGAGCCAGATTTTTAAAGGAGTTTAGATAGCTAGTGAGATTTTCAAAAGCACCTTGGCACATAAAATTCAATTATTTCAATTGGTGTTAGGTGCCGAGGTGGTTCTGAATATTCCGTTAGGTGCCTATATAATTATAAAGATCTTCTCCATTGTATAGCAAATTACTGTGAATGCAGCCTCATTGAATCACACATTATATTTTACACTCTATGCGTAAGTATGATAAAAATAAAACTTACTTTCTTTGTGTTCTCTTTTTTATAGTGAGATTTACATTTCAAACATATATCTGTTTAGATCTGGAGGTCTCCTGGCCATGTGTCATGGACTTAAGTCAGAGATTTTAATAGAACTATTTTATGAAAATAAGTTTTTTATCTTACTGTAAATATACACTTCTCAGAATCAGAAATTGGGTATTTTCAAAAGATTTGTTCTGTTTATAAGGCAATGTTTCAATCCCAACAATAGAGATAATATTAATGAAAATGTTGCTCACTGTTATCACAAGAAATAGTTCACTGAGGTCAGGGGTTTCATGTCCAATTATTGCTGCTGACTCATCTTATAACCTCCATAATTAAATACATTTTTGATCTTTAATTAAAGTTCCAGAAAAAAGAAACTTAGAAAAAAACAGTCCCTGTATTTTTAAAAAAAAATAAAATATTAAGAAAAGATTTCATGGTCACAGTTTCCAGTATTCCCTTTACTTTTAGCCATATAGAGTTTTTAATATGGAAATCCTCTGTTTATGTGTGGTTGGGGATGGCCATTGTGCAGGAGACAGTGTTTTCAAGTAAGTTGACATCAATGCGAGTACCCTGAATGGATAACATTGAAATGTAGATAAGGTGTAGACAAAAGTTATTGGTCCTTACATGATCCCTAGGATTAAACTGTGCAGTGTGGGACATGAGTTGGAATTGTCATATCTCCCTGAACCTAAACCGTTGTGTCTGGGCCTGGCTGGAATGGGCATAGAGCTGTTACATGCATAATAAAGTAACTTGAGTGATGATCTGGAATGAAACAGAGTTCCTGGATCCAAGAGAACTGGTTGAAGTGTTCTCATAGAACTTGACAAGATGTTCCGGATAAGATAAGTGGAAAAGGCCTTGGAGGGAATCCCAACAGAAAGCAGGGAAGGAAAATGACACTTAGGGGAGGGAGTGACAGCAGGAACCCACAGCTCATATTCCAGGTTTTATTTGGGATTTAACCGAAAACAGTGAAGGGTGTGTGGCTGAAGTCTGTCTGGCCAGTTTTGTCAA
The DNA here is from genome assembly GCF_013100865.1 of Trachemys scripta elegans. Lineage (NCBI taxonomy): Eukaryota > Metazoa > Chordata > Testudines > Emydidae > Trachemys > Trachemys scripta. Next base: position 38,662,219 of record NC_048309.1, read on the forward strand.
AACACATTTCAGAATCTAACCACAGAAGGCTTAACAGTGTCATAGGCCTCTGACCAACAGGACTTGCTTCACTGACATCTATTGAGCTATGCCACCTAACACCAACATAGATCTAGCCTTGTTTTTTAGGTCAATTACCCTGGATTCCCCCTTGCTGTCAATTTTAAAATCCAGAATGAGTGTTCTTTTTAAAAAATATATATTCTCTAATTCAAACAAAAGTTAATTCATGGAATTTTCATGGCCTTTGTTATTCAGGAGGTCAGATTAGATTACCACAATGGCCCTTTCTTGCCTTATGATGTTTTAATTTATGAATCTACAACTCTGTTATATGGGTCTATTGAGCCAAATTCTCACTTACATTGACAGTAATTTACATCACTCTGGCAGTGGAAAAGGGATTTAAAATGGAAGTAAGTTATATTTAGGCCAGTTGCACACTACAGACCTATATTGGTATAATTAAGTCACTATGTCAATGGGAGAGTTTCTCCCATTGACATAGCTAACGCCTCTTGGGGAGGTGGACTAACTACTCCAATGGGAGAAGCTCTACTATGGCCTAGTTCCATTTTAGAGCTGCACATGAAGAGACACCCTTAGAGTCACTTTGAGGTTCCTTTATATTAATGGAATGGAGGAAAATTGCCTTAGAGTAGAGTCACAAAAGGATGTATGCATCTTTGTTGACACTTTTGGTTCCTAAATCCTGGAATAAAGCACCACTGGTAGTAAAAAAAAATCTACAACTCAGCTGCTGCTGAAAATCTGTGGGCTCCTAAATTCACTCAGCAGCTAGGTATTTGCAGATGAATTTCCATAGGCAATTAGGGGTATGCATATGCTCTGCAGTGTGGGTATCTGGACACCTTAGTCCTAGAGAAATTCATGAAGCAAGGGAGATGTTTTTCTGCCTCACTTGCATATATGGCTGCAATTCTCCCCTAATGTGCACCATAATACTACCCACACTTAGTCTGAGGAAGGCTTGCCTGTGCTTGCCAAGCACTAACTCCCTGTGTCCACCAGCCACAGGCAACACAGTCATTCCCCTCTTAGCACATGCAGGCTCCACTGTCCCCCTTCAGGGTAGTGATAGGCATGCCCCAGCCCTGAAGCCTTCCAAGCTTATCCCTGGAGTATCCACCACTAATTCACTGGACCTTTACATATTCACCACTCCCAAATGAGCAGGATCCTCAATGGGTGCAAATCCTCAAACTCCACTGGTTTCATTGGATCTATGCTGAATTAGAGTAGCTCAGGGCTGGCCAGTATTTCATGCATATGTTAATGGGGTTAGCAAGAATCCAGATATGCTAATGAATGGATCATTCAATTAGTATGATTCACAGCTGACTTACACTTATGTAGCCAATAAACTTTGTGAAAAGCCGCCATGATTATCCTCTTAGCCAGTAATTTTTCTAGGTGCCCAAAAGTTAGGGGTGACAACCCTCACGCTTGAAACACCTAGGTCCCTTTGTAATAACAGCGATAGTGTAAATGGACATCAAGAACATTAAACCAGATTTCCCCACTCATTTACACCATCAGTATCATTTCACATCCACTTTGCATTCCTGATTTGATTCACTTCTCACTTCCGGTGGTTTGAATCTGAAATAAATTCAAAGCAAGCAATGGAACTCAGCAAGTTTGCAGATGACACTAAACTGGGAGGAGTGGTAGATATGCTGGAGGGTAGGAATAGCATACAGAGGGACCTAGACAAATTAGAGGATTGGGCCAAAAGAAATCTGATGAGGTTCAAGAAGGACACATGCAGAGTCCTGCACTTAGGACAGAAGAATCCCATGCACTGCTACGACTAGGGACAGAATGGCTAGGCAGCAGTTCTGCAGAAAAGGACCTAGGGGTTATGGTGGATGAGAAGCTGGATATGAGTCAACAGTGTGCACTTGTTGCCAAGAAGGCTAACGGCATTCTGGGCTGTATAAGTAGGGGCTTTGCCAGCAGATCGAGGGACGTGATCATTCCCCTCTATTCGACATTGGTGAGGCCTTATCTGGAGTACTGTGTCCAGTTTTGGGTCCCACACTACAAGAAGGATGTGAAAAAATTGGAAAGAGTCCAGCGGATGCAACAAAAATTATTAGGTGGCTGGAGCACATGACTTCTGAGGAGAGGCTGAGGGAACTGGGATTATTTAGTCTTCAGAAGAGAAGAGTGTGGGGGGATTTGATAGCTGCTTTCAACTACCTGAAAGGGGGTTCCAAAGAGGATGGATCTAGGCTGTTCTCAGTGGTACCAGATGACAGAAGAAAGAGTAATGGTCTCAAGTTGCAGTGGGGGAGGTTTAGGTTAGATATTAGGAAAAACTTTTTCACTTTTTAGTGTGGTGAAGCACTGGAATGGGTTACCTAGGGAGATGGTCCCTTCCAACCCTGATATTCTATGATTCTCCAATAGCTTCTGTCTTGTGTTGATGAGCACATCTGCACTGCTCTGGTGTGAACCTGCTTTAGGTGAGAGGAGAATCCTGGTGACATTTCACATAAATAGTCTATATGCTTAGAATGAAGAATTCCACCAGAACTTTTTCCATGTGCCCAGTGTGTGAAGAGGGAAACACAAACAGTAACCTTTACATTTTTGAAGGAGAGTCAAATAGAGTTAATGCAACAATGAGGCAGTTCACAGTAAAGGAGATGGTTAGAAATACCAGGAATAGGGATATCCTCACCTCCCATTGACAGATGAATCCCAGTAACATGAATTCTTACACCACTATTTGGTTGTCCTGTCCCATATCTCCATTACCCTTGAAACTTGATAGAAGCATAGAACCACAGAGGTTAGAGATATGGTGGCTCAAATACTCTATCAGCCATAAATTAAACGCACCTTACAGCTAGATAGATAGATGCCATTTCAGTTTCAATATTTTATAGATAATGATTGAAAACAGTATTAGAATTGTTACTGAATTTTTGTTTATTGAAAAATGGGGCTTTGGTAAATGAAAATTGTCAAATACTATAAATTAATATTGTAAATAAAAGGGTATGCTGAGCCAGGTAACCATAGGCTAGTTAGCCTGACATAAATCCTGGGCAATGTAAGGGAAACATTGATATAGGATTGAACTGATAAAGCATTAAAGGGTAGTAATATAATTAAAATAGACAAAATTCAAAGTTTGTTTTAATACAGCCAAATGTAACACTATACATCTAGGAACAAGGAATGCAGGTCAGACCTACAGAACTGAGCACTATATAATGGAAAGCAATGACTCACAAAAGGATTGAATGGTCATAGTGGAGAAACTACCGAATATAGCTCCCAGTGTGATGCTGTAGCAAAAATAAATATAAATAAATAATTGCCATCTTTTGATGTAAGAACAGGTGAGTGACGAGTCGGAAGAGAGAAGTAATTGTACTGCTATGTACGGCTTTGGGGAAACTGATATTGGAATACTGCTTCCAGTTCAGGCGTTCACAGTCTAAAAGGATGTTGAAAAGCTGGAGAAGCTAGTCACGGTGGCTAGATGGTGATCTGAAAAAGGGGCTGGCCGGACGCTGGAGGAGTGGGCCCGGGAAAGATGGAAGTGTGACATATAGATGGGGTTCAACCGGGAGTGGTACGACCGATGGACCTCCACCCGGACAAAAGTGAATGTCGAAACATCATCCGGGTGGTGGTTGCGCCAGACGTCCACCAGGGAGTGATGTTCGACGATCTCCCAGAGGACATCCGCGGCGGCCGGGTGCTGCTCGGTCCCTGAGCGGTCCCATTCCTCAAGGGTGGAGTTAAAGTCCCCGCCCAGGACCAGGCACTCGCGAGGATCCAAGGTGTCAAGGAAGGCGGATGCCTGCTGATAAAAACACAACCTCTCTGGGCCCAATGTCGGGGCATAAACGTTGACGAGATTAACCACAAGCCCCTCCATGCGGACCTGGAGATGCAGCAGGCGGCCTGGCACAGCCTCAGTGACCTCCAGCACCTCGGGCCGTAGGTCGGAGGACAACAGGGTCACCACTCCAGCCGTACGAACTGTGAGGTGGCTAAAATAGACCCTCTCCCCCCACTCCAGCCGCCAGCTAGCTTCAGTGGCCAGATCCGTATGGGTCTCCTGCAGGAAAATCACAGAGTACCCCCCCTCCCGAAGGAAGGAGAGCACCTGGCTCCTGCGGAGACCCATCCTACAGCCCCGGGTGTTTAATGTTGCAAAGATGATCAGTGCCATAAGGAGGGCTGGGGGGATCCTCGCCGGTAGAGACGCTCACAGCCTCCGTCGGGCCGCACAACAATCCGTGACCTACCCCGTGTGTGATTAAGGAGTCACGGAAGAGGCTGACCCGTTCGTAGGCCGCAGCGGCCTGCCTCCCGGTCCTCTTACCCTCCCCCATGATGGCCCTCACGGCCCGTAGGATCTGATGAATCCCCATTGCTGGAGTGCAAGCTGTACCTTGTTGTGGGAGCCATGGACGTCCTCAAGGAACTCCCGTAGCTCCTCTCTCAGCATATGGGAGGGTGGGGTCACTGATCTATGGCTTTCCCCCAGTGGGGCCCCTGTCACAGCCCTGTGGCCCACCGAGACGGGCAAGCAGGGGGCAGACCTTCGACGTGGCATCAGATGGGCCGACACCACGTGGCCCACCTCAGATCCTGGCTCAATCGAGGGCGGCGGAGGGAAAATAGCAGCCCCTGGTGGGTCGGTACAGGGAAAAACAAAGGCCGCTCCTTGGGGGTCATCCTCTGGGATATAGAAGGAGACAGCCCTAGGGGTGGCAAAAGCATCACGGGAAGTGGAGGGGACAGGGACGGGGTCGGTGTCAGAGGTAGGGCTGGAATCAGGAATAGGGACAGGGGAAGGGGCGATATTGGGATCGGGGGTCCCAGCAGCCAGGCCACTTGGTGGGGCGGGCAACACCCCGCAAATGGGTTCAGGGATTTGCGGGGAGGGAGGTGGGCCCTCGGCGATGCCGGACTCGTGCTCCAAGGCAGATGGTAAGGCCACGGCATCCGTAGGTGGAGAATCAACGATGGGGCCCCCACCTGGAAAGGAGGTTGGCTGCCCCTCAGCCATGAGGGAGTCCCCTGGCAACTCGGGTCCCGGTTGCATAGCACTGGCCATCGCCTCAAGAGGCTCGGCAGCCGCTAGCGGGGTGCCATCTGCAGCCGGGTTGGTGGAAGAGTCCAGGGGCTCCTCGGAGGAGGGAGCGGAAGCAGTGGGTAAGGGGATGGAAGATGTGGAAAGGGGGGCCGAGGCGAGGTCGCTCAGATCGAGGCCTGCTGGCAGAGGGTTGTCCTCCCCATGGGTAACCGGGGTCAGACCCAGGGCCTCGATCTCCTCATAAATGGAGGGGAGATCGCCGTCCACCACCCCAGGGCTCTCCCCGCCAGCACCTGAAGCGACGCTCGCCTTGGTGCTTGCAGGGGCTTCAGATTGTAAGGGGGCGAGAGGGGCTCCATCAGGGGCTTTCATAGGAAAGGACTCTGGAGGAGGGGCAGTGCTATCCTCTGACATTACCACGTCTTCCCCAGCTGGCAATTGTGGACAAAATCCACCCGGGGGCAAAGCGGAAGGCTCAGCATCGGTGCCTCCCTTCCTGGTCTTCCGGGGGGCTACTGCATCAGATGGGAGGAGCGGCGCTCGAGCCTTCTGCTTGCCCTGCTTCCCCTGTACTAAGGACCAGCCCTCCATGGCATCATCTGGGGGCTGGCTAACAGGAGTTGGGTCAGGGAGCAAGGGCGAAGGCTTAGGGACTTGGGGAGGTAATGGTGGGGTAGCATGTAGGAGGGAGGATTCTCCCTGGGGCATGCCCTCTTCTACGCCCAGCGGTATCCCTACCTCACCCTCCTCCACAGGCCCCGCCAGATCGCAGGAGGCAGAGGCGGGGCCCTCCCGCTCCTCTAGGCGCACTGGGGGAGATACCCCTTGGGCCCGAGCGGGAGCATTGGTGGGCCGGAAAGGAGAAGGGGCAGCTTCGGGCGCCGGGCAGCTAGGGGCACCGGCGATGATGGGGCCGTCGCCCTGCCGGGGCTCGGGGGTCTCGGATGTCCCTCCGTGCCGGGCCAAGGGACACTCCCTCTGGACGTGTCCCATCGCTCGGCAGAGGTAGCACCGGGCTTCCCCCGTTGAATAATGCACCTGGTAGCGGGCCCCCTGGTAGGGGACCAAGAAGGACCCCTCGAGTGCCTCACCATCACGTGCCGCTGGTGGCAGTTGTAACTGTACCTGCCGGCGGAATGAGAGGACATGACAGAGGGCGGGGTCTTTGTAGCCCAATGGGAGAGGGCTGACCACAGAGATCGGCCTTCCCAGGGTAGAGAGGGCAGGTAATAGGGCGGCATTTGGAAGGAAGGGAGGGACAGAAGTCAGGACGAGTCGGGCGCCCAGGTCTTCTAGCGGCTCCAAGGGGACGTACATGCCCCCCACTGCCAGGCCCTTCTCCACTGCCTCCTGGGCAGCAGCCTCCGATGCTAGGAAGAAGACAACCTTTCCGTACATCTTGGAGGCCACCACAATGGCAGTGGGCCCCACCACCCTCGCCAACACCCACATGTAGGTCTCCATGTGGGGTGAGGCAGGTACCAGGAGGCAACGGACGCCGCGTTTCCTAGTCAAGGTGGGGAAGGGGCCCTGGCCGCTATAGATGGTAGCAGAGGCAGTGGATGGGGGAGATGACGTAGCAGCTGGTGGGGGTCCGCCGCCACCTGGGCGTATGCCCTGGGGGCCGGGGGAGGGACACCCACTGAGCTGGTGGAGGGAACAACAGGGAGGGACGCCACGGCCGGTTGCAGGGCCGTGGCAGTGGGGGCACCCCCTGCCATGGAGGGCCTGTTTTTTTTAGCGGGGCCTTTACCCTTCTTTGTGCCCTGGCCCTTCCTGCCAGTTGGGGGGACTCCCCCAGAGTCAGAGGGGGCGAGGGACGTGGCAGCAGCGGAGGTCACCTTGTTACCCGCCGCTGCCGGTGTTCCAGCAGGGGTGGTAGCAGGTGGAAGGTCCTGTGGTGAGAATAAGGAAGGTGTTTGGAGGAGGCTATGGGGAAGTAGCCCAGGGAGTTGTAGCTGTCATGCAGCTGTTACAGGAGGCACTATAGACAGCTGCAGTCCACAGGGCCCTGGGCTGGAACCTGGAATAGAGGCCGGGCCTGGGTTCCCACCAAACCTCCCAATTGACCTGAACTGTGGGTTCTTCCAGAGGGGAAGGTCTCTGGGCTGTTCCCCAACCCACATGGTGAATCTCTGAGGCAAGAAAATCCTCCAATAAGCGCAAGACCCACCAAGATAGAGGAGGAACTTTGTCACAGTAGACAAAAGAACCTTGAATTATGATTCTATGATTCTATGGGGCCTCTGCTCCAGGAGCCAGTGCCCCATGCCAGAAGCTCCTCTGGCATGACTGTACTGCCCTGAGCTCCGCCCATAGGGGCTGGCATCAGGCTCACCAGCAGCTGTCCCTGGTTGTGCTCTTGTGTTCAAGTGGCACGCATGGCCCCAGACAGGATACACAGACAGCTGTGTGGAAGGGACTGGGGCAGGGCTGTGGTCAGTACCTCCATGCTGGAGGAGCTGCCGGCATGGGGCACTGGCTCCTTGGAGCGACAGCTCCACGTTCTGCTCCTTTTGCCACTGCGGTTCCCGGGATTTATATCCGCAGATACCTGCATCCGGGAATATTAATTTGTATCTATGCAGGGCTCTATACATTACCTCCTGGTGACTAATTTCTACTCCAAGTCTATAAGGTATACTTTCAATATAAATCTATTGTTCTTTAAATATTATCCATACCTATATCTTGCAATGATTATGAGTTTGACAAGTTATGATCTTTTCTTTTGTAGATACCTGATGTGTTATTCTTTAGGGATAAATATCCTGCAAGACATGTTTATGATGTAGTCAGTTTGTCAGAAAACATAAAATCATCACAGAAACTGGCAGAGTGGTAAATAAGGACGAGAACAGGTCACAACATAGATGTCTTGGTAAGCTGGATGCAAGCAGACAATATGAGTTTCTATATGGATAACTGTAAATGCGTACATCTAGGAATGTAAGTTTTGAAGTGACTGGGAAGCAGTGACTCTGAAAAAGATCAAGGTGGATAATCAGCTGAACATGAGCTCGGAGTGCAACTAACAGGCCCATAGTTACCCAGGTCATTCTGTCTACTTTTTAAAAATATTGGTACAACATTAGCTTTCTTCAAGTCTCCTGGAACTTCTCCAATGTTCCAAGACTTATTGAAAAACAACATTAACAGCGTAGCATGCTCCTCAGTCAGCTCTTTTAAAACTCTTGCAAGTTATCAGGACCTTCTGATTTTCAAGTGTCTGGCTTTAGCAGCTGCCATTAAACATCCTTCCAAAATAGTAGTGGAATAGAAAGAGTATGATCATCATATCATATGATTGCATCATTTGTTTTCCCCGCAAATACAGAACAGAAATATTTATTGAAAACTTGTACTGTTTCTGCATTGTTATTGATAATTCTACCATTTCCATCCAGTAATGGACAAAATACCATTGTTAGGATTCTTTTTATTCCTGATATACTTAAAATACTCCATCTCATTACACTTAACTCTGCTGTTCATAGATTTTTTTTCTGGTTTGCCTTTGCTTCCTTATCAGCTACCTTCATTTCCCCACTAAACCAGGTCAGTTTTTTAACCAATATGGTCTTCATTGGTTGTTGGATTATGTTCTTTTGGGCATCTAGTCTAGTGTTTTTATACAATTTGCAATTATCTGTCACAGTTTTTTTTTTTCTGATTTAATTCTTTCCCCCAGCAGATCTGGCTCATAATTGTTTTCAGTTTTGTGAACTTGACCCTTTAAAAGCAACAGGTATACACATGTGTGTAAGTACATCTCATATGGTCCTAGCCCTCCCTCAACCGCTCCCAGATGTGGGTAAATACTAATCACTTTTCCTAGTTCTGGATCTCTCTTATTCCCAGCTGTGGATCCCCTTTCTGAGAACTTCTTAGGCAGTGGGGTCCTGCAGTCCAGCTGCCTAGACCCCAGAAAAGGTGCTCCAGCCCTCCTGATCCCCCTTTTTTTTTTAAATGCTCCCTCGGTGTTATACCCCACTGAGGATACTATGGGCTTCACTAACCCCTTCATGGAAAATGTGGCACGCAAGCATGAAACACAGGCTTAGCAGAGGATTTCTTAACTACACTCACTTTACTCTTAAACAGTGCTATAGAAATACAGAAGTATGAAAAATAACCAGTAGTGCTGAATACACCACCAGGATTATGATTTCAGTCTTCCTGTTAATCCAAGTTTTGATCATTGTCAATACATGAGGTGGCCGTCCTGTCTTCTCTCTCCATAGCCTATTCTTCCTGTATATGACAGTGGTCAGACACCCTTCACAGAGTGCATCCCCCCTGCCGCCCCCCCACCATAAATACAGGTTAGATTGCTGGGTAGGTTAAAGGTCAGCAGGTCAGAATTCTGGGTTGGGGGAAAGAAAGGGACAGCATGTCAGATTGCGTGACTTTTAATGTACTTTCCTGATGGGTGCAAAAAAGGAAACAGATATGCTATCATTTTAATAAAAAGGTGGAACTTTTAAAGTTGAAAATTCAATTACATTTTATATTTGGAAATATATTATAGAACGTATAATAAGAATAAGAATAAGAATAAAAGTATTAACATTCTGCATGTGAATATACTATATATATTTAATGAAGGTGCTATACAAACAAACTTTACTAATATCACCACCTTGTGATAGGTAACTATTCCCATTTTATAGATGGGTAAAATTAGGCTAAGAGGTTGGGATTATCAAAGAAACCATAGAGAGTTCCACACCATCTCTATCAAAAACACCTGGGCACTTGAATTACTTAGGTATTTGTGTTATATAGTTGGACAAATATTTTTTATTGTTCTTTTTATTATTATGTATTTATTGCATCATCCAGGAAACTGAAAAGTTAGGGAAAACATTTGTTTCAGAAAATGTTCAGAATTTTTCAGCAAAACATAGAAGTCCATTTCAAGCCTCCATTTGAAAAATGTGTGTATCCATGTAGTCTGATGTTCGGGCTGATTCTTTGGGCGGTGAAAAAGTTAATGCACAGCTCCTTCTAAGCAAGCAAATTTATTCTTATGATAAAAGTATTACAGAGAACACATCATAAAAAACAATACCCAGATTTAAACAAACACTAAACCTACCACGAGCCACCCATCAGTCTTACGGGACTCTTGTAGGCCAAAGTCATTCCAACCCTTCCTCTAGGATTGGGGCCCCCATTTGACAGAAGGTTCTGTCCATTTGCATAATCATAAAGAAGGTCCTGTGTCCATTCAAACTCAGCCTGTTTATACCAAAAAAGCCCTTTCTTTGACTGAGTCTCTGGGAAAATCGGTTAAACCAGTAGTTGCAAACTTCTCCAGGGGTTTGCTTCTCTCTAGAGATGTTTAGTCTCTGTGATTTATCTTAACCACACCCTTCACTGTTTTTACTTCCTGGAGGAGCTGTAGTAACCCTTAACCATAGAGTAGAGCACAATCAAACATAAACTATTTATCAGTTTTTTGCCATGATCCCTAAGGATACTGTACGGTTGCAATATAAGTCACAGAGTAGATGTATGCTCCTTCATGAAATATGCCTGAGTGAACTGGACACAAGTCATCTATGTAGAAAAGTAGAGGGGGTGATGATCAGGACCTCTGGGTTGTATTTCCAGCTCTGAGAAAGAGCATATTTTAGTGGTTACAACAAAGGCAATCATCATGAGTACTACAGGTGTGGTTTCCATCTAGTACAGCATCTTACTGTGGGAATATGGTCCAGTGGTTAGACTGGAGCACTGGGAACCATGTTTACTTGGCTATTTTCCCAGTTTTGGTACAGAGTGTACTCTAATAATGAAAGCAGGAAATTGGGGAGGGAATGGCTTATCTTCTGGACTGATGATCACTTGACCTCTTATTGAATTCAGCGAGATTTGGATGATGAAATCCCTTAGGTTTTTTTTTTCAAAATGTGATCAACAAATAATTTTAAAATGGCCAAAGTAGTGGATTATTAGCCCCTTAATTTAGATATTTTTGCTTCAATTGAAAAAAAATGATTTTCTTAACATTTTCCCTAGGGCCATTTTCACTTCTTTGTTTTTCAGGCTTTAGATGATGGGGTTTAACATGGGGGTTAAGATACTGTACTGAATGGAGACTAGTTTGTCTAAAACTAGCAAAGATGTGCTTGAAATAGGTTCTGCATAATGACAAAAAGCAGCTAGGTACTATAAGCCAAACACAATCAGGTGGGAGGTGCAGGTGGAGAAGGCTTTACTCCTGCCCTCTTCGGAGCACATCCTCAGGATGGTGGAGATGATGTAAATGTAAGAGACCAGAATGAAAAGGAAGGAATTTGACCTTAATATCATCATAGAAGTAAGAAGCACCACTTGATTGAAGAAGGTCTCAGTGCAGGACAAGACCAGTAGTGGAGGAATCTCACAGCTGAAATGGTTGATTTCATTGGGTCCACAGAAGTGTAAGTTTAATACAGAAATCATGTTTAACAATGAATAGAGACACCCAACAGTCCATGCACCACCCACCAGCTGACTGCAGACTCGTCTGTTCATGGTCTCTATGTAATGCAGTAGATCACATATGGCGGTGTATCGATCATAAGCCATTGCAGAGAGAATGAAAACTTCACTACAACCAGCCAGAAGGATAAAAAAACATCATGCAGACATTGACAGAAATGGTTTTGTTGCTGCTAAGAAGTTCACAACTGTTGAGGAATAGCAGATATCAACAAAGGATAAATGGAAGAGGAAAAAGTACATAGGAGTATGAAGTTGAGGATCTGCCTTAATTACCCACATGATCAACAAGTTCCCCACCAAGGTTATTAGCTAAATAAGTAAAAACACCATAAACATCAAAGCAATGGATCTGTGGAAAGTCCCAAAAGAATAAACTCATTCACTGTGGTTTGGTTTTCCATGCACTCAGGAAATCCATAACCTGAAAGTACAGAGGGAAATTAGTACAATTCATTGTGCCGTCCATTTATAGAGTTTAAGGCATAAAAGGAGCATTACATCTTCTAGTATGATCTCCTGTATGTGACAGGCCAATACGTTTCACCCAGAGAACCCCTGATTGGGGCCAACAATTTGTATTTCACCAAAGTACAACTTTTGTTTGGCTAAAGCATATCTTCTAGAAAGGCTTCCAGTCTTCAGTTGAAGACATCAAGAGATGGAAAATCAATGACTTCCCTTGGTTCCTTGTTCCAGTGGCTAATCACCCTCACTCTTAAAAAAATTGTATAATTTCTAATTTGAATTTGTCTGGCTTCAGCTTCAGTTCTTGTTCTGTCTTTCTCCGCTAGTTTAAATGCTGCTTTAGTACCAGGTGTTTTCTCCCCATGAAGGTGCTTACACATGTTAACTCTCAATCTTCTCTTTGCTAGGCTAAACAGATAGAACTCTTTAAGCCTTTCACTCTACGGGCTTGTCCAGATGAACAGCTAGTGCACAGCAAACTGTGGTGTAAATCTATAGGGCACAAGTGGGCCACACACCAACTGTCCCTGTGGAGCAAGTTTCCTAGTATGCTTTAATCTACTCCCGTTTCAAAGCAGACAGTCATACAGAGTAATCCAGATGACATGGTAAAAGAAAGATGTTTAAAAACTAGAGAGGGTGCAGAGAAGACCCACAAAAAGAAGAGTGTTTTAAAGAAGAGCAAATCCTGTGGAATCAATGGGCCTAATTCCCTTTTGGAAAATAGATTTATATCTATATTATCTGTATCATTACAGGTGTTTCAAACTCTATAGCAATAATAATAAAGAGTAATAGTAATAAGTAGTAATTATTGTTGATCTATTATCTATATTATATTTAATAAAATAATAATAACAATAGTAATACATCATAATAATATCCTCATATACAAACATCAAGTGGTTTATAAGTGAAGGCTGCTATTTTCTATTCACCAACAACAGAATCATTAAAAAATAGTATGTTATCCATTGTCCATTGCTTTGCACTTTTGAATCTGAATTTCATTTTCCCAGGCTTTTAGTCACTTTTTTGTTGCTCACCTCTGAGTCTCTTCAGTTTCTGCTTCTTCTGCTCTGAGACAGCACAGTCAGAGATGAACACAGTATTGCAGGTAAAGGTATTATTGTCATCATCATATTCTTCTTTCTTGCCACTTACCTATTCAGAGTTGGTAAAAGTATTAAATTGTCACTATAATTTCTTACTCCTGTTCTGATGCATTGCAAGGTTGTCTATGCTTTTTTTACCACTTCAGAACATGAATCAAAGGTTTTTGTGGACCTGGCCACGAGAATGTACAGTGTGATGGCTCTGCTAAGCATGGACTACAACTCCCATCAGCCTCTTCCCCACTGCTCATCCCCTTCCTCTGGCCAGGTAAGGGAAAGGATCCTGAACCAGGAATTGGCTGGGTTTTGTTGGAAATGGCAGCTGCATGTTGAGCCAGGAGCTGGAGAGAAGTTGGATGCAGAGAGCAACCCCTAGGAACCGCATGTGGAACAGGCTGTGACTACCAGATATATTACACGTGGGTGCTGTTCTGTGTGCAATTTACAGGGAAGCAGCAGTGGCTGGGCAGAGAGCCAGTACAGAGGGGTCTCAATGAGAGACACCACTAAGTGTTCCTGGTGGGGAAACTGGGAAGCACCTGTCTGCTTGAATAGAGACTGGCCTAGAGAGGGCACTCCAGGCACTATGCCTGAAGAAACATGATTCTCAAATGGATAGTAGTGGGAGCTGCTGCTGCTATTGCTCACTTTGAAATCAGAGGGGTAGCCGGGTTAGTCTGAGTCTGTAAAAAGCAACAGAGGGTCCTGTGGCACCTTTAGGACTAACAGGTCTGTTAGTCTCAAAGGTGCCACAGGACCCTCTGTTGCTTTTCACTTTGAAATGTAACTGTTTAAGCCTCTGTACCTCAGTTATTTGCAACTTTCCCCTTTCCTAACAGTCCTAGTAAAACATTGTTTCCCTTAGCCATGTGTCTGACCCACCAGGACATGTGCCTACAAGCTGAACCATGTACAGTGCTTGCCTTTGTATTGTGGTGCATTCTGCATGCTACTGGCACCTTGGGGGTTTGGTGGTGATAATATTAATCATTACCATGGAATTTATTCCTGAATAGTTACACATAATTTAAAACACTGCAATGCATATGACTAACTCAAATTATCCCTTCCAAGGAGCATCTACTGTAAATCAACTGTCATGCCACCAATTCTGGTTTAGATCCATCTTTTGCTCATAATCATCTCCGGTCTTGACTAACTTGAATAATTTTGTGACATCTCCAAGTTTTGCCACATCACTGCTCACACCCTTCTCCATGTCACCACCAAAAGTGTGAAACAGCATTAGTCCTAGTACAGAAACTTGTGGCACCCCACTGAAATCATTAGGTAAAAAAAGACCATGTCTCCCAATTGTTTGTTTTCTGTCTCTTAGCTAGTTTTTGAGCTATGATAGTTCTTTGTCTCAAACTCCAGTGCAGTTTAGTTCCTTTAGCAAAGTCTTATTAGGAAATTTTTCAAAGAGTTGTTTGAAAGCCCAAATACATTATATTTGAAATGAAAGCTTTTATTTTATCACATAAAATCAATCCACATCATTTTTTATAAATCAGAATATAAAGGGGAACACATTAAACATAGATGCTTGATTTACCGTACTTATAAATGAATGCACAAGAAAGACAACTTTAGCTCTTCCCCGAAGGGATGGCAATCAATAATATAGTTGAGCTATAAGCATTGGCCTGCTAAACCCAGGGTTGTGAGCTCAATCCTTGAGAGGGCTACTTAGGGATCTGGGGCAAAATCAGTACTTGGTTTTGCTAGTGAAGGCAGGGGACTGAACTTGATGACCTTTCAGGGTCCCTTCCAGTTCTATGAGCTAGGTATATATATAATAATATATTTGTTCTTTTTAACTGTCCTATCTAGATAGCTAGCTACATGCAATGCCAAGTATCAGAGGGGTAGCTGTGTTACTCTGTATCCACAAAAACAACGAGGAGTCTGGTGGCACTTTAAAGACTAACAGATTTGTTTGGGCATAAGCTTTCGTCGGTAAAAACCCACTTCTTCAGATGCATGGAGTGAAAATAACAGATACAGGCATAAATATATATTGGCACATGAAGAGAAGGGAGTTACCTTACGAGTGGAGAACCAGCGTTGAAGGCCAATTCGGGGGAGGGATAGCTCAGTGGTTTGAGCATTGGCCTGCTAAGCCCAGGTTGTGAGTTCAGCCCCTAAGGGAGCCATTCTAGGGATCTGGGGCAAAATCAGTACTTGGTCCTGCTAGTGAAGGCAGGGGGCTGGACTTGATGACCTTTCAAGGTCCCTTCCAGTTCTAGGAGATGGGATATCTCCATTTATTTATTAATTCAATCAGGATGGATGTGGTCCACTCCCAATAATTGATGAGGAGGTGTCAATACCAAGAGAGAGAAAATTGCTTTTGTAGTGAGCCAGCCACTCCCAGTCCCTACTCAAGCCCAAATTGATGGTGGTAAGTTTTCAAATGAATTGTAGCTCTGCAGTTTATCATTGAAGTCTGTTTTTGAAGTATTTTTGTTGAAGAATGGCTACTTTTAAATCTGTTATAGAATGTCCAGGGAGATTGAAGTGTTCTCCTACTGGCTTTTGAATGTTACCATTCCTGATATCTGATTTGTGTCCATTAATCCTTTTATGTAGAGACATTCTGGTTTGGCCAATGTACATGGCAGAGGGGCATTGCTGGCACCTGATGGCATATATCACATTAGTAGATGTGCAGGTGAATGAGTCCCTGATGGTGTGGTTGGGTCCTATAATGGTGTCATTATAGTAGATATGGGGACAGAGAAGGCAACAGGGTTTGTTACGGGGATTGGTTCCTGGGTTAATGTTTCTGTGCTGTGCTGTGTAGTTGCTGGTGTGTATTTGCTTCAGGTTGGGGGGCTGTCTGTAACCAAGGATTGGCCTGCCTCCCAAGGCCTAAGAGAGTGAGGAATTGTTTTCCAGGATAGGTTGTAGATCGCTGATGATGCACTGGAGAGGTTTGAGCTGGGGGCTGTACGTGATGGCCAGTGGTGTTCTGTTATTTTCCTCGTTGGACCTGTCCTGTAGTAGGTGACCTCTAGGTACACATCTCATTCTGTCAATCTGTTTCCTCACTTTCCCCAGGTGGGTACTGTAGTTTTATGAATGCTTGATAAAGATCTTGTAGGTGTTTGTCTCTGTTTGAGGGGTTGGAGCAAATTCGGGCTTGGCTGTAGACAATGCATCGTGTGATGTGTCTTGGATGGAAGCTGGAGGCATGTAGGTACGTATAGTGGTCAGTAGGTTTCCAGTATAGGGTGGTGTTTATGTGACCATCACTTATTTTCACTGTAGTGTCCAGGAAGTGGATCTCTTGTGTGGACTGTTCCAGGCTGAAGTTGATGGTGGGGTGGAAATTGTTGAAATCCAGGTAGAATTGTTCAAGGGCCTCCTTCCTGTGGGTCCATATGATGAAGATGTCATCAATGCAGAGAAAGTAGAGGAGGGGCGCTAGGGGACGAAAGCTGAGGAAGCATTGTTCTAAGTCAGCCATAAAAATATTGGCATACTGTGGGGCCATGCGGGTACCCATAGCAGTGCCGCTGACTTGACGGTATAAGTTGTCCCCAACTCTGAAATTGTTGTGGGTGAGCACAAAGTCAAAAAGCTCAGCCATCAGGTGTGCCATGGCCTCCTCAGGGATACTGTTCTTGATAGCTTGTAGTCCATCCTCAGGTGGAATATTGGTGTAAAGAGCTTCTACACCCATGGCCACACACTATGCCAGCATTCTTAAAACTACAATACCCACCTGGGGAAGAGAGGAAACAGATTGACAGAGCAAGATGGGTACCCATAAGTCACCCAACAAGGAAAATAACAAAACCACTGGCCATCACATACAGCCTCCAGCTAAAAACTCTCCAGCACATCATCAATGATCTACAACCTATCCTGGAATATGATCCCTCACTCTCACAGACCTTGGGAGGCAGGCCAGTCCTCGCTTACAGACAGCCCCCCAACCTGAAGCAAATACTCACCAGCAACTACACACCACACCACAGAAGCACTAACACAGGAACCAAACCCTGTAACAAACCTCGTTGCCTACTCTGTGTCCATATCTACTCTAGTGACACCATCAGAGGACCCAACCACATCAGCCACATCATCAGGGACTCATTCACCTGCACATCTACTAATGTGATATATGCCATCAGGTGCCAGCAATGCCCCTCTGCTATGTACATTGGCCAAACTGGACAGTCTCTACGTAAAAGAATAAATGGACACAAATTAGACATCAAGAATGGTAACATACAAAAGCCAGTAGGATAACATTTCAATCTCCTTGGACATTCGATAACAGATTTTAAATTAGCCATACTTGAACAAAAAAATTTCAAAACAGACTTCAAAGAAAAACTGCAGAACTACAATTCATTTGCAAACTTAACACCATTAATTTGGGCTGGGACTGGGAGTGGCTGGCTCACTACAAAAGCAATTTTCCCTCTCTTGGTATTGACACCTCCTCATCAATTATTGGGAGTGGACTACAGCCACCCTGATTGAATTGGCCCTGTCAGCACTGATTATCCACTTGTAAGGTAACTTCCTTCTCTTCATGTGTCAGTATAATAATGCCTGCATCTGTAACTTTCACTCCATGCATCTGAAGAAGTGGGATTTTGACCCACAAAAGCTTATGCCCCAATAAATCTGTTAGTCTTTAAGGTGCCACTAGACTCATCATTATTTTTGTGGATACAGACTATCACGGCTACCTCCTGATACTTGACATATGCATACAGGTGACTCAGGGTCAGGAGGATAGATGGCAGGGTGAGCTAATGGACAACAGATGACATTGCAGACTATGGCTCAGGGTATTGCAGTTGAGAATCATAATATGCAACAGAAAAATTCACCACTGAACTGAGCCAGTGGTCTGTCTTAATGAAAAACACTGAGATCTGAATCAGCAAGCCGCACTCTGTGCTGGTGCAGCTGACACCTGATCTCCATGAACAGCATAGGAGAATCACGCAGACAAACCCATCAGCACTAACACAGTCATCTCCATAGTGAGAATACACTCCACAAAGGAAGATATAAAACCTTCTCCACCTGCAGCTCCTGTTTTTTTTCTATGGGATAGGATGCTCTCCATCTGGAAGTCTCAAACCAGCCTCCTCAGTGGTTTGGGGCAGGCTGATCTCCATTCAGTACAGCATCTTAGCTCCCATGTTAAACCCCATCCTTATAGCCTGAAAAACAAGGAGATGAAAAGAGAGCTAACAAAAATGTTGACTTTTTTTTTACCTTTTTTGTGTAATGTAGCTGTTTTAGAAGCAGTGAAACATCACTAACAGACTCTTCAGACATTCTTTGCCTCTACAGAGGGTGGTAGAAAGCACAATCACATACAGGGAGTGTGGGGTAATTAATAGGAAAAGGGCTTTTTAACATCTTATCCATAGATATGCCAGCTAATGAAGGCATTCCGTTTCCTCAAATGGCACAGGTCTCTAATTTGGTGTTGAAGTTCATTGCTTCTAACCCCTGTAATGGCACAAGCAGTGAATCCATGTCTATCCTCTTCACAAAGTGATTTGGGACTCACAGATACCTGAGGACTGTAAGTCTGGAGTATCAATAAACATCAAATAGCATCCAGAAAACCTCTCTCTCTCAGCCCAGGAGCTCTGAACTCCAGCCCTTCCTTTTCTAATCAATGTGTCCCACTCCTCCTCCATAGCCAGGAACACAACCCTGGACACCTGACACCCCCATTCTCCCAACACACACTTTAACCATTCGACCAGATTTCTCTCTCAAAGCCAGGAATAGACCCCAGGAATACTTTCACTGAGCCTTTGATGTCTATATAAGAAATCACTACAAATACTGGGAGTTCTTTGCCAGAGACTCTGTTGTGAAATCAATGGGTGTCAGGCACCTAGATGCTTTTGGAAACACCACAAGGGACCTGAATACCTTTATAAATCTGGTCCTTTGGCACCTAAGTCCCAGAGTGACCCACATACCCCATGCTCTGCTGCCGCCAAACTCTGTAGGTGCCTCAACTTGCTTGGTGGCTCCGTTTCCCTTATAAGAGCTCCCTCAGTGCCTACGTTTTAGGCCTCAGGACCCCTCAGGGCCCAGTGTGATTCTCAAACAAGGTGAAGATAGGTGGGAGGGAAAGCTGATGTTACCCTTTAGTCCAGAGCTCAGGGGACTCACTGGGGATGCAGGAGACCCCAGTTCATTTCCCCATCTGCCTGGCAAAGTATTTGAACAGGGGTTTCCCACCTCCATACCCAACCCTCTGGGCTGTAGAGAGTCATTCACAGGCTCTCTCTGGGCCCATGGAAATTTAATCATTTGTACACAGTGGAACAGCTTCAAAAGGAGAGTGAAAGGAACTCACCACAGGATATCCCCAAGAGCAGTGACTGGGGCCCTCACCAGAGCTATGAGACACCCCAGTGCAGAGCTGTTCCCATCAGGCGGGGGGCACTTGAACCAGGATCCATCATATTCTGGATGAGTACTTTATCTACTGGGCTAAAGGTCAGAGGAGAGATGTCTGTCTGCTCTCCTAGGGGGTATTCTGTATGGAGTCAGGTAGGCTCTGAGCACAGCTACTGCATTGGACCCCACAGATGGAACAGGCAGGACAATCATTATCTTCAGCTGGCTGGAGGACCACCCTGCAGCTTAGGTATAAGAAGGGCACAAGGGTGCCTCCCTGAGGCAGCAGGGCACATGTCCGAAGGCATAAACACAGGCACCTAGGTAACCTGAACAGCAAACAATTAGGTGTTAAGTCAGTTTAGGTGCCTACAGGGTTGCATGGCAGCTTAGTGGGGTTTTGTGGATCACAGTGGTGCCTAAATCTGGGCTTTAGAGACCTAAGTCCCTTTGTGGATGTGGGCTCAGGTGTTACTCCATGTGAGGTTGTCTGGCAGAATCTGGCCTTAGTCTCATAAGTTGACTCCCCCTTAAAGGGTGTAATTCACCCATACATGGCCCCCTACACCAGCTCTGTCCTTCTTAAGCCCTTAACACAGAACTTAGCTGGAGCTTAGTTTGTGCAAATAGTCTTCCGCAGAGTCTTGCTACTGTGGGGCAAGTTGTTCTTTGAGATCCAAGGCCCACATTCTGGGCCCACACCAGATCCCCCCTTAATGGAGCCTTAGCTAAACTCCACCGACTTTCACACAATTGCTTTCCTTCTGACCTCAGCCAGTCAGGAGCAGCCTGGACTCAAATCTGAGAAGAAATTCTCACCACACTTCCAACCCATGAGTGAGTGACACAGGCTGGCTAACAGACAGGAAGGAAATTAGCCCCATGCTGGGTGCACCCTATGAGTCACTGTCCTGTCTCCAGCAGTGGCCAGCAGCTGAGGAAGGTGAAAGAGCACCTACAATGGGACATTATATAATGATCAGTCCCCCAAATATGCGGGTTGGTTTAAGCCTTGATGCATGGTGGTTTTAAGATGAAGCCCCTGCTTCAATTACATTGCTTAACATGAAGGAGAGATCTCAGTCTGGATCTAGCTGATTTTCTTTACAAGGTAACAAGAACATTATTCACAGTAGCAACTGGAATGTACTGGGGCAAGACCCCACAGAAGGGTGATCCACAGGTTCAGGTTCTTGTTTATGACTTAGGAGATGAGCTCAAATCCCTGTTCTGCTGCAGACTTCCTATGTGACCTCGGGCAAGTCATTTAGTCTCTGTGTGCCTCAGTTCTCCATCTATAAATTGGGATGATAGCACTTCCCTACCTCACAGGGGTGTGCTGCAGATAATTATATTAACAATAGTGAGGTGCTCTGATTCTATGGTAAGAGGGAGGGGGGCAGATAGTGTCTATGCTAGACAGAAAGAAGCCAAATCTAACAATCACTGTGCGTTCCCCAGAACAGATTCACTGTCATAATGTATAATATTCAGTAGAAATAACGGGTCAGTTATTCAGCTGGTATAACTGGTGTGTTGTCATTGACTTCACTGGATCTGCAGTGATTTATATTATCTGAGGATCTACAGATGAATCAATAACAAATAAGGCAAAGCATATAGATCTTATGCATTGTAAAGTTCTCATTCATTACTGATTCAGCACACTGTTAGCTTGTTAAACAGGAGGTACATTTCCCAGATGTAACCAGAACATATTTAGACTCCCCAGAAACAATTAACTCTTGGTCTTATAGTCAGGAAAATAAAAGATCTTTGTTTCCAACATGGGAGGGGCAGTGACATAAGCTATATGCTATGACTCTATATAAATTTGATCCACTCCCACTGACTTTTCAGGATAAGGTGTACCTGATGATTTTACTTACTATGTGAGACAGAGAGAGAAAGAAAGGAATGCAGAAGGTAAAGAGAGTGAACAAGCAAGAGAGAGAGTGTGTGATGGGTATATATGGGGATAGATAGATAGATAGATAGATTTGTATAACCCAAGCCCTAATTTTTAGAAAATTGAAGATCAAAGACTAGAAAGCCTAAAACATAAACAAGGTATCTTTCGTACTCACATAGCAATGGAAAGATTATTACATTTGGGTAGCACAGGCAAGAAAGAACGAATTATGTTGCCTTTCCACTGACTTCAGCAACCTTTGGATCATATCCAAAGTGAGGTGGCTTGGCTGCCTGTCTATCTGATTCACCATGGCTGAGACAAGGTAGTCAAAACACAAAAAAAATGGTTGGTTTTATCACACTCTAGCCTTTGTGACGACTAATCCCTCCATGTTTTACAGTACTGGACTGTGATACCAAGTCTAACAAAGTCAAGCGACATCACAAAGAGAGGATCGACTCTTCTGGTGAGTAGACATTTTCAAAACCAAATAATTTGGTAAATAAACTGGGTAAATGAACTGAGGATCTGAATAATTGGTTCTGCCCTGCCTACGATCTTGTGTCATGTGTCAGAATATATACTTGGGCATAACTCAGAACAAAGTGTGTGGAAAATGTTAACATTCCAATTTTGTTGTGTCTTACATACCTTTTATATTGGTGTAGATCACTACACAAGGGCAAGACATTGTAATATCTGGCCCATTCGTTTGTAGAGAATAATCTGGTATGAGGCTGGTTTGTCTGAACTGTATCAAATCCTTATTTTGTTACAGACAATGAGAGTTCTGCTGTTGGTGTCAATAGCACCATATAGCCCATGCTCCTAGAAAGTCTTTATTCTAGGACAACTCAAAAGCATGTGTTTAAAACAGTCAATTGCCACCATCAACATGAGTGGTAATCGTTGGAGCTGGCCAAAAAATGCCAGTTTTTCTCAGAAAATTTTGCTTAAAAAAAATTGGAAGAATTGTTTGTTTTGTTTTCAGTTTCAAGAAAACAAAACAAACAATTCTTCAGATTTGATTTTTATTAGCTTTTTTAATAAGAAAAGCAAACTCAACCTCTGAAAAACGTTTGGGATTAGAAAGCTGAAAATTAGGTACTTTAATGAAAAAAGTCACATTTTTAATGTTTTTTATACTTTAAATGCTGAAAAATATCATGTTAGTGTTTTAGAATCTATCTATCTATCTATTGGATTTCCACTGAAAAATTGAAAATTTTGAATGAAAAAATATTTTCCCTATGGAATCACTACACCATCACATTAAATGAGTAGCCTGCTTATCAGAGATGATCAGCATTTTGAACTCCCGTTGATATTGCATCTGGGAGGGCTTAGCATCTCTGAAGATCAGGCCAATTACAGAGTTGCCTACATATGGTTTTCAATGCCTAACATTAACCAGCCAAGTTAAAAAGTTTTAGCCAACATTTCCTCTATCCCTGTGTAGAGAGAATCTGTTTTCACTCACCAATGTACACACACACACTCATACATGTGTATTATTAGAATTACTCACACACAAACACATTCTGCTGTGTACCAGTTAAGATTGCTATTTTTAATTCACCCATACCTGTATAATTAAAAATGTTATTCCATCCAGTGTTCATTCCATTCCATTCATGACTGAGTGGGTCTGTGATTTGTTTTTGTTTGTTTGTTTTTTGTTTTTTCATTTGTTTTTGCTTTTTCAGGAAACTTTGCACCCCGTCATGTAGTACTACTGATTCATTTCTCATCTATCTATCTATCTATCTATCTATCTATCTATCTATCTATCTATCTATCTTAGTGTGANTCTATCTATCTATCTATCTATCTATCTATCTATCTATCTATCTATCTTAGTGTGACCAGACGGCAAATGTGAAAAATCGGGATGGGGGTGGGGGGTAATAGGAGCCTATATAAGAAAAAGACCCAAAAATCGGGACTGTCCCTATAAAATCGGGACATCTGGTCACCCTAATCTATCTATCTATGCAAAATAAAATTCTATTTATTTTATTTATGTTTGTTACTTTTTACATATTTTTCTACTCTTACAGGTCAAAATTTTGCTGAGTAAGTGTCAATGGAGAACAAAACGTCTATCAACTATTTTGTTCTCTCAGGTGTTTCCAATGATCCACAGCTCCAGACTTTCTTCTTCCTGGTGTTTTTAGTTATTTACCTAATCACCCTTCTGGGGAACATGCTGATTATGCTGGTGATAAAGACTGATCCACACCTTCACTTTCCCATGTATTTTTTCCTATTCCATTTATCCTTCCTTGATGTCTGCTATTCCTCAGTCACTCTCCCTAACATGCTGAAGATCTTCATAACAGATAAGAACACAATTTCTTTCAATGGCTGCATTGCCCAGATGTGCTTCATTCTTCTGACAGGCTGCACTGAAATTTTCATGCTCTCAGCGATGGCTTATGACCGATATGCTGCCATATGTCACCCACTGCAATATGCAACAACTATGAATATACAAGTTTGCAGTCAATTGGTGGGTGGTGCCTGGTCAATTAGCTTATTCTATTCACTGGTAAACACCATTCCTGTGTCATATTTACACTTCTGTGGGCCAAATCAAGTCAGTGGTTTCAGTTGTGAGCTCCCTTCTGTGTTAGACTTGTCCTGCATGAAGACCCTCCTCAATGAAATGGTGTTTATCGCTTCTGCGGCAATTTTAGGATTGATTGCATTCCCCCCTACTGTGATCTCCTACATCCACATCATCTCCACCATCTTGAGGATACGCTCCGTGGAGGGCAGGCGTAAAGCCTTCTCCACCTGCAGCTCCCACCTCATTGTTGTGACCTTATACTACGGGACTGCTTTGTTTAGATACTTGAGACCCAACTCAGCCTCCTCAGTTGTTCTAGACCGGGTATTATCCATCCAGTATGGCATCTTAACCCCCATGTTAAACCCCATTATCTACAGCCTGAAAAATAAGGAGGTGAAAACAGCTCTGAAGAGAATATTGGGAGGGGAATTCATATTTCTCAAGTAATGTAAATCCATTCAATTAAATGTTTAATTCAACTGCCCATTCAACTAATTTCAATGTTTACAATGACCTGGGAATGTTTGCTCTTGTATTGATATCCTTTGCTTGATTTTCAACAACCGTCGGGTAAGGCTTTTCAAAAGTATCTTATGGAGGTTGGGGCCCAATTCCCATCAGAAAAAAAAATGGGTGTTTAAACCCATTAGAAACATTTGGAAGTCTCACCTTTAGTGTATTAATATATTTTAATTAAACCAGATTTTTGTTAGATTTTTACATAGAGGAAATATGAGCCATTAGGTACTTAAAACCTCAGAGTAACAAAAACCAGATTTAAGAACTGACACGTCAAGGTAAAGAAACTCTTTCCTTGCTTGTTTCATTTAAATTAAGATGGTTAAAAGTAGCATTCTTCTTCTGCATAGTAAAGTTTCAAAACTGTATTAAGCCAATGTCCAGTGGTAAAGTTTTGAAAGAACAACTATAGTGTTTTGTTCAGATTTATCAACATTTCAGAGTTACAAACAACCTCCATTACTGAGGTGTTTGCAACTCTGTGGTTCTAATGTATAATAATGTTCTCCGAACCTTACCAGCTGTGAAATGATCTTCACCAAGGGTGGTTCTTTTCTCCTCTTTTTAATGAAATTGTTGCCCGGGGGGCTGGAAGTCAGGACTCCTGGGCCATATTCCCAGCCCTAGGAGGGGAGGGGAGTCTAGTGGATTAGTTCAGAGCAGAATGGGGCTCAGGACTCCTGGGTCCTATTCCCTGCTTTGGGAGTGGAGCTTGGCTGGAAGATGGGGGAGGGAATCGGGATTCCTATTGATATCACATTGTTGCATTATGGAGTTAATAAAATAGCTCAATCTACAGGATACATCAATCCAGGGCTGCCCATCACCATGGCATTAGTGAAAGAATACGAAACACTTGGATCAAATGGTTATTTTTTTTAACCCAGTTCTGGTACTCTATTCACTTATACCAGGCTAAATCAGGAGTAACTCTATTGGAATCAATAGGTCTGATTCGCCTCTCACTTACACTGTTGTAAACCAGGAATATTTTTTTTTCTAAAGCCAGCACGTTGGGTTCTCTGTTTAGCCATGGGTAAATCAGGAGTACATCTTTTGCAGTCAATGGGCCTGATTCTTCTTTGACTCACTCTGGTGTTCTGACATTTGGGAATGAGGAGTCTTCTAGCATCTGGCAGAACTTCTCTGAGACTTTGTTTACACTAAAGGGGAAAGTCGATCTAAGCTACTCAGTTTGAGTTAAGTGAATAGTGTAACTCAAATCGACATAGCTTAGATCTACTTACCGCAGTGTCCACACTACGCTGTGTCAACGGGTGAGCATCCCCTTCCTCTTCTCGATCTGGTGGATTACCAGAGTCGATGTCTGAGCGATCGGCAGTTGATTTAGTGGGTTTTCACTAGACCTGCTAAATCGACCCCTGGTGGATCAATCACTGCAGCGTCGATCCCAGCTGTAGTGTAGACAAGTCCTGAGCCTGGGAAGCATCCTCAATGAAATAATCTATGCACCAGACCTAAAGTATCTGTGTAGTGTTTAGATGCTACCACCTTAGACAAAGTCTTTCTCTTTGGAAGTACTCTATGGTATATAAAAATGTGAAGTCTAAGTTGTTCCACTTTTTGTAATTTTGTTAGCTGCACAACCAGTCCAAACTAGCTTTTTCTAATCAGATGTGTCCTTAGACAATGCTGTCTTTATGGCTATGGAATAGAGACTACTTTATATTTATCCTTCTGCTCCGATCAAAATGTCATAACATTTCCATTCATGTTTATTAAATTTGTTCATTTTGTTCTCTTTTCTCTCCTTATAAGTCATAGATTTGCTAAATAAATGTCAAAAGAAAATCAAACCACTGCCACCTATTTTATCCACTTGGGAGCTCCTAAAGACCCACTGATTCAAACTTTATTCTTCATGATGATTTCATTTATTTCTCTGATAACCCTCATGGCGAATGTAATATCATCCAGGTGACAGAGGCTGATCCTCAGTTTTATACTCTTATGTACATTTTCCTCTTCCATTTATCTTTCTTCGATATCTGTTATTACTTTGTCATACTCCCTAAAATGCTGGAAAATTGCCTAATCCAGGTGAAAACCATTTCTGTGAAGGGCTGCATTGTCTAGATCCTGGCTGGTTGTGGTGAAATTCACATTCTTTCCATGATAGCTTATGATCAATACACTGCTATATGTCAGCCAATGCATTAAGTTACGATTATGAACAAACAAGTCTGCAGTTACATTGTTCCTCATCCTAGTCACCTACATGGACATCATCTCGGCTATCCTGAGGATACGCTCCTCAGTTGGTAGGCACAAAACCTTCTCCACTTACAGTTCCCCCCCTACTCTGGTTTCCTTATTCTACTAGATTCTTCAGTTGTCTGAGACCCAGCTCAGAAGGGGTTTTTGGATAGAATGTTCTCCATCCAGTACAAGTTGTTAATGCCCATGTTAAACACCATCATCTAGAGCCTGAAAACCAAAGAGGTGAAAACAGCTGTTGAGAAAATATTGAGGAAATGCAAGGAATGTAAATTTTACTACTTTTAATTTTGAAGTAAAGACATAGGAACTGAGTGATAAAATGTTCTGAGCTCGTGTAATTTATTGGCATATTGAATTCAGTCCATAAATGATAATATTCTGCTTCAACCACTGCAATTTGGAGTCATAATAGACTTTTGGAACTATCAAGCCAAATCCATCTTGTCTCAAAGGGATTGTCGTCAAGGGGATATATGAAAGGACAGCAAATTTTGAGTTAATATGTAATCCATATTTCAATTAAAATGTCCGTTTTTTCAAACATCACTAAGTTTTAAAAGAAAATATGTTTCACAATGGAAAAATAGTTGTGAATATTTTCTGAAAATAAGTCTTGACCAACAGCCCACTGGGAACATTCAGTGTTTCGTGTCTGAGAGGGGTTGCTAGTAACTGCTCAAAATGGTTCATAGATTCATAGACCCAGAGCCACAGAGAGAATTAGGTGTTGCAGCACCTAACTTTTAGGCACCTAGAAAATAACTGGAACAAGAATGGAATCCAGAAAACCTGATTTAAGCACCTAGGCTGCCTCTACAATGCATGGAGAGAGATAGGAGCCTGGGAACATGATCCACATAAGCCAATAAGCTAGGCAAGGAGCCACATAAGCTAGCCACTGGTCACCTGTGTCTTAAGCCACACCCCCTCACAGAGTTTGGTGCCGAAGTCTGTGCTTCAGGGAGGTACTTATCTGTGACTCCAAGGCACAGCCAAGGCCTCCCTTTCCTGGTGTCAGGCGGCTTAGGAGTCTAATTTCTTGGAAGAATGAATTAGGGCCAGTTTAGCACCACACAAAATGGTCACCTCCCTTATAACCTTTAAGCCAGTGGTTAGAATACTGAGATGGGAGGTGGGAAACCCTATTTCAAGTCCCCTTTGTGCCTGATGAAGA
Source organism: Trachemys scripta elegans (assembly GCF_013100865.1). Lineage (NCBI taxonomy): Eukaryota > Metazoa > Chordata > Testudines > Emydidae > Trachemys > Trachemys scripta. Next base: position 38,690,206 of record NC_048309.1, read on the forward strand.
GAAGGGATTTGCATAGGGATCTCCCCCTCTAACATGAGTGCCCTAACCACTGGACCACAGAGTCATTTGCATACTTTTTCTGGCCCATAAATTAAGACATAAATTAAGCAATCCCAGCCCATCTGAATTAAGTAGCTTCTTCGCTTTTGACCTCAATGGGACCGAAGTATGGCAAACGTTATCTAAAAGCTGCAGAAAAAGCACCTTTAGCTCATGCCAGGTTAAAACCTTCAAAGAATTCAGGAGGTTGTCCTGACGTTACAATTCTGCTTGTTGAATATTTTATTCACGTTCACTGCACGTTTGGAGGTAGGGAAACATTCATTTAAACCAGTGTTTCTCAAACTGGGGTCCGCGGACCCCTGGGGGTCACCGAGAGTACTCCAGGGGATCCATGGGCCCCACTGATCAACTCCTCCCCCTGCTTCCTGCCCTCAAGTTCTCCCCTTCCCTCTCTCTCTCACGGAGGCTACTGAAGCCAAACCGGGAGATTTTAGGTGCTAAAAGTCTGATGGCACAGCGGGACTTAAGGCAGGCTCCCTGCCTGTCCTGGCCCCACGCCGCTCCCGAAAGACACCAGGATGTCCCTACAGCCCCTGGCGGGTGGGGGGAAGAGGGTCTCCGTGTGCTGCCTCTGCCCTGAGCGCCAACTCCACAGCTCTCATTGTCTGGGAACTGTAGCCAATAGGAGCTGCGGAGGTGGGTGCCTTCGGGCAGGGGCAGCATGTGGAGATCCCTTGCCCCCCCCACCTAGGAGCCACTTCCAGAGGGATGCGCTGGTCGCTTTTGGGAGCCACCCGAGGTAAGAGCCACCCGGCTGGAGCCTGAACCCCACACCCCCTCCTGCACCCCAATCTCATGCCCCAGTCCAAGACCGTTCCTGCTGACACATGTTATAGTAGATAGTCCCACTGTCTGGAGGGGCTCACCACTGTGACTGCCCATCCCAGGGCAGACTGTCAGAAAACAGGGCAGATACCCCAAGCTGGTAGCATGTTCTATAATTAGATTTCACCAAGCCAGTGAAATATAATTGTTGTGTTCCCAGAATTTTCCATTCAGATTTTTTTTTCTTCAAAAAAATTGAAAATTTTAGTCAAAAATGAAATTTCCCTATTAAGTGGTTTAGTGTTGACCAAACCCCATTTTCCAGCAGAAAAAAACTTCTCAACCAAAAATTTTCAAGGAGCCCTAACATAGAGCAAACCATTGGTCCAATTTTCAGAGATGTTGAGCACCCAACACAATAAATAACACTTTCTACAACTTGGGTCACATTAACAAAAGGACTTAGGTGTTGCAATGGTGAATATTACAGCACCTAACCTTTAGGCAGCTGGTCACCCAGTGGAATCCACAAACCCTGAGTTAATCATCTAAGATCCCTATACAATGAACGGGGTGATATAAGTAAGCTACTGGGGAAATCTGAGATTAATTAACTTACTCAGGGTCACACAGTAAGTCATTGATAGAGAAGAGAATGGTCCAAGTTCCCATATAGCACCCAAGCCACTAGAACATGCTTCCTGACCACTCTCCCAGCTGTTGGCAGCAGTTGACACTCACTCTTTAATCACTGAACCCAGGTGTTACTGATGACACAAGTTGAAAATGCAGCAGACACTCAGCCCATAGGTGTTCATAGAGAATCAGCCCATAGGTTCCTTTGCAAACAGAGATGAAAAACTAGACAAGAGGGTTTTTTAATCCTTAAAGAGAAATCCCCAGCTGGTGTCAATTGATATATAATGGGGCACTAGGGGCAGCAGAGGGTGAGGGATGGGAAATATTTTACTGTATAATGGGCATTAAGACACTTAAGAGATGATCAAGGTGCTGCAGTGCCCCATAATGGACACCAGGTTGCAGCAGAGGATGGAGCATGGTCAGAGAGAGGTTGTATAGTCACACTGTGGTGAAGAATTTTGTTGTATTTTATTTCATTCTCCAAATCCTCAGCCCTGCAGTCTAGTCAAATTCTGTTGAATTCAAGGGGGGCTACACACAATGGCATTAGATGGTAAATTAAAGTCTAATTAATGTCCATACAGCTTTGGGTTTGTAAGCCTCTCATGAGTTAGTCACCCACAGAGGTTAATTATCTCTTGAACAGCTCACTTTCCCTTGGAAGGGTGTTTGGAATGGGGGAGAGCATCACAGGGTTGTCAGAAATAATAGCAAGGCCTTTGATTATTCCTGCAGCTTTAGATTCTCTTGTTGGCACAGAGCAGTGTATTCCCCTGTTTTCAGTGGCAATCACCTGCTTTACTGTAGCTAAGAAGATTAATAAAAATTAATAGAACTAATTATTCCAACAGAGTAATCATAGGACTGAAAGGGACCTCAAGAGGTCATCTAGTCCAGTCTCCTGCACTCATGGCAGGGCTAGACCAGCAGTTCTCAAACTTTAGCAATTCAAGGACCCCTATTTTGATTTCAAATTTTTCAGGAACCCCTAAGCCCCCCCGCTCAGTCCTTGTCCTGCCCCTTTCCTTGAGGCCACACCCCTGCCCGGCCCCTTCTCTGAGGCCCCGCCCCCACTCACTCCATTCCCCCCCTCCCTCCGTCGTTTGCTCTCCCTCACCCTCACTCACTTTCACCAGGCTTGGGGAAGGGAGTTTGGATGCAGGAGTGGGTGCGGGGTGCAGGCTCTGGGAAGGAGTTTGGGTGCAGGAGGGGATGGGGGTGCAGGCTCTGGGAGGGAGGGAGGGAAGGAGGGAATTTGGGTGCACATCCCTCTGGCAGTAGCTCCTAGGTGGGAGAGGGGGTAGGGGTCTCCATGCTTTGTCCCTGCCTGCAGGCACTGCCACCGCATCTCCCATTGGCCACAGTTCCTGGTCAATTGGAGCTGCAGAGTCAGCGCTCAGAGTGGGGGCATCATGTGGAGACCTCCTCCCCCCCCAGGGTCCACAGGGATGCTTCTGGGACCGGTGCGGGGCCAGGGGAGGTAGTAAGCCTGCCTTAGCCCCACTGTGTCACCGGACTTTTAGCATGCAGGAGGTGCTGAGAGGGAGGGGAAGGAGTTGTGGGAGGGATGGGGAAGGGGAAAGAGTTGATCAGTGGGGCCCTCAGACCCCCTGGTGTTCCCTTGGAGAAACCTAGACCATTCCTGACATGAGTTCATCTAATGTGCTCTTAAAAATCTGCAATGATGAAGATTCCACAACCTCCCTAGGCAATTTATTCCACCCTGCTTAACCACCCTGACAGGAAGTTTTTCCTAATGTCCAACCTAAACCTCTCTATTATCATGTCCCCTCTCAGTCTTCTCTTTTGACTAAACAAACCCAATTTTTTCCCCTCATAAGTCATGTTTTCTAGACCTTTAATCATTTTTGTTGTTCTTCTCTGGACTGTCCCCAATTTGTCCACATCTTTCCTGAAATGTGGTGCCCAGAACTGGACACAATACTCCAGTTGAGTAATGATTTGCCACAACCAATGTAAAATCTCCCTGTGGCTTTTGTTGAGCTTTTGGCCCCACACTCACAGGTGTGGCCAGGGCAGGAGATATGCCTGGACCTGGTATGGTCCTTGATAATTTTCCATTCACCACAGGATCAGTGTGGGCTTGAATTGCAAAGGTGCTGAGATCTCATTGATGCCAATGGGAGCTGCTGGTGTCAATTGTTGCTGTATATCAGGCCCAGTGGTGTGACAAATAATTTACATGGGGAGCAGAGCCCTTGTTCTATTGTAAGTCCTAAATAATGCCAAAGGATTAGTATAATCAAAGAATGTATGGAGTAAGTCCTCCAAATGTAGACGCATGCTAGGACGTTCCTGGTTTTCATTGTTACACTCTAGAAGTAATAGGAGTTGCCTGGCACAAGGAAGGAGAAATATCAAAAGATATAAACCGAGGTATAACTTTGGGATAGTAAGAGAAATTGCTTAAAGGGGGAGAGGCCCCAACTGATAGTAGGCGCAAATAATGAAATACAATCCTTGAAATAAATCAAATATAAAAAGCCTCCAATAATAAAAGCATTATGGAAATTTGCTATTAACCAGCACCATCTACTGGATATTAATGGAAGCAGCAACTAAATTAAGGGTTCTGAAATCTCAGGACCCACCTGGCATGTGTCCAATAGGAATCAGAGGGCGGTCCTCTTCAACAAGCTCTGAAACTAGGGTATATACACTGAGGTCACCATGTGCTCAAGAGAGATGACTGAACCCAATACAAGAAGAAGCAGAACTGTAAGTGTACCCAATTCTCAGACCAGCCTCCCCATCTCAAGGTTCAGAGGATAAGAAGAAGTAAGATTTCATCTCAAAGATTGTATTTCCTCGATTCTACTTTAACATAAATAACTGTAGGTTATCTTGCTGAATCTACACTCTCTAGTGAGACCTCAAGTAACCACATTTTAGATTTTACCTCCTTTATAAATCCAAGCAAATTGGCTTAAAAGAGATTGAAAATAATTGTTTTAAACAATTGCTTTTAATATTCTAAACTTGTCCCTTTTAGACCAATCTAGTCAAAGAGAAGTAACCACTGTCTTCAAAGTGTCTTAAAGACAAGTGCACCCTTAAAACTGTGTAATAAATAAAGAATTGAGAATGGTTGATCATAAGTAAATGTCAAAAGAAATCTTGCAATTTGCATTATTCTTTGCTATAACCTCTGAGCTTCAGCTCTAGTCTGTGATAGTTGCTTACAGCACTGTACTCTGTGTGCAGTACACAAAATTGCTTGTGATTACATTTGAATGATAATGTGGTAATATTAATGTGGTTCTAAGTGAATTAATGAATTGTTGGTTGGTTAAAAATAAGCAATCTCTTGATTTGAGAAATCAGTTTAAGTTAAAAAGTTGACCTGAAAACCCCCCAGTATTAAACTAGTAAGCAATATAGAAAAATGATAGATGGTTGGTTGGATGGATAGATGGATAGATGAGAGATAGTTGATTAGATAGATGAATGAATGAGGGAAGAGAGAGGGATGGGGAATGGATCAATGTATAGAGAAAAAAGAGTTTGTGTGTCAAAGAGGGACAGATAGACAGAATATGAACAAACAGATTTATAGATAGAGGGATTGATAGATATGTATGGGGTGACCAGAAAGAGAGAGAGATGGATGAACAGATGGACAAATAAATATTCAGAGAGGGAGAGAGAAAATAGGTAAATAGATTGATAGCAGAGAAAGGTAAAGCAAAGCATTAGGAAACGAGGGAAAATGCCAGCTGTTAAAGACTTACATAACTTCTCACTTAGAAAATGGGTTATCATCAGCATGGATGCAGTTCACCCTTTTCTACTTGAGGAGCTGTGGAACGAAATGATCTCTGCTTTGTGGAGAAAGGAGGTAGAAAAAAAGAAGGGCATATTGGAAGTCACTGGGAGTCTAGAATTAATTCAGCAAAGGGGATGAGGTTAAATGGCTGAGATTCTTAAAGGTTCCTAAGGGAATTAGGTGTCCAAGTCCCATTGAGTCCACGGCAATTGGGCTTCTAACTCCCCGTTAGGTTCCTTTGAATATCATAGTCATTAAATACTGGTAGAATGAGCATCTATCTATCTATCTATCTATCTATCTATCTATCTATCTATCTATCTATCTATCTATCTATCTATCCCCTTATACACCCATTGATCTAATCAACTGTCTCTCACCTATCCATCCATCCACCCATCTTCAGATATCTCATCTAAATCTGACAAACTCATTTGACGTGAGTGAATATTTATGAGTGCATCATTTATTGAAAAAAAATGCTCCTCATTTTCTAATTGGGAATTGTACTCAGGCATCTTCTCATTTGCAAAGATGTAGTATTTATTTGAATTGTTGTTTAGTTTTCATTGGACTTGCACTGGTCATATGTTCCTGTTTCTGTATCTTTATTGGACCAGCATAATCCTTCATTTCTTTATTTATTTTAATGTAAACAAAAGAAAAAATCTGAGCTGGAAAATTGTATCGTCCAAACATTCTTTCCCATATGAATAAAATGCACTTTTCTCAATTTTTTTTATGATTCAGTAGGCTAGTCACAGAACACGCATTTTTTCTCTGCACAGTCCTGTATGCTGTTTAAAACTCCCTTAACAATGAAAAATAAAACTCAATCCCTGCAAAGGGCCAGCATTATAAATTAGCAAACACAACAAGGGTCTGGACAAAGTAGAAGCAATATATTATTCCAGCGAACTATTTTTGAAGCATTCATATCATTCCAGACATCAGTTGTATTTTCAAGAACAAGCAGAAGGTCTCTGTTCTTTCCAAGTTCCAAATTAAATCTGCCCTCATCTTTCTCAGTTTCTTCATCCATTAATGACACTGTTGACCTTTATTTCTGGTTTTCCTATCACTGCAGGCTATCATGATTCTGAACATGCTAATGGAGAATCAAACCACACTGACTGAATTTACTCTCCTGGGTCTTTCTAATGAGCCACACCTCCAGATTTTCCTCTTCCTGGTGTTTTTAGCTATTTATCTAATCACTATCTTGGGGAACATGATGATAATGCTGGTGATATGGGCTGACCATCACCTTCACACCCCCATGTACTTCTTCTTGAGTAATTTATCCTTTCTCGACATCTGTTACTCCTCAGTAACAGTCCCCCAAATGCTGGAGAGCTTCCTAGCAGAGAAGAAGACAATTTCTGTCCATGGGTGCATTGCCCAGCTGTTCTTTTTCTTTTTTCTAGCTACTACAGAGTGCTACCTCCTGGCTATGATGGCTTATGACAGATACACTGCCATATGTGAGCCACTGAATTACTTGAAAATGATGAGTGAATCGGTCTGTATGTGGATGGCAGGTGGCGCGTGGATAGCTGGCTTGCTAAATTCCCTTGTCAACACTCTCCTTGTAACTGACTTACACTTCTGTGAGCAAAAGGAAATTAACCATTTCTGCTGTGAGCTTCCGGTTCTATTACCACTTTCTTGCACTGACACGTTCATCAATGAAATGGTACTGTTTGCCTTCACTATAATTTTAGGGATGCTCTCCCTCCTGTTAACATTGATCTCTTACATGTTCATCATCTCCACCATCCTGAGAATACCTTCCAAGGAGGGAAGATGTAAAGCTTTCTCCACATGCACCTCCCATCTCATCATTGTTGGTTTGTTCTATGGGACCGGGCTTATAAGCTACATACGAACTGACTCTAGCTACTCTCTCACTCTGGAAAAGGTGGTGTCCATCCAGTACAGTGTCTTAACTCCCATGTTCAACCCCATCATCTACAGCCTGAAGAATAATGAAGTGAAAAGTAGTGTGTGGAGAGTGCTCAGAAATTGCAAATAGGAAGAGATTAATGTGAACTTGGTGTCTGAGGGTGAGATTTTTAAAACTGCTGTAAGGTCAGATTTTTAAAGATATGTGGGGCATATGGGATTTTCAAAAGCATCTAGGTGCCTAACACACATTGAAATCAAATCCCTTAACCATCTTTGAAAATCTCAGTCATAAGACATGATGACAATTAGCAGTGAAATAGAAGTATCTATAAATGTATTGGTAATGTGTGATATGTCTGTTTGTGAAGGCAAGATCCTCAGCTGGTGTAGCTTTCAAAAGATACATTGACTCAAGTTGGGCCACATGGATTTATGTGAGGTGTCAACCTGGCACATTGCTTTCAGTAGATCCATGCCAAGTAAAACCAGCTGTAGAGCTGGCATGCCTTCAGTGGAGTTACACTGATATAGAAAAGCTAGGGATCAGTCTTCTTGACTCCATTTGTGTTATATCTATTTATACTTACTGAGATATGATTCGTTGAGTCCAACTCAACTATACTAAGTTACACCACCTGGTAATCTGAGCCCTATTTTTCTATTGAGAAATTCTTCTCACAGTTCATCTATAGAATATTAAACATGCTTGTAGTACTGCTGTCCTGTTCTCCTACATTTGTTTCACTCAGCTATTAAATTTCTTCTTAATAAAATTGTAAGATCTTTGGTCCATGGATTCTCTTTTAGATCCATCTGTAGAGTTGTCATAACTATAAAGGGAGGGTAACAGCTGTCCTGTGTACAGTACTATAAAATCCCTCCTGGCCAGAGACTCCAAAATCCTTTTCCCTGTAAAGGGTTTAGAAGCTCAGGTAACCTGGCTGGCATCTGACCTAAAGGACCAATAAGGGGACAAGATACTTTCAAATCTTGGGAGGGGGAAGGCTTTTGTTTGTGTTCTTTGTTTGGGAGTGCGTTCGCTCTCGGGACTGAGAGGGACCAGACATCAATCCAGGTTCTCCACATCTCTCTAAACAAGTCTCTCCTATTTCAAACTTGTAAGTAAATAGCCAGGCAAGGCATGTTAGTTTTCCTTTGTTTTCTCAACTTGTAAATGTACCTTTTACTAGAGTGTTTATCTTTGTTTTCTGTACTTTGAACCTAAGACTAGAGGGGAGTCCTCTGAGCTCTTTAAGTTTGATTTCCCTGTAAGGTTAATTTCCATACTGATTTTACAGAGATGATTTTTACCTTTTTCTTTAATTAAAAGGCTTCTTTTTAGAACCTGATTGATTTTTCCTTGTTTTAGATCCAAGGGGGTTGGATCTGTATTCACCAGGAGTTGGTGGGAGGAAGGAGGGGGGATGGTTAATTTCTCCTTATTTTAGATCCAAGGGGTTTGGATCTGTATTCACCAGGGAATTGGTGAAGGTTTCTCAAGGCTTCCCAGGGGGGGAATCCAACTGGGAAATGGTGGCAGCGGACCAGAGCTAAGCTGGTAGTTAAGCTTAGAAGTTTTTATGCAGGCCCCTACATTTGTACCCTAAAGTTCAAAGTGGGGATACAGCCTTGACAAGAGTTCTTATACTAGATGCTGTGGGCTAGATTCACAAAAGGACATAGGCACCTCACTGCCACTTTAGGCACCTAAATCCCAGAATAAAGCCCCACTGGGATTCACAAACCCCCTGCTTAGCTTCCACCAAAATTTTTCAGCACCTACATTTTTGCACACACACTGATGCTCCATGCCAGGCATCTGGATGCCTAAAACACAGAGTGATTCAGAAATGGGGAAAGATAGGTGTTCCTCCGCCTACCTCACAGTGGTGACTTGGTAAATAAAGAAGGGATAACCTAACCTAACTAAAATCCATATTCCCCAAATGAGAACTAGGTAAACTCCATTTATCCATGTTTACTCTTGACTATGCTATTGCTGCAGGGCCCAGTCTCACAGGCATGCTCTGAGCTTGCCTACCCAATTGGGCCCTGTGAGACTCTGTACTTCAGAGTAGTGCCCTTGACCTCCATATTTGCCACTGTGATGTGATTATGATGTGTTTTGTACAATGCATTCCTTGTGAGGTATCATTTGAGAAGTCATGATCTGTTGAATATTAATATACTTTGGAATTATGTGTGTTACCTGAAGTTGTACCTGAAGTAATGGAGTTTTGTTATGTGTGTATTACTGAAATACATTATGAGTTTGAGAGAAACCCACAGCCCGCCTTTCAGTGACAACAAAGGAGTAACTGACAAGGCAGATTTACATCAGGACCAGCCAGACATGTGTTGATGGCTCATCAAAGAATCAACTCTCCAAGAGACTCCTCATTGAGGCCATGTACCCAATGGGGGCTGCCTGACCCCCACATCTCAGCAAGGATCTTTATAGCAGCTGGAAGAATGTATAAAAGAGGGACAATGACATTATCACTTGGCCTCTCTCCTCCCCCATCTCAACATCTGGAAGATCGTTTGGAAGATTGGTTCCCGGCTGGGAAGGGGATCCTGCTTGTGTAATAAAAACTGTAAACTGCCTGTGTCATCTATTAGGGTGAAAAAACTGTTTGATTAAAATCTTGTTTAGTCTGTAGAATTTAGACTGCAATTTTATTTTTTATTTCTTATGTAACCAACTTTGATGTCTATGCCTGCAACTTATAATCACTTAAAATCTATCTTTCTGTAGTTAATAGTTTTGGTTGAAATGCTCGGGGAATCTCAGCTCAGGTTCACATGGACTGGTACGTGTCCACTACCCTTTGTCAGAGTGGTGAACTAATTATGAGCTTGCACTGTCCAAGTGATATTTTAGCAGTATAAGATGGTATATTTCTGGGTTGCAAGGCTGGGAGCTAGGGTGATTTTTTGGTGCCTTTCTTTATACAGCTCACGAGTGGCTTAGAGAGGATTCATGTAATTTCGCTGGGTTTTGGTTTCCACATGTTGATGGCTGAGTGATCACAGCACCTGGAGAGGTTTGCTGCTTGTCACGGGCATAGTATTGTGAAAAACAGCAATAATAATAACCATAATCATAAAGGGTCAGACTGTGATACACTTACTCTATACCATTTAGGGACAAATTTTAAAAAGTATTTAGGCAGGTGAGACACCTAGGCCCAAACCCATCAAGGGACTTAGTGTATGTTCACACTACAACCACTACAGTGGCACAGCTATGGTACTGCAGCACAGTAGTATAGATGCTTCCTACATCAATGGAAGAGATTTTTTCCCTGTCTATGCAGGTAATTCACCTCTTTGAGAGAGGCAGTTGTTAAGTCAATGGCAGAACCTAGCTATCAACATAGGTACCATCACTCAGGGAGGTGTTGTTCCTACAATGGTGGAAAACCTCTTCCACTGCGGTAAGCTGAGTCTACGCTATAGGGTTATGCCAGCATAGCTATGTCACCGTACATGCTGCTATAGTCCCTACAATGTAGACAAGCGTTTGCTCAGTAACTGTAAAAGTGTTTGCCCTGAAACTGTCAAGAAAGGAGCATTACCAAGTGTGAAATAGGAGTTTACCACAAGAGGTGTCATCTCCTCTCCAACAAAGGAAGGTCCATAGACACCAAACAAGCCATTGTGGAACATCAGTGGGCCAAAGACTTTGTGGATTGCTTGCCCCTGCCCGTCCCCCCCTCCCCCATACACACACACAAGCACTCATCTCATCAGCTTGAGCTCTAGGTGCAAGGAATAAAAATCCATGTTAAGAAATCATTGTCTCTATGCTGCTAGAATTCTCAGGGTACATCTACACAGCAACTAGACACCCATGGCTGGTCTATGCCAGCTGATGCAAGCTCATGGGTCTCAGGCTGTGGGGCTGTTTCATTGCTGTGTAGATAACTGGGTCCGGGCTCTAGCCCCCTATGAGGGTGAATACCCAGTTTTCCACTGAAAAACTGTTTTTGATGGAAAAATTTCAAAGTTTTATAGTCCTTCCTCCTAATTCTCAGACTTTTCACAGAAGTGAGTAATTCATATCTCCTTTCAAATGCAGATTATTTTGCTGTTTTGTTGTTGATTATGCAATAGAAGTATAGGAATTGACAGAAATTGACATAGTAATTATCAAGTTATGCATCTAATCCAGCATCCTGATTCCAACTGTGGATAGAACCAAATGCAGCAGAGGCAGGTGTAAGGACCAGCCATAGACAGCTGAAGGATAATCAGTTCCCTACATTAGGTATCATCTTGAATCTCTAATAATTAGAGACTGGTGTAAGCGCTGAAGCATGAAATTTAATATCCCTTCCAAAATGTATGTGATTATCACTTAACCCTGGATTTTCTTGATATCCATCAAATTGTCCAATCTTTTTTTTTACTCTTGTTAAGATCTTGGCCTGAACCATTTAATGCAGCAATGAGTTCCACAGTTTAATTACTTGTGTGTGTGGGGGGGAGTATTTCCTTTTAATGGTTTTGAGTTTCCCAAGTTTTATGTTTCAGTTAGCCTTAATTATTATGCCAAAATTGAACCTAGTGAGTTTATTTAAGCCAAAGCAATTGCTCTGACCAGCATATATTGAGTTTCAAAATAGTTGTATTTAAAAGATGTTTTAATATAAAAATAATTAAATATTGAAAAAATATTGAAAATTCAATGAGCCTATGAAGAGCAATGTAACATTTTTTAAAGTCAAAAACAGTATTTAAACTGGTTAACAGACAGAGTTTAGCCGTGCCATTAGTGCAAATTGGAACACAATGGTGATTATGGAAACACAACTGCTGCCTCCATAGTACATTCTCTTACACGGAGTACATTTTTTCCCTCTCTGGGTGTCTAATAGATATCAGAACTGATGGACAAGAATAGAACTTCCCAATTATGGGTGTGATCTGCAAATTCAAGGATTGTACTATGATATTTTGATTATTGATTTTTCATGTTTTCTTTACTCTCAACAATGCTCACAATAGATATTATGTAAATATGATGTGTGTGATGCTTTTGCTGCTGAGTCTTTCTGTCATTGGTAAATGAGCCTATGTACTTGTCACCTCTAGAAAACCATGTAGTAAGACAGTTGTCTAAAGCAGTTACCACTGTGGCTAGTTCTCTATTACAGAAGCCAATCTCAAAATTGTATTTACATTAATTAGTTGCATTACATTGAATTAAATGTAGTTTCTTTGGGCTGCTAGAAAGACAGATGGAAAGGGTAGACAAATAAACATTAAAAAGGAGACCTTTTAAAGCTTCTAGGGTAAATTTTCAAAAGCATCCAAGTCCCATTTTAAAAAGTGATTTGGAATTAATGCCTGTTTTAAAGTATGTAGGTGTCTGAAAATGCAGAAAGCACCTAAGGAGATTTTCAAAAGTGCCTAGGCACCAAGGTCCCAATAGGAGTTAGGTATCTAGATCCAGATTTTTAAAAAATATTTAGGTGCCAAACTCACTTGAACAACCTGGACCTTCAATGATTTGAAAAATCCCACTAGGCAGCTGCCTGCATCTTTGGGTGCCAAAATACCTTTCAAAATCTGGTCATAAGTGCTTTTGAAACTTTTACTGTTAATTTTACCTGAAATGTTGAGTACTGAGGCCAGTTGTCAGTGCAATTTAACAATAAAAAGGTAAAGGCTTGAGGTTTTTTGTGTGTTTCATGTTTTTGTTTGATGTTACTTGTTGGGGGTTTATTGTTGTTATTATTACTACCTATTTTCAAGGGGGACATTCAACATCAGCTATATAGTGAGACACTGGTTGTGACCTTAATTAGAGGTGTAGGGTGTAAAATAATACACTCTAAAGGATTACTAAACAAAATAGTAAAATGTACTCCAGAGGTCAGGGGGTTAAGTTAAACTCCTTTTTCATAAGAAAGAAAGAAAGAAAGAAAGAAAGAAAGAAAGAAAGAAAGAAAGAAAGAAAGAAAGAAATGGAAGGCATTTACAAAGAACTCCATAATTATGTATATAATTAGATTCCAGGATTGTCAAAACATATCACAGGTCTCATTTTGTTCAGAATACCACAAGGTTCAATCACCAGTGGGATCTGTGGTCTGTTATCATCCATTTTTTAAGTTCTCAGCCATTTTGAATTTGCAAATTACACCTATCTGATGTACAGCTACCATAAGGCATGTATCTGTGCCATGCCCAGAGTCCTAGAACACTGGGATTTCAGCACTAACTCAACCAACCACCACCCTTACACTATGGCTAATTTGCATGCAACAATTTCACTGGCTATCCGAGGGAGATTGCACACATAGGAGGTTACATGGCCCAATTGCCACATGCATTTCATATGTTGTTTCTGATACTGACAATATCTAGATAGATAGATAGATAACAACTCACAATTTTAAGCCAATCTCAGAGGAGGGGTGAAGGGAAAGCCCTCTAACAATCCTATCTTCCCCCAGTTCATAAATCAGACTGGGGCTTAGGTGTCTGGCTCCACAGAGTAAGTCAGCAATGCACATGCTCATACCAAACAAAATTAATTAATTAATTACTGAAATAATTTAACAATCATAAAGTTCCCAGGGTGTTTTCAGTACAAAGTACATGAGATATATGCTACTAAACTTTCACAGCAATGGTTCATGAGTCTAGAATGATCTCACAAGATCAGAGTCATGGATGGAATGGTGCCTCTCTTGTGGATGTGGTGGCTGGGAATATTTTAAGCCCTTAGATTGGGTGAGTGGGATTATTGTAATAAATCAATGTCTTTGGTGAGTGGGAATGGACAGGTACACTGCCATAATGGATGGGAATGTCTTTGGTTGGTATCTATACTAAATGGGAATGCACCAGAGTTGGGGCTGAGGTAACTGAAGAAAAAGTCAAGTTCCCTCCATTCCTACTGTGAATCCTGGTGCTCAATCAGCTGCCAAATAATTTAGGGAGCCCTTTTTTTGGCAACATGTTGTTACATTTAAAGAAAGAACTGGCTCCCTCTTCATGGCTATTTCCTACTCCTTCCTATGGCTTTCTTGAAGGCAGCTTGCACATCCTTGTTCCTGAGGCTGTAGATCATTGGGTTTAGCATGGGTGTGACCACAGTATAAAACACAGAGACCACTTTCCCAATTTCCATGGAGTAGCTGGAGGAGGGGGAGAGGTAGGTGAAGAAACCCGGGCCATAGAACAGCAGGACGGTGAGGAGGTGGGAAGCACAAGTTGAGAAGGCTTTGCGTCTGCCCTGGGCCGAGTGGATTTTCATGATGGTGGATAGTATGTAAGCGTATGATGTGGAAATCAACAGGAAGCAACTTCCACCTACTGCTCCACTGAGCAGAAAAACCAGCACCTCATTAAAATAGGTGTCCATGCAGGCCAATTTGATCAAAGGAGGGATCTCACAGAAGAAGTGGTTGATTTCATTGGGACCACAGAAAGGTAGCCTGGCTATGAAGAACGTATGTAACATTGAGCAGACAAAACCACCTATCCATATAGCAATGGCAGAGCACATACAAGTCCTGTGGTTCATGATGGTTGTGTAGTGCAAAGGCTGGCATATTGCCATGTAGCGGTCATAAGCCATCAGGGCAAGAAGCAAAGATTCAGATCCAGCAAAGGAGATGAGAAAGTACAGCTGGGCCATGCAACTGGAGAAGGAAAGAGATTTAATCTTGGCAACCAGAGTCACTAGCATATTGGGGAGAGTGACGGAAGAGTATGAGATGTCTAAGAGAGACAAGTTGATCAGAAAAAAGTACATAGGAGTGTGGAGAGTGGTATCCACCCAGATAGCCAAGCAAATGGAGAGGTTGCCAGCCAAAGTCAGCAGGTAGATAATCAGGAAGCTCATGAAGAGTAACGGCTGCATTTCTGGGAAGCTCGAGAGGCCCAGGAGTCTGAATTCTGTCACTGTGCTTTGATTGTTCATGTCTATCACTTTACCTGCATGCAGGGACAAATAAGGTGAATATATTCAGTTGAAAACAACATGCGGATAATACAAGACAGTGGAACGGAGAGAAGGTATATGTATGCTAAACATAAGTTCCACCATCTCTTCCTTTTCGGACCACATTCTGTAGTTCAGGGAGCATTTCTGTCTATCAAGCTCTTTGGAACATAATTAAGCCTTAAGCACTTACGTTTATTATTATTATCATCATTATTACTTTTAGATATATTCACATGTAACAACATAAATAATAACACTTGATGTTCAATATTTATTCTGGCTGCACAGTCCTAATTTACATCAATCTACCATGGAAATTCAGCAGCTACCCAAAGTTCATATTCTTTGTTTTGATATTTTTCCATCTTAATGACAGATTCTTTTAAAATAAAGGTTTAAAGCTCCTATTAAAATGGTAACTTCTTATCAGGGCTGGTGGACATTTTTCTGCCCAAAAAACTCTACAAGCACATTCTGGAATCCATCTTGATTCAGGAGAGAAAGTGCATGCTTAAAGTTAAACAAATGTTTAAGCGTTTTCCTCAGTATGGATGGATTAATTCCTTATTCCCTGGGCAACTTGGGCAGCAGTGACCCTGAGATGGTTGAGTTTGGGATCCTCACAAAAGGAAGAAAAGAGAGTAGCAAAATATGGATCCTGGACTTCAGAAAAGTAGACTTTGACTCCCTTAGGGAACTGTTGGGCAGGATCCCCTAGGAGGCTAATATGAGTGGGAAAAGAGTCCAGGAAAGCTGGCTGTATTTTAAAGAAGCCTCACTGAGGGTGCAGGAACAATGTGACAGATGATTTGGAAAAAGCTGAAGTACTCAGTGCTTTTTTTGCCTTGGTCTTCACAGACAAGGTCAGCTCCCACACTATTGTCCTGGGCAACACAGGATGAAGAGGAGGTGAGCAGCCCTCGGTGGTGAAAGAACAGGTTAAGGACTATTTAGAAAAGCTGGACATGTACAAGTTCATGGGTCCAGATCTAATGCATCTGAGGGTGCTGAGGGAATTGGCTGATGTGATTGCACAGCCATTGCCCATTATCTTTGAAAACTTGTGGTGATCAGGGGAGGTCCTAGACAATTGGAAAAAGGCAAATATCATGTCCATCTTTTAAAAAGGGAAGAAGGAGAACCCAGGAAACTACAGCCTCACCTCAGTCCCTGGAAAAATCATGGACCAGATCCTAACGGAAACCATTTTGAAGCACTTGGAGGAGAGGAAGGTGATCAGGAACAGTCAACATGGATTCACCAAGAGCAAGTCATGGCTAACCAACGTGATTGCCTTCTATGATGAGATAACTGGCTCTGTGGATATGGGGAAAGCAGTCGATGTGATATATCTTGACTTTAGCAAAGCTTTCAACACGGTCTCCCACTATATTCTTGTCAGCAAATTAAAAAAGAATGGATTGGATGAATGGACTGTGAGGTGGAAAGAAAGCTGGCTAGATTGTCGGGCCCAATGGGTAGTGATGAATGGCTTGATATCTAGTTGGCAGCCGGTATTAAGTGGAGTGCCCCAGGGGTTGGTCTTGGGGCCAGTTTTGTTCAACATCTTTATTAATTATATGGTTGATGGGATGGATTGCACCCTCAGCAAGTTCACAGATGACACTAAGCTGAGGAGAGAGATAGATACGCTGGAGGGTAGGGATAGGGTCCAGAGTGACCTAGACAAATTGGAGGATTGGGCCAAAAGAAATTTGATAAGGTTCAACAAGGACAAGAGCAGAGTCCTGCACTTAGAACGTAAGAATCCCATGCACAGCTACAGGCTGGAGACCAACTGGCTAAGCAGCAGTTCTGCAGAAAAGGACCTGGAGATTACAGTGGATGAGAAGCTGGATGAGTCAGCAGTGTGCCCTTGTTGCCAAGAAGGCTAAAGGCATATTGGGCTGCATTAGTAGGAGCATTGCCAGCATATTGAGGGAAGTAATTATTCTCCTCTATTCGGCACAGGTGTGGCCACGTCTGGAGCATTGCATCCAGTTTTCGGCCCCCCACTTCAGAAAGAATGTGGACAAATTGGAGAGAGTCCACCAGAGGGCAACAAAAATGATTAGGGGCCTGGGACATATAACTTATAAGGAGAGACTGAGGGAACCGGGCTTGTTTAGTCTGCAGAAGAGAAGAGTGAGGGGGGATTTGATATCAGCCTTCAACTACCTGAATGGGGGTTCCAAAGTGGATGGAGCTCAGCTGTTCTCAGTGGTGGCAGATGACGAAACAAGGAACAATGGTCTCAAGCTACAGTAGGAGAGGTCAGGTTGGATATTAGGAAACACTATTTCACTAGGAGGGTGGTGAAGCACTGGAATGGGGTACCTAGGGAGGTGGCAGAATCTCCATCCTTAGAGCTTTTTAAGGACTGTTTTGACAAAGCCGTGGCTGGGATGATTTAGTTGGTGTTGATCCTGCTTTGAGCAGCGGGTTCAACTAGATGACCTTCTGAGGTCTCTTCCAACCGTAATCTTCTATGATTCTTTTAGTCCCCTTTGAAAATTTCTCAGCATTGGTACCTCACTTTGCCATCTGTACAATGGGGATTTACCATTTCACACCTCACAGAAATAAATCTAAACATTAATTGAAATTCTAAAGCAAAACTTGTTTTATCTTTGAAATTCAAATTTTTAAAAATATTTTTCATATGAAAGTGGAACAATTTTAATCCCTTCCTGTGTGAAAATTTTTTCCATCTTACTTTTGAGAAAGAGATTTATTTCTTCTTTGTTCTTTTAAAAATGTTTTAAAAATCCTTTCACATGCACAGAATATTTTAAATTTCACTGAAAATGTAAAAAATGGAAAATCACACCATAAAAACAAAGAAATGAATTAACAAAAATCTTTCAAATTATGCATTTCCTCACAATGTTTTCTATTTTTTGGATAAGCACTAATTAATTCATAAAATATTTTAAATATGTTCAGATATATGGGAAAATCAAACAGATTTGCCAGAGTTTGAAAGCAAAACACGTATATGTCTTTGCATGACTGGGGTCTTAAATGCATATTCTCTGCAAAATTATGAACTGCACTTTTACTTCTTCTTCAAATCTATTATTTTTCATCCCTCGCTGTACTTTTTTTGTCAATGAAACTATAAATGAAATGTTAACTACGGTCTGTACTTTTCACAGAGAAAGGATAGACACTGTTCTGCACCTTGGTGTTTTCGTGCAGGGGGTCACGTATTCCGATATTAAACAAATTGTTTCTTTCTGACATACACTTACCTACATGCTCCAGTCACCATGTGCTTTCCATGAGGCAGCAGATCTCCCAAAGAAAACAGACCTTGAAAAATTCAGTTTCTGAAAACCTTCTGGTGGTTGTCCTTTCTCCCAAGCCTTAGAGATGTTCTAATTGGTCTCCTCACATTTCTGATGACACAGATTGCTGCAGGATAGTTATTCTGCTTAATCTGCAAAGAGTTGATTCAAGGAGCATTTATAAATTATAGACCCACAGACGTAAGTGATGGTTAAGACTCCCTTGAGTGTCTTGCCCATTCTCTTGACTCAGTAGAAGGACTGTTTCCTACAGAATCCTCATGTGCTTTCTCCTATCTAATTTTAAATGTCAACAACCTTGATCATGTAACTTTCTAAGGTTTCCCAGTTGGCATTGTTAAAAAGTTAATGGTATTTCACCATCAAGGCCTTGAGCTATCCTTTCACTGAAGTCTATAGCATATCTTCCAGTGCTTTGAACCTGAAAAGGAACACACCTGGTTGTGGTTAAAGCAGTGGAGTGGAGGTCAGAAAACCTTAGCTCAATTCTATCCATCTGAAGCAGATCCTCTTTGTGTCTTTGAACAAGTCACTCAGGCAGATTTGTAAAGGTATTTAGGCACCTAGTGGGATTTCAAAAGTAACTAGGTGCCAAACACCCATTGGAACCAATGAGTTTTAGACACCCGGATGCTATTGAAAATCCCTCCAAGTACCCAAATACCTTTACAAATCTGGTTTTCTGTGCCTTGGTTTACCCATCTTTAAAATGGAGACAATCATCTTTCTGTACTTTCTTATTTATTTAGACTGGTATTTTTAAAGGCCCCTAAGGGAGTTAAGCACTCAGCTTTCTACAGTTATATGCTCTATCTTAACCACAAGTAACAAGCTCAGTGAAGGAATTTCTTGGTGAAAATCTCTAGCCTGTGCTATGCAGGTGGTCAGAAGTATATAATTTTAATGTTTCCTTCTGACCCCAAAATTTATGCATCTACAAAATCTAATTTATTTTCAATAGCAGTTGGGCACTTAACTGCCCTAAGCGTCTTTGATAAATCTTAGATTAGAAGGTTTTTGGAATATATAAAGTATATATATACAATGACTAGGAGAATGGACTCCTGACCTCATTTGGGACTTTTACTTGTATATAATAAAGAATATATGTTTCTTTCACTAGATGTTTATTTCTCTGTCAGCAGATCTATATCTGTGCCAACAGATGGTGGCTACATTCTTTTTGCTATCTGGGGAAATTTCCTTAGGCTAAAATTTCCAAACATGAAGATCTACAGTTAAGCATACAGGTGCTTAAGTGACTCACAATGTGACTCAGTCACCTAAATCCCTGTTTTAGCCTTCACTGCAACCCACAAAACTCCAGCCAAAAACTTGGTGCCTAAGTTTTCAGGATCAAATTTCCCTAGGCACCTCTGTTTCTGCCACTGGGTATGGGCAGTCCTGGCTCACTCTAGGAGTCCAGACACCTAACTCCCACATAAGCCCCAGTATGATAGGTGAACTGGCATAAGATAGGCAGGCAAAGACCTATTTAGTGTGCAGGACCTGATCCAATAGACATGCTCAGTATAAAGTATTAAATAAAGCTTTCATTTTAACAACATCATTTGTTCCCTTTCCCTTTAGCTGAAGAGAGTTTATAGAAGAAAGAAAAAAACACCTGTTGTTTGACAGTTCGCAGACGGTATTGAAGATGGTAATAACTGTCCTTTTTGGTGAAAGAAAAGAAGTTGGTTGAGATGAGCTGGAGGTATTGGTATTGCTGCTCTGTTAATATCCTTTAATTGCAGCCAGCCTGTGGGATTCAGCTGGAGCTGGTTGAGGTGTTGGACTCATCTGGTCCCTTTCTCTGGCCTGGTCTGGTCCAGACATCTCTCAGGATGAGGACAAAGGAAGCGCAATGTTAGGGATGGCAGTTATGATGATGAAGATGTTAGGGATGGCAGTTATGATGATGAAATTTGCTCCAGTAGCCTCCGTCAGTTCTTCCTTCCCCCTCTTCTTTCTTTAAGGACTCAGAAAGGGGAGCAATGGTTGGAATAGCCCATCCCCTTATTATTTTGTCCACCAGTTAGGCCTAATATCCTACACACCAATTTTGGTTCACTAATTTATGGCTCCACATCTCTTGTTTTTAGCAAGCATGATTTCAGCAGTCCGTGAATTAGATCAACAAGAGCTTTTTGTTTAGACCAATTCAGTCTTTCTGTCTCCCTTTCAAACCTTCTCCCATCAAAGATTGTTATTATAGGTTATTGTGACATCTTATGAACTTTCACATAATTTTTACAAAAAGCAACAGAGGGTCCTGTGGCACCTTTAAGACTAACAGAAGTATTGGAGCATAAGCTTTCATGGACGAATGCCCACTTCAACAGACGCAAGACATTTTGATAATTGATAATTAACGTTGATAATTTTTACAGTTATAGACTCATAGACTCATAGACATTAAGGTCAGAAGGGACCATTATGATCATCTGGTCTGACCCCCTGCATGCTGCAGGCCGCAAGACCCTTCCCTGTACTCTACCGTTGAAGTCCCCAGTCCTGTGTTTTAGTGACTTCAATCGGCTGAGACCCTCCTGCTAGTGATCCCTGCCCCATGCTGCGGAGGAAGGCGAAAAACCTCCAGAGGCTCGGCCAATCTACCCTGGAGGAAAATTCCTTCCCGACCCCAAATATGGCGATCAGTAATACCCCGAGCATATAGGCAAGAGTCTCTAGCCTGACCCTTGTTGGCCATTATGTTGTTCATGTACCATTGCTTGGTTTTCCTTGACTACTATGTTTTATCATTAAACCATTCCCTCCATAAACTTATCCAACTTAATCTTAAAACCAGACAGGTCCGTCGCCCCCACCGTTTCCCTCGGAAGGCCGTTCCAATATTTCACCCCTCTGATGGTCAGAAACCTTCGTCTAATTTCTAGCCTAAACTTCCCCCCGGCCAGTTTGTATCCATTCGTTCTCGTGTCCACATTAGTACTAAACTGGAATAATTCCTCTCCCTCCCTTGTATTAACCCCTCTGATATATTTAAAGATAGCAATCATATCCCCCCTCAGCCTTCGCTTTGTCAGACTAAACAACCCAAGCTCCTCTAATCTCTTTTCATACGACAGGTTTTCCATTCCTCTGATCATCTTAGTGGCCCTTCTCTGCACCCGTTCCAGTTTGAGTTCATCTTTTTTAAACATTGGAGACCAGCTGCACACAGTACTCCAAATGAGGTCTCACCAGTGCCTTATACAACGGAAGCAGGACCTCCCTATCTCTACTAGATATACCTCGCCTAATACATCCCAAGACCGCATTGGCTTTTTTCACCGCCACGTCACATTGCCGACTCATAGTCATCCTGCGGTCCACAAGGACCCCTAGGTCCTTCTCCTCTTCCGTTACTTCTAACCAATGCGTCCCCATCTTGTAACTAAAATTGTTATTATTCGTCCCCAAGTGCATAACCTTACACTTTTTACTATTAAATTTCATCCTATTTCTAATACTCCAATTCACAAGCTCATTCAAGTCTCCCTGCAGAGTATCCCTATCCTCCTCCGAGTTTGCAACTCCTCCCACCTTCGTATCATCCGCAAACTTTATCAGCCCACTCTTGCAATCTGTCCCGAGGTCAGTTATAAATAGATTAAATAAGATGGGTCCCAAAACCGAACCTTGAGGCACTCCACTAGTAACCTCCCTCCAACCCGACAATTCACCCTTTAATACGACCCGCTGCATTCTCCCCATTAACCAATTCCCTATCCACCTCTGGATTTTCATATCGATCCCCATGTTTTTCATTTTAACCAATAGTTCCTCATGGGGTACTGTATCAAACGCTTTACTGAAATCCAGGTAAATTAGGTCCACC
Organism: Trachemys scripta elegans; assembly: GCF_013100865.1. Lineage (NCBI taxonomy): Eukaryota > Metazoa > Chordata > Testudines > Emydidae > Trachemys > Trachemys scripta. The sequence goes on from NC_048309.1 coordinate 38,712,489, forward strand.
GCATTTCCCTTATCTAATAAGTCCGTTACTTTCTCAAAGAAGGAGATCAGATTCGTTTGGCACGATCTGCCCTTCGTAAAACCATGCTGTAATTTATCGCATTTGCCATTAACCTCAAGGTCCTCAACTAGTTTCTCTTTCAGAATCTTCTCCAGCACCTTGCACACTACTGATGTTAAACTAACAGGCCTATAGTTACCCGGGTCACTTTTTTTCCCTTTCTTGAAAATAGGAACCACATTGGCTATTCTCCAGTCTAACGGGACTACCCCTGAGTTTACAGATTCATTAAATATAGTCGCTAATGGGCCTGCTATTTCCCGCGCCAATTCCTTCAATATTCTCGGATGAAGATCGTCTGGTCCACCCGACTTAGTCCCATTAAGGCGTTCTAGTTTTGTTTCTACCTCGGATGCGGTAATCCCCCATCCCGTATGCCCCTCTGTAACGGTGCTAGTATCCCTAATACCTTCATTGGCCTCATTAAACACCGATGCAAAATATTCATTGAGATATTGCGCCATGCCTAGATTATCTTTAATCTCCTCTCCGGCTATAGTCTTCAGCGGTCCCACTTCTTCTTTCTTTGCTTTCTTCCTATTTATATGGCTGTAAAACCTCTTACTATTACTTTTAATTCCCCTCGCTAAGTCCAACTCTTCCCGGCCTTTGGCCTTTCTCACTCTATCTCTACATTCTCTGACTTCGCTAAGGTAAGTTTCCTTACTGATCCCTCCCCTCTTCCACTCTTTGTACGCTTTCTGTTTTTTCCTAATCGCCCCTTTCAGCCGGTCGCTCATCCAGCTCGGTCTAAGTCTCTTGCTTAGTAATCTTTTTCCCTTTTTGGGGATACAGGCCTCTGACAGCTCTTGCATCTTTAACTTAAAGTAATCCCAGGCTTCTTCTGCCTTTAGGTCCCTTAATACGTTTGCCCAATCCACTTCCCTTACCAGTCCCCTTAATTTGTTAAAATTGGCCTTTTTAAAATTATAAACCCTAGTCCTTGACTTAATTCTGGTACTCTTTCCATTTAGTTTAAAGCGAATTAGCTCATGATCACTGGAGCCCAAGTTGTCCCCCACTACCACTTCCTCAACAAGGTCCTCACTACTTACCAGAATCAAATCTAAAATGGCCTCCCCCCTCGTCGGCTCAGCTACCACTTGATAAAGGAATTGATCCGCAAGCACATCTAGGAACATCTGAGCCCTATTATTGCTACTAGCGTTTGTTCCCCAATCTATATCCGGGAAGTTAAAGTCCCCCATAATTACACAGTTTCTATTAGTATTTACCTCCCTTAATACATTAAACAATTCCTTATCCATATCCTGGGTCGATCCCGGCGGTCTATAGCACACCCCAAGCACTATCCCCGGAGAGGCTCTAGTAGTACTTTTACCCAGCTTGAGTATTGCCCAGACGGACTCTGTATTATCTATTCCATCCACTATTATTTCTTTACAGCTTATTTCACTATTGACATACAATGCCACCCCCCCCTTTACCTTTATCCCGGTCTTTCCTAAACAGCGCATACCCCTCCATACCTGTGTTCCAGTCGTGACTGCCATTCCACCATGTTTCAGTTATTCCTACGATATCCGGTTTCAATTCTCGGACCAAGAGCTCCAATTCCTCCATTTTATTACCTAGGCTTCTCGCATTGGTGTACAAACAGCCTAATATATGTCGTTTAGCCTGTCTCCCATTACTAGCACTGTATGTTGCGCTCCTCTTTGTGTTCGTCCCCCCTGTCCCTCCTATGTCCAATCTCATTTCCCCGGCTATGTCTCCTCTTATTACACTCAGCTTTTCAATACCGGAAACTGGCGTGGAGATTAACTGTGCATCTCCCAACCATCTCCCCAAACTTCCTAGTTTAAAGCTCTTTTGATAAGATGAGCCAGCCTCCCTCCCAGAAGTCTATTTCCTTCCCTACTCAGGTGAAGCCCATCCCGCGAGAACAGGTGTCTGTCCCCGAAAGCCTCCCAGTGGCCATACATCCCAAAGCCCTCCTTATAGCACCACTCCCTTAGCCAACTATTTATCCTCGCAATCCTATCAGCCCTTTGGTGCCCTTCCCTCGGAACAGGCAGAATCCCACTAAAGATAACCTGAGCCTCTATCTCCTTGAGAGTCTTCCCCAGCCTGGCATAATCTCCCTTGATTCTCTCTAACGAGAACCTAGCCGTGTCATTCGTTCCCACATGAAGGATTATCAAGGGGTTCTTACCTGCTCCTTTCAGGATCCTTTTCAACCGCAGGTCCACATCGCGTATCTTTGCACCCGGTAGACAGCACACCCTTCTGTTCTCCGGGTCCGCCCTGGTCACAGGCCTGTCCAATCTCCTCAGTAAAGAGTCTCCAATTACATACACCTGCCGTCGCCTGGCAATAGTGCGATCTAGTAATCTAGTCTCCGATCCCTCTAGTCCTGACCTGTGTCTGCTCCTATCTTCCCTTATGCTCCCCCTTATGCCTTCCTGTATCCTCTGGTGGCCCATAATTGGTGCTGTCTCCATCAACTCCTCCCCCCTCTCTCTCGGACTAGCCGCTCTTCTCTTCTTCCTCACCCTCCCACCTTCAGTCATCACCTGCTGCCCCTCTACCTCGTTCTCCAAACACTCAAACCTATTCCTGAGTTCTATTCCCTCCTCACTGGCCCTCCTTTTCCTTGGCCTACTTCTCACAGTCACATGCCTCCACTTCCCTGGATCTCCTCCTTCCATTCCCCTCTCGCTGTCATCTACTACTGCCTCCTCCTGCACCCTAGAGCCTTCCTCTTCAGCCCCGCCTTGCCCATCCTCCATCAGCTGCTCAAACCCCCGCCTAAACTCCACCAGGGTCTCTACCTGCATCTCCAGCCCCTTAATCTTTTCCTCCAGTAACACTATAAGGCGACACTTCATACACACATACCTTTGTTCCGGGTCTCCTGCTAGGACTATATACATACCACAGCTTCCACATGCAGCCATCTGCATTCTGTCTGCTGCTGCTGCTTGGCTCATGGCTGCTGCAGTTTCTGCCCACAGCACCTGGGGCCACGGAGCACACGACACGACACGCCCTCCTGCCAACTCCCTCTCAAACTCCCCTGTTAGCCGCCCTGTTGGCTGCCGCTGCTCGCAGCTGTACCGCTGCCTGGCTGGGCGGCCGCTTTTATGGGCCCCTTGATCAGCCAAGCCCCGCCCCCTGCTCAGGCCTCGGCGTCCGTCCCAGCACCCAGCCCCTGCCGGCCCCTACAAACCAAAACAAACAAACACACAAAGTTAGGGTAAATTTTTAGCCCCAGTTATCATAACAAGGTTCAACTCCCTGCTCTCCCTAAAAGGAAAAACAAAGATCTGAGCCAGGGTCTCTCACACCTTTCAGGAGAGTGTGCTAACCACTGAGATATGGGATATTCCAATGGAAAGCTCTCCTGTTGAAGCTGTTCCACTGTGTGCTAAATAATTGAAGAGTCATTGAGCCAGAAAAAAACTGGATAGCTTGGGCCTTCATCTCTGAGGTGGGAGACCTGGAGTCTAGTCTAGTTTTCCTGCTTCATTGACAGTGGAGCAGCTTCAACAGTAGAGACTGAGGGAGGGCTACATCAGAATATTACACAGGTCAGTGGTTTGGCCACATTGCCAAGAGTTGGGACACCCCTATATAAATCCTTTCTCCCCTCAGGTATAGGGGGACTGTGACACTTTGTGCCCCAAAGCAACACCCTGGCACCCCCACATTCACCATTGTTATATAATTATGATATGCTTTGTACAAAAGATGCCTTGTGAAGTATCATTCTAAAAGTCTTGATCTGTTGAACATTAATAACCCATTGGATTGTATGTGCTGTCATTGTATGTGAAGTTATGAAGTTTTGCTATATGTGTGTTACTGCAAGATGTTGTGAAGTTGGAAACACCCACCCCTAGCCTTTCCGATACAACTGTGCTAATGGCCCAGCAACAAAGACAATGGACCATGGAACAGCTTATCCTCACCTGTGGATGCTTCAGTCAGCCTATGGACAATGGCTGCCATGACTCATTGGCAGGCGGCAAGGGCTTGTGACCAGATCATATGATACTGAACTCCATTTTGGTACCTGTGTTTTCCCATAAACTGGGCTGGGAAATTGGCTTGAAACCAAGGGATTTCTTCCATATGGAATAAACTATAAAGTGGGGAAGTGACACAGCAGCCCACTCCCCACACAAGAGAACACTTGGGAACACCTGAGGAACGAAGACTGGACTTGGGGAAGTACTGGTGCTAGGCTAAAGGGATTTCTAGCCTGTGTATGGAAGCTTGATGGACTGTTGTACTATCTAATGGGGCGAGACACTGCTTGAGTCACATCATCGTCTTCGCATGCACTTGTGGGAGCATAGATCTGGATGATTTTGAGGGTGCTGTTTCGGTTCAATTGGAGGTAAAGCACCCCAATACACGATGACTTCAAATAGCATGAGACAATTTTCGAAGACCATTCCTTGAAATTGATTACTTTCTGATCGATAGATGACGCATCATGCAGGATATTTCTGTAGTGCCATCATTCAATATTGGTAGCGATCATCACCTACTGAGAGCCAGACTCGTGTTCATTATGAAGGTGGAGAAAAAGGTGCTGTATATGGCAAACAGAAGGCACCAATTGGTAGCTTTTGATGAGGCAATCCCGAAGGAAAAGATTTCTACGGAAGATTGGAATCTCCTGGACGACTGTGACAATGATTCTAATATGTATTTGTTATCTACTGCCTTATTTTCATTTGTTATGCTTATATTTTTGTTTCTGTTTTAACAGCTACTTTCACTTCCCCTCTTAGCCAAGATGGGGCTTTTGACCAATGTTGTTTTCTTTCAAAAATGGGAAATGGTGGCTTTTTTTAGCTAGTTTTGATCCACCAGAGTGCACAAACCTCCCTCCCCCCCTCCCGTTGGAGCTCTGCTTTACTGTGTTATATCTGAATTTGTGTTATATTGCGTTGCATTATATCAGGGTAGAGGTGTATATATTAAAAACAATACAAGAGCCCAAGCTTATGCTAATAAGCTTATCAGAGATCACTTCGATTCCATCAGGGGCTCTGGGTCTGACCTCCAACCTTCTATGAGGTGGGAGGGTGAAAACCCAATTTTCCACTAAAAGATTGTTTTTGATGGAAAAATTTCAATCAGCCCTAGATAACAGCATACTGAAATCACAGATTTCAAAGTGGTAGTTGTGTTAGTCTGTATCAGCAAAAAGAACAAGGAGTAGTTGTGGAACCTTAGAGACTAACAAATTTATTTGTGCATAAGCTTTCATGGGCTAAAACCCACTTCATTGGATGCATGCAGTGGAAAATACAATAGGAAGATATATATACAGAGGACATTAAAAATGGGTATTGTCATATTAACTATAACAAGAGTAATCAATTAAGGTGGGCTATTCATAGAATATCATGGCTAGAAGGAGCCTCAGGAGGTCATTTAGTCCAACCCACTGCTCAAAGCAGGACCAATCCCCAGACAGATTTTTGCCCCACATCCCTAAGTGGGCCCCTCAAAGATTGAACTCATAACCCTGGGTTTAGTAGACTAATGCTCAAGCCACTGAGCTATCCCTCCCCCCATATAGCAGTATTATCAGCAGGAGAAAAAAAAACTTTTGTAGTGATAATCAGGATGGCCCATTTCCAACAGTTGACAAGAAGGTGTGAGTAACAGTAAGGGAAAAATAAATTAGCATGGGGAAATAGTTTTTACTTTGTGTAATGACCCATCCACTCCTACTTTTTATTTAAGCCTAATTTAATGGTGTCCAGTTTTCAAATTAATTCCAACTGTTGCCTCCAGAGTACATTCTCTTACACGGAGTACATTTTTCCCTCTCTGAGTGTCTAATAGGTATCAGAACTGATGGACAAGAATAGAACTTCCCAACTGTAGGTGTGATCCGCAAATTCAAGGTTTGTATTATGATGTTTTGACAATTGATTTTTGATGTTTTCTTTACCCTCAACAATGCTCACAATAGATATTATGTACATCAGTAAATATGATGTGTGTGATGCTTTTGCTGTTGAGTCTTTCTGCTGTTGGTAAATGAGCCAATGTACTTATCACCTTTAGAAAATCATGTAGTAAGACAGTTGTCTAAAGCAGTTACCACTGTGGCAAGTTCTCTATTACAGAAGCCAATTTCAAAATTGTATTTACATTAATTAACTGCATTACATTGAATTAAATGTAGTTTCTTTGGGCTGCTAGAAGGAGAGATGGAAAGGGTAGACAAATAAACATTAAAAAGGAGACCTTTTAAAGCTTCCAGGGTAAATTTTCAAAAGCATCCAAGTCCCATTTAAAAAAAAATATTTGGAATTTAATGCCTGTTTTAAAATATTTAAGTGTCTGAAGATACAGAAAGCACCTAGTGGGATTTTCAAAAGTGCCTAGGCACCAAGCTCCCAATAGGAGTTAGGTATCTAGATCCAGATTTTTAAAAATATTTAGGTGCCAAATTCACTTGAAAAACCTGGACCTTGAGTGATTTGAAAAATCTCACTAGGCAGCTACCTGCATCTTTGGGTGCCAAAATACCTTTCAAAATCTGGTCATAAGTGCTTTTGAAACTTTTAATCTTAATTTTACCTGAAATGTTGAGTGCTAAGGCCAGTTGTCAGTGCAATTTAACAATAAAAAGGTAAAGGCTTGAGGTTTTTTGTGTGTTTCATGTTTTTGTTTGATGTTACTTGTTGGGGTTTTATTGTTGTTATTATTACTACCTATTTTCAAGGGGGACATTCAACATCAGCTATATAGTGAGACGTTGGTTGTGACCTTAATTAGAGGTGTAGGGTGTAAAATAATACACTCTAAAGGATTACTAAACAAAATAGTAAAATGTACTCCAGGAGTCAGGGGGTTAAGTCAAACTCTGTTTTCATAAGAAAGAAAGAAAGAAAGAAAGAAAGAAAGAAAGAAATGGAAGGCGTTTACAAATAATTCCATATTTATGTATATAATTAGATTCCAGGATTGTCAAAACATATCTCAGGTCTCTTTTTGTTCAGAATACCATGAGGTTCAATCACCAGTGTATTTGTGGTCTGTTACCATCCATTTTTTAAGTTCTCAGCCATTTTGACTTTGCAAATTACACCTATCTGATGTACAGTTATCATAAGGCATGTATCTATGCCATGCCCAGAGTTCTAGAACACTGGGATTTCAGTGCTAACTCAACCAACCACCACCCTTACACTGCAGCTAATTTGCATGCAACCATTTCATTGGCTGTCCGACGGAGACTGCACACATAGGTGGTTACATGGCCCAACTGCCACATGCATTTCATATGTTATTTCTGATACTGACGATATCTAGATATCTAAATAGATAACAACTCATGATTTTAAGCCAATCTCATGATTTGTTCAAGGCCTCACTCGTGATTTTTAAATAGGAAGGATTGGCTTTGCTCCAAGCTAAAATTGCAGCTCTGGTATATGTGCCAATCTTGCAAAGACATACACATGCTTTTAACTTAACACATGCGAGTAGGCGTAAAGATGTGCATAATGTCAAGCAGGTGTGTACGCCATTGCAAACCCAGAGCCAGAGATTAGAAACCAGTGACACTTCTGACTCAGTCAAGACTGAATATAAACTGATTTAGTATTGAATATTCAGTATTTAACCCAGTGAGCCAGAAAGTCCAGTCAGCCAAGTTCACTTAGCCCCACTTACATTAGTGTGGCACAAAGTGAACGGGAAGGGCTGGAGACGTCGTCCAGAGAATTTCCCCATTGTAGCTCTGCTGGCATAAAGCTGGCAGGGCAGCTCCATTGACTCCTATGCAAGCTCTGCTGCCTAACTGTGCCATTTCCTACATGGGATGAGGCAGAGGGTGTGGAGGGGGTGTATCAAGGCTGTGGTCATGGAAGCCATAGCTGGAGTGCACAGGGAATAGCAAGAGAGGAGAATGATGGAGTGAGATAGGACCTGACAATCAGTGGAATAAATGTAATCTGTCTACCTGCCCGTGCATCTTGAATTTATTATTAGGGCTGGGCAGCTGAGAATCAGGGGCCTGTAACCAATCCCTCCACAGCCAAAGCAGCCCCTCCTGAGCTTTACATGGATGCATTGTAACAAATAAAGACTGCTGAATTTGGTTCAAGAATAGCAATATATTACAAGCACTGGGCCAAAGACTGGGGTGTTTACTCCAGTCCCTAGTCCAACAATCTCCTGCAGAAAGAAACCCAGTAGGAGCTTTGTTTGAATAAGAACTGAGTGGCCAATGAGGGCAGTACCTTCACCTGGAACTTTATAGCAGACCACCACATCTGGTACAGTTAAGATTAAAACCAGCTTTCTGTTTAAGGTTTGACTCTTCTAAGTGCTCTAAAATCCACACAGTTGCTCAAAATGCTTTGATATTTGGGGTGTCTCATGGGGAACTGGGATAGGGCTGATCAATTAAATTTGGGGCCATTTGGCCAATGGGTTCTGGAGATACAGTCCCTGCCAAAAAAACAAAACAAACAAACAGCTTTTATAAAGATGGATGGCTTTTACCAAATTTTTTTTGAGCAGATAGAGATCAAACCAGGGCTGAGGTCATCACACCACTGTTTCGTGTCTGAGTTAACAACTTGAGATTGTTGAAATAAAAGGCTCAATTGAAATTATTTAATCTAAGATTATTAATCAGAGATTAGTACAGCACTATATAGAATGCAGAAATAAATAGATACATTACCGCTCTTTGTTGTCAGACTAAGAGCTGGATATGTGTTTTTCTTGCATCTGGAAGGGACGCGCATTTTTCATTCCCCCCAACCTAAGTTTTCATACCACTATCATTATATAGGATTTCAGATAAAGGCAACGTAGTTGCCAAGAATATTCTCCCAGAAACAGATGTTGTGATGTCATTTCTATACAGTCTCAGTTTACCTGACTCATGTGAGAAGGCATGATTATTTACAACTGAGAGGACTAACAATTCTTCAAGGTAATATCTCTCAGTGGATCTTTCTTATCCCATGATCATTCTTCCATGTTGATTTCCCCAACAGAAAACATCTGCTATAACAATAATCCCTTATTAGTTTCCCAAGTCTGTATATGCTTATGTCCGCATTTTATATATATGTTAAGGAGACTGTTTCCAAGCATATCTGGAGCTTTATAGACATGAAGGTACCTAAATACAGCATAATGAATACATTCCTAAATAGGGTTACTTATTGGTCAAGACCAGTGTTCTAGGCCTTAGACTTCAGACATACTCTTTGTTGAAGTTAAAAATTCTAAAGAATTGTTAATATATATAAATCAAATATACAGAATGAAACAACTAAAAGTATTACTATTTCCTAACAAGTACTAACAGGTCTCACACATTTGAGAGTTACCTGCAACAGAATCCTAAGGTGCTAGATTGCTTACATGGCTTGCATTTGGGCAGACAGACCAAGCGGGTGGCTTGTCAGTTATCACTCACAGGACCTGGGTGGTATATTGTCCTTATCCCCTTCATAGTCTTCATGGGATCTTGCTGTGGAATCCCAAGGAGCCACATTTCCAATACACAGTAACCCAGATAACTAAACCAGTTAGTCACCTGCAAAGGAAGAAACAGATCCAAGAGTACATTCTAGGTACTTCTCTGGGAGTGCAAAATCTCCTCCTCCTTCTTCTATTTTATTTATTATTAATTATTATTATTTTTTTATTATAGCACCTTAGGGACCCCATGGACTGGGAACCCATTGTTCTAGGCATCACACTAACAAAGACCAGAAAGATGGTCCCTGTCCCAAGGATTTTACAATCAATGTTATCCCACTTTAATTGGGAATTCTGCCCAAAACAACCAGATATTATCAGGAAATCTGTCCCTAAAATTTAAAAAGACTATCTATCTATCTGTCTATCTATCCCCACCCACCCCATCTATCTATCTATCTATCTATCTATCTATCTATCTATCTATCTATCAGGGCTGTCAAGCAATTAGAAAAATTAATCATGATTAATCGCACAGTTAAACAATAATAAAATACCATTTATATCAATATTTTTGGATGTTTTCTAAATTTTCAAATATATTGATTTCAATTACAACACAGAATACAAAGTGTACAGTGCTCACTTTATATTTATTTTTATTATAAGTATTTCCACAGTAAAAAGAGGGGAGGGATAGCTCAGTGGTTTGAGCATTGGCCTGCTAAACCCAGTGTTGTGAGTTCAATCCTTAAGGGGGCCACTTAGGGATCTGGGGCAAAATCAGTACTTGGTCCTGCTAGTGAAAGCAGGGAGCTGGACTCAATGACTTATCAAGGTCCCTTCCAGTTCTAGGAGATAGGATATCTCCATTAACTTAATTTAATTAAAAAAATAAATCATATTTTTTCAATTCACCTAATATAAGTACTGTAGTGCAATCTCTTTATCATGAAAGTTGAACTTACAAATATAGAATCATGTACAAAAAACCCTCTGCACAATGTAAAATATTATAGCTTGCAACTCAAACTCAGTCCTATTTCTTGTTCAGCCAATCACTCAGAAAAAACAAGTTTGTTTCCATTTGCAGGAAATAAAGATAAAGCCTGTTTCTTGTTTACAATGTCACCGGAAAGTGAGAACAGGCCTTCTCATGGCACTGTTATAGCAGGCATCGCAAGATATTTACGTGCCAGATGCGCTAAAGATTCATATTTCCCTGCAGGCTTCAACCACCATTCTACGGGATATGCATCCATGCTGATGATGGGGTTGTGCTCGATAACCATTCAAAGCAATACGGACTGATGCATTTCATTTTCATTATATGAGTCAGATGCCCTCAGTAGAAGGTTGATTTTTCTTTTGGTGGTTTGGGTTCTGTTGTTTCCACAGCATAGTGTTGCTTTTTTAAGACTTCTAAAAGCATACTCCACACCTCATCCTTCTCAGATTTTGGAAGGCACTTCAGATTCTTAAACCTTAGTCGAGTGCTGTAGCTATCTTTAGAAATTGCACATTGGTACCTTCTTTGCATTTTGTCAAATCTTCAGTGAAAGTGTTCTTAAAATGAACAACATGTGCTGGGTCATCATCCGAGGCTGCTATAACATGAAATATATAGCAGAAGGCAAGGAAAACTAAGCAGAGACATACAATTCTCCCCCCAAGGGGTTCAGTCACAAATTTAATTAGCACATTATTTTTTTAACAAGCATCATCAGCGTGGAAGCATGTCTGAATGGTGGCCAAAGCATGAAGAGGCATATGAATGTTTAGCATATCTGGCACATAAATACCTTGCAATGCTGGCTACAAAAGTGCCATGCAAAAGCCTGTTCTCACTTTCTAGTGACACTGTAAATAAGAAGCAGGCAGCATAATCTCCCGTAAATGTAAACAAATGTTTTTGTCTTTGCGACTGGTTGAACAAGAAGTAGGACTGAGTGGACTCGTGGGCTCTGAAGGTTTACATTGTTACGTTTTTTACTGCAGTTATGTAACAAAAAAAATCTACATTTATAAGTTGCACTTTCACGATAAAGAGATTGCACTACAGTACTTGTATGAGGTGAATTGAAAAATACTATTTCTTTTGTTTATAATTTTTACAGTACAAATATTTGTAATAAAAATATACACTTTTATTTCAATTACAACACAGAATACAAGATATATATGAAAATGTAGAAAAACATCCAAAATATTTAATACATTTCAATTGGTTTTCTATTGTTTAACAGTGTGATTAAAACTGTGATTAATCGAGATTAACTTTTTTAATCGTGTTTAATTTTCTTGTAGTTAATCATATGAGTTAACTGTGATTAATCGATAGCCCTACTAGCTATCTATCCCCATACACCCCCTCCCCCTATCCACCAAATCTATCTATCTATCTATCTATCTATCGATCGATCGATCGATCGATCTATGGAGGCCCTGGTTGAGATCGATCATTAAGGCTGAGATCCGTTTTGCCGGTAAAGCATGGATTCAAATTATTTGTTATTCTTAGACAAAATATCCTGTGCTAACCTTAAGAGTATTCCCAGAAGTCTTGACAGAGAGCAAAAGTCACATCTGTGGTTTCAATTTCAACGTTCATTTTTTTTTCACAAATGCTATTTTTATTTTACATTTTTATTTTTTTCATTTATAACATTTTTCTTTTTATACTCATTTTATTTTATACTTTTTTGCATAATTTTCATTTTAGTTTCCTTTATATTATTTTATTGTAGTATACATTGTTTTACTTTGTTTTGTAATTTCAATTTCAAAATGAAATTTCCTTGAAATTGTCATGATTCTTTGGATGCAATTTTCTTAGAAAAGTGATCTGTTGCAACAAAAAAATTACCAGCTCTAATTTCCACTAAGGTAATTAGTCTGATTACATAGCCTCTGCATACAGGGGTGGGGCAGTGACATCTTGGGGGTTAGGGAGGGGGGATTTAGGGTTTTAGGATGACAGAGGGCTTTGTCTCCCTGGGGCACAGGAGTTCTTCTTATAGGCCTGATGTTAGTGGAAATCAATCTGCTGGAAGACCCTTGAATCCCCCCCCCCCACAGCCAACCCTGCAAATGGGCCTCACTTGTCCCCCACTCTGGCCAGCCCCCACAGGCAGGTAGAGCCTGGAATGGAAAAGCAAAATGTGTGAGTTATGTGTGTTATGTATATTATTGTGATATGGATATTATTGGGTCATTGCTCAAAGAAGGCAGTTAAAATGACTTTGAGTAAGGTATGTACCCTGAAGATTACTCAGAGTGTCACAGCTAATACAAGGTGAAACAGATAGTTTAGCATAAGTAGCTAACAAATATTTCAAGGGCCCATTCAAGGTGAGTGGTCAGAACATTATAGATGGGTGACATCTCTAGGGACGATGTTTTATTTCTTGCATTTGCTCAGGAAACAGATGTCTCTGTTAAATTTTGCTTCTTTATCTACATGTTGTGGAGTTTCCATTTTGGACAGCAAAATTCGATATCTTCCATTGTTATGCAGTGCTGTTGTAGCTGTGTCCCCCCCCCCAAGATATTTAGAGAGACAAAGTGGGTAGTGGTGATATCTTTTATTGGACTTTGTATTTAGCTGTGATGCTCTGAGTACATTCCCCAGACCTGAAGAAGAGCTCGGTGCTCTAAAGCTTGTCTCTCTCACTAACGGAAGTCGGTCCAATAAAATATATTACCTCATCCACCTTGTCTCTCTATAATATCGTGGGACCAACAGGGATGCAATGACATTGCATACATTTCTGAGCACAGTCAGCACTTGCTATTCCTTCTATCTATGATGACATCTAGAGCAAGAGACTAGATAAGGATCCCTAAAGGATGTTATAAGCAGTATTAAATTCAGAGAAACAGCACACTAGATTAGATGGACTACAGGTCTGATCCATTATGGCAATCCCCATGTTTCTAAATCCCTAAGAATTCCTTAAACCTATGTGATAAACGAGTGTGTTAACCAACATGACATAGATGGACAGACCATAGGCTAGATTTCCAAAGTTATTTAGGAACTCAAAGATGCAGCGTAGGATTTTCAAAAGTACCTAAGTGGGTTAGGTACCTAGGTCCCATTAGGCACTCTTGAAAGAGAAACCACTGGAACTCTGAAATCAGTTCTCAGTCAGAGGGGAGAATTGCACGCCTATGGAGACCCCAAACTCTTCTCTGTGCAGCATCACACTGGAACACTGGGAACCAACACTAAGCCGGTATTGACCTACCCACCCCCTTCTCTGCAATACAGAACCCCAATAGCAGTGCTTGCGGCTTTAGGGTCATCTCTGATGGGATACCTCCTCTTTTGACACCATCATCCCTCTACTGGCAGCACAGTGCGCATACTAGCACCATGCTGGTGTCAACAGTGTGTCTGAAGGGAGGGTACAGTTGGTGGAGTTTCAGGGGCATATCACCACTTTCCGAACCCCAGGTTGCCACCTTCATCTCTTACAGAAAGATCCCCATAGGTTATGGGAACTCAATGGAGTTATTTGCATCCCGTGGTGGGTGAAGAAACCAATAGCATTAGGTGCTTGAAGAAAAGTGAATAATGGTGACTAGAACTGGTCAACAGTTTTCCAATGGAAACTTTTTCTGCTGAAAAAATGAGGATTCTTCAAAATTGAAACAATCCCCACAGAAAAGTGTTAACTGAAAAAAAATGAAACAAAGGGTTTCAGCATGGCTGGCCTTTATTGGGCAGGAATGTTCCAATTTTTCATTGGAAAACAATATTTTGTTTGTAATTCCATTTATGTTACATTTAAAAAACAGTTTTATGTTATAATATGTTTGTGCTATTTGGTTCATGTTTATATTTTATGTTAATATTTTATGTTATTTTAATTATTTTATATTTTAATTTTATTATTTTAGATTATTTTATATGTATCATTTCATTTATCTTTTTATATGATTTTCATTTTGTTTTATATTATTTCCATTTATATTTTTATTTTACATCACATTATAGTATACAATAATGTAAAATAATATAAAATAAAAAATGAAAATTAGAAGCAAAAAGATAAAGGGAATTTAAAAATAAAAATCAAATGAAATATAGTGGATGAGTAAACTAATATGTACAGATAGCTTAGTGTTAAGTGCTTTTTAAAAAGTGAAATGATGGTAAACAACGCTGTACAAAAATTTTCTGTGAGAAAATTTTTCCTGTGGAACATGTTGATTCATAAAAATCGAAATATTATGTGGGAATGATTTCAGCCAATTTAATTTATTCATTTAATTTATTTATTGAATTTTATTTATTTATTTATTCTTCAAGGCCATCCTTATAGGAGAGTAATCTTTAGATATTTCATTTTAAAACATATTTTCTTTAATTTTTACAATTGATATTTTAATTTGTTTTATTGTTTGTATACACAATGTTTTAGATTATTTTAACTTTATATTACTTCATTGTATATTATATTATTTTAGAATTTTATTTTTGATTTTGATTTTATTGTGTATGTATATAAATTTATTTTATTTTAGTGTGTGTGTGTGTATTGTTTGACCCAGAACTAATTTAATTTAAAAACAAAATGTTTTACAATAAATTTCACATTTGTTGGGGGTTTTGCTCTGATTCAGAACACAGTCATCCCTTAGTGGCATGTTGGGGAAATGAGGTCAGCACTGACTCAGCAGATTACTTAAAAGGTGACAAACATCCATTAAGTTCAACTCCAACGTCTCACTTTACATATTGGAAGCTTTGTGCTGAAGAGGGAGGTGTGACTGAGTTATTCAATTGGAGGCATTTTGTTGTTTTTTCCCCCGCCCCCACAATCATATGTATGCATGCATATATTTTAATATAAACACTGATTTCTGTCTGTGACAAGACCCAGGGGATGGGTGAAGGGAAATCACTCTAACATCTATGTCCCTGTTCCCCTTTCTCTATTTCCCAAAAATTCCTGTCTCTGACCATAGTACAATCTCACTCCTCACCCCTCCCATGGGATACAAAAGGGGTGGGACTGTGGGCATGCATTGCAGGTATATTTGGGGCTGCTAAGAAGGAGGTGGTGGGAATGGGGAATGGAGAATGGGGACACAGGCAATGCTCTGTGGCATCAGTCCTGGGAAAGGGGACACGGGGAAAATGCTCTGCAGTTTCAGAGCTGGGAATGGAACACTGGGAAACAGACTCTGCTGGCGTGTAGAGTTATGGATATGTTTGCTTTGAACTAACCCCAATAAACATTGCATTGCCTGCACTTCGAATTTCTGGTCTTCTGTGTTCTGTCTGTGTGACAAGAACCAGGGGAGGGGGTGAAGGGAAAGCCCTCTAACACTCCTATATTCCTCCAGTTCATAAATCAGACTGGGGCTTAGGTGTCTGGCCACACGGAGTGAGGCAGCAGTGCACATGCTCAGACCAAACAAAATAAATTAATTAATTTCTGAAATAATGTAACAATCATAAAGTGCCCAGGGAGTTAGTAATGATGTTTTTTTTTTCAGTACAAAGTACATAAGATAAATGCTACTAAACTTTCATAGCAATGTCTCATGAATCTAGAATGATCTCACAAGATCAGAGTCATGGATGGAATGGTGTCTCCCTTGTGGATGTGATGGCTGGGAATATTTTAAACCTTTAGATGGGGTGAGTGGGATTATTGTAATAAATCAATGTCTTTGGAGAGTGGGAATGGCCAGGTACACTGCCATAATGGATGGGAATGTCTTTGGTTGGTATCTATACTAAATGGGAATGCACCAGAGTTGGGGCTGAGGTAACTGAAGAAAAAGTCAAGTTCCCTCCATTCCTACTGTGAATCCTGGTGCTCAATCAGCTGCCAAATAATTTAGGGAGCCCTTTTTTTAGCAACATGTTGTAGCATTCAAAGAAAGAATTGGCTCCCTCTTCATGGCTATTTCCTACTCCTTCCCATGGCTTTCTTGAAGGCGGCTTGCACATCCTTGTTCCTAAGACTGTAGATCATTGGATTCAGCATGGGTGTGACCCCAGTGTAAAACACAGAGACCACTTTCCCAATGTCCATGGAGTAGCTGGAGGAGGGGCAGAGGTGGGTGAATAAACCCGGGCCATAGAACAGCAGGACGGTGAGGAGGTGGGAAGCACAAGTTGAGAAGGCTTTGCGTCTGCCCTGGGCCGAGTGTATTTTCATGATGGTGGATAGTATGTAAACGTATGATGTGGAAATCAGCAGCAAGCAACTTCCACCTACTGCTCCACTGAGCAGAAAAACCAGCACCTCATTAAAATAGGTGTCCATGCAGGCCAATTTGATCAAAGGAGGGATCTCACAGAAGAAGTGGTTGATTTCATTGGGACCACAGAAAGGTAGCCTGGCTATGAAGAACGTATGTAACATTGAGTAGACAAAACCACCTATCCATATAGCAATGGCAGAGGACATACAAGTCCTCTGGTTCATGATGGTTGTGTAGTGCAAAGGCTGGCATATTGCCATGTAGCGGTCATAAGCCATCAGGGCAAGAAGCAAAGATTCGGATCCAGCAAAGGAGATGAGAAAGTATAGCTGGGCCATGCAACTGGAGAAGGAAACAGATTTAATCTTGGCAACCAACATCACTAGCATATTGGGGAGAGTGACGGAAGAGTATGAGATGTCTAAGAGAGACAAGTTGACCAGAAAAAAGTACATAGGAGTGTGGAGAGTTTGATCTGCCCAGATAGCCAAGCAAATGGAGAGGTTGCCAGCCAAAGTCAGCAGGTAGATAATCAGGAAGCTCATGAAGAGTAACAGCTGCATTTCTGGGAAGCTCGAGAGGCCCAGGAGTCTGAATTCTGTCACTGTGCTTTGATTGTTCATGTTTGTCACTTTACCTGCATGCAGGGACAAATAAGGTGTATATACTCAGTTGAAAATAACATGCAGATAATACAAGACGGTGGAACGGAGAGAAGGTATATGTATGCTAAACATAAGTTCCACCATCTCTTCCTTTTCGGACCACACTCTGTAGTTCAGGGAGCATTTTTTTCTGTCAAGCTCTTTCAAACATAATTAAGCCTTAAGCACTTATGTTTATTATTAATTATTATTATTATTACTTCTGGATATATTACCATGTAACAATGTAAATAATACCACTTGATGTTCAATATTTATTCCCACTGTACAATCCTAATTTACATCAATCCACCTTGGAAATTCAGCAGCTACACAAAGTTTATATTCTCTGTTTTGATTTTTTTCCATCTTAATGACAGATTCTTTTTTAAATAAAGGTTTAAAGATCCTGTTAAAATGGTAACTTCTTATCAGGGCTGGTGGAAATTTTTCTGCCCAAAAAACCATACGAGCACATGCTGGAATCCATCTTGATTCAGGAGAGAAAGTGCATGCTTAAAGTTAAACAAATGTTTAAGCGTTTTCCTCAGTATGGATGGATGAATTCCTGATTCCCTGGGCAACCTGGGCAGCAGTGACCCTGAGATGGTTAATTTCAGGATCCTCACAAAAGGAAGAAAGGAGAGTAGCAAAATATAGACCCCGGACTTCAAAAAAGCAGACTTTGACTCCCTTAGGGAACTGATGGGCAGGATCCCCTGGGAGGCTAATATGGCTGTATTTTAAAGAAGCCTTATTGAGGGTGGAGGAACAAACCATCCCGATATAGACTCATAGACTTTAAGGTCAGAAGGGACCATTATGATCATCTAGTCTGACCTCCCGCATGATGCAGGCCACAAAGCCGTCCCAACCCCTTTCCCCTGACTCTGCCATTGAAGTCCCCAAATCCTGTGGTTTAGAGACTTCAAGTAGCAGAGAATCTTCCAGCTAGCGACCCCTGCCCCATGCTGCAGAGGAAGGTGAAAAACCTCCAGAGCCTCTGCCAATCTACCCTGGAGGAAAATTCCTTCCCGACCCCATATATGGCGAGCAGTAGAACCCCGAGCATGTAGGCAAGATTCTCCAGCCAGACCCTCATTGGCCATTGATACTATTTACCAGCGATGGCACACTGTTCATTTGACTAAAATCATGTTATCTCATTAAATCATTCCCTCCATAAACTTATCTAGCTTAATCTTAAAGCCAGACAGGTCCTTCGCCCCCACTGTTTCCCTAGGAAGGCTGTTCCAATATTTCGCCCCTCTGACGGTTAGAAATCTTCGTCTAATTTCAAGCCTAAACTTCCCCATATGACAGATGATGTGGAAAAAGTTGAAGTACTCAATCCTTTTTTTGCCTTGGTCTTCACAGACAATGTCAGCTCCCACAATGTTGTCCTGGGCAACACAGGATGGAGAGGAGGTGAGCAGCCCTCAGTGGTGAAAGAACAGGATAAGGACTATTTAGAAAAGCTGGACATGCACAAATCCATAGGGATCCAGATCTATTGCATCTGAGGGTGCTGAGGGAATTGGCTGATGTGATTGCAGAACCATTGGCCATTATCTTTGAAAACTCGTGGCGATTGGGGGAGGTCCTAGACAATTGGAAAAAGGCAAACATCATGCCCATCTTTAAAAAAAGGAATTAGGAGAACCCAGGGAACTACAGACCGGTGAGCCTCACCTCAGTCCCAGGAAAAATCATGGACCAGGTCCTCACGGAAGCCATTTGAAGCACTTGGAGGAGAGGAAGGTGATTAGGAACAGTCAACATGGATTCACCAAGAGCAAGTCATGGCTAACCAACGTGATTGCCTTCTATGATGAGATAACTGGATCTGTGGATATGGGGAAAGCAGTGGACATGATATATCTTGACTTTAGCAAAGCTTTTGATACGTTCTCCCACAATATTCTTGCTAGCAAGTTAAAAAGTATGGGTTGGATGAATGGACAATGAGATGGATAGAAAGCTGGCTAGATTGTCGGGCCCAATGGGTAGTTGGCAGCCGGTGTTAAGTGGAGTGCCCCAGGGGTTGGTCCTGGGGCCAGTTTTGTTCAACATCATTATTAATTATGTGGTTGATGGGATGGATTGCAGCCTCAGCAAGTTCGCAGATGACACTAAGCTGGGGGGAGAGGTAGAGATGCTGAAGGGTAGGGATAGCATCCAGAGGGACCTAGACAAATTGGAGGATTGGGCCAAAAGAAATCTGATGAGGTTCAACAAGGACAAGTGCAGAGTCCTGCACTTACAATGGAAAAATCCCATGCACTGCTACAGGCTGGGGACCAATTGGTTAAACTGCAGTTCTGCAGAAAAGGACCTCGGGATTACAGTGGACAAGAAGCTGGATATGAGTAGGCAGTGTGCCCTTGTTGCCAAGAAGGCTAACGACATATTGGGCTGCATTAGTAGGAACTTTGCCAGCAGATTGAGGGAAGTGATTATTCCCCTCTATTAGGCACTGGTGAGGCCACATCTGGAGTATTGCATCCAGTTTAGGGCCTCCCACTACAGAAAGGATGAGGACAAATTGGAGAGAGTCCAGCAGAGGGCAACAAAAATTATTAGGGCGCTGGGACACATATCTTACAAGGAGAAGATGAGGAAACTGGGCTTACTTAGTATGCAGAAGAGAAGAGTGAGGTGGGATTTTATAGCAGCCTTCAACTACCTGAAGGGGGGTTCAAAAGAGGATGGAGGTAGGCTGTTCTCAGTGGTGGCAGATGACAGAACAAGGAGCAACGGTCTCAAGTCACAGTGGGTGAGGTCAGGTTGCATATTAGGAAACACTACTTCACTAGGAGGGTGGTGGAGCACTGGCATGGGTTACCTAGGTAGGTGGTGGAATCTCCATCCTTAGAGGTTTTTAAGGCCCAGCTTGACAAAGCCCTGGCTGGGATGGTTTAGTTGGGAATTGGTCGTGCTTTGAGCAGGGTGTTGGACTAGATGACCTCCTGACGTCTCTTTCAACCCTAATCTTCTATGTCTATGTCTTAGTCCCCTTTGAATATTGCTCAGCATTGGTACCTCACTTTGCCATCTGTACAATGGGGATTTACCGTTTCGCACCTCACAGAAATAAATCTAAACATTAGTTGAAATTCTAAAACAAAACTTGTTTTATCTTTGAAATTCATTTTTTAAAAAATATATGGATATTTTTATTTAAGTTTATTTTATAAAAGTTCACTGGATGTTTTACGTGGAACAATTTTAATCCCTTGCTGTGTGAATTTTTTTTTCCATCTTACTTTTGAGAAAGAGAGATATATTTTCTTCTTTGTTCTTTTAAAAATGTATTAAAAATCCTTTCACATGCACAGAATATTTTTAATTAATGTGAAAATGTAAAAAATGGAAAATCACACTATAAAGACAAAGAAATTAATTAACAAAAATCTTCCAAATTTTCCATTTCCTCAAAATGTTTTCTATTTTTTGATAAGCTCTAATTAATTCATCAAATATTTTAAATATGTTCAGATAAATCAATGGGAAAATCAAACAGATTTTTCACAGTTCATACAGCTAAGCACTTATATGTCTTTGCATGACTGGGGTCTTAAATACATATTCTCTTCAAAATTATAAACTGCACTTCTACTCCTTCAAATCTATTATTTTTCATCCCTCACTGTATTTTTTTTCTTTTTGCCAATGAAACTATAAATGAAATGTTAACTAGGGTCTGTTCTTTTCACAGAGAGAGAAAGGATACATATTGTTCCGCACCTAAGTGTTTTCATGAAGGGTGTCACATATTCAGATATTAAACAAATTGTTTCTTTCTGACATGCACTTACCTACATGCTCCAGTCACAATGTGCTTTCCATGAGGCAGCAGATCTCCAGAAGAAAACAGACCTTGAAAAATTCAGTTTCTGAAAACTTTCTGCTGGTTATTCATTCTCCAAAGCCTTGGAGATGTTCTAATTGTGTGGTCTCCTCACCTTTCTGATGATACAGATTGCTGCAGGATAATTGTTCTGCGTAATCTGCGAAGAGTTGATTCAAGGAGCATTTATAAATTATAGACCCACAGATGTAAGTGATGGTTAAGATCACCTTGAGTGTCTTGCCCATCCTTTTGACTCAGTAGATGGACTGTTTCCTACAGAATCCTCATGTGCTTTCTCCTATCTAATTTTAAATGTCAACAACCTTGATCATGTAACTTTCTAAGGTTTCCCAGTGGGCATTGTTAAAAAGTTAGTGGTATTTCACCATCAAGGCCTTCAACTTTCCTTTCACTGAAGTCTACAGCATATCTTCCAGTGCTTCAAACCAGAGAAGGAATACACCTGGGGTTGTGGTTAAAGCAGTGGAGTGGAGCTCAGAAAACCTTAGCTCAAGTTCTATCCATCTGAAGCAGATCCCCTTTGTGTCTTTGAACAAGTCACTCAGGCAGATTTTTAAATTTGTTTAGGCACCTAGTAGGATTTCATAGAATCATAGAATATCAGGGTTGAAAGGGACCTCAGGAGGTCATCTAGTCCAACCCCCTGCTCAAAGCAGGACCAATTCCCAACTAAATCATCACAGCCAGGGCTTTGCCAAGCCTGACCTTAAAAACCTCTAAGGAAGGAGATTCCACCACCTCCCTAGGTAACCCATTCCAGTGCTTCACCACCCTCCTAGTGAAAAAGTTTTTCCTAATATCCAACCTAAACTTCCCCAACTGCAACTTGAGACCATTACTCTTTGGTCTGTCATCAGGAACCACTGAGAACAGTCTAGATCCATCCTCTTTGGAACCCCCTTTCAGGTAGTTGAAAGCAGCTATCAAATCCCCCCTCATTCTTCTCTTCTGCAGACTAAATAATCCCAGTTCCCTCAGCCTCTCCTCATAAGTCATGTGCTCCAGCCCCCTAATCATTTTTGTTGCCCTCCGCTAGACTCTTTCCAATTTTTCCACATCCTTCTTGTAGTGTGGGGCCCAAAACTGGACACAGTACTCCGGATGAGACCTCACCAATGTCGAATAGAGGGGAACTATCACATCCCTCGATCTGCTGGCAATGCCCCTGCTTATACAGCCCAGAATGCCGTTAGCCTTCTTGGCAACAAGTGCACACTGTTGACTCACATCCAGCTTCTCATCCACTGTAATCCCTAGGTCCTTTTCTGCAGAACTTCTTCCTAGCCATTCGGTCCCTAGTCTGTAACAGTGCATGAGATTCTTCCCTCCTAAGTGCAGGACTCTGCACTTGTCCTTGTTGAACCTCATCAGGTTTCTTTTGGCCCAATCCTCTAATTTGTCTAGGTCCCTCTGTATCCCGTCCCTACCCTCTAGCATATCTATCACTCCTCCCAGTTTATTGTCATCTGCAAACTTGCTGAGAGTGCAGTCCATGCCATCCTCCAGATTATTAATGTAATTTCAAAAGTAACTAGGTGCCAAACACCCATTGGAGTTTTAGGCACCTGGATGCTATTGAAAATCCCTCTAAGTACCCAAATACCTTTACAAATATGGTTTTCTGTGCCTTGGTTTACCCATCTTTAAAATGTAGACAATCATCTTTCTTTCTTATTTATTTAGACTGGTATTTTTAAAGGACCCTAAGGAAGTTAAGCACTCAGCATTCTACAGTTATATGCTCTATCTTAACCACAAGTAACAAGCTCAGTGAAGGAATTACTGGGTGAAAATCTCTAGCCTGTGCTTTGCAGGTGGTCAGAAGTAGATGATGTTAATGATTCCTTCTGACCCCAAAATTTATGTATCTACAAAATCTAATTTATTTTCAAGAACACTTAACTGCTCTAAGCGTCTTTGATAAATCTTAGATTAGAAGGTTTTGGGAGTATATAAAATATGTATTTACAAGGACTAGGAGAATGACTCCTCGCCTCATTTGGGACTTTTAAGTGTATTTAGTAAAGAATATATGTTTCTTTCACTAGATGTTTATTTCTCTGTCAGCAGATCTATATCTGTGGCTACATTCTTTGATCACAAGTCAGTGTGCCAGGAATACTTGAGATGGATTATTTTTGCTATCTGGGGAAATTTCCTTAGGCTAAAATTTCCAAACATGAAGATCTACAATTAAGCATCCACGTGCCTAAGTGACTCACAATGTGACTCAGTCACCTAAGTCCCTGTTTTAGGATTCACTGCAACCCACTAAACTCTGGCCAAAAACTTGGTGCCTATGTTTTCAGGGTCAAATTTCTCTAGGCATCTCTGTTTCTGCCAATGGGTATGGGCAGTCCTGGCTCACTCTAGGAGTCCAGACACCTAACTCCCACATAAGCTCCAGTATGATAGGTGAACTGTCATAAGATAGGCAGGCAAAGACCTATTTAGTGTGCTAGACTTGATCCAATAGGCATGCTCAGTATAAAGTATTAAATAAAGCTTTCATTTTAACAGCATCCCTTCTTCCCTTTCCCTTTAGCTGAAGAGAGTTTATAGAAGAAGAAAAAACCCCTCTTGTTTGACAGTCTCGCAAACGGTATCAAAGATTGTAATAACTGTCCTTTTCGGTAAAAGAAAAGAAGTTGGTTGAGATGAGCTGGAGGTATTGTTATTGCTGCTCTGTTAATATCCTTTAATTGCAGCCAACCTGTGGGATTCAGATGGAGCTGGTGGAGGTGTTGGACTCATCTGTGTCCCTTTCTCTGGCCTGGTCTGGTCCAGACATCTCTCAGGATGAGGACAAAGGAAGCGCAAGGTCCCAGAAGATGTTAGGGGTGGCAGTTATGATGATGAAATTTGCTCCAGTAGCCTCTGTCCGTTCTTCCTTCCCCCCCCCACTTCTTTCTTTAAGGACTCAGAAAGGGGAGCAATGGTTGGAATAGCCCATCCCCTTATTATTTTGTCTACCAATTAGGCCTAATATCCAACACACCAACTTTGGTTCACTAATTTATGGCTCCACATCTCTTGTTTTTAGCAAGCATGATTTCAGCAGTCCATGAATTATATCAACAAGAGCTTTTTGTTTAGACTAATTCAGTCTTTCTGTCTCCCTTTCACACCTTCTCCCATCAAAGTTTGTTATTATAGGTTATTGTGACATCTTATGAACTTTCACATAATTTTTAGAGTGATTTCAAAGTTAGGGTAAATTTTTAGCCCCAGTTATCACAATAAGGTTCAACTCCCTGCTCTCCCTGAAAGGAAAAACAAATATCTGAGCCAGGGTCTCTCACATCTTTCAGGACAGTGTGCTAACCACTGAGATATGGGATATTCCAATGGAAAGCTCTCCTATTGAAGTTGTTCCACTGTGAACTAAATAATTGAAGAGTCATTGGGCCAGAAAGAAACTGTCAATGAGGATGATTTGATAGCTTGGTGGTTTGGGCCTCCATCTCTGAGGTGGGAGACCTGGAGTCTAATCTAGTTTTCCTGCTTCAGTGACAGTGGAGCAGCTTCAACAGTAGAGACTGAGGGAGGGCTACATCAGAATATTACACAGGTCAATGGTTTGGCTACTGGGACACTCCTGTATAAATCCTTTCTCCCTTTGGCATAGGGGGACTGTGACTCTCTGTGCCCCAAAGCAACACCCCGGCACCCCCACATTCACCATTGTCATATAATTATAATATGTTTTGTACAAAAGATGCCTTGTGAGGTATCATTCTAAAAGTCTTGATCTATTGAACAGTAATATCCTGTTGAATTGTATATGCTGTCATTGTATGTGAAGTTATGAAGTTTTGCTATATGTGTGTTACTGAAAGATGTTGTGAAGATGTAACACCCCCCACTAGCCTTTCAGATACAACCGTGCTAATGGACTAGCAACAAAGACAATGGACCATGGAAGAGCTTATCCTAACCTGTGGATGCTTCAGTCAGCCTTTGGACAATGGCTGCCATGACTTATTGGCAGCAGGCAAGGGCTTGTGACCAGATCATATGATACTGAACTCCAGGGGGTGGGGGAGATAGCTCAGTGGTTTGAGCATTGGCCTGCTAAACCCAGGGTTGTGAGGTCAATCCTTGAGGGAGCCACTTAGGGATCTGGGGCAAAATCAGTACTTGGTCCTGCTAGTGAAGGCAGGGGGCTGGACTTGATGACCTTACAAGGTCCCTTCCAGTTCTAGGACATGGGATGGGATATCTCACCTGTATTTTTCCATAAACTGGGATGGGAAATTGGCTTGAAACAAAGGGGTTCCTGCCATATGGAATAAACTATAAAGGGGGGAAGTGACATCACCACAGTGGCCCACTCCCCACACAAGAGAACACTTGGAAACATCTGAGGAATGAAGACTGAACTGGGGGAAGTGCTGGTCCCAGGCTAAACAGATTTCTAGTCTGTATATGGAAGCTTGATGGGCCATTGTACTATCTAACAGGGTGAGACATGGCTTGATTCAAATCCTATGTCATGTATAAGACAGACTGTGTTTATTTCTTAGGTAATCATTTTTGATCTGTTTGCTATTACTTATAATCACTTAAATCTATCTTTCTGTAGTCAATAAATCTGTTTTATATTTTTTAACCTAAATCAGTGTGGCTTGAGTGAAGTGTTTGGGAAAAATCTCAGCTCAGTTAGCAAAGTGCATATTCCTCTCCACATAGAGGGAAGGGCAAAGTGGGTAACTGTAATTCATTCATAATGATCAGGCTTTTGACCAGGGCAGGATGGTACAGCTCTGGAGTCCTCGGCTGGAGACCTGGGGGTATTTTGGATGGAGCTTTTCTATTGTGAGTTCATGCAGTGGCTGGCAAAGCGTTCATGAACACATCTGAGTGTGGCCCCTGCCTGTGGAGGTTGATGTAAGTGCAAGCTTGGAGGGATTTACAGCTTGTCACAATGTCACAGTGCAAGGGGGAACCCAGATTGGTGAGACAGAGGGCTCAGCTGTACCTTAGTTCCAGGTGGCACCCTGAGTGGGGAGAGACACCTATCACAGGGACATTTAACTTGAGTCTCCACATCCGAGGTGAGTGTATGCTAGATGTTGGACTAAAAGCTATAAGGTGAGCATCAGCCATTTTGTGTGGGGCGAGGCAGGTACCTAACTCATTCTCACAAGAATCAGTCATCTGAGTCCCTGGCAAGCCAAGCTAAGCGCCTCCCTGGTGTCTGGACTTAGGAACCTGTTTCTGTGAGAAGACTGGGGCCTAGGACATAACCCTGCTGTCTGCATCTGCCATTGGCTAGCTGAGATGGGGAAGCATTTAGTGTGTTGCCTTTTGAGGATCTCATTTGTAGGCACCTATCTCTTCTCATTCATTATGCAGGATCCTAGGTGCCTAACTCGGCTTTGTGGAGTCCAGTGTTGTTCGAGCAATTTCCTAGACACCTGAAAGTTAGGCAGTGCAGCACTGAGCACTGCAACACCAAAGCCCCTTTGTGGAGATGAGCCCTAAATCTATATTTAGGTACCTAAATAAGAGGCTTGGCTTTCAGAAGTACTGTTTGCACTGGTTTCCGAACAGGATTAGAGGCCTGACTTCATTCACAGAAGTTAACTACAGGTATCAGCATGCCCCTGCTTTCCATAGATCTTGACAGTGCATCATTGTTAAGTGCTAGCAATAATTTGGGCTGAGGTTTTCAAAGGAAACTATGAAATTGAGTTTGGATGTCCAAAGCCCATTTCATTATGACTGGGTGTCAAGCTCCCTTCAGCTTCTTTGAAAAGCCCAGAGTGAGTGAGACTTGGATGCCTTTCCAAGTGATGTGCTGTGTTCCACCACAAAGCTATTGGCTTTGATGTAGGAACCAGAGAAAGGTCCATTGCATCATGAAATCGGACATCCTATGTAACACAGGCCATAGAGTCATGTCAAGCTGCTCCCGATAATTAGTGTTTGGCTAAAGCATCTCACAGAAAGACATCTAGCCTGGATATGAAGGCTTCAAGAGATGGAGAGTCCCCAGCCATGCCAGGGCTGCTTTAGGGAAAATGTTGTCCTAGGCAAACTTGTATTTTGGTGCCCTGGCCCCCACCCATTGCCCCTGATGCCTCCCTGGGACTCTCACCACTCCCCATTGCCCCTGCCCCCCCCCACTGCTTCCCCTGTCTCCAAACCTCCCTGACCCCCTCTGTCTCCCTTGAGAGAGCATGGGGACAGATATTTGTATATGATGGTATGGGCCCCCCCCTGAGGGCTTGAAACACCAATTGCACCACCTCGTCTCTCCACTGTTGAATGTCAGAGCTAACTTTGATTCCATTAAGAGTCTAGTTACAGACTGCTGAGCTGAATTCACTGATGCACCAGCACTGGGGCTCCCCTGCTCTGAGCTGAAATCATAAAAGAGTTAAAGTTATTAAGTGCTGTGTTAACTAGTGGGGGAGCCTGAAGCTATATTGCTAAGCAGCTGGCAGAGCAATTTGTGGGGACGACTGGAGGAGCAACGAGCGGTGCAGAGCCTTGCGGGGACAGTTGGAGCAGCCCAAGGAATGGCGAGCGGAGCTGTTTGCGGGGACAGCTGGAGCGGCTCACAGGTCGTTGAGCGGAGCAGCTTGTAGAGCGGAGCGGTTCATGGGATGGCAGGAAGTGGACTTGCTCATGGTGAAGGCTGCGGTGGAACCCCACGGAGAGACAGCCAGCCTTGGATCACGTAAGGTGCTCCTTAACACCCTGCGTGCCCCCCTTTTACTATGGGGGTGCACTGACCAGGGGCAGAGACTTTGGGGGTTGTTGGACTTTGGGGACTCTGGGTGATTTTTGGGTTGCTGGATTCAAGAACCAAAGGGAAAGGACACAGCCCAATTTGCTGGGGTGGGTTTTTTTGGCTCATGGTTTGTGTTATGAATCCTGTTTGTGGTGTTTTTCCAATTTAATGCTGATGTTGTTTACTTCATGTTATTAAACATTTTCTGCTACACTCAGACTCCGTGCTTGTGAGAGGGGAAGATTTGCCTCTTAGAGGCACCAACGGGGTGGTATGTAATTGTCCCAGGTCCCTGGGTGGGGGCTCGAGCCGGTTTTGCATTGCGTTATTGAAACGGAACCCCTAGATACAGAACCCGGCCCTTGTTGCTGCCAATTTAGATGGGCAGAAGGGTTACATTTTTGGGGGCTCGTCCAGGATTCCCTGGGTCAGTACCCCTCGCAAGCACCTGTTGAGTGTTCCACTGCATTGGGAAACAATTGTGTTTATATTTTGAGGAAATTACTGTTCGTATAATGGCTAATATGTCAGGTTTGTTGGGCCCCGACCCTGCAGCCTCTAGCTCAGGGGCCGCAGCCTCAGCCAATGATTGGGCAAAAGCACTGGGGCAAATATTAGAAAAGGTTGTGCTGTACCATGCTATGTCAAACTCTTGTCATGAGTTAAGATTATTTGCTGGGGCAGAGGAGTTCGAACCCTGGTTGGAGCATACCACTGAAATGCTGCAGGAGTGGGCCGTACCTGATGCAGAAAAGCGGAGATGTCTAATAGAGAGCCTTAGTGGCCCAGCATTAGATGTGATTCGCACCCTGAAGCTCATTGACCCTGGGGTCAGTGTGAAGGACTGCCTAGAGGCCCTTGATCATACCTTTGAGAGCGTAGAGGGCCCTGAAGACAGTTACTGTAAGTTCCTTAATTCCCGACAGCAAAATGGCGAGACGATTTCAGCCTATATACAGAGGCTGGAGAGACTGTTTCAGAGAGCTGTCATGAGGGGAGCAGTGGCTGCTGAACAGATGGATTGGATCAGACTGGCTCAAATTGTAAGAGGAGCTCAGTATCAGAACCCGATTCTACTCAATCTCCATCTAAGAGAACGACGGGAACATCCCCCAAGTTATTCCCAGCTGATAAAGGAGGTCAGAGAAGAGGAAGAAAGGCAGGCTGCCAGTGAGTTTTGGGAAGCCCAAACATTGGAGCCAGACGGCACAACACCACTACAAATGGCCAATGTACTGATGGTGAGCACCACAGAGGAACTTGCCCAACAAATCCAGGTCCTGACAGAATGGATAGCTGAACTGCAAAGCATCATTGACCGAGCTAAGACTTCCAGGAATAAGGAGCCTCTCATAGACTCATAGACTCATAGACTTTAAGGTCAGAAGGGACCATTATGATCATCTGGTCTGACCCCCTGCATGCTGCAGGCCACAAAACCGTCCCTACCCTTCCCTTGACTCTGCTGATGAAGTCCCCAAATCCTGTGTATTAGTGACTTCAATAGGCAGAGAACCCTCCTGCTAGCGATCCCTGCCCCATGCTGCGGAGGAAGGCGAAAAACCTCCAGGGCCTCAGCCAATCTACCCTGGAGGAAAATTCCTTCCTGACCCCAAATATGGCGATCAGTAAGACCCCGAGCATGTAGGCAAGAGTCTCCAGCCTAACCCTTGTTAGCCATTATACTATTTACCTGCCATTGCTCGGTATTCCTCAGCTAATATGTTTTACCATTAAACCATTCCCTCCATAAACTTATCTAACTTAATCTTAAAACCAGACAGGTCCCTCGCCCCCACCGTTTCCCTCGGAAGGCCGTTCCAATATTTCACCCCTCAGACGGTCAGAAACCTTCGTCTAATTTCAAGCCTAAACTTCCCCAAGGCCAGTTTATATCCATTCGTTCTCGTGTCCACATTAGTACTAAGCTGGAATAATTCCTCTCCCTCCCTTGTATTTATCCCTCTGATATATTTAAAGAGAGCAATCATATCCCCCCTCAGCCTTCGTTTTGTCAGACTAAACAACCCGAGCTCCTCTAGTCTCTTTTCATACGACAGGTTTTCCATTCCTCTGATCATCCTAGTGGCCCTTCTCTGCACCCGTTCCAATTTGAGTTCATCTTTTTTAAACATGGGACACCAGAACTGCACACAGTACTCCAAATGAGGTCTCACCAGCGCCTTATACAACAGAAGCAGCACCTCCTTATCCCTACTAGATATACCTCGCCTAATGCATCCCAAGACCGCATTGGCTTTTTTCACCACCATGTCACATTGTCGACTCATAGTCATCCTCCGGTCTACAAGAACCCCTAGGTCCTTCTCCTCTTCCGTTACTTCTAACCAATGCGTCCCCAGCTTGTAACAAAAATTGTTGTTAATCATCCCTAAATGCATCACCTTACACTTTTCACTATTAAATTTCATCCTATTTCTGATACTCCAATTCTCAAGCTCATTCAACTCTCCCTGCATAATATCCCTATCCTCCTCCGAATTGGCAATGCCTCCTACCTTCGTATCATCCGCAAACTTTATCAGTCCACTCCTGCAATTGGTTCCGAGGTCAGTTATAAATAGATTAAATAAAATGGGTCGCAAAACCGAACATTGAGGTACTCCACTTGTAACCTCCCTCCAACCTGACAGGTCACCCTTCAATACGACCCGCTGCATTCTCCCCATTAACCAATTCCTTACCCACCTCTGGATTTTCATATCGATCCCCATCTTTTCCAGTTTAACCAACAATTCCTCATGGGGTACAGTATCAAACGCCTTACTGAAATCCAGGTATATTAGGTCCACCGCATTTCCCTTATCTAGTAAGTCCGTTACTTTCTCGAAGAAGGAGATCAGATTCGTTTGGCACGATCTGCCCTTCGTAAAACCATGTTGTAAGTTATCGCACTTGCCATTAACCTCAAGGTCCTCAACTACTTTCTCTTTCAGAATCTTCTCCAGCACCTTGCACACTACAGATGTTAAACTAACAGGCCTGTAGTTACCCAGATCACTTTTTTTCCCTTTCTTGAAAATAGGAACCACATTAGCTATTCTCCAGTCTAACGGAACCACCCCCGAGTTTACAGATTCATTAAATATTATCGCTAATGGGCCTGCTATTTCCCGCGCCAATTCCTTCAATATTCTCAGATGAACATTGTCCGGTCCTCCCGACTTAGCCCCATTAAGGCATTCGAGTTTTGTTTCTACCTCGGATATGGTAATCCCCCATTCTGTATGCCCCTCTGTCACGGTGCTAGTATCCCTAATCCCTTCATTGGCCTCATTAAACACCGATGCAAAATATTCGTTGAGATATTGTGCCATGCCTAGATTATCTTTAATCTCCTCTCCGGCTATAGTCTTCAGCGGTCCCACTTCTTCTTTCTTTGCTTTCTTCTTATTTATATGGCTGTAAAACCTCTTACTATTGCTTTTAATTCCCCTCGCTAGGTCCAACTCTACATGGCTTTTGGCCTTTCTCACTCTATCTCTACATTCTCTGACTTCACTAAGGTAAGTTTCCTTACTGATCCCTCTCCTCTTCCACTCTTTGTACGCTTTCTGTTTTTTCCTAATCGCCCCTTTGAGTCGGTCGCTCATCCAGCTAGGTCTAAATCTCTTGCTTAGTAATCTTTTTCCCTTTTTTGGGATACAGGCCTCTGACAGATCATGCATCTTTAACTTAAAGTAATCCCAGGCTTTATCTGCCTTAAGATTCTTTAATATGTTTGCCCAATCCACTTCCCTTACCAGTCCCCTTAATTTGTTAAAATTGGCCTTTTTAAAATTATAAACCCTAGTCTTTGATTTAATTCTGTTACTCCTTCCGTGTAGTTTAAACCGGATTAGCTCATGATCACTGGAGCCCAAGTTGTCCCCTACTACCACTTCCTCAACGAGGTCCTCATTACTCACCAAAATCAAATCTAAAATGGCCTCCCCCCTCGTTGGTTCAGCTACCACTTGATGAAGGAATTGATCAGCAAGCACATCTAGGAACATCTGAGCCCTATTATTGCTACTAGCATTTGTTCCCCAATCTATATCCGGGAAGTTAAAGTCCCCCATAATTACACAGTTTCTATTAGTATTTACTTCTCTAAACACATTAAATAGTTCTTTATCCATATCCTGGGTTGATCCCGGCGGTCTATAGCACACCCCAAGCACTATCCCTGGGGAGGCTCTAGTAGTCCTTTTACCCAGTGTGAGTATTGCCCAGATGGATTCCGTGTTATCTATTCCATCAATTATTATTTCTTTACAGCTTATCTCACTATTGACATACAATGCCACCCCGCCACCTTTACCTTTGTTCCGGTCTTTCCTAAACAGCGCATACCCCTCCATACCTGTATTCCAGTCGTGACTGCCGTTCCACCATGTTTCAGTTATTCCTATGATATCTGGTTGCAATTCTTGGACCAAGAGCTCCAATTCCTCCATTTTATTACCTAGGCTTCTTGCATTGGTGTATAAGCACCCTAATGTATGTTGTTTAGACTGTCTCCCATTAGTAAGACTATATGTTACAGGCCTCTTTGTGTCCTTTCCCCCTCTCCTTCTTATGTCCAATCTCATCTCCCCGGCTATATCTCCTCTTATCTCACTCACCTTTTCAATGTTGGAATCTGGCGTGGAGATTAACTGTACATCTCCCAACCGTCTCCCCAAACTTCCTAGTTTAAAGCTCTTTTGATAAGATGAGCCAGCCTCCCTCCCAGAAGTCTATTTCCTTCCCTACTCAGGTGAAGTCCATCCCGCGAGAACAGCTGTCTGTCCCCGAAAGCGTCCCAGTGGCCATACATCCCAAAGCCCTCCTTATAGCACCACTCCCTTAGCCAACTATTTATTCTCACAATCCTATCAGCCCTTTGCTGCCCTTCCCTAGGAACAGGCAGAATCCCACTAAAGATAATCTGAGCCTCTATCTCCTTAAGCGTCTTCCCCAGCCTGGCAAAATCTCCCTTGATTCTCTCTAAGGAGAACCTAGCCGTGTCATTCGTTCCTTTTCAACCGCAGGTCCACATCGCGTATCTTCGTGCCTGGCAGACAGCACACCCTTCTGTTCTCCGGGTCCGCCCTGGTCACAGGCCTGTCCAATCTCCTCAGTAAAGAGTCTCCAATTACATACACCTGCCGTTGCTTGGCAACAGTGCGATCTAGTAATCTAGTATCTGATCCCTGTAGTCCTGACCTGTGTCTGTTCCTATCTTCTCTTATGCTCCCCCTTGTGCCTTCCTCTATCCTCTGGGGGCCCAGGTTATGCGCTGTCTCCATCAACACCTCCCCTCTCTCTATCGGACTAGCAGCTCTTCTCTTCTTCCTCACCCTCCCACCTTCTGTCACCACCTGCTGCCCCTCCACCTCGTTATCCAAACACCCAAACCTGTTCCTGAGTTCTATTCCCCCCTCACTGGCCCTCCTTTTCCTTGGCCTGCTTCTCACAGTCACATGCTTCCACTTCCCTTGTTCTCCCCCTTCCATTCCCCTCTCACTGTCGTCTACTTCTGCCTCCTCCTGCACCCTAGAGCATTCCCCTTCAGCCCCTCCTTACCTGTCCTCCATCAGCTGCTCAACCCCCCACCTAAACTCCACCAGGGTATCTACCTGCATCTCCAGCCCCTTAATCTTTTCCTCCAGTAACACTATAAGGCGACACTTCATACAAACATACCTGTGTTCCAGCTCCCCTGCTAGGACTATATACATACCACAGCTTCCACATGCAGCCATCTGCATTATGTCCGCTGCTGCTTGGCTCATGGCTGCTGCAGTCTCTGCCTGCAGCACCTGGGGACAAAGAGCACACAACACACCGCACCCTCCTGCCTCCCCTTAACCTCCCCCTGCAAACTCCCTCTCAAACTCCCCTGTTAGCCGTCCTGTTTGCTGCCTCCGGTGCTGATGGAGAAGTCAGCATTTAGAGCCACCGTCCCACCTGGGCAAAGGGGGAAAGGACAATCCTTCTGCTACCGATGTGGTCAGGATGGACACAATGCTGCCAAGTGCCATAATGAAGAAACCCCCTCCTTAGTGTATGGAAAGCTGAGGATCAGTTGGGAGAGATCTGGTAGCTGCCAGAGAGTCCGGGGACAGGGACCACCCAGGCCTGCAGGATTTGAAGATTCCCCCAGAAAAGACCATCCAGCTAAGATCCCCGCAGGACTGATAGGGCCTCGAGCAGACGTCATGGTGAGGATTGAAGGGGTGGAGTGTAAAGCCGTGCTTGACACTGGATCTCAAGTGACTATTATATTTCAGTCATTCTACCAACAGATGCTTAGGCACCTGCCTATACAGCCACTGACTGGCATTGGTCTGTGTGGCCTCAGCATGGTTGAATACCCTTACCAAGGGTATGTCATAGTGCACCTGGAATTCCCAGAGGAGGTTGCTGGGGTAAGAGAAGAGGTGGACACAGCTGCATTAATATGCCCTGACCCTAAAGGGACCTCTGATGTGTCCGTGCTGATAGGGACCAACTCCAGTCTCTTCAAGGTGCTCGCGGATTACTGCAAACGACAGGCTGGATACCAGTACCTGAATACCCTGATGATCCATACGCTTTGTGCTGAAACCTATAGGAAGATTGAGGGTGCTAAAAAGGAGACATCTGAGCTACCGATTGGGGCACTGAAGTACATGGGCACAACCCCCTTAATAGTGCCTGCAAGGACGGAGCAAGAAGTGCTTGTCATGAGTACCCGGCTGAAAGGCAGTAAAGGGGCATTAACAATGGCAGAGCAGCCAGTTGAAGGAGAGCTCCCGGAAGGAGTGCTGGTCTCCAGTGGAGTCATAACCCTCCCTGCTGAAGCCCAGGAAAAGGTGACTATACTGATTGCTAATGAAACAAGTCGAGATGTTTTTGTGAAGCAAGGACAAAAGATAGCAGACCTCTTTGAGACTGAATCAATTGTAAAACCCCAGTGTGAGACTCAAGTTCTGACAATAGACCCAGCGAAGTTTGACTTTGGAGATTCACTGTTGTCCGAGGAGTGGAAAGATTGCCTGAGGAGGAAACTTTGTGAAAGATCCAAGGTGTTCTCATTGCATGAGTGGGATGTGGGATGTGCAAAAGGAGTAGAGCACAACATCAGACTACATGACTCTCGACCTTTCAGGGAGAGATCTAGGAGGATTGCCCTCTCTGAGATGGAAGATGTGCGACAACACCTTCAGGAGCTGGCTGTGAATGGCATCATTACAGAGTCCCGCAGCCCATACGCCTCACCCATTGTGGTGGTCCGTAAAAAGAATGGGAAAATCCGGATGTGTATTGACTACCGCACCCTAAACTGTCGTACTGTGGTTGACCGGTACACAATGCCCCGAGTCCAAGATGCCTTAGACTGTTTTCTGAGAAGCCAGTGGTTCTCTGTGTTGGATCTTTGGAGTGGATACTACCAGATCCCTCTGGGTGAAGAAGATAAGGAGAAGACAGCCTTCATCTGCCCATTAGGGTTTTATCAGTTTGAACACATGCCCCAAGGGATTTCTGGAGCACCTGCCACATTTCAACATCTTATGGAGAAAGTTGTGGGAGACATGAACTTACTGCAAGTGTTAGTTTATTTGGATGACCTGATTGTGTTTGGAAGAACCTTGGAGGAGCATAAAGAAAGTCTTCTTAAAGTGCTTGATAGGTTAGAGGATTATGGTTTGAAGCTTTCAATTGACAAATGCCAATTCTGCGGGACCTCAGTGAAGTATGTGGATCACATCGTGTCCCAAGAGGGTGTGAGTACTGATCCCAATAAAATAGAAGCACTCACTACATGGCCATGTCCAAGACTACAGGGAACTCAAGACCTTTCTTGGATTTAGTGGCTACTACCGCAGATTTGTGAAAAACTATGCTACGATTGTAAAACCTCTGAATGATCTTACCAGGGGATATGAGTCCAGCAAGAACAAATCTAAGACCAAGAATAAGGGGAGGTTCCCAAAGCCTCCTGTGCAGAGACACTATGGCCCCTTCAAACCATTTGGGCCACGGTGGGATGAGAGATGTGAAAGGGCTTTTCGAGAAATCATTACTTGCCTAACTCATGCTCCGGTCCTAGTCTTTGCTGACCCAAGCAAGCCATTTATCCTGCATACTGATGCCAGTTTGGAGGGTCTGGGAGCAGTACTGTACCAGGAAGTGGAAGGAAAATGTAAACCTGTAGCCTTTGCCAGCCAAGGACTGTTTGATAGTGAAACGCGGTATCCCACCCACAAGCTGGAGTTCTTGGCCTTGAAATGGGCCATCACTGAGAAATTTTGAGACTACTTGTATGGTGCTCAGTTCCAGGTGTGGACAGACAACAACCCACTGACCTATGTGTTAACAAGTGCTAAGCTGGATGCTACAGGGCAAAGATGGGTGGCCGCTTTGGCTAGCTATGACTTCAGCATTCAATACCGATCAGGGAGAAGCAATGTAGATGCAGATGCATTGTCGAGGTGTCCACAGGCACCAGGAGTTGCTGTGATACCCACAGATGGAGTGAGGGCTATTTGCAGTGTGAGTCACCGAGAGCCAGAGGCCCATAAGAGTCTTCATGGATGTGCTGCAGAAGCTTTGGGCCTGCCCCCTGAATGCGTGCCTTCTGCTTCAGTGAACTATATTGCATTGGACCAATCTCCTTTGCCCATGCTCAATGCGGCTGACTGGCAGGAAGCCCAGCTGCAAGATATTGACATTCATGATACACTACTTGCCAAAAGGGAGGGGCAAAGCCCAGCTGTGGTTGTCCCACCTAACCCAGAGGGTAAACTACTATTGAGAGAATGGACCATACTAAAACTGATTCAGGGAGTGCTACACCGAGTGACCACAGACCCTTTACAAAAGCAACGAGCACAGCTAGTGCTGCCAAAAGAATACAGAGCCTGGCCATGAGGGCCCTGCATGATGACTTTGCACATTTAGGGATGGAGAGGACCCTGGAACTTGTTCGTAGTATGTTCTATTGGCCTCAGATGGCTGAAGATGTTTGCAGGAAATGTGAGACCTGCGCTCGATGTGTTCAAAGGAAAACTCTGCCCACGAGGGCTGCATATCTGAAGAACATCACCGGCAACAAACCTCTGGAGCTGGTATGCATTGATTTCTTGTCTTTAGAAGTAGACAAGAGGAATATTGGGAACATTCTAGTAGTGACTGACCATTATACGCGATATGCGCAGGCATATCCTACACGTTATCAGAGGGCCACCACTGTTGCTTGAGTACTGTGGGAGAAATATTTCTCAGTTTATGGATTTCCAGCCCGGATACACTCGGATTGGGGCGGGAATTTGAGAGTCACCTTGTGAAGGAGGTGCTGAGGATAGCGGGAAATAAAAAGTCTAGGACAACGCCTTATCACCCGCAAGGTGATCCTAAGCCAGAGAGGTTCAACCGAACCCTATTAGATATGTTGAGGACTTTGCGGCCAGAGCAGAAGGCAACCTGGAGCCAACATATCACATTTCTGGTGCACGCCTACAATGCCACAAAGAATGATGCTACAGGAGTCACCCCATATCTCTTAATGTTTGGGCGAGAACCAAGATTACCCATAGACCTGTGCTTTGGTGTATCAGAGGATGGAGATAGCTATGAAACTCATCAGCAATATGTATCCCGACTAAGAGAAAAGCTGCGGGATGCTTATCACTTAGCTACATCTGCGGCTCGGAAGAACGCAGACCGCAACAAACAGCGATATGATGCTAAGGTATGTCTGCAAGAGCTCCAGCCGGGGGACAGAGTCCTGCTGTGAAATTTGGGTATTGCTGGCAAACACAAGATAGCTGACAGATGGAAGGCAGTACCTTACTTGGTCATGGAAAAGCTAGGAGACCTGCCGGTCTACAAAATCAAACCTGAATAGGGTCCAGGGCAGACAAAGACAGTGCATAGAAATCTTTTGCTCCCTGTGGGGGAATTGGTAGGCACCCCTTATGAGATGGGCCACAACAGGGCAACCAGGCAGAACGAAGGTGCTGGACCAAAGCTGCCTTCCAACGTGGACAGCCAGCCCCCTGCAGCTAACCTATCCCTGTGCAGCACATCCGAGAGTGAGTCTGAGGAGGAAGACACAACCATGGTGTATCCTGGGATGGAGACAAGATTTCAGTCTCGATCAGCTGAATCAAAAGAGAGCTCCTCCTCTTCCGCACTAAACCCCATGGCAAAAGTATTTAGGCCCATTCCTGACACCCCTGAGCCACTGGTGGGACTCCCATGTGATGACACACACAGGTTATTGAACAGTGGAGACATACAGGTGGAGGATGTCCTGGGCACCTTGGACCCTCCACTGTTAGAACTAGAAATGCAGGGGCCTATGCCAGTAGCCGAGGGGCCCTCAAAGAAAATCTCTCCATCTGTCGTTCAAGAGGTTGTCCCCCCTACCACGGCAACAGAGATTCTCAATAGACGAGAAAGGGTAATAAGACCAGTAAAATGGTTGACTTATGATGCACCTGGGGTGACTAGTGAGGAACCAATATGCTTAGCACACAGGCTTCTGGAAGCTAAAGTGGGCTATCTGAGGCCCTTTGGAGGGAACCAGTGAGTTGGTATAATAGGGAGTGTGATTTGTCGGGACAACAAATTCTCGGCTTGGGGGAGGATGTAAGCAGAGTCAGGATGAGCTCTACCCTGACATCTGGTGGTGAATTATGGTGAGTGTGGAAAAGAACTCCAGGGGCTGATCTTGTTTGCATAGGCACACCCACCCGTGTGGCATGAAACAACAGCAACTGAAAGTGGTTACTTTGGCTGGTGTGGGATCCCCAGTTTCTCTGTTATTGGAGCAGGAAAAATAAAGTTTTGTTACCCTGATTCTGTGAATCAAGGCCAGTGAAACTGTTGTATGACAGAAGGACTGAGTGAGTCCTTCACCATTACCTAAGTAGCACTTGCTTGACAAGGGGCCTGGGTTACAAAACCCAGTGAATTGAGAGAGGATGGGGACAGGTATTTGTATATGATAGTATGGGCCCTCTCTGAGGGCTTGAAACAACACCACCACCACCACCACCACCTTCTCCTTCTCTACTATTGAATGTCAGAGCTAACTTTGATTCCATTAGGAGTCTAGTTACTAGCTGCTGAGCTGAATTCACTTTGGGCCAATGGTGCACCGGCACTGGGGCTCCCCTACTCTGAGCTGAAATCACAAAAGAGTTAAAATCACAAAAGAGTTAAAAGAACAGGAGTACTTGTGGCACCTTAGAGACACACAGCCCACTTCTTCAAAGTCCACGAAAGCTTATGCTCTAATAAATTTGTTAGTCTCTAAGGTGCCACAAGTACTCCTGTTCTTTTTGCGGATACAGACTAACACGGCTGCTACTCTGAAAAGAGTTAAAGTTCTTAAGTGCTGTGTTAACTAGTGGGGGAGCCTGAATCTATATTGCTAAGCTGCTGGCGGAGCAGCAAGCTGCGGGGAGCCTTGCGAGGACGGTTGGAGCGGCCCCAGGAACGGTAAGCGGAGTTGTTTGCGGGGACGGCTGGAGCGGCTCACAGGTTGCAGAGTGGAGCGGTTCATGGGACGGCAAGAAGTGGACTGGTTTGTAGTGAAGGCTGCAGTGGAACCCCATGGAGAGACGGCTGGCCTCGGATCACATAAGGTGCCCCTTAACACCCTGCGTGCCCCCCCTTTTACTCTGGGGCTGCACTGACCGGGGCAGGGACTTTGGGGGTTGTTGGACTTTTGGGATTTTGGGTGATTTTTGGGTTGCTGGATTCAAGAACCAAAGGGAAAGACACAGCCCAATTTGCTGGGGTGGGTTTTTTTTGCTCATGGTTTGTGTTATGAATCCTGTTTGTGGTGTTTTCCCAATTTAATG
Source organism: Trachemys scripta elegans (assembly GCF_013100865.1). Taxonomy (NCBI): domain Eukaryota; kingdom Metazoa; phylum Chordata; order Testudines; family Emydidae; genus Trachemys; species Trachemys scripta. The sequence continues at coordinate 38,752,323 of NC_048309.1, forward strand.
CTGATATCATTTACCTCATGTTATTAAACATTTTCTGCTACACTCAGACTCCGTGCTTGTGAGAGGGGAAGTATTGCCTCTTAGAGGCACCCAGGGGGTGGTATGTAATTGTCCCAGGTCACTGGGTGGGGGCTTGAGCCGGTTTTGCATTGCGTTATTGAAATGGAACCCCTAGATACAGAAGCCGGCCCTTGTTGCTGCCAACTTAGGTGGGCAGAAGGGTTACACTAATGAAACATTAAGTCTATGTCTACACTACCCCAGAGTTCAGACTACAGGAGAGTAAATGGCTAATCTCCATACATACCCATCTATCTATCTATTGATCTAATTGGCCTTCATCAATGTAAAATCTGACCCAAAAAGTTCTTGGATTGAACCTGATCCAAAAACAGCTGAAGTGAATGTATTTGGGCATTTGTATCTGGCCCCATATGAATTTCCACCCTTTCTCTGATATGTTACATGCTTTAGATTGCACCTCAGTCATTAAAACAGAACAGCTGGGGTCTTGCTTTGTGTATCTCTGGTTCAGGAATTCCAGTGGGGTTACAGAGACTGGGTCCCAGAGATGCCAAGCGAGGGTTGAAATGAAGGTTCAGTCTAATTAAGTGTTTTTATTTCACTGTGTCAGCCTCCAGAAAGCTGAACTCTGATCAACAGTGGGTGGATGCTAGCTACTCTCTTTGCTATGTGATTTAGAACATGGGAATAGGTGGTTTGGAGTCCAACCACAATTCTAAATCTGATTAATTTTGGAGGAACTGCTGATTTTTGGATTATGTCCTCATTTGTTGCTCAAAGGGAATCAAGTAAGTTACCAGGACAATCTGTTCTATACTCGGGTCCGAGCAGTTTTCAACCATGAGCATTTTAAAATATGGTTATGGTTATGGAAAAGGTTATGCAAAAATAGACCTTCTTATTGAACAGATATGTCCATATTCAGAATTGTATATGCTGACTATACTTACTATTATTCTGATTAGATAGATAGATATTCAATGCCAACACAACTATGAGAGGAGAGGAAATCTATTGTTTTATACAATAGCTGTACAATTACAAACCTTTGTTACTTCGGACACTGCCTGAGCAGAGAAATTCCATCATAGCTCTCAGATGCTAGAATGAGATTTGCAGAGCATTTGTGACTGTGAGTGTATGTTTGTGCCAATGTGGAATTGTGAGGGTGTATGTGAGTGTGTGCATGTTTATATGTGTGAATGTCACTGTGAGGATGTTTCCTTTCCTTTCTGTGTGTGTGAGAGAGTGTGCATATATGAGTGAGATTTTTTGTGATTTTGTATATATTACTGTGAGATGTGTGAGGTGTATTTATATGTGTTGTGTTGTTTCTTAGGCATTTACCTGTGTGCATGAAAGAGCAAGTGTGTTTGTTAATGCATGTGTCATGGAGTATTTGTGTGTGTGAAGGTTTGAGTAACTGTGATTGTATGTGAGAGACTTTGTGTGAGAGCATTTGTGTGAATGTTTGTGTATAGGTATGTTTGGATTTCATTGTCTAAATATGAACTTTTCTATGATACCTGAAATATATATGTACCAAAAGAAATACATTAAATAATTGGATTTAATTACTACCCTGCAAAAAAAATTAGAAGTTAAATGGATGGAGAGTTCTAAGAAAGAAAGAAAGAAAGTAGAAGCGCTGTGGTGATGCTGATCGTTTTCCCTTAGGCTCCTTTAACTTAGGCTCCAGCTGTAATTGTTATTTATTATTATGTTGGTGGTGATGCTGGTTATAAGACTGATAATGATGGTGATTCTACCATCTGCAGGCAAATTCTAGCTCTCTCAAGGAGATGACCAACAGCACCACAGTGGTGGAGTTCCGGCTGCTGGGGTTCCATAGCCTTCCTGGCTGGCAGACCCTACTCTTCATTGTGTTCTTGGTCATCTACATCCTAACCATCACAGGGAACATTGTCATCATCTTGGTAGTGAGGCTGGAACCCCGGCTCCACTCACCCATGTACTCCTTCCTCCAGAACCTCTCCTTTCTGGAGATCTGCTACACCAGCACCATCATGCCCAAGATGCTGTCCAACCTACTGGTAGAGAAGAAGGCCATCACATTTGCTGGATGCATGGCACAGCTCTATTGCTTTGTCTTCCTGGGGGCCACTGAGTGCTTCCTCCTGGCGGTGATGGCTTACGACAGGTACCTCGCCATATGTTACCCATTACACTACACAGTGGCTATGAGTAATGCGTCTTGTACCCGCCTGGCCATGGTCTCCTGGGTGACTGGCATCTTCACCGGGCTCTTACCCTGCTTGCTAATCTCCAGGCTCCCTTTCTGTGGCTCCAATCAGATTAAACACTTCTTCTGTGATATCCCTCCATTGCTCAAGCTCTCCTGCTCAGACACCTCCACTACTGAGGTCATCATATTCATTCTCTCCCTCCTGGTCCTTGTCAGCTGTCTGCTGCTGACCCTAGTGTCTTACCTCTTCATCATTCTCACCATCCTGAAGATCCCCTCCTCCTTTGGGAAGAGGAAGACCTTCTCCACCTGTGGCTCACACCTGGCCGTGGTGGCCATCTACTATGGCACCATGATCTCCATGTATGTCCGCCCTACCTCCAGCCTGCCCTCGGAGCTCAATAAGATTGTCTCTGTGTTTTACACCATCATCACCCCACTCCTGAACCCCATCATCTACAGCCTGAGGAACAAGGACTTCAGGGATGCTTTAAAGAAAGTAATCAGCAGGCAGTGCAGTCTGCACAGAGTGTAAATAAATATAAGAGGTTGGAGGTCGGATTCTGGCTTACGCTGAGGGACCTTTATACCAAACTGGGTGCATAAAAGTGAGTGTAAATTACAATTACATCACTTTCATTTTCTTGTACACTGCCAGAATACTGTAAAAGGGCCTCAGTGATTATCTAGCTATCCTCTTACAAACCCCTCTATTGTTGAAAAATTGAATCTTTTTTGTATAAAGTTTACCCAAATAAATCCACACATTCCAAAGTTACACAATCTGAACGTTTGCTGTGGTGATTTACCTACTTGATTTTTGATTTTATATGTTGTCTCATTTTTCTTTTTATTGGTTTATTTCATTATCATGCAGTCTGAGCACCTTGAAATGCTTCACCAATAACCATGCTTCTCTTATTTGTAATATTTTATTCTAAGTGTCAAGGAGTAACTGCTTGACACGGATACACTAATATTTCTAATTAGAATTTCTTTTTTTGTCATAAATGAAACAAATAGGAAAAATCTATCATTAAAACCAAATTAGCCTAATTTAATACCACAATGTTTTTTTTTTTTTCCTGTGGACACTTCTTATGAACCAAGATACACCAAATTCACTTCACATAAGACACCTAAGAGACACCGGTATCCCCCTATGCTTGTACAGCCCACTTCACCATAGTATCCCAGCATCTCACTACCATTAATGTGTTTATCCTCTCACCACCCCCAGGCTGGTAGGGAAGAGATATTATCCTCATTTTATAGATGGGGAACTGAGTCACCAAGAGACAAGGGCCCAGAGTTTTAAAAGTATTTTGGCACCTAAATAAACAGATAGGAGCACAGTGGGAATTTTAAAAGCACCTAGACAGGTTGGGTGCCTAAATCCCATTGAAATCAGTTGGAGTTTGGCCCCTATATCACTTACAACCAGATTTGTAGAGGTATTCGGGCAATTAGTGGGAGTTTTCAAAAGCACCTATGATCAATTTTAATGAGAGTTAATCTCCTAGTCATGTCTGAAAATCCCAGTAGGTGCCTATCTGTTTCTTCAGGCACCTAATGTCTTTAAAATCAGGTTCTAAGTGACTGGGCCAGGTCACACAAAGAGTCTGTGACAGAGTAACGGATGGGACATGGGCATCTTCAGTCCTAAGTTAAAACCCTAAACACTGAAGTGCATGGTTTTTCTGCCTGACACCAACAATTTAAGATCAGTGCAGGCCTGGGACTGAGCAGGTGACTTAATTTGAACTAATGATTTGAGCAGGTGACTTACATTTCCATTTTAGTAAAAGAAGGCATTCCTAGAGATTGACATGTGTTGCTATATAGCAGTGACAGTGGCCATATGTCCTTTTCACACACAGTCCTTGCCAGTGTGTCTCAACCAGGCCATGTAGAAGCCACTAATTCTTAGAGTGCAGCAGGGTGGAATGTTGTTGGTGCTCAGCTGTCTCAACAGCTCAGTACTTCTGTCCTTGGAGCTCCGGTGATATTAGCACCAGCAGAGAGTGCAGCTTGTTAATTCAGTAGACCTTGAAGACTCTCATAGAGAAAGACCACAGGTACAGTTCGGTGACAAAGGCATTTGGCCAGGTTTATTGCCTAGAAGACGTAGCCCTAATGATTTGCACAAATACATTGAAAAATGAGTGCTCTGTGCCAAGGAGCGGCTCAGTCAGCAGTGGGAATCTCTGCTGTCCCCTCAGCCACACAAAGGGTTAAGGCAAGGTCCCCCAACATTTATAGACTGAGTCAAACAACTGGGATGCACATCTTACGTACCACTTTACATGTTTCATGACATCTGTTTGTTACCTTCCCTTGTTCCTTACATCTTGGACACAACATCTCTCTTCCTTGTTCTGTGAAACCATCTTATCTTCTATTAGATTGGGGCATATCTGTACAAGCCTTCTGAAATGTATTTACATAAATATCTAATGCTTAATACTTTTAGGAATGCCTATGTTTTAGCAATGTGAGCAGCAACTTTGCCAAGTTCATGTGCTGGACAATTACATTTTAAGCATCTGCTTCAATATGTGGCCTGAATTGGTTCCCAGCCTCTGGTTTAGACCTTAGATCTTGCTCCAGGCCCAGTGCTCCAGGCTCTCTCGCTACTACATAGGGAAATTCTGATACTTTGATACTTCAAAAAAGGCCATTTTGGGGGGGTGGGAAGGATGGAGGTGGTCAAGATGTTCCCACAATTTTTGATTCAGAAATGTCAAAACATTTCATTGTTACCGAAAAGAAACATGTAATTTTGGTTTGTTGACCAGAACTGAAATGTTTTGTCTTGAGTCACTTCAATATGAATAACATCTTCCTATTGATTCATACTGTCTTATGGGAGTTATATCTCCAGTCATAGAATCATAGAATGGCAGGACTGGAAGGGACCTTGAGAGGACTTCTAGTCCAGTCCCCTGCACTCAAGGCATGGCTAAGTATTATCTAGACCATACCTTATATTAACAGAGATTTCACAATCTCCTTAGACAATTTATTTTAGTGCAATATCTCATGCCTGCCTTCTTTGCTATTGGCTGGGCTGGGCTCCCTGGCAAGACTGCAGGAGTGCACAAAGGGAAATGTAGTCTGGCCAAGGACCCTGGTATATCAGGGAGAATGGACACCTGAATTACAACTCCCATCAGGCAAGTGGAATAATAGGGAAATACAGTTCATGGCTTCCAAGGCCAGATGTGACCAATGTTATTATCTAGTCTGACCTCTTGTATAACACAAGACATTATTTCCCCAAACATAATTTCTCTTTGAACTGGACCATTTATTTAATAACTAAATAAATCTGAGCTTGATTTTAAAATTCCAGTGATGGAAAAGCCAACATAACCTTTCTTAAATTGTGGGTTAATTATTCTCACTCTTAAAATTGCATGCTTAATTTCCAGTCTGAAATTTGTCTAGCTTCAATAAAGATTAATGTTAAATCAATTTTATTTTGAGCAGATTCAAAACAAACTATTTTAGTTCATGTCCACAAATCAAAACATTTTGATTTGCACTGAATAGCACTTTTTGTTTTGAGTTTTACAATGGAAAACAGAAAAAAAAATCAGCAAAATTGAAGTTGTCTGCAAAAAAAAAATTAAATTTTATGGAAAATGCATTTTCCACAGAAAAATTCCAACTAGCTTTATTAATTATCCCTGGTCCATTCAGTTCTAGACTTTCTCTGAGACCACCAAAAAAGAAAACAACCAGTGTCAGATTTGACAATGATGTTGTGATGTAGACATCAAATCCCACTGGGCAATAGACTAGGAAAAGTCCCAGCTTACCCAGGGTCAAAGTTCCTCATAGCAAACATGACTAGCAGTTGGTTCTCAAACCAACATTCCCTGATTCTTTGTTATGTACAATTAATGAAGCAATAATTATGGCTGAGATTTTAAGTGAGCCTGAGAGAAGTAGGTGCACAAATCCCATTGTCTATTAATGGAATTGGGGTGACTAGTTCTCTTAGGCCTTTTTGAAAAATCCAAAGCATCATTATTACACTTCCTTTGGGAAATTTAAATAAGTGATCATGTCCCTGAGGGACCAATGTTGAGCAAATATAACTTCATAATAATGATGAATGTTCTCAGACAATGCTTGGAGAAACTATTGTCCATAATGTCTTCATTATTCACAGTACTAATAAATAGAAATGTAATTGTTTATATATATGTATTTATCCTGACACATATCTATCTGTCTGTCTACCTATATATCAATCTACTGTTGTATCTAACTGACGAAAAATAAACAAGTAACTGAAGGAGGAAAGAAACAACTCATTGAGTCAATATAGCTTCTCAGACATAAAATGAGAAGAGTTCAGGAAAAAGCAACTGAGTCCTGTGGCACCTTTAAGACTAACAGATGTATTGGAGCATAAGCTTTTGTGGGTGAATACCCACTTCGTCAGATGCAAGAGTTCAGGAAAATCTCTCATTTTAATGTGACAGTTTTAGATGACACAATGGCGCTTTTACACTGTGCAGTTCTTTTCCTTAAAAAAAAAAAAAAAAAAAAAGGTCCAGAGGCAAAACTGAGAACTACAGACCTATAAAGCCTAACTTCAGCACCAGGAAAATTGGTTGAAGCTATAGTAAAGAATAGAATTCTCAGACATATAGATTAACTTGATTTGTTGGGGAAGAGAAGATTTTTTAAAGGAAAATCATGCCTTATAGACCATTAGAATTATGTGAGCAGGTCAACAAATGTGGAAAAGGGTGACCCAGTTAATATAGTGTACTTGGAAATTCAGAAAGCCTTCCAAATGGTCCCACATCAAAGAGTCTTAAGCAAAGTAAGGAGACATGGGATGAGAGGGAAGGTCCTTTCATGGATCAGTAACTGATTAAAAGATAGGAAATAAAAGGTTGGCATACATTGCCAGTTTTTGCAGTGGAGAAAGGTAAACAATGGGGTACCCCAAGGATCTGTACTGGAACCAATGCAGTTCAACATATTCATAAATAATCTAGAAAAAAAAAGTAAACAGTGAGATGGCAAAGTTTGCAGATGATACAAAATTACTCAAAATAGTTACATCCAAAGCTGACTGCGAAGAGTTTCAAAGGAATCTCACTAAACTGGGTGACTGGGTAAGAAAATGGCAGATGAAATTCAATGTTGATAAATGCAAAGAAATGCACATTGTAAAACAGAATCTCATCTATCCTTATAAAATGATGGGGTCTAGATTAGCTGTTACCACTCAAGAAAGAGATCTTGGAGTCATTGTGGATAGTTTTCTGAAAACATCCATTCACCTGACAGTTCAGTCAAAAAAAGCTAACAGAATGGTAGCACCCATTAGGAAATGGATAGAAAATCAAACAGAAAATATCAAAATGCCACTATATAGATAGATGATGTGCCTGAATCTTGAATTCTGAATGTAGTTGTGGTCAGCTTATCTAAAAAAAGATATATTCGAATTGGAAAAGGTACAGAAAAAGGCAGCAATTCTGTATGAGGAGACATTAAAATGACTGGAAATGTTCAGCTTACAGAAGAGATGACTGACAGGGAATATGACAGAAGTCTATAAAGTAATTAATGAAGTGGAGAAAGTGAATAAGGATGTGTTATTTACCCCTTCACATAACACATGAACCAGGAGTCACTGAATTAAATTAATAAGCAGCAGATTTAAAACAAACATAGCACATAACACACAGTAAACTTGTGGAACTCATTGCTGGGAGATGTTTTGAAGGCCTCAAATATAATTGGGTTCAGAAAAGAATAAGATAAGTCCATGGAGGAAAGGTCCATCAGTGGATTTTAGCCAAAATGCTCCGGGAAACAATCCCATATTCTGGGTGTCCCTAAGATTCTGACTGCCAGAAGCTGGGACTGAATGACAGGGGATGGATCAGTCAATAAATGGCTTATTCTGTTTGTAACCCTTCTGCCCATCTAAGTTGGCAGCAACAAGGGCCGGGTTCTGTATCTAGGGGTTCCGTTTCAATAACGCAATGCAAAACTGGCTCGAGCCCCCATCCAGTGACCTGGGACAATTACATACCACCCCCTGGGTGCCTCTAAGAGGAAATACTTCCCCTCTCGCAAGCACGGAGTCTGCGTGTAACAGAAAATGTATATTAACATGAGGTAAATGACATCAGCATTAAATTGGAAAAACACCACAAACAGGAATCATAACACAAACCATGAGCAAAAAACCCACCCCAGCAAATTGGGCTGTGTCCTTTCCCTTTGGTTCTTGAATCCAGCAACCCAAAAATCACCCAGAGTCCCCAAAGTCCAACGCACCCCAAAGTCTCTTGGGTCCAGCAACCACCCAAAGTCCCAAAAAGTCCAACAGACCCCAAAGTCTCTGTCGCTGGTTAGTGCAGCCCCAGAGTAAAAGGGGGGGGGGCACGCAGGATCTTAAGGGGCACCTTACGTGATCCGAGGCTGGCTGGCCATCTCTCCGTGGGGTTCCTCCACGGCCTTCACCACAAGCCAGTCCACTTTCTGCCGTCCCACAAACTGCTCCGCTCTACAAGCTGCTCCTCTCCTCTCAACGACCTGTGAGCCGCTCCAGCCGTCCCCGCAAACAGCTCCGCTCGCTGTTCCTTGGGCCGGTCCAACTGCCCCGCAAAGCTCCGCGCCACTCGCTGCTCCTCCAGTCGTCCCCACAAATAGCTCTGCCAGCTGCTTAGCAATATAGCTTCAGGCTCCCCCACTAGTTAACAGAGCACTCAGTTATCTCAGCTCTTAATAACTTTAGCTCTTTTGTGATCTCAGCTCATAATAGGGGAACCCTAGGGCTAGTGCACCATTGGCCCAAAGTGAATTCAGCTCAGCAGCCTGTAACTATACTCCTAATGAAATCAAAATTAGCTCTGACATTCAACAGTGGAGAGAGGAGGTAGTGCAATTTGTGTTTCAAACCCTCAGAGGGTAGCCCATACCATCAGATACAAATACCTATCCCCCATCCTCTCTCAATTCACTGGGTTTTGTAACCCATGCCCCTTGTCAAGCAAGTGCTACTTAGGTAATGGTGAAGGACTCACTCAGTCCATCTGTCATAGCACTGGCCTTGATTTACAGAATCAGGGTAACAAAACTTTATTCTTCCTGCCCCAATAAAAGAGAAAACTGGGGATCCCACACCAGCCAAAGTAACCACTTTGAGTTGCTGTTGTTTCATGCCAGGCGAATGGGTGTGCCTAGGCAAACAAGATCAGCCCCTGGAGTTCTTTTCCACACTCGCCATAATTCACCACCAGATGTCAGGGTAGAGCTCATCCTGACTCTGCTTACATGTTCATTCCCTCTGGAGCATCTGGCCACTGTCACAAAACAGGCTACTGGGCTAGCTGGACCATTGGTCAGACCCAGTGTAACCATTATTATGTTCTGGGAAAGTTGCAAGTCATTGCAATGGATTTTATTTATCTGCTCATCATGACAGAAATACAACTATCAGATTGAAAGTATTTGCCTGAGCAGTTGAATGAGCTGAGGGTTGGTGTGATAATAACACTGCTATCTTAGATTTCAGAGTAGCAGCCGTGTTAGTCTGTATCCGCAAAAAGAACAGGAGTACTTGTGGCACCTTAGAGACTAACAAATTTATTAGAGCATAAGCTTTCATGGACTACAGCCCCCTTCTTCGGATGCATATAGAGTGGAATATATATTGAGGAGATATATATACACACATACAGAGAGCATGAACAGGGGGGAGTTGTCTTACCAACTCTGAGAGGCCAATTAAGGAAGAGAAAAAAATCTTATCAAACTGTCTGTACTGGGCTATCTTGATGATCACTTCGAAAGTTTTTTTCTCTTCCTTAATTGGCCTCTCAGAGTTGGTAAGACAACTCCCATCTGTTCATGCTCTCTGTATGTGTGTATATATATCTCCTCAATATATATTCCACTCTATATGCATCCGAAGAAGTGGGCTGTAGTCCACGAAAGCTTATGCTCTAATAAATTTGTTAGTCTCCAAGGTGCCACAAGTACTCCTGTTCTTCTTACTGCTATCTTAAAGAGTTTTCTATTGTTGAAAGCAGTGAAGCACAAAACATTTGTTTTAAAGTCATGGCCAGGAAATGCTGCTGTTGGCGTTGCTGGAGCATGTACAACTAGGAGTGTGAACCAAAGGCTGTGAATCAGAGTAGACCGGGTCTTGGCAGAACAGTAACATACCAGGTAACCAAGTGAGCACATTCCTGATAGTAAAAGAACATCCAGAGCTCTCAAATAGCTATGGATTCAATTTCCAAGCTCCCCGGGCACACATCCCCCTCTGGAGTATAAATCCAAAATTATGCCGTCTTGCACTGCAAAGGGATTTGTACAATGTAAGCTCATAAATAGTTTGCCTCTCCCTCAATGTGGAGAGGACAATGCACACTTGTGTTAACCAAGCTGAGATTTTCCCCAAACACTTCAGTCAAAGGCACACTGGCTTAGATTAAAGCATAAAACAAGTTTATTAACTACAAAAAGATTGACTTTAAGTGATTATAAGGGATAGCAAACTGATCAAACCAGATTACCTAGTAAATAAACAAAACCATAAACTAAGTTTAAGATACTAGAAAGATTGCATATGAATTAGTAATTTCTCACCCTGAATGATGATACAAGCAGACTTGCAGGTTGTCAAGGCACAAGCTGCACGTGCTTTGCAGCTTGGGCTCCCCACCCCCATACCAAGTCCTTTTCTTCCAGAGCTTCTCTCAGGTGCTGAGTTGTGGGGAAGAACAAAAGAGGAGGTCAATCCCTGCCTTATATAGCTTTAGCATTTGGTGGGAACCCTTTGTTCCAGAAACAGTTCCCAGCCCAGTTTGTGGAAAAATACAGGTACCCAGCATGCAATCCAGAGTATTGTGGTCTGGTCACATGCCCTTGCAGAGTCACAGCAGCCATTACTTACAGGCTTCCTGAAATGTCCACAGGGAGGCTAAGCTATTGCACAGCCCACTGTCTTTGTCGATGAGCCATTACCACTGTCTGGCTTCTTCATTGTTGTCTTCAGAATGTCCTGTTCATGTGGAACAGGTAGTGCAAGGGGTGGCACACAGCAATGAAATGATCATAAGCCATGACTACCAAGAACAATCACTCTGTGGTCCCCATGGCCACATAACAGTAGAGCTGCATCATAGAATATCAGGGTTGGAAGGGACCTCAGGAGGTCATGTAGCCCAACCCCCTGCTCAAAGCAGGACCAATCCCCAATTAAATCATCCCAGCCAGGGCTTTCTCAAGCCAGACCATAAAAACCTCTAAGAATGGAGATTCCACCACCTCCCTAGGTAACCCATTCCAGTGCTTCATCACCCTCCTAGTGAAATAGTGTTTCCTAATATCCAACCTAGATCTCCCGCACTGCAACTTGAGACCATTGCTCCATGTTCTGTTATCTGCCACCACTGAGAACAGTCTAGCTCCATTCTCTTTGGAAACCCCCTTCAGTTAGTTAAAGGCTGCCATCTAATCCCCCCTCACTCTTCTCTTCTGCATATTAAATAAGCCCAGTTCCCTCAGCTTCCCCTGATAAGTCATGTGCCCCAGCCCCCTAATCATTCCCAGTGTCCTCTGATGGACTCTCTCCAATTTGTCCACATCCTTTCTGTATTGGAGAGGACCAAAACTGGGATTCAATACTCCAGATGTAGCAAAACCAGTGTCGAATAGAGGAAAATAATCACTTCTCTCGATCTGCTGGCAATTATCCTACTAATACAGCCCAATATGCCATTAGCCTTCTTGGCAACAAGGGCACACTGTTGACTCATATACAGCTTCTTGTCCACTGTAATCCCCAGGTACTTTTCTGCAGAACTGCTGCTTAGCCAGTCGGTCCCCAGCCTGTAGCAGTGAATGGGATTCTTCCGTTCTAACTGCAGGACTCTGCACTTGTCTTTGTTGAATTTTATCAGATTTCTTTTGGCCCAATCCTCCAATTTGTCTAGGTCCCTCTGGATGCTATCCCTAACCTCCAGCATATCTACCTCTCCCCCCAGCTTAGTATCATCCACAAAATTGCTGACGGTGCAATCCATCCCAACATCAAGATAATTAATGAAGATGTTGAACAAAACCGGCGCCAGAACAGACCCCTGGGGCACTTCACTTGATACTGGCTGCCAACTAGACATAGACCCATTTATCACTACCCATTGAGGCAGACATTCTAGCCAGCTTTTTATCCACCTCATAGTCCATTCATCCAATCCATACTTCTTTTTAACTTGCTGGCAAGAATACTGTGGGAGACCATATCAAAAGCTTTCTAAAGTCAAGATTTATCATGTCCACTACTTTCCCCACATCCTTGGAGCCAGTTATCTCATCATAGAAGGCAATCAGGTTGGTCAGGCATTACTTGCCCTTGGTGAATCCATGTTGACTGTTCCTGATCACCTTCCTCTCCTCCAAGTGCTTCAAAATGGTTTCCTTGAGGACCTGGTCCATGATTTTTCCTGGGACTGAGGTGAGGCTGACTGGTCCGTAGTTTCCCAGATTCTCCTTCTTTCCTTTTTTAAAGATGGGCACTATATTTGCTTTTTTCCAATTGTCCAGGACCTCCCCTGATCACCACAAGTTTTCAAAGATAATGGCCAATGGCTCTGCAATCACATCAGTCAACTCCCTCAGCTCCCTTGGATGCATTAGCTCTGGACACATGGATTTGTGCACATCCAGCTTTTCTAAATAGTCCTTAACCTGTTCTTTCACCACTGAGAGCTGCTCACCTCCTCCCCATACTGTGTTGCCCAGTGCAACAGTTTGAGAGCTGACCTTGTCTGTGAAGACCGAGTCAAAAAAAACATTGAGTACTTCAGCTTTTTCCACATCATCTGTCACTGTGTTACCTTCCCCATTCAGTAAGAGTCCCACACTATCCCTGACCTTCTTCTTGCTAACATACCTATAGAAATCCTTCTTGTTACCCTTCACATCCCTTGCTAGCTGCAACTCCAGTTGTTCTTTAACCTTCCTGATTACACCCCTGCATGCTCGAGCAATATTTTGTACTCCTTCCTAGTCATCTGTCCAAGTTTCAACTTCTTGTAAGCTTCCTTTTTGTGTTTAAGCTCACCAAAGACTTCTCTATTAAGCCAATCAGGTTGGATGAAGCACCCAGCATGGGAAATGGTCTTCTCCTCATCCAACAAATCTGCTAGCATCTTAGGCACTGGCACTGAGGTGTAGCAAATCACAAAGAAGAAGTGACTCAGGAAGAAGTACATAGGGTGTCATGAATACAAAGGGAAGGGTAACAGCTGTACTGTGTACAGTACTATAAAATCCCTCCTGGCCAGAGACTCCAAAATCCTTTTCCCTGTAAAGGGTTAAGAAGCTCAGGTAACCTGGCTGGCATCCGACCTCAAGGACCAATAAGGGGACAAGATACTTTAAAATGTGGGGGGGGGGGGGGAATGTTTTTGTTTGTGTTCTTTGTTGGGGAGTGTGTTCACTCTCAGGACTGAGAGGGACCAGACATCAATCCAGGTTCTCCCCATCTTTCTAAACAAGTCTCTCCTATTTCAGACTTGTAAGTAAATAGCCAGGCAAGGCGTGTTAGTTTTCCTTTGTTTTCTCAACTTGTAAATGTACCTTTTACTAGAGTGTTTATCTTTGTTTGCTGTACTTTAAACCTAAGACTACAGGGGAGTCCTCTGAGCTCTTTAAGTTCGATTACCCTGTAAGGTTAATTTCCATACTGATTTTACAGAGATGATTTTTACCTTTTTCTTTAATTAAAACCCTTCTTTTTAGGAACCTGATTGATTTTTCCTTGTTTTAGATCCAAGGGGGTTGGATCTGTATTCACCAGGAGTTGGTGAAAGGAAGGAGGGGGGGATGTTTAATTTCTCCTTGTTTTAAGATCCAAGGGGTTTGGATCTGTATTCACCAGGGAATTGGTGAAAGGTTTCTCAAGGCTTCCCAGGGAGGGAATCCAATTGGGAAATGGTGGCAGCGGACCAGAGCTAAGCTGGTAGTTAAGCTTAGAAGTTTTCATGCAGGCCCCTACATTTGTACCCTAAAGTTCAAAGTGGGGATACAGCCTTGACATGGTGGCAGAGCGGTGGGATCATTTTAAACCCAAAAGCCAGTAAGATTTTTTTTTTCCTTCTAGCTGCTTGAAAAGCAGAGCTGGAGATAGATGCATATCTTATCTCTCCTTGCCTGAAGGCAGAGGTGTTAAGTTGTTTTAACAAGGTCCTTTGTTAAGAGAAGTGTTCAAATGAGCAAACAAAGGACAGGGTAAAAGGAATTTACAAGCTGAATTGTTTTTTTTTCTTTTTACATCCTCCGGAGTAGCTAGTTAGAAAGTCTCTGTTAACTCAGCAGCAGCCAGAGCTGAGAGCTTCCCAGTTTTAGTCAACTGCAGAGGGGGTGACCCAGCACAAGAAAACAGGAAATGACTACCAAAGAAGTAGCTAAAAAAATAGAAGTGGTCAAACTAGAAGCAGAAGAAAATGAAAGAAAACATCAGAGACTGCTTCAATTAACAAAACTCGAGACAGAGCAGAGAGCAAG